>NC_136063.1:738994460-740194460 GCF_964261635.1 Lissotriton helveticus | reverse complement strand
ATGCAAAAATATTTTAAATCAATGGAAATCCTTTCAAAATGCAAACTACACTTGACTGCAATGCTAGTAATGCACATGTTAAGTTAGGAGGAACAACATTACTGCTTTGCAATTGCAATAATGGTTTAAAATAAGGGCAACGCAGAGGAGAGAGAAAAAGACCATTTTAAAGTGCCAGAAACAATTAGAGCTTCAGCCAAAGATGCTTAGATAGAGGGCTGAAGGAGACCACACAGGCGTCAGTGACTCAAGGGGTCACTGCAGCGAGGTAGTCTCTTGAATGGACTGAGGAGCAGATCTTTATAGTCTTTCAATGATTAACCATTGACCACGAAATGACGACATTATCAGGTGTCTTTAACCTATAGGACATGACACATTTTGGTCACGTCTGGAAAATATTTAAGAAAACAGAAGTGCCACCCACGCTACAAAAGGTTTCTCAAAAGGTCACAGGGTGTTTGACCATGAATCATAATGAAATTGCACATCTATTGACCAGGATTTGCGTCACTTCAGGGAAACTTTTATAAGAAAGAGGAACATTTAGGAAGATATTGGTTGCATGTCTTAGTTACATTAAAGCTAGCAACAGATACAATAATATGAAAGATGACAGATGGCACGTGGCCCCGACCATCAGGTATTGCGTGAAGTCTCTTTTAGCTCGGGAAGTTCCCTATTCTTGCGGTATTGCTTTTCTTGCAGTATCTTCGTGGGTGTAAGAGAAGAAGTGCAGATCGAGGGAGTGGGGGCTCCGGGGGAGCTGAGCCTCACTGAGAAGATTTGTGTGAGAGAGACACTTTGAGGCCTATTCATAGAAAAAGAACAGCCAGGACAATTTGGTCAATTTAACAGATTCCTTTTATGCTAGCTGGTGGGGGCTTATCAGGGTCTCGTGCCTCAAGGGTGGGCAGAATTGGCCTGGGGTAAAAAATAGACCCTGCTTCATCTCCCCCCTTTTTGTTCATTTCAAAAGAACAAAAATTATACGTGCTACGTTATTCACATTCCCTGTTCCATCCTTGCTCTCCCCGTGCTAATTCTGCTATTCTCAGGAGGTGAAGGAAGTGCTACGGACATGGGGTGCTGGCTGAAGAGCATAATGCTCATTAGGACACAGCCCACATGTTTAGAGACAAGTATGACACATGCTCTTTTCTGTGTCTGTAGGCCAGCGTGTGCAAACATAACATCCTGTCCTGTCAACTGTCCCCTTGTCCCATCTCTTTATCAATGGCTATCTATTCAATTTGGTACAATATCTCTGTGTCATTTAAGCAGTATCCTAGGTATAGCACTGTGATCATGATACATTTATAGTCATTATAATGGAAGTAATAGTGTTCAATACTGCTAGTAGCACCCATTGTCATTTTTACTCATTGTTCTGAAAGTCTTGAGGCATTGTTCCAATCGTTGGTACGTGTGGTTAGTGTGACTAGTTGGAAGAATGTCTTATCTTCTGCTGTACTTTAAGTCTTTTCAAAATTAAGCTGAAACATTAAGCAGATCTTCAGTGATCATTTCTGTACACAGAAAAAAGTAACCGTTGGTGCCTGTCTTCAAGTGATTTGAGAGGTTTTCAAGCACTTCTATTACCTAGGCACTTTCAAAAAATGAAGAAAACAAAGTGATGAAGAAGGAAAAGATATCTCGTCACAACTTGTAGACTGAGGGGTTGGGGCATTTGAAGTTCCAGACGTCTTTAGGTGATGTATCGTTGGGGTCCGCTTACACTCTTCCTTTCTCTGCTGTGTAGCACATGCAACCCATGAGGATGGGCTTGGGATACCGTTCCCACTTTGTACTTTTCATGGGGCGGACGTTGTAATGAGGCTGTCTTGGATGAGAAGCAGGGGAAGGCAGTGGAAGTTTTCTTGTTGGGGCGGAGTCACTGCTTTCTTTGTATGAGAACCATGGATCAAGAAAGTCAGTCTCTAGCACTTGAAGAGAACGTAGGGGTCCTTGGATGATAGTATCAAGAGGCCTGGCCTGCTCTGGGTAGCAGGGAGCTGCCTCAGTTGAGTTGTGCTTTCCTGGAGGAGGCCTGGCCTGCAGCAAACAGGGATCTGCCTCTCCTCTAATCCTTCTTTGTTGTTGCTGGTCTGCTGGAGTGAATATTGTACCTGTGGGGTACTTTAGATGACACTATTGGTGCAGGTTGAGCTTGCCCTCCTTTGTCTGGCCATGCTCCTTTCTTGGTGTGGGAGCTGTGGATCCAGGATGTCACCTGGCCGGAGGCAGTGTTGTCTGGTGTGAGCTTTTATCCCGACCCAGTCATCTGGCTAGAGGCCATATGCTTCCGGTGTCCCTTCTTCAGGAAGGCCTTACAGAACCTAACAATGTTAGTCTTTGCAGTGCTACTCATGGACAACAGAGCAAGTGGAAGTGCATCAATCCAGGTCAGTTCAGTGGATGCACAAATCTTCCTTATATGATTTTTCAACACTCAGTTCTTTCTCTCAACATCGCACCCTGCTTGCTGATGACAGGCACAATGTAGTCTGTGTAGCTCCTAGCCCCTTGCACAACCCCTCAATCACGTGTGAGATGAACGGTGGTCAATTGTCAGAACACAAAAGCATAGGCACTTAAAAGTGTGGAATGAACTCCTTCAGGAGGAATTTTGGCCATAATTTATACATTGCAGTTCTTGGATCGGTGCACCAACACGTACTTGCAGTTTCAATAGGGGGCTATGTTGAAGAAGTCCATTTCATGTGGGCAAAAAGTGGCCTGGGGTAGTGGAAGTACCCTTTTTTTCCAATTTAACCTTAGTACCAGCATTTAGAAAAACAGTCTGATCACATCCTACAAGTGATAAACAATGAAAAAGACGGGCCATGGGAACAAGCATTATCATTGGTAAACAGATCTTTCCATTTGGGCCTATCAATATTCCCTCTTCTGTTTGCCTTCATCTTTCCCTTTTCCTATTCTTTCTTTTCTTCCTTTTTTTTTGTTCATTAATGCAACGTCTTTATTATTAGGGTGAGTGCTCTAAGTAAATCTTTTAAGCCCAGACTGCACTTTTGATAGTTGTTAGAGTATAAAAATGTGTACACTTATATTCAATATTTAGCAATGTGACGCTATGCATATTGCTCACAGGATGTTCTACAATTAGATGCAAATATTTGCAGAAGCTTCAACGCAAGACTGGTAATTCTTTGCTTTCAAAATAAAATGTTCACAAAACAAAATGCAAAAACATTTCACTGAACTACTGGAATATAGTAGGTACCAATTCTTTGCAACATAAAAATAAACAAGCATTGGTAAATTCAGTAGGTCTCAAAATTATTTATTACCCTCTTGGCCTTGTCAATGCACACCCAGTATTGTAGTCCCTGGCTTATGTACTGCTTAAAAAGCATTTTAGCACATTCACCTTACAATATAGGTACACAATATTTCCTGCAACTTTGAAGAACCTAGAAATAAAAACTATTAATATACCTACATATTACTTCTGTTATGCACATATATATATTCACTGAAAAAACCATAGGTTATAGACCATATATAGTTAGGAATTAGCATTTAGAAAACCTTATTTTACTCACACAAAACCATTGAAATTCCATATATAGTTAGTTGCACTAACTATATATCGCGCACCCGCAATCCACTGCTGATGATGTCACATATTACATCATTCATGACATGGTCAGTGACATCACTGATGACATCACTGATGACAACATCCAGTGATTATGTGTTTCTGTAAAGTTTAAATATGTTTTACATATTGAAGAATGAGTGGATGTATAAGTGTCTGAATGAAGGTTTTAGTAGGTGCGTGATTGACTGTATGAGTGAGTGATTAAATGCGTCTTACTGAATGCACGGGTTAGTGACTAAACTGTCTTAATTTGTGCATCATTATGTCTGTTGTGATGTAAACTGCTGCATGTGTTGATCATTAGCTATACGAGAGGCTATATGTGTTATTAATTGGTTGCCCAAGTATTTCTATGGGAGATTGAGTTTGTGTGGGGGTGGCTGGAAGGTGTGTGACTCTGTGCATAGATGTGTGAGCAGTTTATTCACTAGGTGTATGAGTTCAAGAGTGCATGTGGAAACAGCTACATGGGCAGTTGACTGTGTGCATGAGTGTATTGATGAGTGAATGGATATCTCAATGCTACATGTCATAGTAAGTACATATGTAAAACACAGTACATGTGAGAGTTGGCATATATAAATAACTGTGCATGAGAGCCACTGAGTGAGTGGTTGTATCGATCATTGTGAACTTGTATCAGGGATTGTATAAGAGAGTAAATATGTGTTAGTATATGTTTCAATAAGTAAGGTGTGTATAACTGTATAGTTGAAGAAATGGAGGTGAGATTGTTTCTTTGCATGACTGACTGGGTGTGTGAGTAACTCCATGGATGAGTGGCAGTGTGTGAGTGTCTGTATACACTGAGTGTATCTAAGGTTATATTAGAGTCTGAAGAAGTTTATCGTATTAGCACAAGAATGATGCCAAATGAGACGTCATCAGTGATGTCATCAGTGATGTCATTTGAGATGTCATCAGTGATGTCATCAGTGATGTCACTGACCATGTCATGAATGATGTAATATGTGACATCATCAGCAGTGGATTGCGGGTGCGCGATATATAGTTAGTGCAACTAACTATATATGGAATTTCAATGGTTTTGTGTGAGTAAAATAAGGTTTTCTAAATGCTAATTCCTAACTATATATGGTCTATAACCTATGGTTTTTTCAGTGAATTTTCAAGGTTTTGTAAATGCTAATTCCTAACTATATATGGTCTATAACCTATGGTTTTTTCTGTGAATTTCATTGGTTTTTTAACAGCTAATATCTGTAGCTGTAAAATGTATTCTTCTTTAAATCCAAAAATATATTTTATATGTTTATGAATAATTTTTTTTTTAAATATTTTTTTTTCTTCGTTCCCGCTTCGCGAATCGGGAAGCTTCCCGTTAGCTGACCTTGATGCCGCGAAATAGACCGCGAGCCGGTAAACGTTTCTTTACCGCAAGTGCCGCGTTAGAAAACAACATCGTGACGCCTCCCGTCTGCATGACGTTTCACGTTGTCGCGTGATACGTCATATGACGTGCTACGTTAGCGAACTGGTACGCGAAGCGAGTCGCAAAGCGCAGGTTTCTGGAAGCAAACCGGGAGGCCCTGCAAAGCGCTTAACGTAAACACAGCAAGTCATGTGACTTGGTAATAACACTTTTCATTGGTTCATTTCACTTTTGGTTTCCTAATGATGTAAGACTAGGTCATATAATCTAAAATGAACACTTTTGATTGGTTGAGAACTCTTGTTTTTCCCAAATGATGAAAATCCCTCCTTCTTTCCTCACTCTGACTTTCATCATTGTGAGAGAAAGACCCTTTGTGATCACTGAGCAATGGCTTCTTTAGTAGCTTCAGCTGGTGCTTCCCCACCACCTCCACCACATCCAAGGAAGAGTGGACCACCTGCTCAAGTTCTAATTCAACAAGAAGAAGAAGAAGAGGAACAGGAGGACGAGCACGAAGAGAGGCAGTTTTTGCCTGAGCAGCCCAGGACGTCTCACCGGAAAGAAAACTTCATTTGGCAATTTTTTTAAATTCCCAAAGGTCAGAAAAAAGTAAATGCAAGATACGTAACTTGCCTTATATGTCAAGATAGACTGTCCAGAGGGACCGACAAAAAATACAGTTTCGGAAACTACACAATGCATCGCCATATGACTAGGTGGCATCCTAACAACTACAGTGCTGCACAGTTTCGGAACGACCTAGATAATCTCCCTATTATGGCCAGAAGATCTGTTGTACCGGAAGTAACGGGACCAGAGGGCAGGGAGATGGTGCCAAATATACAAATGAGATTTGGTGATGTAAAACACATCTGCGCATTTTGCGATGGATTCATTTCCTACGGAGAAAAAAGCATCACTCTGATCAACAGAGCTATTGACTATCATATGCAAGTTTGTCCGAAACGCCCAAAATAATAAATACTTCTTTTTTTTGTTTTGTTGCTCCTGTTGAGCCCTTTACAATGAATCGTTTTCATTGCCCCCTCCAAGAAAAACCCAAAAAAATATAAAACTGTTCCGAAAAATTCAAAAACAGTAAAAAAATGTTCAGAAAAATAAAAAAAAAGTTCTTTTCAGAACTACCTCCCCGTTATTAAAAAATTGGTACAATATTTGGAATTGTGCCAACCTCTATTTCTCTTAGTTCGCTTCCTAGTTCGCTCGCTGGTACGCGAACCGGAAGCGAACCAAAAACAGTAAGTATAAGGGAAGGAAACAGACACTTATGTTAAAAGAAACACAGCTATAAGGGAGTAAACTAGAGATACCATTACCCGTAATCCACTGCTGATGATGTCACATATTACATCATTCATGACATGCTCAGTGACATCATCAGCAGAGGATTGCGGGTTTTTTGGCAACATGCCTTATCCACGGTTTAATAACGCTGCCTTTTGCTTTATATAAGTTTTCAAATTGTATGAAATATATACCAATAGGTCGTTATGAACCTTTAGGTAGTGCTTTTCTTCATGAGGTCTGGTCGCTTCCATACACATACAGATGTTTCAAAGATGATCAAGAAGTTTATCTGAATGGAGAGGAATGCACTGAGACGCCAGATCATTCACTAATGTGTAGGCACATACAGTTACACGGTTCATGCAACAAACACCGACCAAATATGGCTTGCGTGTTGCAAGGCACGCCAGTTCCTGCTATCATCCCCACGTTCAAGTTGTTGGAAAATGGTAGTTATTTGATGCTCAATAATGAAGATTGTTCTGAGTTAATTAAAAGTATTCCTTTTATCGTAACAGTAAGTGAACGGGTTATTTGCTGCAGAAATGTTCTATTTCCTCCCACACATGAACATAGGGAGTTTTCAATCTGGCCACAAATACCAACCTTGGGACACGTTTCAACGGCATGGCAAGAATAAGAGCTCTTTTGTCTCAGAGAGAGGTGGCCTTGAGTTCGGCCGTGAAACTTTCGTACTTCACATAGCGAACACCCATACAGAGGTGCACACCCTTTTCAATTAAGATTTGCCTTTCAATTTCAGCAACATGTTTCCGACTATCTTTAACGCATCCTCCACAAAGTCCCTGGCACACTTTTTTAAAGTTGTTACCAGTGGTCTCGTGACTTCATTTGAGAAAATCTTTGGAGTCATCCCTGCTTCCTTTCATTGTATTTTCTGCACTCTGGTTCGTAGATTGGCATTTTTACTTGCATTACCAGCGGACGCTCTTGTGCTTTTTTACATTTTTAAATATGGATGTCCCTCCTATGCAACCTCCGACCCTGCAGCTGCTGACACTGTTCCGCAATCGCATGCTAGAATATTATGGCACAATGCCGTTGGCGATATTAAGCACGGCATATGGATTATCTTTTCGGTTCTCCTACTTCACCTGTGTCCAGCCTGTATTTCACTGCCTGACCTGTGATTTCGATTGGGCCATTGATTTGTGTCTCTGCGGACCGGTTTCTCCTGACGTCGACTTTAATCAGCTGATGACTCCTATCATTACTCACGAGTTGGTTTGTCCTGGCGAAAGGATTATGGCTGTGGCATTGATGCATGGACTACTTGGTCCCTGGAATTTACTGGCGGCAGCACAGTCTTTCTTGGAACAGAGCTTTCTTGAAAACCCACCGAGCTGTCCTCTGATGGTGATAGAGGATCCGGTGCTGGGAGAGCACGTATGTTCTTTTCCGCTTTTAAATTGGATGGCTGAACTGTTTTCGGATGAAGACGGTGACTTCCTATTGGAGGCTGTTGCAGCTTATTTTGCATACACAGTTATGTCATAGACCTTTTTCATGTTTGATATGCTGAGTACTAGCATTTCATTGACAATTCATTGACTTATTTGTCAAGTTTTTATTATTTACCTTGCCTATTGGCTTAAGACTCGATAAAGTACTTGGCTGTTTTATTTTTCTTTAGCATTAAATTTTCCTAGTTTTTAATGCTTTACCTTGCGGACCGTCCACATATAAACTTGCAATCTGCTCTCATGAGATGGCACTTCTATTATCTTATTCAGTTCGTTTCCGGATCATGAGGAGGTGTCATCTAGGTCCTGGATATCTTTACACCGTGTTAAGTTAGCATGGGCTCATTACCGGTTTAAACGCCATTTTTCCTTTTTTGCAACTTCTGCACACGACACTTAGTTGTTGCTTTAGCTTTCCACCTAGTAGTTCATCGTGGTTTACATGAGAATAATATGTTATTGGTCTACTATCTGCTTTACTTGTTAAACTATATCTGTACAGCGAGTGCTAAAGTTTCAAGAACAACACGATACAGAATTGTTATGAGGTCTGATCTCCACGACTTCATACTCATAACATAAGTGCAACTTCTGCCAATTCTGGGCATGAGGCGGGTTTTATATTGCTTTGCCGAACACACATACACAACAGTTGATGCGGTTCACATGAAGAGAGAGCTGGTGTATGCTGATGTGATTCCTTCAAATCTAAGACACTAAAGTATGGGCACGCCCTAAACCAACACAAAGAGACCTTCTTAGCAAATAATATAATATGTGTATTAGGGAGGGTGAGATATAAGCAGCCGCGGGCCGTGGAGGGAGTTACGATGGGGCAGGGAGGCGGGGAGGGGGAGAAGCAGGGTGGAGCCCTCTCTACCTTGCCCCTCCCCCTCCCCGCCTCCCTGCCCCACCGTAACTCCCTCCACGGCCCGCGGCTGCTTATAAGTGTTGCTAACTCTTATTCATTTACAGCATGTTAACATACTGTCACCATTCGCTTTTTATGTACTAGTAACTATGCTGGTAATTTTGCTACTGATAATATGTGTACTTGTATTCTCCACCCTGCTTCTCCCCCTCCCCGCCTCCCTGCCTCACCGTAACTCCCTCCACGGCCCGCGGCTGCTTATAAGTGTTGCTAACTCTTATTCATTTACAGCATGTTAACATACTATCACCATTCACTTTTTATGTACTAGTAACTATGCTGGTAATTTTGCTACTGATAATATGTGTACTTTTATTATCTAAGGTACTACGCCTGAGAAGACGGCATTAGTAAATAAACATTTCAAATACACATCTGTTCTTCTTAACTCCATGTTCTGGTTTCTAAGAAATCTATAACGACCGACTGTTCATGAGTTCCACGTATCCTGAGGTACTATAAGTTCATATTCTGGATTGTCTAAACATTGAGAGTTTGTTATATCCAATGTGACACTGTACCTAGCTTGCTAAGGAGTTTTTGATTACTAACGTGAGTTTTGGGACACCCTAATTCGCCGAGGTTCCAATCCTCTGTCCACAGTTCTGTGTGAGAACAGAAACCCTGCGACAGGGGCACCCCCGACCCTTGCTGGAGCTTCATCACACTTGCGATACAACTCCAGCAATGCATTCGCCGAGGTTCCAATCCTCTGTCCACAGTTCTGTGTGAGAACAGAAACCCTGCGACAGGGGCACCCCCGACCCTTGCTGGAGCTTCATCACACTTGCGATACAACTCCAGCAATGCGCCACCTTTACGGCACAGATACATCACGCATCTGTGCTGTTTTTGCCCCATGATGCGCCGCATTGTAAATGCAGCACACCATAGGTGACGGAACAGCGGCACAAAATGACTAACACATCCCTGGTGATGCGCCAGTCATCATAAATGTATCCCTATGCTTCTTATCTTGTTAGAGATGAACCGCCATATGTATCATCAAAGTTATTTGCATTTCCTAAATAGCGAACTTTAAGGAATAAATAGCGATTCTTTACCATTCCTAGTTTGCGATGAGCTATTTGCTAATTAGCCGAATGTAGCCCAATGAAGCCCAATGTAGCCCAATGTAGCCCAAAGATGGCCGCCAGACACACAAAAAAACAAATGTAGCCCAAATATCAGCCAGATGTAGCCCAACTATAGCCCAGTGACAGAATGACCAATCAGCTTCGCAAACCTCCGTTACGCGAAGCGGAGCGCTGTTACAGATATATATCTTTTTTTGAACGTTAATTTCTCAAAATCCACTGGAGCACATATATTGAGACCTAGCAAAGGCACATCGGGCTACCAGTCCCTAATATTTTGCCAAGTTTCGTGCAAATCCATTCAGCCGTTCAATTATTATTATTATTATTTTTTTTTGCCCCGCGGGGCCCTTTTAAAACCTCCACATCAAACCTAGGGGGTCAGCGAGGATCTACTATGCCCCCTTATAGTTATTTCCCCCTTTGTTTTGACCTCCTCTTGTCTCTCGATCCTACCGAGAGACAAGATGGCGGCCGCTACGGACTGTTTGGAATGTTGACAGACGCCGGAGAACCAATCAGCTTCGCTTCACAAAGCTCCGTTGCGCGAAAAGTCCGCGAACCAGTGCGCTGCCCGGTCCGCTGTTACAGATATATATCTTTTTTTAAACGTTAATTTCTCAAAATCCACTGGAGCACATATATTGAGACCTACAAAAGGCACATCGGGCTACCAGTCCCTACAATTTTGCCAAGTTTCGTGCAAATCCATTCAGCCGTTCGGGCTAAAAGTGAGGCCAACCGCCCTATGGAAAACTCAATGTTAAAAACACGTTTTGGGACCCCCCTTTTTTCTCGGCCCCCACTGGACGAACCCCCCCCAAATTTTCAAGGGCTGCTCAGAAACAAAATGTGCCATTTTCCTGAAAATTTCAGCCAATTCCGTCCACAAACGCCAAAGTTATTAGACATAGAATTTTCAAAAAACCCATAGAGAAAAAATCCTAACTATATATACCTACTGGCGACCGCCAGTAGGTAATATATACTTATATATATTTTTCAAAAAAACCAAGTTTTGCCTTGCAATGAGACGCCAACACAGCATAGAATATCGCCTTCTTTTTAATGAGCAGCAGGCACATCATGTGAGAATCACCGCCAGCTAGCGCCAAACATGTTTCGGGCTCCTCGCCCTTTATCAATGGCTGTATGCACCAAGTCCTGACAGCTATGTGGACTTTTCAATTATGTACCCCGCCCATGTGGGACTGAAGATGCATTCTGGGGTAAGTAGTCCCGTCATACATTTCACGTTGGGTGCTGTGCAGGGCTTCGTGCATTAAAATAGTTCCGCAGTGGGTCGCATGGCAGGGACTCACCACGTTGTCCGCTTGTAGGAAAACCTCACAAAATCGGCATTCAATGCTCCTCATAGCACCAAGGTCTAGGCACTGCAGGTCCACAGCATGGTGGCGGGGCATCTCAGCGGCGAGGCGCGCCGCATTTAATTTAAAAAAAAAACAAGTTTTGCCTTGCAATGAGACGCCAACACAGCATAGAATATCGCCTTCTTTTTAATGAGCAGCAGGCACATCGTGTGAGAATCACCGCCAGCTAGCGCCAAACATGTTTCGGGCTCCTCGCCCTTTATCAATGGCTGTATGCACCAAGTCCTGACAGCTATGTGGACTTTTCAATTATGTACCCCGCCCATGTGGGACTGAAGTTGCATTCTGGGGTAAGTAGTCCCGTAATACATTTCACGTTGGGTGCTGTGCAGGGCTTCGTGAATTAAAATAGTTCCCAAGTGGGTCGCATGGCAGGGACTCACTACGTTGTCCGCTTGTAGCAAACCTCACAAAATCGGCATTCAATGCTCCTCATAGCACCAAGGTCTAGGCACTGCAGGTCCACAGCATGGTGGCGGGGCATCTCAGCGGCGAGGCGCGCCGCATTTCATTTTTCAAAAAAACCAAGTTTTGCCTTGCAATGAGACGCCAACACAGCATAGAATATCGCCTTCTTTTTAATGAGCAGCAGGCACATCGTGTGAGAATCAGCGCCAGCTAGCGCCAAACATGTTTCGGGCTCCTCGCCCTTTATCAATGGCTGTATGCACCAAGTCCTGACAGCTATGTGGACTTTTCAATTATGTACCCCGCCCATGTGGGACTGAAGTTGCATTCTGGGGTAAGTAGTCCCGTAATACATTTCACGTTGGGTGCTGTGCAGGGCTTCGTGCATTAAAATAGTTCCCAAGTGGGTCGCATGGCAGGGACTCACCACGTTGTCCGCTTGTAGCAAACCTCACAAAATCGGCAATCAATGCTCCTCATAGCACCAAGGTCTAGGCACTGCAGGTCCACAGCATGGTGGCGGGGCATCTCAGCGGCGAGGCGCGCCGCATTTCATTTTTCAAAAAAACCAAGTTTTGCCTTGCAATGAGACGCCAACACAGCATAGAATATCGCCTTCTTTTTAATGAGCAGCAGGCACATCGTGTGAGAATCACCGCCAGCTAGCGCCAAACATGTTTCGGGCTCCTCGCCCTTTATCAATGGCTGTATGCACCAAGTCCTGACAGCTATGTGGACTTTTCAATTATGTACCCCGCCCATGTGGGACTGAAGTTGCATTCTGGGGTAAGTAGTCCCGTAATACATTTCACGTTGGGTGCTGTGCAGGGCTTCGTGCATTAAAATAGTTCCCAAGTGGGTCGCATGGCAGGGACTCACCACGTTGTCCGCTTGTAGCAAACCTCACAAAATCGGCATTCAATGCTCCTCATAGCACCAAGGTCTAGGCACTGCAGGTCCACAGCATGGTGGTGGGGCATCTCAGCGGCGAGGCGCTCCGCATTTCATTTTTCAAAAAAACCAAGTTTTGCCTTGCAATGAGACGCCAACACAGCATAGAATATCGCCTTCTTTTTAATGAGCAGCAGGCACATCGTGTGAGAATCACCGCCAGCTAGCGCCAAACATGTTTCGGGCTCCTCGCCCTTTATCAATGGCTGTATGCACCAAGTCCTGACAGCTATGTGGACTTTTCAATTATGTACCCCGCCCATGTGGGACTGAAGTTGCATTCTGGGGTAAGTAGTCCCGTAATACATTTCACGTTGGGTGCTGTGCAGGGCTTCGTGCATTAAAATAGTTCCCAAGTGGGTCGCATGGCAGGGACTCACCACGTTGTCCGCTTGTAGCAAACCTCACAAAATCGGCATTCAATGCTCCTCATAGCACCAAGGTCTAGGCACTGCAGGTCCACAGCATGGTGGCGGGGCATCTCAGCGGCGAGGCGCGCTGCATTTCATTTTTCAAAAAAACTAAGTTTTGCCTTGCAATGAGACCCCAACACAGCATAGAATATCGCCTTCTTTTTAATGAGCAGCAGGCACATCGTGTGAGAATCACCGCCAGCTAGCGCCAAACATGTTTCGGGCTCCTCGCCCTTTATCAATGGCTGTATGCACCAAGTCCTGACAGCTATGTGGACTTTTCAATTATGTACCCCGCCCATGTGGGACTGAAGTTGCATTCTGGTGTAAGTAGTCCCGTAATACATTTCACGTTGGGTGCTGTGCAGGGCTTCGTGCATTAAAATAGTTCCCAAGTGGGTCGCATTGCAGGGATTCACCACGTTGTCCGCTTGTAGCAAACCTCACAAAATCGGCATTCAATGCTCCTCATAGCACCAAGGTCTAGGCACTGCAGGTCCACAGCATGGTGGCGGGGCATCTCAGCGGCGAGGCGCGCCGCATTTAATTTTTCAAAAAAAACAAGTTTTGCCTTGCAATGAGACGCCAACACAGCATAGAATATCGCCTTCTTTTAATGAGCAGCAGGCACATCGTGTGAGAATCACCGCCAGCTAGCGCCAAACATGTTTCGGGCTCCTCGCCCTTTATCAATGGCTGTATGCACCAAGTCCTGACAGCTATGTGGACTTTTCAATTATGTACCCCGCCCATGTGGGACAGAAGGCGATATTCTATGCTGTGTTGGCGTCTCATTGCAAGGCAAAACTTGTTTTTTTTAAAAAATGAAATGCGGCGCGCCTCGCCGCTGAGATGCCCCGCCACCACGCTGTGGACCTGCAGTGCCTAGACCTTGGTGCTATGAGGAGCATTGAATGCCGATTTTGGGAGGTTTGCTACAAGCGGACAACATGGTGAGTCCCTGCCATGCGACTCACTTGGGAACTATTTTAATGCACGAAGCCCTGCACAGCACCCAACGTGAAATGTATTACGGGACTACTTACCCCAGAATGCAACTTCAGTCCCACATGGGCGGGGTACATAATTGAAAAGTCCACATAGCTGCCAGGACTTGGTGCATACAGCCATTGATAAAGGGCGAGGACCCCGAAACATGTTTGGCGCTAGCTGGCGGTGATTCTCACACGATGTGCCTGCTGCTCATTAAAAAGAAGGCGATATTCTATGCTGTGTTGGCGTCTCATTGCAAGGCAAAACTTGTTTTTTTAAAAAAATGAAATGCGGCACGCCTCGCCGCTGTGATGCCCCGCCACCATGCTGTGGACCTGCAGTGCCTGGACCTTGGTGCTATGAGGAGCATTGAATGCCGATTTTGTGAGGTTTGCTACAAGCGGTAAACGTGGTGAGTCCCTGCCATGCGACCCACTTGGGAACTATTTTAATGCACGAAGCCCTGCACAGCACCCAACGTGAAATGTATTACAGGACTACTTACCCCAGAATGCAACTTCAGTCCCACATGGGCGGGGTACATAATTGAAATGTCCACATAGCTGTCAGGACTTGGTGCATACAGCCATTGATAAAGGGCGAGGAGCCCGAAACATGTTTGGCGCTAGCTGGCGGTGATTCTCACACGATGTGCCTGCTGCTCATTAAAAAGAAGGCGATATTCTATGCTGTGTTGGCGTCTCATTGCAAGGCAAAACTTGTTTTTTTTTAAAAATGAAATGCGGCGCGCCTCGCCGCTGAGATGCCCCGCCACCATGCTGTGGACCTGCAGTGCCTAGACCTTGGTGCTATGAGGAGCATTGAATGCCGATTTTGTGAGGTTTGCTACAAGCGGACAACGTGGTGAGTCCCTGCCATGCGACCCACTTGGGAACTATTTTAATGCACGAAGCCCTGCACAGCACCCAACGTGAAATGTATTACGGGACTACTTACCCCAGAATGCAACTTCAGTCCCACATGGGCGGGGTACATAATTGAAAAGTCCACATAGCTGTCAGGACTTGGTGCATACAGCCATTGATAAAGGGCGAGGAGCCCGAAACATGTTTGGCGCTAGCTGGCGGTGATTCTCACACGATGTGCCTGCTGCTCATCAAAAAGAAGGCGATATTCTATGCTGTGTTGGCGTCTCATTGCAAGGCAAAACTTGGTTTTTTTGAAAAATGAAATGCGGCGCGCCTCGCCGCTGAGATGCCCCGCCACCATGCTGTGGACCTGCAGTGCCTAGACCTTGGTGCTATGAGGAGCATTGAATGCCGATTTTGTGAGGTTTGCTACAAGCGGACAACGTGGTGAGTCCCTACCATGCGACCCACTTGGGAACTATTTTAATGCACGAAGCCCTGCACAGCACCCAACGTGAAATGTATTACGGGACTACTTACCCCAGAATGCAACTTCAGTCCCACATGGGCGGGGTACATAATTGAAAAGTCCACATAGCTGTCAGGACTTGGTGCATACAGCCATTGATAAAGGGCGAGGAGCCCGAAACATGTTTGGCGCTAGCTGGCGGTGATTCTCACACGATGTGCCTGCTGCTCATTAAAAAGAAGGCGATATTCTATGCTGTGTTGGCGTCTCATTGCAAGGCAAAACTTGGTTTTTTTGCAAAATGAAATGCGGCGCGCCTCGCCGCTGAGATGCCCCGCCACCATGCTGTGGACCTGCAGTGCCTAGACCTTGGTGCTATGAGGAGCATTGAATGCCGATTTTGTGAGGTGTGCTACAAGCGGACAACGTGGTGAGTCCCTGCCATGCGACCCACTTGGGAACTATTTTAATGCACGAAGCCCTGCACATCACCCAACGTGAAATGTATTACGGGACTACTTACCCCAGAATGCAACTTCAGTCCCACATGGGCGGGGTACATAATTGAAAAGTCCACATAGCTGTCAGGACTTGGTGCATACAGCCATTGATAAAGGGCGAGGAGCCCGAAACATGTATGGCGCTAGCTGGCGGTGATTCTCACACGATGTGCCTGCTGCTCATTAAAAAGAAGGCGATATTCTATGCTGTGTTGGCGTCTCATTGCAAGGCAAAACTTGTTTTTTTTTAAAAATGAAATGCGGCGCGCCTCGCCGCTGAGATGCCCCGCCACCATGCTGTGGACCTGCAGTGCCTAGACCTTGGTGCTATGAGGAGCATTGAATGCCGATTTTGTGAGGTTTGCTACAAGCGGACAACGTGGTGAGTCCCTGCCATGCGACCCACTTGGGAACTATTTTAATGCACGAAGCCCTGCACATCACCCAACGTGAAATGTATTACGGGACTACTTACCCCAGAATGCAACTTCAGTCCCACATGGGCGGGGTACATAATTGAAAAGTCCACATAGCTGTCAGGACTTGGTGCATACAGCCATTGATAAAGGGCGAGGAGCCCGAAACATGTTTGGCGCTAGCTGGCGGTGATTCTCACACGATGTGCCTGCTGCTCATCAAAAAGAAGGCGATATTCTATGCTGTGTTGGCGTCTCATTGCAAGGCAAAACATGGTTTTTTTGAAAAATGAAATGCGGCGCGCCTCGCCGCTGAGATGCCCCGCCACCATGCTGTGGACCTGCAGTGCCTAGACCTTGGTGCTATGAGGAACATTGAATGCCGATTTTGTGAGGTTTGCTACAAGCGGACAACGTGGTGAGTCCCTGCCATGCGACCCACTTGGGAACTATTTTAATGCACGAAGCCCTGCACAGCACCCAACGTGAAATGTATTACGGGACTACTTACCCCAGAATGCAACTTCAGTCCCACATGGGCGGGGTACATAATTGAAAAGTCCACATAGCTGTCAGGACTTGGTGCATACAGCCATTGATAAAGGGCGAGGAGCCCGAAACATGTTTGGCGCTAGCTGGCGGTGATTCTCACACGATGTGCCTGCTGCTCATTAAAAAGAAGGCGATATTCTATGCTGTGTTGGCGTCTCATTGCAAGGCAAAACTTGGTTTTTTTGAAAAATGAAATGCGGCGCGCCTCGCCGCTGAGATGCCCCGCCACCATGCTGTGGACCTGCAGTGCCTAGACCTTGGTGCTATGAGGAGCATTGAATGCCGATTTTGTGAGGTTTGCTACAAGCGGACAACGTGGTGAGTCCCTGCCATGCGACCCACTTGGGAACTATTTTAATGCACGAAGCCCTGCACAGCACCCAACGTGAAATGTATTACGGGACTACTTACCCCAGAATGCAACTTCAGTCCCACATGGGCGGGGTACATAATTGAAAAGTCCACATAGCTGTCAGGACTAGGTGCATACAGCCATTGATAAAGGGCGAGGAGCCCGAAACATGTTTGGCGCTAGCTGGCGGTGATTCTCACACAATGTGCCTGCTGCTCATTAAAAAGAAGGCGATATTCTATGCTGTGTTGGCGTCTCATTGCAAGGCAAAACTTGTTTTTTTTAAAAAATGAAATGCGGCGCGCCTCGCCGCTGAGATGCCCCGCCACCATGCTGTGGACCTGCAGTGCCTAGACCTTGGTGCTATGAGGAGCATTGAATGCCGATTTTGTGAGGTTTGCTACAAGCGGACAACGTGGTGAGTCCCTGCCATGCGACCCACTTGGGAACTATTTTAATGCACGAAGCCCTGCACAGCACCCAACGTGAAATGTATTACGGGACTACTTACCCCAGAATGCAACTTCAGTCCCACATGGGCGGGGTACATAATTGAAAAGTCCACATAGCTGTCAGGACTTGGTGCATACAGCCATTGATAAAGGGCGAGGAGCCCGAAACATGTTTGGCGCTAGCTGGCGGTGATTCTCACACGATGTGCCTGCTGCTCATTAAAAAGAAGGCGATATTCTATGCTGTGTTGGCGTCTCATTGCAAGGCAAAACTTGGTTTTTTTGAAAAATGAAATGCGGCGCGCCTCGCCGCTGAGATGCCCCGCCACCATGCTGTGGACCTGCAGTGCCTAGACCTTGGTGCTATGAGGAGCATTGAATGGCGATTTTGTGAGGTTTGCTACAAGCGGACAACGTGGTGAGTCCCTGCCATGCGACCCACTTGGGAACTATTTTAATGCACGAAGCCCTGCACAGCACCCAACGTGAAATGTATTACGGGACTACTTACCCCAGAATGCAACTTCAGTCCCACATGGGCGGGGTACATAATTGAAAAGTCCACATAGCTGTCAGGACTTGGTGCATACAGCCATTGATAAAGGGCGAGGAGCCCGAAACATGTTTGGCGCTAGCTGGCGGTGATTCTCACACGATGTGCCTGCTGCTCATTAAAAAGAAGGCGATATTCTATGCTGTGTTGGCGTCTCATTGCAAGGCAAAACTTGGTTTTTTTGAAAAATGAAATGCGGCGCGCCTCGCCGCTGAGATGCCCCGCCACCATGCTGTGGACCTGCAGTGCCTAGACCTTGGTGCTATGAGGAGCATTGAATGCCGATTTTGTGAGGTTTGCTACAAGCGGACAACGTGGTGAGTCCCTGCCATGCGACCCACTTGGGAACTATTTTAATGCACGAAGCCCTGCACAGCACCCAACGTGAAATGTATTACGGGACTACTTACCCCAGAATGCAACTTCAGTCCCACATGGGCGGGGTACATAATTGAAAAGTCCACATAGCTGTCAGGACTTGGTGCATACAGCCATTGATAAAGGGCGAGGAGCCCGAAACATGTTTGGCGCTAGCTGGCGGTGATTCTCACACGATGTGCCTGC
Source organism: Lissotriton helveticus (assembly GCF_964261635.1). Lineage (NCBI taxonomy): Eukaryota > Metazoa > Chordata > Amphibia > Caudata > Salamandridae > Lissotriton > Lissotriton helveticus. Next base: position 740,175,733 of record NC_136063.1, on the reverse strand, counting down.
TGCTCATTAAAAAGAAGGCGATATTCTATGCTGTGTTGGCGTCTCATTGCAAGGCAAAACTTGTTTTTTTTTAAAAATGAAATGCGGCGCGCCTCGCCGCTGAGATGCCCCGCCACCATGCTGTGGACCTGCAGTGCCTAGACCTTGGTGCTATGAGGAGCATTGAATGCCGATTTTGTGAGGTTTGCTACAAGCGGACAACGTGGTGAGTCCCTGCCATGCGACCCACTTGGGAACTATTTTAATGCACGAAGCCCTGCACAGCACCCAACGTGAAATGTATTACGGGACTACTTACCCCAGAATGCAACTTCAGTCCCACATGGGCGGGGTACATAATTGAAAAGTCCACATAGCTGTCAGGACTAGGTGCATACAGCCATTGATAAAGGGCGAGGAGCCCGAAACATGTTTGGCGCTAGCTGGCGGTGATTCTCACACAATGTGCCTGCTGCTCATTAAAAAGAAGGCGATATTCTATGCTGTGTTGGCGTCTCATTGCAAGGCAAAACTTGTTTTTTTTGAAAAATGAAATGCGGCGCGCCTCGCCGGTGAGATGCCCCGCCACCATGCTGTGGACCTGCAGTGCCTAGACCTTGGTGCTATGAGGAGCATTGAATGCCGATTTTGTGAGGTTTGCTACAAGCGGACAACGTGGTGAGTCCCTGCCATGCGACCCACTTGGGAACTATTTTAATGCACGAAGCCCTGCACAGCACCCAACGTGAAATGTATTACGGGACTACTTACCCCAGAATGCAACTTCAGTCCCACATGGGCGGGGTACATAATTGAAAAGTCCACATAGCTGTCAGGACTTGGTGCATACAGCCATTGATAAAGGGCGAGGAGCCCGAAACATGTTTGGCGCTAGCTGGCGGTGATTCTCACACGATGTGCCTGCTGCTCATTAAAAAGATGGCGATATTCTATGCTGTGTTGGCGTCTCATTGCAAGGCAAAACTTGTTTTTTTTGAAAAATGAAATGCGGCGCGCCTCGCCGCTGAGATGCCCCGCCACCATGCTGTGGACCTGCAGTGCCTAGACCTTGGTGCTATGAGGAGCATTGAATGGCGATTTTGTGAGGTTTGCTACAAGCGGACAACGTGGTGAGTCCCTGCCATGCGACCCACTTGGGAACTATTTTAATGCACGAAGCCCTGCACAGCACCCAACGTGAAATGTATTACGGGACTACTTACCCCAGAATGCAACTTCAGTCCCACATGGGCGGGGTACATAATTGAAAAGTCCACATAGCTGTCAGGACTTGGTGCATACAGCCATTGATAAAGGGCGAGGAGCCCGAAACATGTTTGGCGCTAGCTGGCGGTGATTCTCACACGATGTGCCTGCTGCTCATTAAAAAGAAGGCGATATTCTATGCTGTGTTGGCGTCTCATTGCAAGGCAAAACTTGTTTTTTTTTAAAAATGAAATGCGGCGCGCCTCGCCGCTGAGATGCCCCGCCACCATGCTGTGGACTTGCAGTGCCTAGACCTTGGTGCTATGAAGAGCATTGAATGCCAATTTTGTGAGGTTTGCTACAAGCGGACAACGTGGTGAGTCCCTGCCATGCGACCCACTTGGGAACTATTTTAATGCACGAAGCCCTGCACAGGACCCAACGTGAAATGTATTACGGGACTACTTACCCCAGAATGCAACTTCAGTCCCACATGGGCGGGGTACATAATTGAAAAGTCCACATAGCTGTCAGGACTTGGTGCATGCAGCCATTGATAAAGGGCAAGGAGCCCGAAACATGTTTCGCGCTAGCTGGCGGTGATTCTCACACGATGTGCCTGCTGCTCATTAAAAAGAAGGCGATATTCTATGCTGTGTTGGCGTCTCATTGCAAGGCAAAACTTGGTTTTTTGGAAAAATGAAATGCGGCGCGCCTCGCCGCTGAGATGCCCCGCCACCATGCTGTGGACCTGCAGTGCCTAGACCTTGGTGCTATGAGGAGCATTGAATCCCGATTTTGTGAGGTTTGCTACAAGCGGACAACGTGGTGAGTCCCTGCCATGCGACCCACTTGGGAACTATTTTAATGCACGAAGCCCTGCACAGCACCCAACGTGAAATGTATTACGGGTCTACTTACCCCAGAATGCAACTTCAGTCCCACATGGGCGGGGTACATAATTGACAAAGTCCACATAGCTGTCAGGACTTGGTGCATACAGCCATTGATCAAGGGCGAGGAGCCCGAAACATGTTTGGCGCTAGCTGGCGGTGATTCTCACACAATGTGCCTGCTGCTCATTAAAAAGAAGGCGATATTCTATGCTGTGTTGGCGTCTCATTGCAAGGCAAAACTTGTTTTTTTTTAAAAATACTTATATATATATATATATATTCACTGAAAAAAACATAGGTTATAGACCATATATAGTTAGGAATTAGCATTTACAAAACCTTGAAAATTCACTGAAAAAACCATAGGTTATAGACCATATATAGTTAGGAATTAGCATTTAAAAAACCTTTTTTTACTCACACAAAACCATTGAAATTCCATATATAGTTAGTAGTACTAACTATATATCGCGCACCCGCAATCCACTGCTGATCATGTCACATATTACATCATTCATGACATGGTCAGTGACATCACTGATGACATCACTGATGACATCTCAAATGACATCACTGATGACATCACTGATGACATCTCAAATGACATCACTGATGACAACATCCAGTGACTGTGTATTTCTGTAAAGTTAAAATATGTCTTACATATTGAAGAATGAGTGGATGTAGAAGTGTCTGGATGAAGGATGTAATAGGTGCATGACTGACTGTATGAGTGTGTGGTTAAATGTGTCTCACTGAGTGCATGGGTTAGTGACTTAACTGTGTTAATTTGTGCATCATTATGTTTGTTGTTCTGTAAACTGCTGCATGTGTTGATCAGTAGCTATATGAGTAAGTATATGGGTTATTGATTGGTTGCTCAAGTATTTGTATGGGAGACTGAGTGTGTGTGTGGGTGGCTGGGAGGTGTATGACTCTGTGCATAGATGTGTGAGCAGTTGATTCACTAGATGTATGGGTTCAAAAGTGCATGTGGAAAGAGCTGTATGGGTGCTTGACTGTGTGCATCAGTGTATTGGTGAGTGAATGGATATCTCAGTGCTACATGTCAAAGTAAGTACATATGTAAAACACAGTACATGTGAGAGTTGGCATATATAAATAACTGTGCATAAGAGCCAGTGAATGTGTGAGTGGCTGTATGGATGATTGTGAACTTGTATCAGGGATTGTAAAAGAGAGTAAATATGTGTTAGTATATGTTTGAATAAGTAAGGCGTGTATAACGGTATAGTTGAGGAAATGGAGGTGTGATTGATTCTTTGCATGACTGACTAGGTGTGTAAGTAACTCCATGGATGAGTGACAGTCTGTGAGTGTCTGTTTACACTGAGTGTATCTAAGGTTATATTAGAGTCTGAAGAGGTTCATCGTATTATCACATGAATGATGTCATCACTGATGTGATCAGTAATGTCAAATGAGATGTCATCAGTGATGTCATCAGTGATGTCATTTGAGATGTCATCAGTGATGTCATTTGAGATGTCATCAGTGATGTCATCAGTGATGTCATTTGAGATGTCATCAGTGATGTCATCAGTGATGTCACTGACCATGTCATGAATGATGTAATATGTGACATGATCAGCAGTGGATTGCGGGTGCGCGATATATAGTTAGTACTACTAACTATATATGGAATTTCAATGGTTTTGTGTGAGTAAAAAAAGGTTTTTTAAATGCTAATTCCTAACTATATATGGTCTATAACCTATGGTTTTTTCAGTGAATTTTCAAGGTTTTGTAAATGCTAATTCCTAACTATATATGGTCTATAACCTATGGTTTTTTAGTGAATTTCAATGGTTTTTTAATAGCAAATATCATAAGCTGTCGAATGTCAAGTACGTGGTAAGAAAAAACATTTTCGTGTTTATGCACACTGATCTGCTTTGAATGCTGCCCCCCCCCCCCATTTCTATTAGGAGTACTCTCTCTTTGCAGATAGTGAAGGGTAGTTAACGCAGGCCTTTGCCCCCGTTGTAATCCGTCGTGCCTGCTTCTCTCTCCATTTGATTGATGGTTATCCAAGCATTTACTGTTTTAGAATTGGTTCTCTTTGGTTCATTCTCTATTCACAAACAAGCACAGAGTCGCAATACTCTGTTTAGTCTTTGCAGATAGCGAGAAATTGTGTAAAAAAACAAAAGGAATCGAGCAAAATCAGTAGGCCACTAATGGGATCTCTTTTTGACCTCGCTAAAATAGAAACATTAGGAACAACCCCTCATGAGAAATACGAAACTAGTGAGATGAACTGAACTCCACACCATGATGGCTGCAAGACAGCTCGGCTCCGCCACCCACCCCGCCCAAAATAACGATAAACTCTATGCAAATATTACAAATATATACAACACACCAGCAAAGTAACAGGGTAAAACATTTTATTAAATAACTATTTACATAACTATTTTATACTTTTTGTTGCCCGATCCGGCTAGCTCAATCGATCGAGCATGAAACTCATGCACTCTGATGGTTCAAAGTTTTGAGGAGTGCTTGTAACACTGTCTGAAGCCTATTTGCACTTGCTACAGCTTCACTATTCTCAATATAAGTGGGGGCTGTTTGAGGACGTGACTGCATTTGAAAACAATGTGATGCGGTGCCACCCTGAACCGCTTGACGGAGGCCCCCGAGGGACGGTGTCATGGTGCGGACTCGGAGGGGGCGCTTGCTCCGGCCCCCTCCGCAAGTCGTGTTGCCCTGGTGTGGCCTGAGATCGCCCCCGACATAGGTGGCCGGCTCCCGGGGTCAAGCGGAACTTTTTGCCTTTTGGTGACTCTTCCATTCTTGACCTTGTCCCACAATCCGTTTCACCTAAAGACACGCTGTAGTGGGGCGCCCCTTTACCGTTTCAGTTGCCATTCCGCCCTCTTTTGCTACACTGTGCCTCTTCCGCTATTCAGCTGTTTACCGCCCGCTCTTTCGACTACAGCGTCTCGCTCACCATGTACTTGAGTTGCTCCCGCTCTTGCGGTGCAGCGATAGGCGGCTGCCACAGGACTCTCAAAATGGCGGCCGGCTCTTCAGATTTGGGCGTGGTCCACTAAAATGGGCCTGCGACACCTTGGAACTCGGACGCTTGTCTGCTAGAGCTTGGGCTCCATTCTCGAAAGCGTCCCCTCAGCCTTGAAGATTCTAGAAAAGTCTTGTGGGCCCCCGACTCCCACAGGCTTCTGGTGGGGAGCGGCTAGCATGATTGCTCGTGGAATGGCCACGACGGAGCTACGAAATGGTGGTGCTCTCATGCTAACGCCAGCTTCAGTCTGAAACATCCAGAAACACTGTAGACTACCAATTCGATCACTTCCGGTAGCACCCCAACGTGACCCGGTAGAGAAGAACTTGCCCTCCCCTCTTTGACTGATGGTTCTTGTTGCCTGTCCCTTCTGTTGTCATTTAACAGAACTATTTAGCCTGCTGAAAGGGGTTGTGTTCCGACCGCTGGTTGGTGGAGACAGTTTGACTATATTCTGGACCTGCGTTGTCGCGTAATGCGTCATATGACGCGCCGCGTTAGCGCATCCGGAAGTCCCGGAAGCGATCCGGGGTGCGGCGCGCAGCGCGTAACGTAAGCATAACAGGTCATGTGACTTGTTAATAAAACTTTTCATTGGTTCATTTTACTTTTTTTATTTTAATGATGAAAGGCTTGGTCATATGACCTAAAAATTACGCTTTTTATTACTTTCGAACATTATTTTTTCTTAAACATATATGTTATAATGTTCCAGGCTAATGTACTTTCCCGGAAAATTTACAACTGTCCTGCAAGTAAAATATATTCCTTTTTCGAGAAAAAGGGCGTTTCTTCGTCCCATGACGGAGCCGTTGAGCAAAAGAGGCTCGGCCTGCTGTCTTAGTCGCCGATACGCCTGAATATCAGATTCTTATCGATCACTTTATGTTGCAGGAGTAGAAAACACAACAGCCCTTGACCATTTATCTTTACTGCGTTCCTGCGTATTATACCTTTTACCCTTCATGTAATTGGACTGCTTTATTTCACTTGCCTTTTACTGATTCTAAAACAGTGACTATTATTAAAAACTTTACCAATATAAATACTACTACCATGTTTTCTTTTAAAAACCTTTATTGTGAAAATGTCAGTATACAAATACGGGCCTATAACCACGTGGGCCGGCCACGGAGCAAACTGTAATCGTATATGATGAGTAGACATTTACACTGTAGAGGAACGTAACGGGCGGGCCATTAGGTTGCAAGAACTAAGGTGTCTAACAGTTGCGGAATCGGTGGACGTACATTTTATAATTAAAATACGACAGAGCCAGTTACAATAAAATTATCTAGATATACATTTGCGGGCAAGTACCATGGGTGACGTTAATTCGAACTTTCAATAGTACAGTAATCAATAACACATCAGAACTTAATATCAATAGGGATGTCGAAATATTCAATCAATTCTCGTCCCCGCCCGCCATGTGCTTCAAAACTGCATACGTATCTCGTGATTTCAAGGTTCTGCAACCAGTACACAACAAGGAGTTACGAGTCCCATTTATTCCGGCGCCATTTTGGGCGAGGACGGGCAGGTCCAGGATATAGTCAAAATGTCTCTACCAACCATCGACTATGATGATGTTCATATGCTGTATTTATTACCACCACCCCCTTTTCTGAATCGTATTTATTAGAGTAACACTCATCTGTCCACATGAAATTAATTTGCCACAATCTAAACATGTAATTTTCATCTTTCCAAAGTTCTTCTAAATATTTGGGACCGTTTCCCTTGCCTCTGATGCTGTCAGTGCCACTTCTTTGGTGAATGTACTGGCAGGTCGGGGGTTCTCCTCCAAATCTCTCTTTTGTGCAGCACTATAATTAATCGGTGCCACCTCTCCATATGACGATGCATGGTATAGTTACCATAACTATATTTTTTTTTGGTTCCTCTGGAGAGTACATCGTGGCAGATGAGGCAGGTAACGTACCGGGCATTTACCTTTTTTGCATGTAGAGGAAAGGAAAAAAAATTCGAGCGTCCGAGTTCTAAGGTGTCCCAGGGCCATTTTAGTGGACCAGGCCCAAATCCAAAGAACAGGCCGCCATTTTGAGAGTCCTGTTGCAGCCGCCTGTCGCTGTAGCATCAAGAGCGGCCGAAACTCAGCTGAATGGCAACTGGAACGGTAAAGGGGCGCCCCACTACAGCAGACGAGCCTCCACCTGGGAAGGCCCGTTCACGCCGCCTCCCCCCCCCCTTCGGGCACCCCACGCCGTTATTCGGAGCAGGATTGTAGGATGGCCACACCAGTGCGGCAACTTGCTAGACACCACCTCGGTGCCAACCGAATCTCAGCGCCTTGTGGTGTCTTCTATTCAGAAAATATTGTTGTGCTGCCTTCGACCTATTCGCCGCAAGTGCGCACGCAACTCAGCTGCATAGCGAGTGAAACACCAAGGGGCGCCCCACTGCAGCCGAGGAACCTTCATCTTGGGGGCGATGCACAGCATCACATTGCTTTCCAATGCAGTCAGATCCTAAAACAACCCCCACTGACTGACGCGAACTCACAGGCCAACGGAGCGCCCCACGCCGACTTTCGGCGCAGCATTGTAGGATGGCCACACCAGTGCGGCAACTTGCTAGACACCACCTCGGTGCCATCCGGATCTTGGCGCATTGCGCTGCCTTTGGCCCTATTCGCACATCGGTCCGCTACTGATGCCATCTCACAGGCCAACGGGGCGCCCCACGCCGACTTTCAGCATTGTAGGATGGCCACACCAGTGCGGCAACTTGCTAGACACCACCTCGGTGCCATCCGGATCTTGGCGCGTTGTGCTGCCTTCGGCCTATTCGCACATCAGTCCGCTACTGACGCGAACTCACAGGCCAACGGAGCACCCCACGCCGACTTTCAGCATTGTAGGATGGCCACACCAGTGCGGCAACTTGCTAGACACCACCTCGGTGCCATCCGGATCTTGGAGCGTTCTGCTGCCTTCGGCCTATTCGCACATCGGTCCGCTACTGACGCCGCCTCACGTGCCAACGGATTTTCTACGCTTTTTATACCCTATGCCGCATAACAGGTCATGTGACTTGTTTATAAAACTTTTCATTGGTTCATTTTACTTTTGGTTTCCTAATGATGGAAGGCTTGATCATATGACCTAAAAATAACACTTTTCATTGGATGAAAACTTTTTTTTTTCCCAAACGATGAAAGCCCCACCTTGTTTCTGGATGTTTCAGACTGAAGCTGGCATCAGCATGAGAGCACCACCATCTCGTGGCTCTGTCGTGGTCATTCCGCGAGCAATCATGGCAGCCGCTCACCACCGGAAGCCTGCAGGAGTCGGGGGCCCCCAAGACTTTTGTAGAATCTTCAAGGCTGAGGGGACGCTTTCGAGAATGGGGTCCAAGACCTAGCAGACAAGCGTCCGATTTCCAAGGTGTCCCAGGGCCATTTCAGTGGACCAGGCCCAAAAAGGAAAGAGCCTGCCGCCATTTTGAGAGTCCTGTGGCAGCCGCCTATCGCTGCACCGCAAGAGTGGGCGCAACTCAGCTGAATGGCAGATTTTGACACAGTGTACCAAAAGCGGGCGGAATGGCAACTGAAACGGTAAAGGGGCGCCCCACTAAAGCAGACGAGACTCCACCTGGGGAGGCCCGTTCACGCGGCCCCCCCCCCCCCGGGGCGCCCCACGCCGTTATTCGGAGCAGCATTGTAGGATACCAAAACCAGTGCGGTAACTTACTGGACATCACCTGGGTGCCATCCACATCTCAGCGCGTTCTGCTGCCTGGGGACTATTCGCACAACAGACCGCTACTGACGAGCCACCCCCCGGGACGCCCCACGCCGTTATTCGGAGCAGCATTGTAGGATACCCAAAACCAGTGCGGCACCCAGGCAACATCACCTGGGTGCCATCCAGAACTCAGGACGTTGTGCTGCCTTGGGACTATTCGCACAACCGACCGCTACTGACCATTGTTCCTTCTTTTTTCCTAAAAATGTTTAAATGTTTTACTGTTTTTGTTGCGTTGTATATATTTATAAGTTATTAAAGTTTTATAATCCTACTACTTTGTTGGAGTGCTATATATTTTTAATGTGCCACATAATTGTAAAAACTTTGATGTACAAAGAGGCATCCCTGGAATCTTCCGCTTCAGGCTCGGTCCCCTCCCCAATCACAATACAGGATGGTTTTCAGATAGTAGGAACTCGTGTGGTGTGACGGATCTCATCGGGTGGGGGCCTTGATCTACTGTAACTCCTTTGAAGAGAGGTGATTCTTTACAGCTGGGGCCATAAACTACATCTGCAGGGCTAGGTGATAGCCTGGGACCGGCCTGGACAATCGGACACAGAGGAAGAGGAGTGTCAGAGGGTGCGGTAGTGAATAGGGCGAAAGGGAGGTGTCGGGCGGGCACAGGGTGTGATTCTCAGGGAAGAGCAGCGCAGATGGGGGGAGGTTTACTGCCCATGCATAAGACAGAGAGCGGGGGTGACCAGTGCCTGGGGGAGATGCTTGCGAGGGTGGGGAGCCATGCTAAGGATCGACAGCGTGCAGAGAGTGGGTCTGGTCAAGGCATCTAAAATGGCTGCCGTGCACGACAAAAGTGTGGCATTTGAAAAAAGGCAAGATGGCGCAGACAATGTTTTTCAACACTTCCTGATTTCCTTCGAATCGAACGTTAACAGACGTTATCTCTCCCACACTACCGGTCCCCCTCGGTTTAAACGCCGAGATGGTAGGGACTGCATCCCGTGGAGATAGGCCGAGACGTCACTCAGCAGAAAAAAAAGTTTAAAAAAAGTCTATAAACATACAATAAGTTAAAAGTCAATCATTCTTGTTTCCTTGTAGTACGCTCCCCAGTCCGCTTCCCGTTACGCTAACCGGGCGCACCACACCAAAAAAAACGATTTTTTTATTTTTTTTGCCCCGCGGAGCCCTTTTAAAGCCTCCACATCAAACCTATGGGGTCAGGAAGGATCTACTATGCCCCCTTATGGTCATTTGCCCCTTCGCTTTGGCCTCCTCTTGTCTCTCGATCCTACCGAGAGACAAGATGGCGGCCGCTCCGTACTGTTTAGAATGTTTACAGACACCGGAGAGCCAATCAGCTTCGCTTCGCAAAGCTCCGTAACGCGAAAAGTACGCGAAACGGAGCGCTACCCGGGACGCTGTCACAGATATATATCTTTTTTTGAACGTTAATTTCTAAAAATCCACTGCAGCACATATATTGAGACCCAGCAAAGGCACATCGGGCTACCGGTCCCTACAATTTTGCCAAGTTTCATGCAAATCCATTCACCCGTTCGATTTTTTTTTTTTTTTTTGCCCCGCGGGACCCTTTTAAAACCTCCACATCAAACCTAGGGGGTCAGGGAGGATCTACTATGCCCCCTTATGGTCATTTGCCCCTTCGCTTTGGCCTCCTCTTGTCTCTCGATCCTACCAAGAGACAAGATGGCGGCCGCTACGGACTGTTTGGAATGTTTACAGACGCCGGAGAACCAATCAGCTTCGCTTCGCAAAGCTCCGTAACGCGAAAAGTATGCGAAGCGGAGCGCTGCCCGGAGCGCTGTCACAGATATATATCTTTTTTTGAATGTTAATTTCTCAAAATCCACTGGAGCACATATATTGAGACCTAGCAAAGGCACATCGGGCTACCAGTCCCTACAATTTTGCCAAGTTTCGTGCAAATCCATTCAGCCGTTCGAGCTAAAAGTTAGTCCAACCGCCCTATGGAAATTAACATGGGAAAAACGTGTTTTGGGACCCCCCTTTTTTCTCGGCCCCCCCTTGACGAACCCCCCCCCAAATTTTCAGGGGCTGCTCAGAAACAAAATGTTCCATTTTCCTGAAAATTTCAGCCAATTCCGTCCACAAACGCCAAAGTTATTAGACATAGAATTTTCAAAAATCCCATAGAGAAAAAATCCTAACTATATATACCTACTGGCGACCGCCAGTAGGTAATATATATATATATATAGATATATATATATATATATATCTATATATATATATATTCACTGAAAAAACCATAGGTTATAGACCATATATAGTTAGGAATTAGCATTTAAAAAACCTTATTTTACTCACACAAAACCATTGAAATTCCATATATAGTTAGTTGCACTAACTATATATCGCGCACCCGCAATCCACTGCTGATGATGTCACATATTACATCATTCATGACATGGTCAGTGACATCACTGATGACATCACTGATGACATCTCAAATGACATCACTGATGACATCACTGATGACATCTCAAATGACATCACTGATGACATCACTGATGACTACATCCAGTGACTGTATAATTCTGTAAAGTTAAAATATGTCTTACATATTGAAGAATGAGTGGATGTATAAGTGTCTTGATGAAGGATTTAGTAGGGGCATGGCTGACTGTATGAGTGACTGATTAAATGTGTCTCACTGAGTGCATGGGTTAGTGACTAAACTGTCTTAATTTGTGCATCATTATGTCTGTTGTTCTGTAAACTGCTGCATGTGTTGATCATTAGCTATATGATTAACTGTATGGGTTATTGATTGGTTGCCCAAGCATTTGTATGGGAGACTGAGTGTGTGTGTGGGTGGCTGGGAGGTGTATGACTCTCTGCATAGATGTGTGAGCAGTTGATTAACTAGATGTATGGGTTCAAAAGTGCATGTGGAAACAGCTGTATGGGCGGTTGACTGTGTGCATGAGTGTATTGGTGAGTGAATGGATATCTCAGTGCTACATGTCAAAGTAAGTACATATGTAAAACACAGTACATGTGAGAGTTGACATATATAAATAACTGTGCATAAGAGCCAGTGAATGTGTGAGTGGCTGTATGGATCATTGTGAACTTGTATCCAGGATTGTATAAGTGAGTAAATATGTTTTAGTATATGTTTGAATAAGTAAGGTGTGTATAACTGTATAGTTGAGGAAATGGAGGTGTGATTGATTCTTTGCATGACTGACTAAGTGTCTGAGTAACTCCATGGATGAGTGACAGTCTATGAGTGTCTGTTTACACTGAGTGTATCTAAGGTTATATTAGAGTCTGAAGAGGTTCATCGTATTATCACATGAATGATGTCATCAGTGATGTGATCAGTAATGTCAAATGAGATGTCATCAGTGATGTCATCAGTGATGTCATTTGAGATGTCATCAGTGATGTCATCAGTGATGTCATTTGAGATGTCATCAGTGATGTCATCAGTGATGTCACTGACCATGTCATGAATGATGTAATAGGTGACATCATCAGCAGTGGATTGCGGGTGCGCGATATATAGTTAGTGCAACTAACTATATATGGAATTTCAATGGTTTTGTGTGAGTAAAATAAGGTTTTTTAAATGCTAATTCCTAACTATATATGGTCTATAACCTATGGTTTTTTCAGTGAATTTTCAAGGTTTTGTAAATGCTAATTCCTAACTATATATGGTCTATAACCTATGGTTTTTTCAGTGAATTTCAATGGTTTTTTAATAGCAAATATCATAAGCTGTCGAATGTCAAGTACGTGGTAAGTGTAAACATTTTCGTGTTTATGCACACTGATCTGCTTTGAATGGTGCCCCCCCCCTCATTTCTATTAGGAGTACTCTCTCTTTGCAGATAGTGAAAGGTAGTTAACGCAGGCCTTTGCCCCCGTTGTAATCCGTCGTGCCTGCTTCTCTCTCCATTTGATTGATTGTTATCCAAGTATTTACTGTTTTAGAATTAGTTCTCTTTGGTTCATTCTCTATTTACAAACAAACACAGAGTCGCAATACTCTGTTTAGTCTTTGCAGATAACGAAAAATCGTGTAAAAAAAAAGAAAAGGAATCGAGTAAAATCAGTAGGCCACTAATGGGATCTCTTTTTGACCTCGCTAAAATAGAAACATTAGGAACAACCCCTCATGACAAATACAAAACTAGTGAGATGAACTGAACTCCACACAATGATGGCTGCAAAACAGCTCGGCTCCGCCACCCACCCCGCCCAAAATAACGATAAAGAGCGGCTGCCATGATTGGTTGCGGAATGGCCACAACGGAGCTACGAAATGGTGGTGCTCTCATGCTAACCCCAGCTTCAGTCTGAAACATCCAGAAACACTGTAGACTACCAATTCGATCAGTTCCGGTAGCGCCCCAATGTAACCCGGTAGAGAAGAACTAGCCCTCCCCTCTTTGACTGATGGTTCTTGTTGCCTGTCCCTTCTGTTGTCATTTAACAGAACTATTTAGCCTGCTGAAAGGGGTTGTGTTTCGACCGCTGGTTGGTGGAGACATTTTGACTATATTCTGGACCTGCGTTGTCGCGTAATGCGTCATATGACGCGCCGCGTTAGCGCATCCGGAAGTCATCCGGGGCGCGCAGCGCGTAACGTAAGCATAACAAGTCATGTGACTTGTTAATAAAACTTTTCATTGGTTCATTTTACTTTTCTTATTCTAATGATGAAAGCCTTGGTCATATCACCTAAAAATTACGCTTTTAATTACTTCCGAACATTATTTTTTCTTAAATATATGTTATAATGTTCCAGGCTAATGTACTTTCCCGGAAATTTTACAACTGTCCTGCAAGTAAAATATATTCTTTTTTCGAGAAAAAGAGCGTTTCTTCGTCCCATGACGGAGCCGTTGAGCAAAAGAGGGTCGACCTGCTGTCTTAGTCGCCGATACGCCTGAATATGAGATTCTTATCGATCACTTTATGTTGCAGGAATAGAAAACACAACAGCCCTTGACCATTTATCTTTACTGCGTTCCTTCGTATTATACCTTTTACCCTTCATGTAATTGGTCTGCTTTATTTCACTTGCATTTTAATGATTCTAAAACAGTGACTATTATTAAAAACTTTACCAATGCATATACTACTACCATGTTTTCTTTTAAAAACCTTTATTGTGAAAATTTCATTATACAAATACGAGCCTATAACTAAGGTGTCTAACAGTTACGGAATCGGTGGACGTACATTTTATAATTAAAATACGACAGGGCCAGTTACAATAAAATTATCTAGATATACATTTGCGGGCAAGTACCATGGGTGACGTTAATTCGAATTTTCAACAGTACAGTAATCAATAACACATCAGAACTTAATATCAATAGGGATGTCGAAATATTCAATCAATTCTCGTCCCCGCCCGGCATGTTCTTCAAAACTGCATACGTATCTCGTGATTTCAAGGTTCTGCAACCAGTACACAACAAGGAGTTACGAGTCCCATTTATTCCGGCGCCATTTTGGGCGAGGACGGGCAGGTCCAGAATATAGTCAAAATGTCTCTACCAACCATCGACTATGATGATGTTCATATGCTGTATTTATTAGAGTAACACTCATCTGTCCACATGAAATTAATTTACCACAATCTAAACATGTCATTTTAATCTTTCCAAAGTTCTTCTAAATATTTGGGACCGTTTCCCTTGCCTCTGAAACTCTCAGTGCCACTTCTTTGATGAATGTACTAGCAGGTCAGGGGTTCTCCTCCAAATCTCTCTTTTATGCAGCACTATAATTAATTGGTGCCACCTCTCCATATGACGATGCATGGTATAGTTACCACAACTATATTTTTTTTCGGTTCCTCTGGAGAGTTCATCGTGGCAGATGAAGCGTGTAACGTACCGGGCATTTACCTTTTTTTGCATGTACAGGAAAGGAAAAAAAAATCGAGCGTCCGAGTTCTAAGGTGTCCCAGGGCCATTTTAGTGGACCAGGCCCAAATCCAAAGAACAGGCCACCATTTTGAGAGTCCTCTTGCAGCCGCCTGTCGCTGTAGCATCAAGAGCAGCCGAAACTCAGCTGAATGGCAACTGAAACGGTAAATGGGCGCCCCACTACATTTCAGCATTGTAGGATGACCACACCAGTACAGCAACTTGCTAGACATCACCTCGGTGCCATCCGGATCTCGGCGCCCCACTGCAGATGAAGTGCCTCTCAACTATGAAACCACCACGGTGACACCCGGATCTTGGCGCGTTGTGCTGCCTTCGGCCTATTCGCACATCGGTCCGCTACTGACGCCATCTCACAGGCTAATGGGGTGACCCACGCCGAGTTTCAGCATTGTAGGATGACCACACCAACTTGCTAGACATCACCTCGGTGCCATCCGAATCTTGGCATCTCAACGCCTAGTGGTATCTTCCATACAGAAAATATTGTTACGCTGCCTTTGGCCCCATTCGCACATCAGTCCGCAACTTAGACATCACCTCGGTGCCATCCGGATCTTGGCATCTCAGCGCCTTGTGGTGTCAGTCAGAAAATATTGTTGCGCTGCCTTTGGCCCCATTCCCACATCAGTCCGCTACTGACACCATCTCACAGGCCAATAGGGCGCCCCACGCCGACTTTTACCATTGTACGATGGCCACACCAGTGGCACAACTTGCTAGACATCACCTCGGTGCCATCCGAATCTTGGCATCTCAACGCCTAGTGGTATCTTCCATACAGAAAATATTGTTACGCTGCCTTTGGCCCCATTCGCACATCAGTCCGCAACTTAGACATCACCTCGGTGCCATCCGGATCTTGGCATCTCAGCGCCTTGTGGTGTCAGTCAGAAAATATTGTTGCGCTGCCTTTGGCCCCATTCGCATATCAGTCCGCTACTGACACCATCTCACAGGCCAATAGGGCGCCCCACGCCGACTTTTACCATTGTACGATGGCCACACCAGTGGCACAACTTGCTAGACATCACCTCGGTGCCATCCGAATCTTGGCATCTCAACGCCTAGTGGTATCTTCCATACAGAAAATATTGTTACGCTGCCTTTGGCCCCATTCGCACATCAGTCCGCAACTTAGACATCACCTCGGTGCCATCCGGATCTTGGCATCTCAGCGCCTTGTGGTGTCAGTCAGAAAATATTGTTGCGCTGCCTTTGGCCCCATTCGCACATCAGTCCGCTACTGACACCATCTCACAGGCCAATAGGGCGCCCCACGCCGACTTTTACCATTGTACGATGGCCACACCAGTGGCACAACTTGCTAGACATCACCTCGGTGCCATCCGAATCTTGGCATCTCAACGCCTAGTGGTATCTTCCATACAGAAAATCTTGTTACGCTACCTTTGGCCCCATTCGCACATCGGTCCGCAACTTAGACGTCACCTCGGTGCCATCCGGATCTTGGCATCTCAGCGCCTTGTGGTGTCTTCTACTCCGAAAATATTGTAGAAAATATTGTTGCGCTGCCTTTGGCCCCATTCACACATCAGTCCGCTACTGACACCATCTCACAGGCCAACAGGGCGCCCCACGCCGACTTTTACCATTGTACGATGGCCACACCAGTGTCACAACTTGCTAGACACCACCTCGGTGCCATCCGGATCTTGGCATCTCAGCGCCTTGTGGTGTCTTCAAATCAGAAAATATTGTTGCGCTGCCTTTGGCCCCATTCGCACATCGGTCCGCTACTGACGCCATCTCACAGGCCAACGGGGCGCCCCACGCCGACTTTCAACATTGTAGGATGGCCACAGAAGTGCGACAACTTACTAGACACCACCTCGGTGCCATCCGGATCTTGGCGCGTTGTGCTGCCTTCGGCCTATTCGCACATCGGTCCGCTACTGACGCAAACTCACAGGCCAACGGGGCGCCCCACGCCGACTTTCAGCATTGTAGGATGGCCACACCAGTGCGGCAACTTGCTACACACCACCTCGGTGCCATCCGGATCTTGGCATCTCAGCGCCTAGTGGTGTCTTCTATTCCGAAAATATTGTTGCGCTGCCTTCGGCCCCATTCACACATCGGTCCGCTACTGACGCCATCTCACAGGCCAACGGGGCGCCCCACGCCGACTTTCAGCATTGTAGGATGGCCACACCAGTGCGGCAACTTACTAGACACCACCTCGGTGCCATCCGGATCTTGGCGCGTTGTGCTGCCTTCGGCCTATTCGCACATCGGTCCGCTACTGACGCAAACTCACAGGCCAACGGGGCGCCCCACGCCGACTTTCAGCATTGTTGGATGGCCACACCAGTGCGGCAACTTACTAGACACCACCTCGGTGCCATCCGGATCTTGGCGCGTTGTGCTGCCTTCGGCCTATTCGCACATCGGTCCGCTACTGACGCAAACTCACAGGCCAACGGGGCGCCCCACGCCGACTTTCAGCATTGTAGGATGGCCACACCAGTGCTGCAACTTGCTGGACACCACCTCGGTGCCATCCGGATCTTGGCGCGTTGTATTGCCTTCGGCCTATTCGCACATCGGTCCGCTACTGACGCCGCCTCACGTGCCAACGTATTTTCTCCGCATTTTACACCCTATGCCGCATAACAGGTCATGTGACTTGTTTATAAAACTTTTCTTTGGTTCATTTTACTTTTGGTTTCCTAATGATGGAAGGCTTGATCATGTGACCTAAAAAGAACACTTTTCATTGGATGAAAACTTTTTTTTTTTCCCAAACGATGAAAGCCGCACCTTGTTTCTGGATGTTTCAGACTGAAGCTGGCGTCAGCATGAGAGCACCACCATCTCGTAGCTCAGTCGTGGTCATTCCGCGAGCAATCATGGCAGCCGCTCCCCACCAGAAGCCTGCAGGAGTCGGAGCCCCCAAAACTTTTGATGAATTCTCAAGGCGGAGGGGACGCTTTCGAGAATGGGGTCCAAGACCTAGCAGACAAGCGTCCGATTTCCAAGGTGTCCCAGGGCCATTTCAGTGGACCAGGCCCAAAAAGGAAACAGCCTGCCGCCATTTTGAGACTCCTGTGACAGCCGCCTATCGCTGCACCGCAAGAGTGGGCGCAACTCAGCTGAATTGCGGCATTTGACACAGTGGACCAAAAACGGACGGAATGGCAACTGAAACGGTAAAGGGGCGCCCCACTACAACAGATGACACTCCACCTGGAGAGGCCCGTTCACGCCGCCTCCCCCGGGGCGCCCCACGCCGTTATTCGGAGCAGCATTGTAGGATACCAAAACCAGTGCGGCAACTTACTGGACATCACCTTGGTGCCATCGTTCTGCTGCCTTGGAACTATTCGCGCAACAGTTTGCTACTGATGACCCACCCCCCGCGACGCCCCATGCCGTTATTTGCTGGATGGCAACTTACTAGACATCACTTTCGTGTCATCTAGATTTCGGCGCGTTCTGCTGCCTTGGAACTATTCGCACAACAGTTTGCTACTGATGACCCACCCCCCGCGACGCCCCACGCCGGAAATCTGGAC
Organism: Lissotriton helveticus; assembly: GCF_964261635.1. Taxonomy (NCBI): domain Eukaryota; kingdom Metazoa; phylum Chordata; class Amphibia; order Caudata; family Salamandridae; genus Lissotriton; species Lissotriton helveticus. Next base: position 740,157,370 of record NC_136063.1, on the reverse strand, counting down.
GTTGTGCTGCGTTGGGACTATTCGCACAGCCGACCGCTACTTCATTGTTTTTCCCTAAAAATGTTTATATGTTATTACTATTTTTGTTTTCTTGTATATATTTATAAATTATTAAAGTTTTATAATCTTACTACTTTGTCGGAGTGCTATATATATTTAATGTGACACATAATTGTAAAAACTTTGATGTACAAAGAGTCATCCCTGGAATCTTCCGCTTCAGGCTCGGTCCCCTCCCCAATCACAATACAGGATGGTTTTCAGATAATAGCAACGCTTCTGCTGTGACGGATCTCATCGAGTGTGGACCTTGATCTACTATAACTCCTTTGAAGAGGGGTGATTCTTTACAGCTGTGGCCATAAACTACATCTGCAGGGCTAGCTGATACCCTAGGACCAGCCTGGACAATCGGACACAGAGGAAAAGGAGTGTCAGAGGGTGCGGTAGTGAATAGGGCGAAAGGGAGGTGTCGGGCGGGCACAGGGTGTGATTCTCAGGGAAGAGCAGCGCAGATGGGGGGAGGTTTATTACCCATGCATAAGACAGAGAGCGGGGGTGACCACTGCCTGGGGGAGATGCTTGCGAGGGTGGGGAGCCATGCTAAGGATCGACAGCGTGCACAGAGTGGGTCTGGTCAAGGCATCTAAAATGGCTGCCGTGCACGACAAAAGTGTGGCATTTGAAAAAAGACAAGATGGCGCAGACAATGTTTTTCAACACTTCCTGATTTCCTTCGAATCGAACGTTAACAGACGTTGGGGCATATTACCAAAGTTAAGCGATATTTATCCCTAACGATGCTTAGCAACGATTTTTTTACCGTCAGAAATTATCGCAGATAAACCTTGCTATTATCAAGGTTTATCGGAAATACGATAAAAAACGACCGCAATGCATTAATATCGCTGAAAACTCAGCGATATTCATGCATTACCGAGCTAATGCTCTTAGCCATGTTATCCACCTTCCATTGGATAACATGGCTAAGAACTGCTCAGGGCAGGTGGTAGCTTTTGGAGATATTCGCGCTTATCTCGAATATTTCCAAAAGTTGATAATAGGAGATAGCGATGTTAGCGACTGTTTCCAGTCGCTAACATCTTGGCATGCCCACTTTGCATGTCATTAGTGATAAATATCACTGACATGCAAAGTGGGGCCCAAGATGGTCGCTATCTTCTACTAGCCGTCGCTAACTGGTGTTAGCAACAGCTAGGTAATACACATATAATTTTATCTCCGCAAAGCGGAGCGCTGTTACAGATATATATCTTGTTTTTGAACGTTAATTTCTCAAAATGCACTGAAGCACATATATTGAGACCTAGCAAAGGCACATCGGGCTACCAGTCCCTACAATTTTGCCAAGTTTCGTGCAAATCCATTCAGCTGTTCGATCCTACCGAGAGACAAGATGGCGGCCGCTACGGACTGTTTGGAATGTTTACAGACACCGGAGAGCCAATCAGCTTCGCTTCGCAAAGCTCCGTAACGCGAAAAGTACGCGAAGCGGTGCGGTGTTACAGATATATATCTTTTTTTGAACGTTAATTTCTCAAAATCCACTGGAGCACATATATTGAGATCTAGCAAAGGCACATCGGGCTACCAGTCCCTACAATTTTGCCAAGTTTCGTGCAAATCCATTCAGCTGTTCGATTATTATTATTTTTATTTTTTTTTGCCCCGCGGGGCACTTTTAAAACCTCCACATCAAACCTAGGGGGTCAGCGACAATGTACTATGCCCCCTTATGGTCATTTGCCCCTTCGCTTTGGCCTCCTCTTGTCTCTCGATCCTACCGAGAGACAAGATGGCGGCCGCTACGGACTGTTTGGAATGTTGACAGACGCCGGAGAACCAATCAGCTTCGCTTCACAAAGCTCCGTTGCGCGAAAAGTACGCGTCCTGGGGCGCTGCCCAGTCCGCTGTTACAGATATATATCTTTTTTTAAACGTTAATTTCTCAAAATCCACTGGAGCACATATATTGAGACCTACAAAAGGCACATCGGGTAATATATATTACCTACTGGCGGTCGCCAGTAGGTATATATAGTTAGGATTTTTTCTCTATGGGATTTTTGAAAATTCCATGTCTAATAACTTTGGCGTTTGTGGACGGAATTGGCTGAAATTTTCAGGAAAATGGCACATTTTGTTTCTGAGCAGCCCCTGAAAATTTTGGGGGGGTTCGTCAAGGGGGGGCCGAGAAAAAAGGGGGGTCCCAAAACGCGTTTTTCCCATGTTCATTTCCATAGGGCGGTTGGCCTCACTTTTAGCGCGAACGGCTGAATGGATTTGCACGAAACTTGGCAAAATTGTAGGGACTGGTAGCCCGATGTGCCTTTTGTAGGTCTCAATATATGTGCTGCAGTGGATTTTGAGAAATTAACGTTTAAAAAAAGTTATATATCTGTAACAGCGGACTGGGCAGCGGCCCGGGACGCGGACTTTTCGCGCAACAGAGCTTTGTGAAGCGAAGCTGATTGGTTCTCCGGCGTCTGTCAACATTCCAAATAGTCCGTAGTGGCCGCCATCTTGTCTCTCGGTAGGATCGAGAGACAAGAGGAGGCGAAAGCGAAGGGGCAAATGACCATAAGGGGGAATAGTAGATCCTCGCTGACCCCCTAGGTTTGATGTGGAGGTTTTAAAAGGGCCCCGCGGGGCAAAAAAAAAAAATAATAATAATAATCGAACGGCTGAATGGATTTGCACGAAACTTGGTAAAATATTAGGGACTGGTAGCCCGATGTGCCTTTGCTAGGTCTCAATATATGTGCTCCAGTGGATTTTGAGAAATTAACGTTCAAAAAAAGATATATATCTGTAACAGCGCTCCGCTTCGCGTACTTTTCGCGTTACGGAGCTTTGCGAAGCTGATTGGTTCTCCGGCGTCTTTCAACATTCCAAACAGTCCGTAGCGGCCGCCATCTTGTCTCTCGGTGGGATTGAGAGACAAGAGGAGGCCAAAGCGAAGGGGGAAATGACCATAAGGGGGCATAGTAGATCCTTCCTGACCTCTTAGGTTTGATGTACCATTTTGCCAAGTTTGGTGTAATTCCGTTCAGCCATTCAGGCTGTAGACGTATGTAAATGTCCTATGGAAAATTGCATGGGGAAAACACATTTGAAAGTGTTGAAATTTAGAACCAATTAAAATGTTACTTTGGTTTTGTATTTGTGTGTGATGAAAGTTAATTGGTTATGTATATATGTCAAATGAGAGGAAACCACAGCCATTTTGTGATACTACTGTCTGAGGTACATTTGTGAGGAATTTTTGGTGGTGAATTTCTGGTGTTTGATTTACACAGTACTAACACTTTTCCTACTTTTGAAAAGGTGAGTTGTTAATTTGTAAGGGGAACTATGTTGTACACTTGAAGATAATTTGAAAAATGTTTTCTGTTATTTATTTGCAGTCCTTCTGTTATACTAAATACTTGATAAAGTTAGTTTTATATTATGTATTACTAAAAACGATAAATGAAAGTGATTATTTTTTTCTGCAATTTACAGCAAGCAATTTCAAAATAAAATGGCTCACAATGAAGAGACCGTGGCAATTTCTTTTGAATTGTCCACTACATTGATTGAAATTGAGAGCACCAATAATGAAACATTGTCACAAGGAGGACATGACTTGTATGATTCCATTAGATTGATTGAAATGGACAGCACCAAGAATGAAATATTGTCACAAGGAGATGACTTGAATGATTCCACTACGTTGATTGAAATTGAGAGCAGCAATAATGAAATATTGTCACAAGGAGGAGATGACTTGTATGATTCCATTAGATTGATTGAAATGGACAGCACCAATAATGAAATATTGTCACAAGGAGGAGATGACTTGAATGATTCCACTACATTGATTGAAATTGAGAGCACCAATAATGAAATATTGTCACGAGGAGATGACTTGAATGATTCCACTACATTGATTGAAATTGACAGCACCAATAATGAAATATTGTCAGAAGGAGGAGATGACTTGAATGATTTTTTTGATCAATCTCTTGATGGCGAATTTATCGAGTGTTTGGAGACGATAGAGTTACAAGAATCATTATTGCAGACTTTTCATGAGGACATTGCTGATGAGGACATGTTACTAGTTCTTTCAAATTTAGAAAATTCTGAAGAATAAATTTATATTTAGAAATCAAAAATTGTTTGAGACATTATTCATTTTTATTTTTAATTTATGAGGTTGTAGCGAAGTGATTGTAGTATAAAATGAGACTTATAGTATAGAGTGCAACATTTTTATGTTACATGGTAAGTTTACTCATATTTACTTCCCTTCTGCCACTATATTATCTCCAATGTGTATTTGACATCTCTTCTTCATCTCCGGCCTCCTTTCTCTCACTGTGTGTCTCCGATGCATCTTATCGGTGCTATTTTGTGTAATTACAGAAGAGAGTAAAATAAAATAGTTCGGAACGTGAAAAGGGGGCAAAGTAGAGTACTCCTCACCCCCTAGGCCTTTTTAGGCGGTCCCAAAAGGATCAGTTTCTGCTTTCCTGAGAGATTATGGTATGAGTTCCATATACCACAATAACTTGCATTACAACATGCAAGATATCTATCTCCTATTACCAACTTTTGGAGATATTCGCGCTAAGCGCGAATATCTCCAAAAAGTAACACCTGCCCTGAGCAGTTCTTAGCCATGTTATCCAATGGGAGGTGGATAACATGGCTAAGAGCATTAGCTCGGTAATGTATGAATATCGCTGAGTTTTTAGCGATATTCATGCATTGCGGCCGTTTATTATCGCATTTGTGATAAACCTTGATAATAGCAAGGTTTATCTTTGATAATTTCTGACGATGCTTAGCGGTAAAAAATTCGTTGGTAAGCATCGTTAGCGATAAATATCGCTTAACTTTGGTAATATGCCCCAACGTCTGTTAACGTTCGATTCGAAGGAAATGAGGAAGTGTTGAAAAACATTGTCTGCGCCATCTTGCCTTTTTTGAAATGCCACACTTTTGTCGTGCACGGCAGCCATTTTAGATGTCTTGACCAGACCCACTCTCTGCACGCTGTCGATTCGTAGCATGGCTCCTCACCCTCGCAAGCATCTTCCCCAGGCACTGGTCACCCGCGCTCTCTGTCTTATGCATGGGCAATAAACCTCCCCCCATCTGCGCTGCTCTTCCCTGAGAATCACACTCTGTGCCCGCCCGACACCTCCCTTTCGCCCTATTCACTACCGCACCCTCTGACACTCCTCTTCCTCTGTGTCCGATTGTCCAGGCTATCAGCTAGCCCTGCAGATGTAGTTTATGGCCTCAGCTGTAAAGAATCACCCCTCTTCAAAGGAGTTATAGTAGATCAAGGCCCACACCCGATGAAATCCGTCACACCACACGTGTTCCTACTATCTGAAAACGATCCTGTATTGTGATTGGGGAGGGGATCGAGCCTGAAGCGGAAGATTCCAGGAATGACTCTTTGTACATCAAAGTTTTTACAATTATGTCTCACATTAAAAATATATAGCACTCCAACAAAGTAGTAGGAATATAAAACTTTAATAACATATAAATATATACAACAAAACAAAAACAGTAAAAACATTTAAACAACGAAGAGACCGTGGCAATTTCTTTTGAATTATCCAATAGATTTATTGAAATTGACAGCACCAATAATGAAATATTCTTGTCAGTAGCGGTCTGTTGTGCGAATAGTTCCAAGGCAGCAGAACGCGCTGAAATCTAGATGGCACTAAAGTGATGTCTAGCAAGTTGCCGCCCAGCACATAACGGCGTGGGGCGCCGCGGGGGTGAGTGAGTCCAGTAGGCACCACAGCTATTCTTACCGGCATTGCAGAATTACTGCTGGGGACAATGCCTGTGCTGTAGCAGGGTCACAGCAGAAACAAAAAGGATTCTGTTGAAGATGTTGTTGGTTTTCAATTTGAAAACAGTTCTGGTGTCAACTGCTATGCTAATGTAGTGGTTAATGTTTTGTTTTCTCTAGAAAATGTAAAAGAGGGGGAGGCAGTCCAAAGTTCCGTTAAAAGGGCAAAGGAAAGGATCGGTGGTTTGAACTATCAGTCAAAAAGGGGAGGGGGTGCAACAATTTTTCCTACCGGGTCACACTGTGCTTTTACCGGAAGTGAGGTCTGCAGGATTCTAGTAATTCAAAGTGAGGCTGGCGCCGACGTCCCGCGAATACAGTTTCGTCACTCCACGGGTGATCATGGCAGTCATTCCCCATCGGGGGTCGGAGACTCCCGCGGCTCCTCTAGAATCTTCAAGGTCGTGGAGGACTACGGTGGTGGAGTCAACCAGTGACCGGGCCATTTCTTTATGCTGGGCCCGCTCTTGCCAGGTCGACCGCCATTTTGAGAGTTCGGTAGCTACTGGCGATCGCGGGGTCAAATGAGCGGACGGCCTCCACCCTGCCGGGCGAGACGTTGCAGCATGGCCACAGTGGAAGAACTCTTTTCCGGGCGCCTGGAGCGCTGAGGGTGCAGCTGGGAAGCCTCCACTGGGGAGGCGGGAGAGGCCTGTTCGCACCGTCTCTCCCTCCCAGTGCACCCCACGGCGTCTCGCTTGATATTTGTTATGGCCGGACCAGGCGATGAGGACGAGGGGGGGGGGGTCGGAGGCATGTGCAAGACATCCCCCCCCAGGGTTGTTGCAGCAATTATACAAGAAAGAAGAAGTGTCCCGTCCGTCTTCGGGCCGGGCTTCCGGTAGATGTCGGCCGGACGCCCCTGGCTCTGGCCCCATGAACGGGTTTCTTGGTTTATCGGCTGCAGCCGGATCCCGTCGGCCTCGGCCCCTCGACCGTTGGTGGCCGGACCGGAAGAGCATGTGGCGGGACTACCTGCAACTCTCAAGGGCCACCGCGGCCGGACTGGGAGAGAGAGGGGAGGGTCGAGGAGACATTCCCCCCCCCTGCAACTGTTCAGCGTTGTAAAGGCAATCCCCTGGCCGGGTCCCGCTGGTCTCGGCCTCTCCTCCGGCTACACCCTACGTTAGGATCTCCTGGCCGAGGCGTGGCAGCAGGACCTGCCTTATATGGGCTGCTCCCGGCTGGGCGTAGCCGGAACCCTGCTCCACCTTGGAAGTTTCCAGAGTGGGGGCGGATGTTCTACTGACTTGCATTTTCCCTAGTCTATCGATTTTTTTGGCGTGGCAGGCGGTGGGACAGCGAGGGGTGATTTGGTTTCTCTTACTGTTTTTCTGGTCTCTCACCAATGGCATATTTTAACGTTTTCTTGTTTCTAGGACATTAACAGGTTTTATCATTACGTTATGTTATCGTTTCTTTGTTCGTTGTTTAATAAAAGTTCATGTTCATCAGTGGCCTACTGATTTTCGTTTTCCTATTCTTTTCTTTCCAGGTTGTTTCATGCTAAAGTTTCTGTTAACAGGATACAGTGATCACTTCGTTATTATTGCATATGTCCTTTTCACTAGGGGTGCTCTCTGGTCGGGCCAGATGACGTATGTCTAGTAAATGGTCCGGGTGAAACAGGTGCATCAATCAGTGGGGAGTAGATAGGCATGACAGATTACAACGGGGGAGAAAGGTCCGCATTACGTACCCTTTCACTACTTGCAAAGATTTTCCTACGTTTATTTGCAAACAGGGAATACCTCCAAAAAGAACTAATTCCCAAACAGTCAATGTTCGGACAATCAATCAATCAATGAGGAATGAAATAGGTACGACGTGTTAAAGGCTTGCGTTACCTACCCTTCACTATCTGCAAAGGGAGAGAGAATATTCCTATTCTTCCTCGTTTGCAGGCAGAGAAGATCCTTAAGAGAACCAACTTCGAACAATTCAATGCTCGATTCAAACAATCAACAAGGGGTACTGTGAACACAAATGAACGCCGCTTATGTACATACGCATTGCTATTTTCAACAGGTTGTTCCTAATGTTTCTATTTTAGCGAGGTCAAAAAGAGATCCCATTAGTGGCCTACTGATTTTGCTCGATTCCTTTTGTTTTTTTACACGGTTTTTCGCTATCTGCAAAGACTAAACAGAGTATTGCGACTCTGTGCTTGTTTGTAAATAGAGAATGAACCAAAGAGAACAATCAATCAAATGGAGAGAGAAGCAGGCACGACGGATTACAAAGGGGGCAAAGGCCTGCGTTAACTACCCTTCACTATCTGCAAAGAGAGAGTACTCCTAATAGAAATGAGGGGTGGGGGGCAGCATTCAAAGCAGATCAGTGTGCATAAACACGAAAATGTTTTTACTTACCACGTACTTGACATTCGACAGCTTATGATATTTGCTATTAAAAAAACATTGAAATTCACTGAAAAAACCATAGGTTATAGACCATATATAGTTAGGAATTAGCATTTACAAAACCTTGAAAATTCACTGAAAAAACCATAGGTTATAGACCATATATAGTTAGGAATTAGCATTTACAAAACCTTGAAAATTCACTGAAAAAACCATAGGTTAGAGACCATATATAGTTAGCTGGACATTTTATTGACATAAAACCAATGAAATTCCATATATAGTTAGTTGCACTAACTATATATCGCGCACCCGCAATCCACTGCTGATAATGTCACATATTACATCATTCATGACATGGTCAGTGACATCACTGATGACATCACTGATGACATCTCAAATGACATCACTGATGACATCTCATTTGACATCAATGACCACATCACTGATGATATCATTCATGTGACAATACAATGCATCTCCTCACATTTTAATATAACCTCTGTTTCACCCAGTGTTAAAAAGAGTATAATTTTTGAAACCATTGACACACCAATACTAGTTACTACATACGCACTCACTGATTGCTACGTCTACACACACCTTCACTCATTCACCCATACAATCATTCATACATACAATCACTCATCTTTACAACACTATCATATGCACTCATACACCTATACAGACACTCACAGTCTGCCACTCATCCATGGAGTTACTTACACACCTAGTCAGTCCTGTAAAGAATCAATGAGACTTCCATTTTCTTGTCTATACAGTTAAACATAGAGCACCTTACATTTTCAAACATGTACTAACACATACTTAGTTTCTTATACAATCATTGATACAAGTACAGATTGATCTGCACAGAGTCACACACCTCCCAGCTAGCCACACACACACTCAGTCTCCCATACAAATACTTGGGCAATCAATCAATAACCCATATAGTTACTCATATAGCTACTGATCAACACATGCAGCAGTTTACAGAACAACAGACATAATGATGCACAAATTAAGACAGTTTAGTCACTAACCCATGCACTCAGTGAGACACATTTAATCACTCACTCATACATTCAGTCATGCACCTACTAAATCCTTCGTCCAGACACTTATACATCCACTAATTCTTCAATATGTAAGACATATTTTAACTTTACAGACTTATACAGTCACTGGATGTAGTCATCAGTGATGTCATCAGTGATGTCACTCACCATGTCATGAATGATGTAATATGTGACAACATCAGCAGTGCATTGCTGGTGCGTGAGTTATAGTTAGCAGAACTAACTATGCCTGAGGAATTTCGATGGTTTTGTACGAGCGAAATGTCCAGCTAACTCTAACACCCCTGAAACCTATGTTTTTTTCTGTGAATAAATATATATATATATACATACACATATATATACATACATATATATATATATATATATATATATATATATATTCACTGAAAAAACCATAGGTTATAGACCATATATAGTTAGGAATTAGCATTTACAAAACCTTGAAAATTCACTGAAAAAACCATAGGTTATAGACCATATATAGTTAGGAATTAGCATTTAAAAAACCTTATTTTACTCACACAAAACCATTGAAATTCCATATATAGTTAGTTGCACTAACTATATATCGCGCACCCGCAATCCACTGCTGATGATGTCACATATTACATCATTCATGACATGGTCAGTGACATCACTGATGACATCACTGATGACATCTCAAATGACATCACTGATGACATCACTGATGACATCATCCAGTGACTGTGTGTTTCTGTAAAGTTTAAATATGTTTTACATATTGAAGAATGAGTAGATGTATAAGTGTCTGGACGAAGGATTTAGTAGGTGCAAGACTGAATGTATGAGTCAGTGATTAAATGTGTCTCACTGAGTGCATGGGTTAGTGACTAAACTGTCTTAATTTGTGCATCATTATGTCTGTTGTTCTGTAAACTGCTGCATGTGTTGATCAGTAGCTATATGATTAACTATATGGGTTATTGATTGATTATCCAAGTATTTGTATGGGAGACTGAGTGTGTGTGTGGCTGGCTGGGAGGTGTGTGACTCTGTGCAGATCAATGTGTACTTGTATCAATGATTGTATAAGAAAGTAAGTATGTGTTAGTATATGTTTGAAAATGTAAGGTGCTCTATGTTTAACTGTATAGACAAGAAAATGGAAGTGTGATTGATTCTTTACAGGACTGACTAGGTGTGTGAGTAACTCCATGGATGAGTGGCAGAGTGTGAGTGTCTGTATAGGTGTATGACTGCATATGATAGTGTTGTAAAGATGAGTGATTGTATGTATGAATGATTGTATGGGTGAATGAGTGAATGTGTGTGTAGACGTAGGAATCAGTGAGTGCGTATGTAGTAACTAGTATTGGTGTGTCAATGGTTTCAACAATTATACTCTGTATTTAACACTGGGTGAAACAGAGGTTATATTAAAATGTGAGGAGATGCATTGTATTGTCACATGAATGATATCATCAGTGATGTGGTCATTGATGTCAAATGAGATGTCATCAGTGATGTCATCAGTGATGTCATTTGAGATGTCATCAGTGATGTCACTGACCATGTCATGAATGATGTAATATGTGACATCATCAGCAGTGGATTGCGGGTGCGCGATATATAGTTAGTGCAACTAACTATATATGGAATTTCAATGGTTTTGTGTGAGTAAAATAAGGTTTTTTAAATGCTAATTCCTAACTATATATGGTCTATAACCTATGGTTTTTTCAGTGAATATATATATATATATATTTCTCATTTTGTGTGATCCTGCGATCGGTGTTCCAACTGCCTAAAACTCTCGTTACAAACCACAGGAAGTGTATTTCCTGCCTGGCTCAATGCCCAGAATCTGTGGTTGGCTACTTCCAACAGCAGCCCGAGAGAAACCCTATTACCTCTTTTCTTACCTCATAGCTTCTAAACACATGTGTTGTTTTTTAATTGTACGCTATGCTGACCAGAATATTTAATATCACATGTCTTTTCTTTTTTTTGTAAAGCACACCTTCACCCAGAATGGTAATTTGGCGCTTGATACCAGATCCTTATTGTTCCTTACAACTCAATGGTACTCCTTTCATCCACCTTGGATAGATCAGTAAACCTAGTTGCATATGAACCTGTGACTATCAAGTCAAACACAGGCTCACGTTCTCTGTATGTCATGCACGTTGTGTAAACGCTGTCCACAATTTCAAAACCTCATTTTGTAATAGCAAACATCAACTGTGTGTGCTCTGGTGCTTGCATTCAGGCAGCTTGGCTGCTGCTAAATTCAGAGGAGGTAGGCGTAAATTATTCTGTACTTAGTATTTTAGGGCTGCAGTATTTTGTGTAGTCTTACTATTGTTAATTTAGCTGATCAGGTAGGCCTTTGCATTTTGTACATTGAAATATGGATGCCAATAGATCTTCATCAGGTCTATAATGAAAAATGCTTTTATGAATTTATAATTGGTCATTTAAATAGAGAGATATTCATATGCATTTGAAAGTGAAAGTATTTTCTTTTCTGCCAGGAAACTATATTACTTATATTGATGGCATTTTTTGTCTTTTAACATTGTGGGCCATAGAACATTATTTTGTAAATATCTATTTTCAATAAGGAAGAAGATATTTTGTATGTTACCAGCAAGGGACTTTACTAATTTTTTTACAATCTTTGTTCATTGTTCTATTGTTGTCAATAATCTAGATGTTGAGGGGCAAGTTGAATAGAATGAGGATCCAAAAATATCAAAGGGAAAAGCTCCATTTTACTCTGTATTACATCTTCTACTATTGGGCTTTGGGTGGTCAGGGATGGCAGTACTTGACCTCAAATTATTAAGTCGTTTTTTCTTTTGCGTGGCTGGCCTATCATTTGCTGCTGTGCCACGTCTAGGGTGTAATAGCAACCATAAAACATAAAAAAGGTTGCTGTGTGATGTGGTCAATTAATGCCTGCAAAATCCTTCCTCCCCCTCTTCCTACCACTTGACTCAATATTCAAGTGGGAGGATCCTTTATCAAGTGGTCAAGTACGCCAGACATTTTTAGGTGAGAAGCGTGGGGTGTGGCAGTCAAGGAACAGAATGAACTTCAGTCAGTGTGTAATGAGTTGAAACAAGGGAGCCTATTTAAAACAGTGCTCAAAAGACGTAATTAAGAGCCTTGAAGGCAGCTACTTGGTAGCCAGACACAGTATATACTCAGTTACAGTAGATGTGCTTGGCACGTACCCAGATGTTCCTGCTGATCACTTCTCACTGCAGTGCATAAGAGAGATGTAACCCCATATATAAGATCTCGCTACACAGGAGTGAAAGCCTGTGCTGTCACTGTGAGCGGAAGAGCTGAGAAAGGCCCATAAGCCAGGCAAGAGAGGTAGAGAGACGCTACATGTAAACCGAGGGAAGGAGGGGTAGCTGCTGAAAAAGGAGAAGAGCAGAGGGCAATGTGGAGAGAGAAATCGAAAGGCGTCGGACGCTGCCAGGCCCAAGAGAGGAAACCACAAAGTGAAGTGATGAAGGAAAGTAGCTCCCCTTGTAGAAAGCACGCAGTAGAAAGACACTCTCAATCTCAAAGCGATAAGAAGCCTCCCATTCCTTGCATAATTAAATGTTGAAAAAACACAATTTACACCAAATAATTAATCAAAACTCAAAACAAATGTGAGCTGCCGGACACAGTCCCATAAACCCGCATTTGTGGCAAAAGATGTTAAAGGAAGTATAGACAGAAAGGTGGTGGAAGTTGCAGAGAGTGAGTAGGCAGTGACATGAAACACCTCCCCTGTATGACTGCGCACTGCACTGTTTAAAAAAAGATGACTCGACAGGGAAAGAGATGACTTTTACAGATAAAAAACTTTCATGGAAGCAAGGAATACTACACCCAATCGACGCAGAATGAAGTTGTAAAGAGAAGAGAGGGACGCAGTAGGAAAGGCCGTGAAACAATGAGAGCAGAGAAAAGGGCATGAAAAGAATGCACGCATTGAAAAGAGACCCTGATCAGGAAACCGCAATCACAATATAAAAAAAAGGCTAATAATAAAATACACTGACGAGCCAAAATGAATGTAAATGCGCAACAGGCAAACTGTAAAATGCAACAGAAGAGAGATAAGGGAAGTTGTGCAATTGCAAACAAGACTTAAGTCTAGACAGTCAATCAATCAGTATTCCAAAAACTTTACAACCCATTAAAAAAGAAATAGACCCACAAACAACACTTGGACCATGTTCATGGACTCACACCGTGAACATCTCCGTACACAAAAACCACAAACCTGAGTGAAACGTAGTGCACAGACTCAAACTGTGACCAACAACAAACAGCAATCGAAACAGGGTCACAGACTCAAACTGTGACCAACCACAAAACTGCATTTGAACCCGAGTCACAGACTCAAACTGTGAACATCTTTGCAGACCCTAATCGAAAACAACCAAATGCAGTCACAAACGCCAGGACCTCAAACCTGGGCTTGAAGCCAAAACCGAGAATATCACCCCCGGACTCAAACCGGGAAACCTACAATATTTAAACCCACAACAACATGTAACCACAAGACATCTTTAACGAAAAGTGACACTGTACCTATCTGAAGTAAAGGCAAGAGCAGTGACCACACACAGACACAGAGAGGGTGCTCGTGGCAAGACTGACTGCTACAGGGGACCAAGGAGCAGGCAGTTGCTATGCACAACAGGAGACACGAGCACTGGAGACACACACAAAGATGTGTTTTTTTTTTTGTGTAAGGTGATCTTTGAAGAAAGAAATTGTTGAATTTGCCAAAGCTTATTTTTGAGTAATAAATCATGCAGAATTGGGAGGCTTATTCCTCATATTATTTCCTTGGTGCTAGAGGCATTGAAGCTTTAGCTGCTATTTAGTACCTACCTAGAAGCATTCCGTGTTAACACCCCCCCCCAGTTAAATGTATACACGCAAGATAATCTTTTAAATGGGGGTCTTTGGTGTGAACCACACCCTGCCTATGCTCTTCTTTCTTAGTGGCTGCAGTTGAGATCTGGTATAGGTCCCTCTCCTATACCCTTAATTACACAGAGGTATATACCGTCTTGTAATTCTTGATCCTGTGCAGGGGCGCAACCAGGGTAGTGGAACCGGCCGCCACAACTGGCATAGGCAATCTTAGACTGAAGTGGGTATTTTGTTCAAAAGCTTGATGGAATTATCAGTCTTTCCCAACTTCCAATTTGCTAGATAAAATATGTGAAAACCTGTAGTTCTTTTATATACAGTGAGACTCAGTATCCTATTCATAGGGATACTAATATGTGTTGTGGTACAATGTAGTCCTGTGAGGATGTGTTACAGTGAGACAGTGTTGGCGCACCCTGACTATCTTTTACCCCACCTAATTTTTGGGAAAGTTGGGATACAGATCTTTTATAAGTTCCTTTCTTACGGCATCAAGAACAATGAGAGTGAGTATTAGTCTTAAATCCAATTCCTCAGGTCCTCTATATATTCCTTCAGGGGTGGAATCTGGAAATTCGAAATTAATACGAGCACGGGAAACAATAATTTTACTTAATAGTGGGTTTCGTGGACAGGAGGAAGTGAATGTGGTGTGATTTTCTCAGCCTGGGGATAATAGACGGATATGTATATTGATCCAATCCGGTCTTTTTGTATGTTGAGATGCCTAGTATTCGTTTCTTGAATAGTGACTGAAGCGCCTGCGTAGGGCTTTCTGGTGGTGCAGGGTAGGTGGTGCAGAAGTATAGCAGAAATACAATTTCTTACTGTTTTTCAAGATACTTTTTTTGGACTCAAGGGGGTATGAAAGTGCTTTGGATGAAGCCACAGACTGGGTAGAATCTGATGAATCTTCCCCAATCAGTGATGACAATGGGGTTTGAGCCGTCTGAGAGACCGCAATGGATCAAATGAGTGGAATGGGACGTGGATAGGGTGTCAGAGCTAGACGAGTTGTCAGAGTTGCCAGGCCAAAGTAGGGCAGGGCAAATGGTGTCTGGAGATGATGGGCAGAATAATGTATGTGTGACGGCAAATACGTCAGTCATGGAAATTGTAGAGATGTGAATCTGGGTGTTGGGAGTGAAAGTGAACCCCAGAAGGTCCCAAGCGGCGGTTAGTTTAGCTCGGCACTCGGTGTCAATGTTAGCTATCGTGTTAAAAGTGGTGTTATGGACCGCGACAGGAACGTCGTGCACCAGATGGATAGAGCAATTGATAGTACATGGGGGGGGGTGTTGGACATCACGGAAGGGAAAGAGTGAAGGGCATAAAGGCCGTCCTCATAAACTAAGTTGCAGGGGCTACCCCGTGAGGGGAGGCACCGAGGAGCAAAAAGATGAAGTAAAAGAAAAATGAAATGCAAGTTCAAGGCATAATATAAATGATAACGAAAAGAGTAAATGACATGGAAGTCAGTCGGAAAGTATAATATAAGGTAGAGAAATATGAAAAGCAATTTGAAGGCACAATGCAATTTCAAGGCACAATGTAATTTCAAGGCACAATGTAATTTCAAGGCGCAATGTAAATGATAAGAAAAAAGTAAATGACATGGAAGTAAATGTGAAAACATAATGTAGAGCAGAGAAATGCAGCAGGTAATACCCATAATAAAGAGACACAATGAGACACAATGTAGGATGAATGCAAAATCAACCAAGATAGGAGTAAAACGTATATCTGTCGGGGAATTTAACCCGACCCCATGCAAAACCCTGAATTGCTGAGGGAGTATTTAGTCTGGAATCTGTCTGAGAATGAAACTCAGAACCCGTGCATTCTGGGGGGGGGGGAGGAATCTAGACTCTGTCGGGGAATGGCCCCGACCCCATGCACTGACCAGAGATGCTGAGGGTGTAAAACTGCGGGATCCTAGGTATATAGGACAAGGACCCTTCTCAAATGTCAACCATTCCCTCCGGGCTACAGCCAGCAGGGTAAAACAGAAAAACCACAAAGCCACGTTCCCTGAAGGCACAAGAGACACATGGGAGTAGTGACAGTACACAAGAGGTGGATCATTGTATGTAAAAAGAACGAGCAAACTCGTGACCACATAGAGAGAGAGAGAGTTCAAATCGTGACCAGAGATAGTGCTGCAGGGGGACAGGTGGCAGCCACAGTCCAAAAAGAGTCAGTCGCACCCCCAGGCAGCAGAGACCAAGGAAATTCAAGGGAAAAACAAAAACCTTGTCTTACCCGTGGTCTCTGCCGCAAAGGAGCAGAGGCCGGACTCTCAGAGACCTGTCGTGGATGTGCACCGGATCCGCTGCAAACAGTACGTAGTACGATTTTACGTTGGGCGTTAGACCCTGCTTCATGCGCGGTCGTTACAACTGTGTTGTTACATTGCAGTACCATTACAACGCAAGTCGTTACAACGACTTGCTCTAGGGGGTGCTCTAAACTAAGGGATAGTGTAATTTACTATTCCAACACCTTCCCTACTGTTGCACACACTAGGGTAGGAATAGTAAATTATACTTTTCCTAAGTCCAGCACGCCCCCCTAGAGCAAGTCGTTGTAACAACTTGCGTTGTAATGGTACTGCGATGTAACAACACGTCATTGTAGCGATCACGTTGTAATCACAAGCGTTGTAAACACATGCGATGTAAAAGGCTATATTAATTTTGAATACATTTGTTTTGGGAAAATATAAGTTGCATCGTTCAGTAAATTACTTTATACACTGTGTTGATTTATCTTGTTCTCTATCTTTGATGTTCCACTCATTCTGACTTCTTCTATGGTGCTTTGGCTGGATCATCTGCTCCACTTGAATAAGTAACCTCATTTTCTGTGATGCTTTCCATGTTTGCACCTACTAGTGATGCCAGTAGTTAGTCCCTTGGGCAAAATCTACGTTTCAATTGCTACTAACGACTATTGAGTATGCGGCTGGTATTTCAACTCCAGTGTGGAGGTAGTTTTTTGGGTTTTGGAAATGAGGTATTCTATGAAATCTATTCTATAGGTACCACTCTTTAGTGGTGACTGTGGAAGAGCAGGCAGTACCCAGCAATTATTAATAGAAAGGGGACTCATCTGACAAGTCATGAAGTGGGGCATGGTTTCGAAATGGTCAGATTTATGACAGTAATCACAGAAGGGTGGAAGTTCTTGTAGGGGGCTGGCATGCTGCATCATGTCAAGAGAGTTAGTGAGAGGACAGTGGAATGTCTTTGTTTTTTGTGGTGGGGTGATTCGGGTCTCAGCCTCTACCTTTAGGTAGGTGGACCTTCCCTGATTCCCCAGGGATGCTACTAATTTACAAAGAGTAAAGGAAGCATCTAATGTGATTAAAGAAAATATTTAAAATATTTTCATCTACAACACATGAAACAGAGCCACCCCCTCTAATTCCTTACAGATACAAAAAAAATCTGTAATTCTTCCTTAACTTATCCAATATACATTATTACCAACAGTCCTGGCACATCCCTCAACCCTAAAAAATGCAAGATTAAATTAAAACAACCCCTTCTTCAAATCATCCCACCAACAACACCCAAAACAAACATTGAGATCATGAGTTCCTCACGTCTGTCATAAATACAGAATGTGAGCACTCTAGTTGTTTGATAGAACTCTGTGGTTATGCTGCAATTGATTACTGGGGAATTAACTGACAGATGGGTGCTGGTGTTGGAAGTACGTTTGAATCAATATGGCAAAATGTTTTACTCAAATAGATGAAGAAGATATTCGAGAACGCACAGACAATGTTTCTGCCTTTTAGCTTTACGGAGCGCTAACCACAATTTCTATGACAACACTACAACCTTGATTCCTTCAAGATGGCTTTAGGTGTTCAGTTCTTTCCTAAATATAGAATGTAAGTGCTGTAGTTATTGATTAGAACATTGAGGAATGCAGCAGTAGAACTTTGGAGAATCAACTGACAGATTGCTGCTGCTATTGGAAGTATATGTTTTACTCCAAATATCAGACTTTCTTATTGCATGGCTGGGCTCGATAGCGTAAACAGGAAACAGTTTTCTCTCAAACATGGTTCCTCGAATTCCCAGCTCAGACTCAGAATTTTACACATGGTAAAATCTCCATGGAACACACCACAATTCCGAAAATAATATGATACCACCAAAAAAAATGTACATTGTTACTATAATCTGTTATCACCCTTTATATTTGCTCCTTTTGTCAACCTTTTAAACATGCACTCGCTACATGCATTTGGAAGTGGGCCATGTGCTCAAGTACTGTAATGGCTGCAACATGTTCTACATGTAGTGGCCATCTGAACAGCAAGGGAGTCCCGTTGGAACCCCCCACATTCCCCTTGGGGTCAGTGTGTGCCCAACCTGCCTCCTTATGTCTTTTTTTAATTCATTATTCAGGATGCAGGGAGAATTTCTCGGAATCCGGTAACGGTTGCCAAAACATATTGTTCAGGTTTTGGCCAGAAAATCAGGCTTGACTAGTCCTTTCAAAGTGACACCAACTGTTCAGACGTCACTATCTGTCTAACCCCTTGTGGACCACCTGAGTATCTCTTTAAATGTTAATTCCTCTAAAGCAGATGAACAGATTTGCACCAAATAACAAAGCATACTCTCTGAGTAAAGTTCATACCTTTTGCCAGATACAGAGTAATTCTGTTTAGCAGATGTTTCTGCATCACTTCCCAAAAATTTCTAATGGTAATTAACATAGGAATGCAATGTTTTGGACCCCCTACTCACTTTCTCTTGGTCCCTGCTTGACGGATCAGTGTGAAACTTTCACAAAATGGTGGATGAGCACAGGGCAAGGAGACAAGGAATGCAAAAGACATTTCTGCCAGCTCTCACCGGAGCCACTCTCCCCATCGATCAACATTTAAGTATTGAAGGAAAATAATTGCCAAAATATATTCCTAAAATATGCCTGGTCCATTCAACAGGAGAACACACCACCAGTAAAACATCAATGAGAATGTAAACAAAGCAGCCAATGGTTCAGAACAAAGGACATTATCTGACCATGCCAACCACCATCAGGCACATACAGAAAAGACAATATAATGTTGCCATGAATTCAAGGCTAATCTCGGGCCCTAAAAATATGTCAAACAGAATAGGAAAGAGAATACGAAAACCCCTTCAATGGTCTAGATCAGACTAGGCTTAAACAGTAAATCAGCACAGTATCATTATAAATCTTGTTAAAAACAAAAGGAAAGGGTGAAAATATAACCACAGGTCTCCACCATCCCAACATGTCTGTTGCCTTCACACTCATAACCTTCCTCTCCCAGGGTCTGCCCTGCATCCCATAGTCAAAACTACAGGCCATCAAAACATTAATGTCCTTGTTTATTAAAAGTGTTGCAACGCTGCGTGAAAGCAGAGTTGCAACACTTTTCAGTACGCTCTCCTTGAGAGGCGATCATGCACCATATTTATTGTACAGCCACCTTGTAATGACAGATATGTCAGGAATCCTGACGTATCTGTTGACGCAAAACCCATGCATTGCTGGAGTTGTGTCGTAAGCATGAAGCTACTCCAGCAATGCATGGGGAGGCCTACTCCCATTGCACTGCGGCACCCTTGGGCCTGCTGTGAGGCAGGCGTAAGGTTGTGACGCAGTAGCATCCTAGAAGTGGCGCAGTGAAATCTGATAGATTTCATTGCACCACTTCTACGAGGCTTTCTGCGGGGGAATGCCCACCATACATACAGTATACCTGGTGCAAGTATAATGTGGCGCAGGGCTTTACAAAGTGACGCATCTGCTTCGATGGTTCACTTTGTAAATAAAGTGCAATGTGGCACATTTTCTATGCCACCAGTGAGTCACAAAAAGTGACGCAACAAGGATCTAAAAGTGTTGCAAGCCTTCATAAATAAGGCCCCAAATATTTTGCAAAGTCCTGTGCTGCACATTTTTGCTTTTCCCAAGATAAACAACAATTCCCAAGAGAGAATGGTATAGCAGAATTTGCAGACAAAGGATGAGTGATGTGCTATGTGTTCCCTCCATAATCCAAATTTAAATGAAAACGAATTAAACAAAGAACAAGCAGGAGTTTTCAGGACAGTCCGGGAATGTGGCTCCTATATGAACTATTGTTCAAAACAAGGAAAGAGTGTAGAGAGACTCTCAAAAGGACAACCAGAACAAAGAAAGTATACAAAACAAGTTGGGTTTTTATAGAAGGCCCTCACTCACCAACCTGGTTGGTGACATGCTTCATCATCGGGCCCCACTGGGAGAGGCCGAATGCCTCCCCAGTGTGCGTCAACGCCAGATTTACTGCGGAGCGGGTAAAGTGAAATTGTGAGTGCTAGGTGATAGTGTTGATGGTGAGATTAAAAATGTCTAAAAGTATCAAAAGTGGTTTATTAATTGATCAATTGGACATGTTTAAAAACAATGTGTTGGAAACTAAGCCAAATAGATTGTTTGGTTGTTTCCCATAGACTTAAGAGGTGGTCAACATGTTTCTGCTAATGTAGGTGTTAATTTACCTGGCCTTCGTCAGGACCTATCGTGGACTAAACCCCGGCGGTATGGGCACACTAAGGCCCACCCTAACCTAGGGAAGTGAAAGTGAAAAATTTTGAAAAAGTGCATGCAATGGGAAATAAATACTCCCTTAAGAATACTCGCAATTATGGAGCTCAAAAATTAAAATGCACCTGTGGAAAGACACACATGAAGAGACAAACAAACAACATCCTATATGAACTACGCAAAACAACAGTTGATGGACAAAATGCAGAACGATATATGAACTACAGCCTCACTCTATACGTACTTACCCTGTAAAAAAAATAAGTAAAGCCAAAATAGATGCATTTTGCACTTCAAATGTTACCAAACAGAAACAAATTATATTCACAATTATTTTTATCGGTGCCCCATGACAAAAAAAACAACAGATGTTTGTGTTCCATAAAGTCTTCTAGTATTTTTTTTAGTGTTCCTCAATAATTTTGCTACCCAATCAAAAATGTGTTTACTCGACATGACGTAATGTCGGCATTAAGCATCATTAGACAAACAAAAATGTTGGAAATATGTGAGATTACTCCAGTATAAGGAACATGTCTTAATGCTTAACAGTGAGATCAAGGAATGCAAACATGTTGTTCATTCATTGATAATGCTCTACAATAACATGTATATACACTTACTATGATTTACCATTTACAATCATCATGATATATACATTAAGAATACAACTTGTTTCACTTTCAGCATATCCGAACACAAAAAAGTATATGTGGAATATTTATTTAGTATTTGAAATGCTCACTTGAATTTTAAGGTCTATATCTACTTTCATCTTTTGACCTCCAAAGAGATGTTAAAAATCTCTTTCATATAGCTTCCTTCATACAGAAGGAAGAAAGGATTAATTGGAAATTCTAAATGGCCCCGGAAAAATGGCAACATAAAACTGCCCAGGACTCAATCAGTGAGAAAAACGATCTTTAAAATGATTAAATACCTTTAAATTAGACAGTCCTTGACCTCAAAGAATTCTTAAGGAAATGTCATATTTTTTGTCCAGTAGCAAGCTTCCACGTAAAGGATTTTCAAAGGATTGAATCAGCAGTCGTTGTTGTAGACGTCATCAATACCTGTGGGGCAAAAGGGTGTCATTATCCATTTAATTAATCATCAAATATTTATTATGGATCATTCAATGGCATACGGAATCCTTTTTTTGAAAATTGTGCATGACTCAGATTACAAAACGTTGATTTGAGTTGGGAGCAAAGTGTCAGCACATTCTCTTACATCAAAGCCTCAACTTGGTTGCACCGTTTAGGTAAACAGAAATGGTGGATAGACTGCACATTCGACTGCACGTAGTTCTGCAGATTGTAACGTTTATTGAGAGTGAAATATCCAGGAATATGTTGCTTCTTAACGGTGTACCTGGACCATTTAGGCACGGGACAGGACTACAAGGGAAGTATTTTTTTATTTAGACTGGTGAATTGGAGGAAGGATCATGATTATCATGTAGTAGGGATGTGTCCAGGAACAGGTATGTTAAAAACAATGGGACTGATACATGAAGACACGTAAGTGTATACAAAACTCTATGGGCCAGATGTAGGTAGCCTAATACCGGTCGGTAATGGACGAAATTACCGAATTTCGGCCATTACCGACTGGTACTAGGCTTTTGAGATGTAGGTGGCCAATTTACAGATTCAGTAATTTACCAAATCGGTATTTTAAGGAATGGGTAAATTACAGATTCCTTAAAATACCGAATCGGTAAATTACAGAATCTGTAATGTAGGGAGCACTAAAATGTGTGAATTGCATATTTAAGGAATCGATATTTACCACCAACTAAAAGTTGGTGGTAAATATCGAAAACCTTTGGAAAAGCAAATGTGTTTATTTCCAAAAGTCCCATGTGGCAGACATACATGCCCTTAGGGCATGCATGTGTGCCTCATGTGCACACATGCACGATTCAGGGGTGCAACAGGGTGTCAATGTGACACCCTTGAATGTCTTCCCCCTATTACCGAATCGGTATTTACCGATTCGGTAATTCCCATTCATTCCTAAGAGCCTCCAGGCCCATAGGAATGAATGGGAATTACCGGATCGGTAAATACCCATTCGGTAAATACCAAATCATACCGATTCGGTAATACTTACCAAATTTTTACCAATATAGCATTTACCGATTCTAAAATACCAAATCGGTAAAATTCAGTATTTTAGAATCGGTAAATTTGGATTACCTACATCTTGCCCTCTATCCAATGGTTCTCTTTTAGGCATACTTGCAGACCTTTGTGGATCAGCCCCAAAACATCTAAAATGCAACCAAAACAGGAATGCTCAGGCCTTATTCATAAACTATTAATACAGATAGAAAGGACTGTGCTCTCTATGTACTTATACAAATAAGGAGGTGAGCCTTTCAGAGCCAATTCAGGGCCATGAAAGGCTCACAAAAACATGCAAGAGTGCTTTAACTCTCACTCCGGTGTTACTATTTCATGTAGTCATAAATCTTTTTTTTATTTAGCCCCTATATTAGCCCCTAATAGAGTGTAAACAAAATGTGCAGGAATACACTTGCTATGGAAATGGTATCTGCAATCAGGATGATCTTTATTGACACCGGTTCAGCTTTCATGCTCACACATACCATTTAAATTACTTGCAGAAATGCGATTTGATTCTGTAGTTCTATTTTGTAAAGTTACCACCACAATGTGTCTGATGATAAATTGGCACATCATTTCATTTTGTGCCTTGGTGTATGTGGCAAACCCATATTTCTAATGTGGCAATCGCATCACTCTAACTCAACTAAATATAATCTTATCACAACATACTTGGCATAGAAGCCATTGCCTATTGTGTCCTCATAACAAATCCAAATTTGGATACGTTTTGTGTTATTTTGGCAGCTAATGGCATATTACATTTCAACAGTGGTTCCTATACATTAACTACTTGGTGTCTCTTTTTACATTCAATCAAATTCATCCCTTTCAAGTGCTATTATTCCGTCTGCCAATGTGCATCATTTAGAAACTAACTAAAAGGCTTAAGCACATGAACTTTTACAATATTTTATGCAGATTTATTAAGGCACAACATATGGTTACAGCCTCAAAACTCAGGGCCAGATGTATGAGATTGTCACAAAGTGCAGTGCAGAGCAGCATCTCACCTTGCTGCACTGCACTGCGTGACAAGGAAAGGGCATAAATGCACTATTTAAAAAAATGTGATAAATTCCTGCCATTTCCCTTGCACAGGTGCCGATGTGGCTGTGTAGCACCAATGCAGGCATCCTTGCACCATGGTACAAGGCTGTCTGCGTTGTCAGTAAGCCTGGGCATTGAACTCCGCTCCGCTCCTGGAGTTTGTGGACTCTTCCGCACTCCGCATTACACGGAGCTCGCGGAGTTCTGAAAAAAAGTTTTTTTCCTCACTCCCTTTCGTCAACGTTATCTTTGCGAGTGCCAGTGAGGAAAATCGACCTCCCGGCAAGATTTTTCCTCATTTGTCAACATCAAGTAAACCTCCCGGCGAGATTTCTCAACACGGGGGGTCAGGTTCTCATTGCGAGCGGTAGCGTATGCTTGCAACCGCTCCCATTGAGAAACTGCCCGTTCGCATTGAGAAAGCTGCGGCTAGAGTAAAAATCTACTTGAGCTGCAGAAAGAAAAGCAGCGCCCGCTTGTGCTGTGCATTGGCCCGTTCTCGATTATTGCACAGTGCGGACAAGCACCCAGCACTGAAAATCACTGCAAACAGCAATTTTCTATCACACTCTGCCGCTTGCGGAGCTCCGCGTAGCGCGGTGGAAGTTTTTTATCACTTAGCGGAGTTTCTCGTAGCGCAACTCCGTGAACTCCGTGCAGGGTTAGGTGTCAGTCATATTGTTTCTGTGCGGGAAGGGGCACCTTCCTGCACAAAAACAATTCCCTGAGGCATTTTCATCTTTCTATGTGTGCTGCAGAATTAATAGAAATTTTAAAATATGAGGAGAAATAAAGATATTTTTCCTTGTTATGCCTCACCTTGAGAGGCCTAGGTTTTTGGCACATTCCCAGGTCTAGGACTTCTGGTAAATCTGGGAAGGCATCAAAATCCATGGATGTTGCTTGGGAACATCCATGCTACACCAACTAAATGCTCGTGCACCACAAACATTTGTGTGTTTTGTGAACACACTTATGAACATTTTGTCAGATGTTTCAGATTTATCTTAACCAAAATCTTGTCTAACTTACTAAATCTTCACAGATTGTGGGGGCATAAGTTATAGTTTGCTCAAGTAACTATAACTGCTGAATTTCTCTGGTTTTGTGCGAGTGAAATGTAAGCCTAACTATAACATCCCTGTAACCTTTGTTTTTTTCAGTGAATTGTTTTAAAAATTCTATTTCCTAACCTTAATGTCCCTGAAGACTTTGATTTTTTCAGTGAATATCTACAGTTTTTTAAATTCTATTTCCTAACTATAATGCCCCTGTAACCTTATATTTTTTCAGTGAAGGTTGGCTTTTTTACGTTTTATTTTGTAACTGTAACCGGCAACCTTTGAGAGTCGTTGTGATTCCCTGTAAAGGTAATTTAGTGGGTGTGTGAGTCTCTGGGTGGGTGAGCGAGTGGGTGTGTGAAAGCCTAAGTGGGTTTGTGAGTGGTTGTGTGAGTCTCACAGTGAGTCTGTGAGGGGGTCTGTAAGTGTCGGGGTGGGTCTGGGAGTGGGTGCGTGAGTTTCTGGGTGGATCTGTGAGTGGCTGTATGAGTCTTTGAATGGATCTTTGAATGGTAACTAGGCCTGGGCATTAAATTCCACTTCGCTCATGAAGTTTGTGGAATTCAGCAACTCTGTGTACCACAGAGAATGGTAGTTACTGATAAACTCCTCACTCTGAAACTGAATTTTCTTTGTGCCATAGGTGATCGCAATCCAGCATGAGTGACCACGTCTACAGCCTTTAATGCGCCAGGAGTCCCGGTACTTTGCTGAGAGGTTAAGAAAGGGATGGGGCCTCTGATGACATCTCAGCAATCCGGTTGAGGGGGACTTACTTGTGGCAACAATAGGGGTACTTGGTCCCCAACTATCTTCAGCAGTCAAGGGAAGTTCATCACCCAACTAGTAGTTCGCCAGGAGGGTCCTGTGCAGAGTGATTGGGAAAGGGGGAGTGCCTCAGATTAAATTGAAACAATCCCGCTGTGGGGGACTTACTTGTCACAATAATAGGGGTTCTTGACACCCAGCAAACCTCAGCAGCCAAGGGGAATTCATCTCTCAACCAGTAGTGTGCAAGGAGGCCCCTGTGCAGAGTGGGCTGAGAAAGGGCGAGGGCCTCCAGCCACATCTCAGCAATCTTGCTGTGGTGGACATACTTGTGGCAGCAATAGGGGTTTTTGGCCAATAACGACCCACATCAGCCAAGGGGAGTTCATCCCTCGACCAGAAGTATGCCAGTAGGCCCCTGTGCAGATGTGTTGAGAAAGGAGGCAAGGCCTCCAACGACTCAACAATCCAGCTTCGGAGACTTACTTATGGCAACAACAGGGGTTCTTGTCCCCCAACGACCCTTAGCAGCTAAGGGGAATTCATTTCCCAACTAGTAGTGAGCCAGGAGGCCCCTGTGCAGAGTGGTTGAGAAAGGGGGCGGGTCTCCTACGAGATCTCAGCAAGCTTGTTTTTTACCTTTATTTTCTCTCTCTCTCTGCTCGTTTCTTAGCTTCATTTTGCCTCTAATTGCTAATTTCCAACTTTTATTTTGCCTCTTTCTGTCGATTCTTACCTTTGTCTTGCCTCTTTCTGCTCATTTCTGACCTTTATTTTGCCTCTTTCTGCTCATTGCTGATCTCTATTTTGTCTCTTTCTGCTCGTTGCTGGCCTCTAGTTTGCCTCTTTCTGCTTGCTGCTAACCTTTATTTTCGCTATTTCTGCTTGTTTCTGACCTTTATTATCGCTCTTTTTGAGGGTTTCTGAAATTTATTCTGCTGCTTTCTGCTTGTTTCTTACCCTATCTTGCCTCTTTTTGCTTGTTGCTGACCTTAATTTTGCCTTTTTCAGTGTTGCTGACCTTTATTCTCCCTCTTGCCGCCTGTTTCTGACCTTTATTTTGCCTCTTTCTGCTTGTTGCTGTTCTCTGTTTTGCATCTTTATGCTCCTTGCAAATCTCTATTTTGTCTCTTTCTGCCCATTGCTGGCCTCTAGATCACTTTTCTGCAAGTTTCTGACCACTATTCTGCCTCATTCTGCTCTTTGCTGACCTTCATTCTTCTTTTTCCTGTTTATTTCTGACCTCTATTTTGCCTCTTTCTGCTCATTTCTGACATTTATTCTGCCTCTTTCAGCTCATTCCGCGCCTTTTTTTTTTGCTTCTTAATGCTTGTTTCTGACCTTCATTTTGCCTCTTTAGGCTAATTGCTAACCTTTATTCTGCCTCTATGTGCTCATTTCTGACCTTCATTCTGTCACTTTCTGCTCATTTTGCACCTTTATTCTACCTCTTTCTGCTTGTTGCTGACCCTTACTTCCCTCTTTCTCCTATTCCCCCCAGGACCGCTGGGAGATCCCCAAGGCACCCTCCATTCCAGACACCTCCCGCCTCCTGTGGGAGCTAGCATTGCTCCTGCAAGGCGGCAGGAGTAATGTTTTGCATCTGTTTCACTGCACATGTATTTGAGTGCAGGAAAATAGATGAAAACTCTGCTTTCTGCAAGCCAGAGCTTGCTTCACAGCTCCAGCTACAGAAAGCAGTTATGTTTACTTAACAGCTACCTCTCGAGGGTGGACACCTCAGGAGGTAGCAGGAGCCAATCTTGAGGGTGGTGGTCCCCAGGGCCATAATGGCTCGCATTGTAGTAGTTATCCCTGTGGATTTGGTGGTCCCCGGGATTTCAGGGGGCGCACAGCCCCCACAATAATGTTATCTTTAGCCTCAGGGAGGTGGCGGTGCCCAGGGCTGCAGGGAAGGCAGTAGGGGCCGCCGCATTAATTTTATATTTAGCCTCAGTGAGGTGGCAGTCCTTGGGTCAGTGTGGAGTCCATATTGGACACCTGCATTCTTTTTATCTTAAGTACCCGAAAGGTGACAGTCCCCAGGGCTGTGGGGGGACTGTACCGACCCCCCACATTTAGTTAACACTGCATACATTATAACCGGTGTCCTAGGGAGGTGGCAGTCCCCAGGGCTTTCATGAGTCATAGCAGGGGGGCCTTTTGTGCCCTTACTGCATATATTTGCTCATGGCCCTGGGACCTGGCTCACCCAGGGGCTAAACATTAGTGAAGTGCAAGAGCATGTGTTTCTTTTTTTTTTACTCAGCAGGGGCTGCAGATCCAGCACGCCTCCCACCATTATTTTCTAAAAATTCCTTTTTGCCATTTGGCGGACCCTCTGGGACCCCAACACCACATCTAGAGGGTCAGGGTATAACACCCTGCTCCCATTCCTTTTTTAAACTTTTTTTGTGACATTTGGCAGAAGCCGAGTCCCAAGATGGCTGTCAACACTTCCTGGTTTTAAGTGTTGGTAGCCAATAAGATCTCAGCACAATATTGGAGTTTTTGCTGAGCCTTCATGTTCCTATATATAATAATTTAAATTTCTTTCAATAACTCCACAACTATTGAAAGGAGTTATTCCAAATTAGAATAAGGCACTTCTCTGGACCAACAGCTATATTTCTGCCAAATTTGGTGTCATTCTGTTCAGCGGTTTGGGCTGTAGATTTGTTTAAAGTTCCTATGGGAAATTTCATAGGGAAAACGCTTTTAGGGACCTCCCTTTTTCTCGGCTCGCTTGACGGATTACCCCTTAAACTTTCAAGACAGCAGCTGAAGTGAGTGTCATACTAGTTATTAAAATTTCATGAGGATTCATCCAACGGTGCCAAAATGATTGGCAAAACAAAATAACACCCTACCTATGGAAGCTAGGTCCTAACTATAACTACCTATTGGCGACCACCAGTAGGTAATATATTAATCCAATTCTCGATCCCAAAAATGAACATGAATTTGGCACTCCAGGCAGGAGGACAAATTGATGCGTTTCGGTTACGCAACCTTGTTCATGATAATGCGCCATATTGGATTTACAGCATAAAAACTGCTTAATTCACCCATAGTGGACAAAATGTGGCAACCCCGGTTTTAATTCAAATATGAATCCAAAGGTTCAGCAAATCCCCTTCATGAGCCTAGAACTGTTCCAACAGTTCCTGGTTTTCAGTCTCAGAGATCAGGGTTCTGACCAATCACAATGACGGTGCCTGAGAGGGGATGAAGGTTGCATGCCCAGTGCAATGTTAGAGGTAGAGCATAGTGTTGAATGGCCACCCCATATAAGTTTTGAATGATGCCAGAACTTCCTGTTCTACTGAATTGTAGATGTCCTAAACCCACCCCTCTCAAGAAAACAAGTACAAGTTGTGGGCATTTTCAATAAGAAGATTACAAACCCAGTTTCAGCTAAAGTCCCTGTGAAAATAGGATCACCAATTTGTAATATGGGACTCAATTGCAGCCAATCTATGCAGCAGGGATCTACTCTCACTGATCTATTGCACATCGTAAGATGCAGACTTTAAATTAAGAACCCAATGGTCAACAATTGGGTTGTTACCAGTCTTCACAACAGAAGACTTACCTCCAAATGTATAAGACTCAGTGAAGAAGGAAGTCTGAGATTTTACTGGCAAAGACATTTCTAATCAAAGAAGTTGAACCCATGAGAATAGCTTTAAGTCACATGCGAAGTATCGCCAAATGCTCCAATACAATGACTGCTGTAAATGAATGTATTCCAGAGCAAGGCATCTTAAAAGAGATAGAAGGAAGGCCCTGCAATTGTATTGGGATAGGCTTTCAGGACCCAACTAAGAAGTGGAAGATTGCTTAGTATTCGAGAAAAAACAATCAGATAGTTGTCCCATGTTGTCTCGTTGGTATCGATTACTGCGGTGATACACTTCCAAATACCCTTTGACGCGGAATGATTGACAAGTTCATGAGGAAAGTCAGTTCCTTTTCACATTCAAATTCAAAACTAAAATGCTGGAATGATGCTTTGTTACACAGGGGTAAATAGAGAGCCCCTCAATCTTTAGCCAGTCAGATACTGAAGAAGAACATGGAGACCTGGAAGCTTCCATGTAACTCAGTCTTGGTCCAGTACGTCAATGACCTGCTTGTGGTGGTGACAACCTAAGATGCATGCGGACAAGACATCACTGCATTGTTGAACTATTTAGCAGAGAATGGTAACAAGTTGTCCACTACCAAATTCCACTATTGTCACATGGAGGTTCTGTATATGGAAGATCACATTGAGAAGGAAGTTAGAAAAGTGTCCCAAGAAAGAATCTCTACAATCCTGAGAATGAACCTCCCCTGACACAGAGAGAACTCATGATGTTTCTGAGAATAGCGGGCTCCGGTAGTCAGTGGTTTCCCAACTTTCCCTTAGCTGCAAAGCCTGTACAGAGCCTTACACATGAAGATGTGTCTAATCCGCTACCACGGGACAACAAATGCATGAGTGCCATCCTCAAGCTGAGAGAAAATCTCCCTCTTGGCTCCTTATTTAAAAATGTATTTCAAGATCAACGGCCTGACTACGACATCGCCGGTCGGAACACCCACAGCCCATCATTGGCGGTCTGACCACTGACATCCCTTCAGTCTGACTGCTGTGTTACGATACTGGTGGTCGGACCCACAACACTCAGACGCAACAATGCCACCATCACAAGGATCATAGATCACAACAGTGCAGTGGTCAGAAAAGCGTCCCACAACGGTTTTGGTATTCTGATTTCTCTTTCCGACAACATTTTCATGGTAAAAAGGCAAGAACGGGACCCCGAACAGGGCCCGGGGCATCAGAACCAGTAGCAGCATGTACAATACAGAAGATGGTAGTAGTGTATAAAGGGGTCGCACATCAATGATTATACTTATAAACTGGGCTACCAAGTGATAAAAACTCTCCAAATATTACTAGCAACAGGAAAAAATCTAGCGGTGCCACTAAGGGCAGAATGTACCCTCCTAACTTGGGTGCACATACACACAGAGACCAACAAGAGTCACTGTGAGATAAATTACAACAAAATATACCCCAGCACTCTGAACATTTCAATTCCAAATGGGTGACCTTGATAAGTTAATATCAACTGGACATGGTTCCAGTGTATCAACGGAAAACAACAGAGATGATTTCATACAACAATTGCTTCCATATAATTAGTACAAGTGTTTTGAAAACCAATTACAATTTCTGACACTACTGCGATTACCACAATGTCTAAAACAAATACAGATAGAAAGACATTCTTTCAAATGTAATGACATAGATCCGTCCTTATCAGCATGAATGAAAACAGCTGACACGTGTTTCGTCACATCCAGTGACTTTCTCAAGGCTGCAAAGTCAACAAACATATACATACACACAGCATTATTATCAAGGCATCCTTTTTCTCATATTTGCAAAGAAAAAAAGAAAAACACAAGACTCATAGTTTATGAGCAATTTTTGAATGATTAACAAAAGAAGATCCAAAAAGAAATGTGGTACAACTTAAGAGTAAACTAAAGCAGAAAACAGATATTGCTCCAGTGACTGTGAGTTTTGACGTTAGAATTGGAACAATTTCTCTATTTGAGAAAGATATCAAGAAAAGACCCAAAACCTCACAGTGAAACTGTGCATTCAGAAATGATAATGAAGGATGACGCCCAAATTGTGGATAGCAGATAGTGCACACTAGGTTAAAAAAGAGAAGTTCAGAGAACTGACCTCTCAGAGTAAATACGAGAGGCGTGTTGTTAGCCGACCATCTTTCATCATTGAATATACGAAAATGCGTTAAACTTTTCCAAGTATGTTCCGAAAGCTGTAATCAGAACAGAGGAAATTAGCAGACTCCCTGAGAAATTTACTTAAAAGATTTAGACGAGCGTGAGAAATTCCTCCAGTGTTTACTTACTTAGGAATTTGCCCGTAAAAATTCGCTCATTGTTCAAGCAGAATCCACAATATCAGCTCAGAAATAGCTACTGGTAAGCTTATTATATGTCCCTAATAGGCGATAAAGAAGAACAAAGAGGGGACTGTTACTACATGGCCATGTTCGATAGATCAAAAATTATACAACCCCAAACCTTCTATGTTTTTATGACCCCAAGAAACTTACATTATACAAAAAAGTGAAGGTGCACTTTTTTCAAAAGATATTGGTTTTCCAGTGTATCTCCAGTTTGCCCGAATGGTTATGAAAGGTGTCGTATTTCCAATGGCATTGCCATTCTACTCGTTGCGGATGAAAAGGATGCTGCGTACCCCTAAGAGAATTCATGCAAGCAATTACTTCATTCCCTTCACGCTATTTTAGAACAATACTCTAAAATCCGATGTCAGACCCTGTTTATATTAGGGTATACTTACTTAGAATTATAACCGCAAAGTTTCACTAGTATTTGGATGATAATCAGGGCTATAATCGGCCCCTACAGAGAATAAAGGAGAAAAACATATATGCTAGGTATCCATGAAGTGTTATTATATACATGCCATCCCCTTAAAAACACCACTAATCAAAGTATTCCCCCTTTCGAATGTAAGGAACAATAAAGGTTTCCCATACGAATATACAACACATTTATTGAGTGTTATACCCCTTTTTGGTCCCTGTACATAAAGCTACCCTCACCCTTATCCGGATACCCATGTATTCGACTTCCTGGGACGTGTGTTGATCCCCACGTGGAACCATAAGGAGTGTCAAGGTAAAAGAATTTAAATAGTGCACAGCGTATTCCGAGACCCATTATCTTTCCCTGCACTCCGCTGTCATACAAATGAACCATCTATGGTCTGGTGCTTCAAGTTCAGTGGTTAGCAAAAAATGATACGCGCAAACAACTACACTATTTAAACAAATAACGGACCCAGAAACGGAAGGAATCAAACGTAAAGGAAGTGCTTCCGGTGCGATGATACGTATTATCGCACTGGAAGCACTTCCTTTATTTACTTTTGATCCCTTCCATTTCAAGGTCCGTTATTTCTTTAAATAGTGTAGGCATTTGTGCATATAAATGTTTGCTAATTTAGAAAAACAGAGTACATTTTAATAAATTATTGACATGAAAATTACAAAATTAAAATCAGTAAAAAAGGAGATAAGGATTTTTTAATTTGTTTGTAAAACTAGCAGATGAAAGTGCCAACCGGGGATTTCTACTCGTGCTAGTCTTGGTCAAAGTGAAAAAATATGGCCGAACCGGGATAGAGCCAAGCTCAGATGTAAGAAGTGGATTGGACCCTGTCAACGGTTACCTTCAGCAAGGCTGCAGGCGGTCGGTAAGGAGGGAATATCATTATGGGGGAGACGCTGGATGGAGTGGCAGTGATAATTTCTATGTGCTTTTGAGGGAGCCAAACATCTCCAGCAGGATGAGGCAGGAAGCTATAGCTTGATGAGACTTCTAGGAGGCTGGCTACCCCTTTGGTGAAGGATCACTAAACAGGATGTGCTGCTGCCGGTCAAGATCTGCTGGGAGCTGCTGCAGCCCGGTTGACCAGCAATGCATCTTGGGAGGATTGACGACCAGGATGGTCCTGGTCTTCTCTCGTTTCTCAGAGAAGTTTTTAGGCAAAACATTTTGCAAGTCTTAAGTTTCAGATTTTGCTAGGCCCCTTGTAAACAATATTGAAACAATTTGAATAATTATGTAATGTAAAAAGTAAATTAACTTTAAATACAAATTATAGTTTTTAAAAAAGGCCTAATAAAACAAAATGTAACAATGTGCATTGAATATGTAATTAACACAAGTATTTCAATTTAGTTAATGGCACTTTTTTAAATAATAGTGCAAAATCCATCCCTTTTAGCATATTTACTTTTATTTAATATGTTTTACATTTTATTAAAAAGTATGTGTTTATCTAATTTACATGGTTTTAATTTGTTAACCCCTTCACTGCTAGGCCTTCCCCCGTGCTAAGCCTTTTTTGGCTATTTAGGGTAGTTTGCACTCAGGCCCCTGTAACCTCGTAAGGTATCCACTCCGAATTTGCGTTCTTTTCTCCGAACATCATAGGGATTCTAAAGGTTACCAGGGTTTGTGGATTCCCCTGGAGGGGTCCCAGAAATTAGCCAAAATACAGCTAAATTTTGTTTTTTTGGGATAAAAGGGCTTCAAATGAAAGCGTCTGGGTTTTTCCATGCAAATGGTATCAAAAAAGTTTTTGGGGGACTGAAATCACCATTTTCACAGCTTTTAGGGAATGACAGACTTTTGTCAGAAAAGCCACATTTTTTACACAGTTTTGGCATTTTTCTGGGACAAAGCCTATTTTTGCTACTTTTTGTGCTTTCAACCTCCTTCCAGTTAATGGTAGAAATGGGTATAAAAGCAGTAATGGATCCTGGAAAGCTATACATTTTAGAAAAGTAAACAACATTTTGAATTCAGCAAGGGGTCAATTGTGTAGATCCATCAAAGTTTCTTTATAGAAACCAACAGTTAAATATAGGAAAAATTGAAAATTTGTTGAAAAAAACAGCCTTTGTGTCAAAGTTTTCACCTGTAACTTCTTCTAATTATAACAGCTCTTTAAAAGTAAAATATACTGTTACATCTCCTGGACCTTACTGGTTGTGGGGATATATAGAGTCAAAAACTGAGCAGCAATTTGTCATGGCTTTTTATTATGTACCAGGTATATACCAATTTTTGTGGGAAAATATATACCTGGAAAAATCGATATGAAAGATACCTATGTATTTCTGAAATGGGAACAAAATGTAGAGTTTAAAAACAGTAGATATTTGCACATTTCCAAAATTGGGAATACTCATATTAGCATGAGAACTATCGGTCATTTTTCAAAATGACTTCTTTTTTACACAATGTCTTTCATTTGGAAGGCAGAAAGGCATTGAAAGTAAATAGGTAATAACATTGCTTTACAACTCTGAATAACCCTCAGTTTCCCGATAAAAATGGTACCTCACTTGTGTGGGTAGGCGTAGTGCCCGTGACAGGAAACGGCGCAAAACGCATCGTGGACACCCCCCAATTTCACAGTGAAAAATAACACTTTTTAGTGCCTAGCTGTAGTTTTTTAACCCTAGCTCTGCCAGCACCTAGGTAAACCTAGCAAACCTATAAATGTTTGAAAACTAGTCACTCAGGGGAATCCAGGATGGGGTGACTTTACTGCCTCCGACCAGGTTCTGTTACCCACGAAATGCTGCAAAACGCAACGTGGACACACCTCAATTTCGCAGTGAAAAATGACAATTTTTGGGCAAAGTGCCGAACTGTAGTTTTTGAACGCTAGCTCTGCCGGCACCTAGGGAAACTTAGCAAACCTATACATTTTTAAAAACTAGACACTCAGGGAAATACAGGATGGGGTGACTTGACTGCCTCGCACCAGGTTCTGTTACCCAGAACCCCTTGCAAACCTAAAAAGTTGTCAAAATAAACACATGTTGCCCACATTTCTGTGGTGGAAAGTTCTGGAATCTGTGTGGATCCACACATTTTCACCCACCCTGCATTCAGAAAAGTCTTCCAAGAAAAATGGTACCTTACTTGTGTGGGTCTGCCTAGTGCATGCAACAGGAAACAACGCAAAACGCAACGTGGGCACACCTCAATTTCGCAGTGAAAAATTACCCTTTTTTGGCA
This sequence comes from Lissotriton helveticus, assembly GCF_964261635.1. Classification (NCBI taxonomy): domain Eukaryota; kingdom Metazoa; phylum Chordata; class Amphibia; order Caudata; family Salamandridae; genus Lissotriton; species Lissotriton helveticus. The sequence continues at coordinate 740,121,865 of NC_136063.1, read as the reverse complement.
AAGTGTCTAGCTGTAGTTTTTGAACCATAGCTCTGCCGGCACCTAGGGGAACCTAGCAAACCTATACATTTTTTGAAACTAGTCACCCAGGGGAATCCAGGATGGGGCGACTTGACTGCCTCCCACCAGGTTCTGTTACCCAGAATCTCTTGCAAACCTAAGAAATTGTCAAACAAACCACATTATTCCCACATTTCTGTGGTGGAAAGTTCTGGAATCTGTGTGGATCCACAAATTTCGACCTACCCCTCATTCCTCAAAGTCTTCTGAGAAAAATGGTACTTCACTTGTGTGGGTCGGCCTAGTGCCTGCGACAGAAAACGGGGCAAAACGCAACGTGGACACACCTCAATTTTGCAGTGAAAAATGCCCCTTTTTTTGACAAGTGCCCGGCACCTAGGGAAACCTAGCAAACCTGTAAATTTTTAAAAACTAGATACCCAGGGGAATCCAGTATAGGGTGACTTGACTGCCTCCCACCAGGTTCTGTTACCCAGAAACCCTTGCACACATAAAAACATATTTTCCCCACACTTCTGTGGTGGACAGTTCTGGAATCCGCGCGGATCCACAAATTCCTACCCACCCAGCGTTCCCCAAAGTCTTCCAAGAAAAATGGTACCTCAATTGTGTGGGTCGTCTTAGTGCCTGCAACAGGAAAGGGTGCAAAACGCAACGTGGACACTCCTCAATTTCGCAGTGAAAAATGACCATTTTTTGGCAAAGGGTCTAACTGTAGTTTTTGAACGCTAGCTCTGCCGGCACCTAGGGAAACTTAGCAAACCTATACATTTTTAAAAACTAGACACTCAGGGAAATACAGGATGGGGTGACTTGACTGCCTCCCACCAGGTTCCGTTACCCAGAACCCCATGCAAACCTAAAAAATTGTCAAAATAAACACATGTTGCCACCATTTCTGTGGTGGAAAGTTCTGGAATCTGTTTGGATCCACACATTTCCACCCACCCTGCGTTCAAAAAAGTGTTCCAAGAAAAATAGTACCTCACTTGTGTGGGTCTGCCTAGTGCTTGCAACAGGAAACAACGCAAAACGCAACGTGGGCACACCTCAATTTCGCAGTGAAAAAAGACCCTTTTTTGGCAAAGTGCCTAGCTGTAGTTTTTTTAACCATAGCACTGCCGGCACCTAGGAGAACCTAGCAAACCTATAAATTCTTTGAAAACCAGTCACCCAGGGGAATCCAGGATGGGGCGACTTGACTGCCTCCCACCAGGTTCTGTTACCCAGAATCCCTTGCAAACCTAGGACATTGTCAAACAAACCACATTATTCCCACATTTCTGTGGTGGAAAGTTCTGGAATCTGTGTGGATCCACAAATTTCCACCTACCCCTCATTCCTCAAAGTCTTCTGAGAAAAATGGTACCTCACTTGTGTGGGTCGGCCCAGTGCCTGCGACAGAAAGCGGGGCAAAACGCAACGTGGACACACCTCAATTTTGCAGTGAAAAATGCCCCTTTTCTGGCAAGTGCCCGGCACCTAGGGAAACCTAGCAAACCTGTACATTTTTTAAAACTAGATACCCAGGGGAATCCAGTATGGGGTGACTTGACTGCCTCCCACCAGGTTCTATTACCCAGAAACCCTTGCAAACTTAAAAAACTGTTAACCCCTTCCATGCTCATGACGGAACGGTTCAGTCATGAGCGTCGGTTGAGCTGTGCTCATGACGGAACCGTTCCGTCATGAGCCCATAGGCTCATTAGAACCTTCAGCACAGTGCGAAAATTCGCGCCGCGCTGAAGGGGTTAAACAAAACACATTTTCCCCACACTTCTGTGGTGGACAGTTCTGGAATCTGCGCGGACCCACAATTTCCTACCCACCCAGCATTCCCCAAAGTCTTCCAAGAAAAAGGGTACCTCAATTGTGTGGGTCGTCTTAGTGCCTGTGACAGGAAATGGCGCAAAACGCAACGTGGACACACCTCAATTTCGCAGTGAAAAATGACCCTTTTTTGGCAAAGTGCCTAACTGTAGTTTTTGAACGCTAGCTCTGCCGACACCTAGGGAAACTTAGCAAACCTATTCATTTTTAAAATCTAGACACTCAGGGGAATACAGGATGGGGTGACTTGACTGCCTCCCACCAGGTTCTGTTACCCAGATCCCCTTGCAAACCTAAACAATTGTCAAAATAAACACAATTTGCCCACATTTCTGTGGTGGAAAGTTCTGGAATCTGTGTGGATCCACACATTTCCACCCACCCTGCGTTCAGCAAAGTCTTCCAAGAAAAATGGTACCTCACTTGTGTGGGTCTGCCTAGTGCCTGCAACAGGAAACTGCGCAAAACGCAACATGGGCACACCTCAATTTCTCAGTGAAAAATTACCCTTTTTTGACATGGGCCTAGCTGTAGTTTTTGAACCATAGCTCTGCCGGCACCTAAGGGAACCTAGCAAACCTATACATTTTTAAAAACTAGATACCAGGGAAATCCAGGATGGGGCGACTTGACTGCCTCTCACCAGGTTCTGTTACCCAGAATCCCTTGCAAACCTAATAAATTGTCAAATAAACACATATTCCCCACATTTCTGTGGTGGAAAGTTCCGGAATCTGAGTGGATCCACAAATTTCTACCCACCTCACGTTCCCCACAGTCTTCCGAGAAAAATGGTACCTCATTTGTGTGGGTCGGCCTAGTGCCTGCGACAGGAAACAGCACAAAACATAACGTGGACACACCTCAATTTTGCAGTGATAAATTAGCCTTTTTTGGCAAAGTGTCTAGCTGTAGTTTTTGAACCATAGCTGTGCCGGCACCCAGGGAAACCTAGAAAACCTATACATTTTTAAAAAGTAGACACCCAGGGGAAACTAGGATGGGGTGACTTGACTGGTTCCCACCAGGTTCTTTTACCCAGAATCCCTTGCAAACCTAAACAATTGTAAAAAAAACACATTTTCCTCACATATCTGTGGTGGAAAATTCTGGAATCTGCATGGATCCACAAATTTCCTTCTACCCAGCATTCCCCCAGGTCTCCTGATAAAAATTGTTCCTCAATTGCATGGGTGGGCCAAGGACCCGCAGCAAGCAAGGGCCCAAAACCTATTGAGGCGACATCAACATTCCCTATCACAAACCAACCTGATTTTGCAGGGGGGGGGTTCCATGAGGTTTTGTCCCGGGACTCGGCGGCCATATTGGGAAACCTACCTAACCCAAACATTTCTGGAAACTAGACACCCAGGGGGGTCCAGCGAGGTATAAGTTGTGGGGTCCCCATCATTGTCCTACAAAGAATCCCCTGCAAACCTCAAATTTTGCAGAAAGATAATTTTTTTCTCACATTTATGTGTGGGAAAGTTCTGGAATCTAAATGGATCTACACATTTCCTCTCAACCAGCATTCCCCCGGGTCTTCCAATAAAAATTGTACCTCATTTTTGGGGGTAGGCATAGTGGCTACAACAGGAAATGGCCCAAATCATACTGTGGAGACTGATTTGCAGATAGCCATGTCTAAACTGGGGTGGCAGAGTGGGCTAAAGAACGGTGATGGATTAAACCTAGATCTTTTGACTGGGTGTGAGTGTTTGATTGATTCAGATGATCCGTCCATCACCACCCCCTTTTGTACCACTTTTGGTCGCCATAAGTGTGGCAGGGTATGCTCAGATGTGAGTCCCTTGCTCACTTTGCCACTGGATTCAAGCAAGCCGGGCTGAAGACGGCTGGAATGCCAGAAACCGGTCCTCGGAAGCTTGTTTCTAGTCCAGGGAAGACATGGCTTGGCAATTTGGGCTGGACTGTTCCCATGAGGCACAGGGTCAGACTGATTTCCAAATAGCCATGTCTGAACTGGGGAGGCAGAGTGGGCTATAGAACGGTGATGGATTAAACCCAGATCTTTTGACTGGGTGTGAGTGTTTGATTGATTCAGATGCTCCGTCCATCACCACCCCCTTCTGTACCGCTTTCGGCCGCCATAAGTGTGGCAGGGTATGCTCAGACGTGAGTCCCTTGCTCACTTTGCCACTGGATTCAAGCAAGCCGGTCTGAAGATGGCTGGAATGCCAGAAACCGGTCCTCGGAAGCTTGTTTCCGGTCCAGGGAAGACATGGCTTGGCAGTTCGGGCTGGACTGTTCCCATGAGGCACAGGGTCAGACTGATTTGCATATATCCATATCTGAACTGGGGAGGCAGAGTGGGCTAAAGAACGGTGATGGATTAAACCCGGATCTTTTGACTGGGTGTGAGTGTTTGATTGATTCAGATGCTCCGTCCATCACCACCCCCTTTTGTACCGCTTTTGGCCACCATAAGTGTGGCAGGGTATGCTCAGACGTGAGTCCCTTGCTCACTTTGCCACTGGATTCAAGCAAGTCGGGCTGAAGACGGCTGGAATGCCAAAAACCGGTCCTCTGAAGCTTGTTTCCTGTCTAGGGAAGACATGGCTTGGCAGTTCGGGCTGTACTGTTCCCATGAGGCACAGGGTCAGACTGATTTGCATATAGCCATGTCTGAACTGGGGAGGCAGAGTTAGCAAAGAATGGTGATGGACTAATCCCAGATCTTTTGACTGGGTGTGAGTGTTTGATTGATTCAGATGCTTCGTCCATCACCACCCCCTTTTGTACCGCTTTTGGCCGCCATAAGTGTGGCAGGGTATGCTCAGAGGTGAGTCCCTTGCTCACTTTGCCACTGGATTCAAGCAAGCCGGGCTGAAGACAGATGGAATGCCAGAAACCGGTCCTCGGAAGCTTGTTTCCGGTCCAGGGAAGACATGGCTTGGCAGTTCGGGCCGGACTGTTCCCATGAGGCACAGGGTCAGACTGATTTGCATATAGCCATGTCTGAACTGGGGAGGCAGAGTGGGCTAAAGAACGGTGATGGATTAAACCCAGATCTTTTGACTGGGTGTGAGTGTTTGATTGATTCAGATGCTCCGTCCATCACCACCCCCTTTTGTACCGCTTTTGGCCGCCATAAGTGTGGCAGGGTATGCTCAGACGTGAGTCCCTTGCTCACTTTGCCACTGGATTCAAGCAAGCCGGGCTGAAGACGGCTGGAATGCCAGAAACCGGTCCTCGGAAGCTTTTTTCCGGTCCAGGGAAGACATGGCTTGGCAGTTCGGGCTGGACTGTTCCCATGAGGCACAGGGTCAGACTGATTTGCATATAGCCATGTCTGAACTGGGGAGGCAGAGTGGGCTAAAGAACGGTGATGGATTAAACCCAGATCTTTTGACTGGGTGTGACTGTTTGATTGATTCAGATGCTCCGTCCATCACCACCCCCTTTTATACCGCTTTTGGCCGCCATAAGTGTGGCAGGGTATGCTCAGACGTGAGTCCCTTGCTCACTTTGCCACTGGATTCAAGCAAGCTGGGCTGAAGACGGCTGGAATGCCAGAAACCGGTCTTCGGAAGCTTTTTTCCGGTCCAGGGAATACATGGCTTGGCAGTTTGGGCTGGACTGTTCCCATGAGGCACAGGGTCAGACTGATTTGCATATAGCCATGTCTGAACTGGGGAGGCAGAGTGGGCTAAGGAACGGTGATGGAATAAACCCATATCTTTTGACTGGGTGTGAGTGTTTGATTGATTCAGATGCTCCGTCCATCACCACCCCCTTTTGTACCACTTTTGGCCGCCATAAGTGTGGCAGGGTATGCTCAGACGTGAGTCCCTTGCTCACTTTGCCACTGGATTCAAGTAAGCCGGGCTGAAGACGGCTGGAATGCCAGAAACCGGTCCTCGGAAGCTTGTTTCCAGTCCAGGGAAGACATGGCTTGGCAGTTCGGGCTGGACTGTTCCCATGAGGCACAGGGTCAGACTGATTTGCATATAGCCATGTCTGAACTGGGGAGGCAGAGTGGGCTAAAGAACGGTGATGGATTAAACCCAGATCTTTTGACTGGGTGTGAATGTTTGATTGATTCAGATGCTCCGTCCATCAACACCCTCTTTTGTAACGCTGAAAAATCCCTGGCATCTACTGGGCTTTTTGTCCTCCGGGGGCAGATTGTGGGCTAATGCCCCCATCTGTTCCGCAGGGGGGGCAGAAATGCTGTAATTTTTGTGGGGGAGGGGTGGGGGCATTGGCATGCCCATTTTGGGCAGCCCCACCCTACTTCAGATTTGCCCCAAAATATCCCTGGCATCTAGAGGGCGTTTTACCCCCGGGGGGGGGGGCAGATTAGGGGCCCCTGCCCCATCTGCCCCCAGGGGGGGCAGAAAAACTGTAATGGTGGTGGGGGTGGGGGCATTGGCGTGCGTGTTTTGGGCAGCCTCCACCCTAAAAAAATTGCGCAAAAAAAATCCCTGCCATCAAGAGGACTTTCTGTTCCCCCCCCCGGGGGGGGGGGGAATTTGGGGCTCCTGCCCCCATCTGAAAGGCTGTAAGGGTGGCGGTGGTGAGGGCATTGGCGTGCCCATTTCGGGCAGCCCCCACGCAAAAAAAATTGTGCAAAAAAATGCCCTTGTGTTTAGTGGGCTTTCTGCACCCCCCAGCGGGGCAGATTGGGGGTTTCTATCCCCATCTGGTAACTAGACCTCCTAGTGCAATATACAAGCAGGGATCCACTGGGGAGGGGTCACATTGCAAAGGGGAGAATATTCCCTTTCCAATGATACCTCTCCTGTATTTCTACGTGCCCGGGGGTGCTGAGATAGCCCCCTGTGCACATAGAAAGTAAAACTGAAATGAGCCTAAAGGCTCATTTCAGTTTCAGTTTCTGTGCAATGACAACAGTGCGACTTGCGTACTGATATTCATGGCACAGAAATCAGGGAGAGGGCCTCGGGAGCTGGGGAAGCTCTTCCCCAGCTCTCAAGGTCACAGGGGTGAAATAGAAATCCCTCTGCTGTCTGCAGCAGAGGGATTTCATGCCCAAGGTCTCATGACGAAATTATTCCGTCATGAGCATCGGGGCACCAATGCTCATGATGGAACCATTCCGTCATGTGGCTCAAAGGGGTTACATAAATGTAAGAAATTAAATAAAGTAAGTATTATATATAATTGTAACATTTATACTATATTTAGATGTAAATTAAAATGTATTATTTCCCTGCCTCTATTTTTTTATATGGTAGAGTGTTGAAGTACTAGTGAGTGGCCGTGTATGGTGCTTAACTTATTCCAGGGCAGGGTTGAATTATGTATACACATATTTGAGCAGCTTTAGGGCTATTGTAACTTTAGAAGTGTAGTTTGTGAATACCAAAGTCCTTACTCATTTGAGGATGTGTTTGTATTGGCATCCCCTTGTCTAATACCTCTCTTTAAATTTCCCTAAACCTCTCCAATTTATTAGTAAGCTTTCCCCAATTACGAGCCATTCCCCTTTTCACTCCCACATTTACTAATAAAACATATACCTATGTGAGCTATGGCAGAGAAAGTCAGATCCATTTGTAGGTTTGTGAATAGCATTTGTTAGTGCATGGGTAGTACTACTGTAGTACTATTTTATACATCACAAAATGTTGTTTGTGAGTATTCCACATATTGTGTGTAGTGTCCTTCCAACCCCGGGAGCATGTAACAGACCACGCCATACACAAAGCACTGGTTTGCACATCTTTATTCTTCAGCATGCAAACACTAACTGACCACACTGCATCCCAAACTATATTAACCACATTCTTTCACACTCACCAGATTACATGACACCTGTAAGGAGTCTGCCGTGGACCACTAGAGGTCTTATACACATAAACACCCTTAGTTAAATAAAAAGTACAAACAAATATATACATATACACATCATAGCTCCTTGACGAGTTGTTGAGGTGCTCGCACCAGTGTTCTAGATCTAGTCGCATGAGATAGAGGATGGTTGCCTTCCTCTGTCATCTCTGGAGAATAGTCGTAATGTTTGACTTGGGAACTCAGGTGGACTTGCCTCACTCAGGAGATCTGGTCCTGAAAAACATTGAGGCAAAAGCTTAAAGTATGACAAGTCTCTGGTCATAGGTTTCCAGGTCGTTGGGCTGTTACCATATGTCCTTTGCTCACCACAATTCTTTATGGTTCAGCATCAAATGGAGTGTCCATCTTGCTTGTCCGAGTTTGCTAGACAAGAACTTAGCCTCCTTTCTTGAAAACCATGTCTCAAGCATGATGGCGCTCATCAGCATAAGCCTTCATTTTGTATTTGCAAGTGGTGTCAGTGACACGAATCTCATCAGGGTCCATTGACCGGCAGATCTTCATTTGTGGTATCTTCGTTCCAAGAGCTCTCCTGAACAGCAAGGTGGCAGGACTTTATCCTGTTGTGGAATGAGTAGTGGAACAATAGACATGAAGGGCTGGCCATAAAGAAGACTTGGGGGCAATGCCTTCCAGTACAGTATGCTGAACCACACTTTTAAAAGCACTCATAAATCATTCAACAATGCCCTTCGGCTGTGGCCAGAGAGGTACACGTTTGTTAAGTTTGATGTTCAAATTATTAATAAAGTCTTGATCTCTCTGCTATTGAAGGGTGGACCGGTGTCAGGTTTAAGAATGGAGGGAACATCCCATGTTGTGAAAATGTCTTCTAGCCTCTTTCATGTGTGGTTGATGATAGGTCTTCCACTAACGGAAAATATGAATACTCATTGACAACTACCATGAGATGATGTTGAATATTGAGGGGTCTGAAGAAGTCAACCACAATCCTCTTCCAAGCTTGCATAGGTAGATCAGACATATTCAATGGGTGCTGAGTGATTTTGGGAGACAGGAAGTTGCATAGATGATAAGATTTACGCTCCCTTTCAACTCATTTATCAGGATGTAGGAACCACACTTAATCCCTGCGGGCTCTTTTAGTTGCAAGAATGCCTCAATGTCCTTCATGTACCAGTTCAATAACTTGTTGCCTCGGGCATTCAGAGACAACTATTCTGGCCCCTCTTAGTATGACACCATCATGTGTAACAGATAGCTCTTCCCAAACATTCTTGAACTTCTGGTGCACAACATCATCAGTAAGAGGTTGAGTATGCCTCTTCCATGATTGTGTTGTAATGATATCCTTGAGCTTAAGAATGTATTTGTCAGTATTAGTAGCAGAAGCTGTTCAATAGAAAGACCTGCAGGTGCATGTGACTTTACTATGAAGTTTATGTAGGCCCCAGCTGCTTTGGAGGTTGTACTATGACACTGTAGCGGCACTCATAAAAAGCAGCCTGTGGGGTTTTGATCTTTCTCCAGTTTGTGGGTGATAGGGTGATAGTACTTCTGCAGATGCAACTCCCTCCTCTCAATGAGAGGGGGCATCTCTACTGTCAGATTTCTGAAGATGGTGAGCAACACCTGATGATCCGTAACAAGTGTTCACACGCCCACACTACACCCAAGCTTTATTTCTCCAGTTGAGAATAAGCATGTTCAGTCTGACATAGACTCCAGCTAGCATAGGCCACAATGTGTGTCTGAACATCGGGCTGCCCATTGTGTTGGGCAAGGATCGCTCCCAACCACATCAGGCTTGCATCCACTGCAATTTCCGTATGCAATTTTAGATCAAAGGAAGCCATTTCAGTTGCATTTTCAGTTGCATGTTTTATTTTCTTGAAACTTTATTCACATTCAGATGACTATTTAAACAGAACATCTTGTTTTGTTAGTTCTCTTAGAGGGGCACCTGCAATGGTAAAATCATGAATGCACCTGGAGCAGTAGCAGGCCGTACCTGAGAAGGATCGCAGCATGGTCACATTTTACTGGATGGCAAATAGACAACAATGTTTGTACCTTTGTGGGTCAGGGATCATCCTCTTTGCAGAGAAAATATACCCAAAGAATTTAAGTCTGTTTTAATGAAGTTCATAGTTCTCTGCATTTAGCGTGAGCCCTGCATCAGCAAGCAAATGACGTACTTGTGTGAGCGCCTTGCCATGTTCTTTTAGTGTTGCTACAAACGCCAGTAAATCTTCACTGTAGGTAAAATCATGTGTGACAGGCTGAATTATTCCATGAATTACATCTTAAAAAATGTCTGCACCTGGTGACACACCAAAACTTCGTTTTTTTATATCTGAACAAACCAACATGCATTGAAAAAGTAGTAATGTATCTACAGGTTTATTCCAGTTCACGTTGATGGTACTCTTTGTAAAGATCAAGGCAGGAGAAAACATTGGCACCATTCAGCTGCATGATCAGTCTGCAACATGTGGAACTGGATGTCTTTTTATTATTGCTTTATTGGCCTGTCACATAGCAACACAAATACACACTGAATATCCACTGTCCTTTTTTAGTGCCACCTCAGTGGGTGAAACCCATAGTGTCATACCAGTTGAGTGCTCCATGATGACAGTGTTTATAGTTCTTTCTTAATGGCTTCCTATAAGTGAAAAATTGAAAAGCAATTTGACGGTCTTGATGGGTGAATATTTTCAGTATTGTGAAGCTCTACCTTATTGTGAAGCACTACCTTTGTTGTCTTAAGTTTCACAAGTCCATGAAATAATGTCCAGAATTGACTCACTACTTCGGAATGAGCATTCAAGTTGTAGGTAATAGGGAACAGTCCCATGTCAGCATCAGTATGGACACTTAATTATCATGCACTCAATGAAGTATCTGGAAGGACATGTTTTGGCACTTGCACTGTTGGTTTCTTGTGCTGCTTATTTGCCACAATAGGATCCTTTGCTCCGTGAGGGTGTATAAGCTGCCCAGTTGTACACCTTTGTTCTCGACGGTGTGAGATGTGGTATTGGCGACAGTTCTTTTTACTTTTCTGCTTGCACAATGTTTATCGATGCACCACTCTCTAGAATGAAAACAATTAACCTTGAGCATGATTTTAGGACCATGCCCACAGTAACTTTGTTGCTCCATGTAGCGATTCTTTTCAGATTTGTGTTTTTCCTTGCAAGCGGCCAACCCTGTTGCAAGGATCCTGCTCCTACACAGAACTATGCACAGGGACCCAAGACATCAGTGAATTGTAGGGTACCAGAAACTCACTTCAGTACCTAGAAAACCCCAACCAGCTAGAATCAGTGTCACATTAGCACCTTGTCCTATAGCAAAGTAACCAATGATTAGACAACCTAGAACATGCGACTTAGGACAAACTCAGGAATGGTGGGAAGGGAGAACACTCTTTCATTATACTCTCACACCAGTCCACAACAGGAGTAAATAAGAGACATGGGTAAGGTTAAAATATTTATTTTAACAACGCGCTCTCAGGTGCAGTATCTTTGCCAACATAAACTGACATATGATTAAAAATATTATGGTCAGCATTGTCACAATTCCATAAAAAACAAAGGGACAAATCATATTACAATGATGGTGAAAACAGGTCTTATAGTGCGTAGTTATAACACCCTCCCTATCTAGGAACTTTGGTTTATAAACTAAAGAAGGTCTCTTAGGCTTGTACAGGGGACCGCATTACCTCTCAGCTCAGCAAGAGTGTATCAAATCAGGATCAGCAAAAGCTCTCTGCATCCCTGGAAACTGAAAATCTTCCAAGTGTGTGAAATCATGGCAACTGTGTAATAATAAAGGCGTCCGAATCTCAGTTGGCTCGCAGCTGCCATTTGTTGTGTCTAAAAAGTGTTAGCCGATCAGTTCAAACAAAAGCTATTATGTTATGATAACCTTGACGGTCTCAGCACTCACTATGCAGACTAGGGTCATGATGTAAGTCTAGGGATGGCGAAAACAAGCCTTTCTCAGGGGAAGACATTTGCACAGCCTAACTTACAAAAACAGCTATATGCAGTGTTGTGTGCAAAAGCAGCAAAAGGAAAAATGGCGTTTAAACTTTTAATAAGCCATGCTAACATAACATGTGTGCAAACCAGGCATAGCCCACACTACAACCCTACATGGGCACATCAGTCTGTGACTGACATCACCATCCCACATCCATTTCCCTCATTGTCATGCAATGATAATATCACCAAATCCCTGGAAGCTGAACTTGAGAACGATCTACTTCATTCCGTTTTCACTTGCCTCAGTTAATGTTGCCGTTTGGCATTTGGGTGTGGCTAGAGTGCTTCTGGAACTTTATGGTGTCCATCTTCTCATCTCTTTATGACACACTTAGTTTCTCTTTCACTTTGCAAACCATTATAAAATAGTTTTCCTTCCCGAAACTTTTGCATATATTTCTGATGGCGGGACATTTATCTTCATGTGGAAAGGAGAATCCACAGCGGAAATCCTTTTTCTTTTTAGGTCTCGCTCTCGAGACCTATTGTCGTCGAGATGCCTCTCAAGGGAGACAGGCCGGGGCACGCGCAGCGATTCTGGTCTGTGGACACGCACGTCCAGCCCGGCGCCGTGCACATCTGTTCCTCCACATACACACTCACGGAAGCACACACACACGCGTCCGCGCGCACACACACCCGCCCCCCCTACAATTAAGCCCCACTCACCGCATCGATGGCCTCAGTCTCCCCTCCTGACTTCTGCAGCCAGCGCGCGACAGCCGGCCGTCTCCCCTCCTGACTTCTGCAGCCACCGCGCGACAGCCGTGACACCGTGCACGCTCACGGCTTGTTTATTTCTTCTTTTCGTTCCACGCTGCTATAATGGAGTAGTCCGTCGTTTGTCTCTACCGGTGTTAGTTTCTCTCGCACTGATGGATGATGTTGCAGAAAATGCGCCTGGCGGTGGGTGACTTGTTTCTTTTAACAACCCTCCTCATTCCCTCACAGCGGTAATTTACTGGAAGATTGGAAGTCTGTGCGCAGAAGGGTAACTGAGAAGCCGCCTTAATACTACAGGGAGGGCCTAACTTCCGCTCAGCATGCAGCTTCTACTTTTCTGGTACGTTCATCTCAATAAGTCAGACCAACTACGGAAGCACTCTTTCAAAATGTTAAACTTTATTTTTAATTCCTGTCCTCACTCAATGTATTTTAATTTTTAAAGCACTTAGAAACGGCAGGACTGCACGAAGCGCTATTAGTAGTTCCACCAAGAAGTTCCCTTGCACGGACTTTGACAGTGCTCTGCGTGAACATCCAGCACACGTACCTAAACGTGAAAAGGCATCCTGTCCTGAACACAACAAATGCAGGTGCAAGCAGCGGGCACAACTGTCCTTGCAATGCCAGTCCGTGAGGCATGTACCACGCTGCCCCCTTCACAAGAGTATGCATTTTCATAACATGAAACAGACAGCTATAGCTTGGACCTGACGAAGGTCAGAATATTGTGAGCGCTCGTGCTTTTAACCTCGACCAAGGGGCAGTTTTCGCTGCATTTGTACCCTGTGGGTGTGCGTGAAACAGACTTAAGTTGTACTTCACAGCTCCTTACACTATCACACACTGTATCAGGCATATAACACAGGGCTGTGCTGAGGAGGTCACAGGGGCAGCTGTGGACACGGCTTGCACTAGTGTGTGTTAATCTCTGAACCTGTCTGGTGCGCCCTGAAGAACTTGCGTTCCAGGGTTCGTTCACTTCATCTTTCCAGATTAAAAAAAGTGCTTTCTATTCTTTATATCGAAGCCCCACATGTCGTGGGGATAATTGAGGAATCGTGGCCTCCTTCTTCGCGTTGATTCGGTCTCCTGCGCAGCTCGCTGTCCATTCATCCATACATGCATCCAATGACTCGTCCCGTGCTGTCCAGTTGTTTATTCTTGTGCCCCAGATGCAAGCATTCAGGACAGAGAGGCTTGAGTCAAGGTGCAGCGCCGAGAGCCTGAGGCCTTGGCAGTCAGTGCGCTTTACACCGTGCCTTGGATGCGTTGCTCTCTCTCTGCTCGCCCAGGGGCCCTGTCCTCCTCCTGCGAATACGGTGCCTGGCACTGCTGCCGGGCTCTCCAGTTACAGGGAGCTGTGCCCCAATCAGTGCCTAGGGGAGTCCCAGGTGGCTCCCACCGAGGTCAGGGCGGTCTGAAGCGGCCAAGAGATGTCATGGCCCCCAGGGGCCGCAGGTACCAGGTCAGCAACTTCACCTGCCGTGTCCCCCTACTGCCCCTTTCTGGCAGCACCAAGCCCCCGTTCTGCCGTGGCTGTCCCTCACCTTCCATGGGGTACGGCTCCCGTCTGTCCGCCCTTAGCTTTATTCGCCCCTATGTTCTCGCAGCCCCCCTCCTGTCCTCGGTCACTGGCGTGTTCACAGCCCCTCCTCCACTCTCACCTCTCCTCGAACTCTCCCCCCTCTGCCGACCTTCACATCCACTGATGCGCATTCTCCTATGTGCAGCGCCCAGGCTGCCTCCTCAGGCCTCAGTGTCTCTTCCCTGCCTTCACGCCTCCCCCTCTCTTCAGAGGAGGTGCTGCACACCCCGGATCCACATTCAACAAACTTATTTTTACCATTGCCCATATTCCAGTTACTCCTTATTCACCGCCTTCCCACCCCTAATCCACTCACCCGCCATTCACCCCTTTCCTGCCCATTCACCACCCTTCTGCCCATTCACCGCCGTCCTGCCAAGTCACCCCTCTTCCCAATTCACCCCTCTCATCCCCATTCACCCCTCTCCTGCCCATTTCAGTGCTCCTGTCCATTCTCTGCTCTCTTGTCCATTCACCACTCTCCTGCCCATTCACCACTCTCCTGCACATTCACCACTCTCCTGCCCATTCACCACTCTCCTGCCCATCACCGCTCTCCTGCCCATTCACTGCTCTCTTGTCCATTCACCCCTCTCCTGCCCATTCACCGCTCTCCTGTCCATTCACCACACCCCTGCCCAACACCGCTCTCCTGCCCATCCACCCCTCTCAAACCAGTAAATCCTCTCCTGCTCGTTCGCCGCCCTCTGCCCCATTCACCGCTCTCCAGCTCATTCATCCCTCTCCTGCCCATTCACCCCTCTCCCACCAGTAAACCCTCTCCTGCCCATTCACCGCTCTCCTGCCCATCACCGCTCTCCTGCCCATTCACTGCTCTCCTGCCCATTCACCCCTCTCCCACCAGTAAACCCTCTCCTGCCCATTCACCGCTCACCTGCCCATCACCGCTCTCCTGCCCATCACTGCTCTCCTGCCCATTCAACGCTCTCCTGCCCATCACCGCTCTCCTGCCAATCACTGCTCTCCTGCCCATCACCCCTCTCCTGCCCAGTCACCACTCTCCTGCCCAGTCACCCCTCTCCTGCCAAGTCACCCCTCTCCTTCCCATTCACAGCTCCCCTGCCCATTCACTGCTCTCCTGCCCAATCACCCATTTCCTTCCCATTCACTGCTCTCTAGCCGTCACCCCTCTCCCGCCATTCACCCCTCTCCCGCCATTCACCCCACTCCTTTCACCTGCCCATTTAACTCTCTCCTCCCATTCACTGCTCTCCTGCCCATTCACCGCTCCCATGCCCACTCACCCCCCCACCATTCACTGCTCTCCTGCCCATTCACCAGTCCTTCCCATTTACCCCTCTCCTGCTCATTCACTGCTCTCCTGCCATGTCAACCCTCTCCTGCGCACCCACCTCTATCCTGCCTATTCACTGCTCCCCTGCCCATTCACTGCTCTCCTGCTCATTCACATCCCCTGTCCATTCACCCCTCTCCCGCCATTCATAGCATTGATTTAAATTTCACAAGAGTGCTATAGTGATAGCAGTCTTTGGCTCCCCTATAGTTCAGGTTACCACAAACAACACAAAGTGTTGCTGTGGTAATACCACGCCCTATACATACTAATGCTGCAGGGTGCTGTAGGTGCCGCATGGAGTATTACAACATTACTTACAGCTCTGCATCTTAAAAAAAAGGATAACAATATAGTGTTTTTCCATGTGCAAATTCAGCCAAGACTCTACCCAGTTCCACCTGGTGAAAAACATGCGTGCAAACCCCCACTGATCTTGGAATCCTCAAGCGGGCACAAACCATCTACAGCTCACTTGGGATTCTGCAGCTCTTTGAAGGAGGGACAACGTTTTTAATATGATGTGAGGTTACTTGGGTTCAGGCTACAACAGTTACAAAAAGACACCCTGACAGTCTTGCACTCCAGATGTTGAGGTACAACACGACAATGCTGTGCAAAAACTTGTTTATATATTTTGTTGTGCAAAATTAGAACCCATACACACTCTGCACCCTCACACACACTGCACCCTCACACACACTGCACCCTCACACACACTGTGCACCCTCACACACAATGCACCCTCACACACACTCTGCACCCTCATACACTCTGCACCCTCACACACTCTGCACCCTCACACACTCTGCACCCTCTCACACTCTGCGCCCTCACACTCTGCACCCTCACTCTCTGCACCCTCACTCTCTGCACCCTCACAATCTGCACCCTCACACTCTGCACCCTCACACACTCTACACCCTCACACACTCTACAATGGAACATACACTCCAAATACCACTCAGTGCCACATAATTACACTCCACATAATTACACTGTACTCAATGCAACATACACTCCAAATACCACTCAGTGCCACATAATTACACACCACATAATTACCCTGCACTCAATGCAACATACACTCCAAATCCCACTCAATGCCACATAATTACACAGCACTCAATGCAACAAACACTCCAAATACCACTCAGTGCCACATAATTACACCCCACATAATTACACAGCACTTAATGCCATATACACTCCAAATACCACTCAGTGCCACATAATTACACGCCACATAATTAAACTGCACTCAATGCAACATACACTCCAAAGACCACTCAGTGCCACATAATTACACGCCACATAATTACACTGCACTCAATGCCACATACACTCCAAATACCACTCAGTGCCACATAATTGCACTCAACATAATTACACTGCACTCAATGCAACATACATTGCAAATACCACTTAGTACCACATAAGTACACGCCACATAATTACACTACACTCAGTGCAATATACACTCCAAATATCATTTAGTGCCACATTATTACACTGCACTCAATGCAACATACACTCCAAATCCCACTCAGTGCCAGATAAGTATACGCCACATAATTACACAGCACCCAATGCAACATACACTCCAAATATCACTCAGTGCCACATAATTACACACCACATAATTACACTCTACTGAATGCAACACACACTCCACACAATACCACTCAGTGCCACATAATTATATGTTACATCATTACACTGCACTCAAGGCAACATACACTCCAAACAATACCACTCAGTGCCACATAATTACACGCCACACAATTACACTCCACTGAATACAACATACACTCCTCATAATACCACTCAATGCAACATAAATACACTCCACATAATACCACAGTGCCACATAATTACACGCAATATAATTACACTGCACTCAATGCAACATACACTCTAAATATTACCACTCAGTGCCACATAATTACACGCCACACAATTACACTCTACTGAATACAACATAACCTCCCCATAATATCACTCAGTGTCACAATATTACACACCACATAATTACACTCTACTGAATGCAACACACACTCCACACAATACTACTCAGTGCCACATAATTATATGCTACATAATTACACTGCACTCAATGCGACATATACTCCAAACAATACCACTCAGTGCCATATAATTATATGCTACATAATTACACTGCACTCATGGCAACATACACTCCAAATACCACTCAGTGCCACATAATTACATGCCACAAAATTACACTCTACTCAATGCAACATAAAGACACTTTATCTGTCTATCAATCTATCGCCCTCACTCTGTCTATCTATCGCACTCACTCTATCGCCGTCACTATATCTATCTATCGCCCTCACTCTGTCTATCTATCGCACTCACGCTATCTATCTATCTATCTATCGCCCTCCCTCTATCTATCTATCACACTCACTCTATCTATCTATTGCACTCACTCTATCTATCTATCGCACTCACTCTATCTATCTATCGCACTCACTTCATCTATCTATTTCATCACCACAGCATCACTCAGCCCCATCACAGCATCACTTAGGGGCACCACAACATCACTATGCGCTACCACAGCCTCACTGAACACCACAGTATTACTCGTAGCCACCACATCACTCAGCGCCACCACAGCATAAATCTGTGCAACCATTCAACAACCACTGGTTCAAATATGTTCTCTCAATGGTTCAAGCTTTTTTACAAATGTCACAAAAAGATGTTAATATTTCACTTCTGTTCTTGGATTTTCGTCACAATAAAATACAATGAACATAATCTTCACAAAAGTTATTTACAAAAGCTATTGCCATTATAAATTACAATAACTTTTATTTAAGTATTAATGATTAAAAAAATTAAAAGCCATTGTTATTTGTAATATCAATACATCTAAGTCACGTAAATACAACACATTTTGCATTACAAATGCTATAGGTGTCACATTTGCGAAAGTTAAAACTATTGGCATTGGAAATGACAAAGCTATTAATTTAGCTATTTTCAAAACCAACATATAAATAAATAAAAAAATTGTCATTTACAATACCAATAGCTCAAACTTTCCTAATGCGAAACCTATTGCATTGCAAATGCTTGTTCTTCTAAGACATCACTCAGTGGGCTCCAGCCTCATGTTTCTGCTTACTTTTAATGCTCAAGGCTGATTCATTTTGGGTTGTTGCAGCTCCCCCATCAGCAGCTTGTCAATTGGCACATTTACTTACTCTAAACTGAGCGCTTCTCGCAGCATGCTTCATAGGAATGACTCAGAGAGGCAGCCATCAATAACTCTAAGATACATGGTTTCTTCATCATTGAATTCATTGAACTTGCAGGGCATTATAAACATATCAAGTCTCTCAACACACTCATCCTTTGTCTCATGACTTTGCTGCCTCGCTTGGTTAAAAGTGTACCTGTCATAGTGGACATTAGGCATTGGATGGAATGATGTATCATCAGCTTTATTACTCCTTTTACTCCATCACCTGCAAGTTTTTTTTAAGTATTTGATAATCTTTTTGTCTTCTGCGTCTTCTATAGCATCTATAAAGTCATCAAGCATCTTGATTTAAGCAGTCCATCTGGTGACAATATTCTGCTTGATGGCAGTATCAAAAGACGGCGGTGGTTTCAGGAACACAGTAGCATCATATTTTGTGCTGTTTTATACTGTCGTCAAGAGTGTATGCTGTTCTGACACCTTTTAGTCTTCAGGGTCTCTTAGCCCGGCGGCACCTCTGTGGGCCTCAGCCTACTCACTGTTGCTTGGGTCGTCGTGCCCGAGCTGAGGTCATTTGATGCCTTCTTCCTTTTTTCACTCTGAATAAATATTTTGCTTTCTGCATGTGCTCCTCACCACTCTCTACTTAATGCATTATACCTGCCTTTCACTGCCTTTAGCGTTTCTTTGCACTTGGTCGCCTCTGCTTTAATCACTTTCTTGCACCTGGCTGTCACTGCCTTTAGCTCTTTTTCGTACCTGGTTGTCACTGTACTTAGCGTTTCTGTTTCATGTTGGTGCTGGCTCTGTGTTACGCTGTGGTGCAGTATCTCTTCTTTTGACCTTACCAGTAGATATTTTTCCGGCTTACTGACTGTGCTCCTCTGTAGGGCCTTCACCTTTTTCGAGGTCCTCCCAAATGCTGGAGTTGCGTTTTGACTCCACATATGCCAACAGTACACCGCTTCTGAAGGCCGACGTGGCGCAGACAATCTGGACCACAGCAAACTCTCAGGAAATCCCCTATATTCTTGCCAGTTGTAGCATCCTCCCCAGCCCAGGGGCATGTGTCAGACCACGCCACACACGGAGCTCTGGTTTGCATCTTTATATTCTTCAGCATGCAACCGTTATCTGAATGCACAGCGGCACAAACTTTAGTAAACACACCCAGTCTCACCCACCAGATTACCGATTATGTAGTACTTTTAACCCATTCCATGCTCATGACAAGGTCAGCTCGTCATGAGGCACACTGGAGCTGTGCTAATGACGAGCTGACCTTGTCATGAACAATGGGAATTAGAAAATATCAGCACCCAGCGGGAATTGCCTTAGCACCAATGTGGTTAAGGAGTCTGCCAAGGACCACTAGAGGCCCCAAACCAGTGGTGTCTCCTGCGCTAAGGCAGAGGAGTGTCGCCCCACTGCTCTCGGAGCAGTGTAAAAATAAAATTATAATGACCAAAGTTATTATCATAATATTTTTAGTATCCTCCAGATTAGGGCGGGGAATAACTTGGCTCCTGTGATGTTGGGGAGGAGGAGGAGTAGTTGCTGCACTCCAAAGCGCACATGACAGTTTGGCCAGCCGTCTTGGCCATGCCAAAGAGTCATGAGCACTTTGCATGTTCTCGGTGGAGAACATTCCCAGGCTCCCATTCCCCATCTGAGCACCGAACCACGGTGCTCAGACAAATTAAAACGCTGCATTGCAGCCATGTGATTGGCTTTGGGAAACAATCACAAAACTGCATTGCAGCGTTGTGATTGGCTGAGGGGAGCCTAGGTGCTTCCTGGTTGAAGAGTGAAGGAGAGACGATGTGGGAGAGACAGCTGCTCAGGTAAGTTAATTTTAAATTTTCTTCTATTCCCTCCTCCTCCTCCACCCCACCGGCCACCCTCTTAAACATACAGACCACCAGTACCTCATACACATAGATACAGGACAAGACAGGACATTGTCCATAGCCCAAATACATAAGCCCATTTCATTTTTATAGCTATTCATTAGAATAATAATGTCTGATGTGAAAGGGCTGCAGTTGTCATTGTCTGAACAGTCACAACGTATGTCATCATGCCCCAACCAGCCCACTTTGCCCAATATGTTAGTTGTCATATGTAAACCATAGCAATTTAAAAACTATGTAGTAACAAAATCAATTTTTCCACTTTCCACTTGGTATTATCATGAGATCTGCACATTCTCCTGAAACACAGCATTATGGTCTCCATCTTATTTGAATCATGTTACGTGGAACATGAGTCCATGTTTGTAGTCATGGGGTAGCTGAGTTATTTTCCCATGCTTTTTCTCCTCTGCATTTGAGCCACCCCAAGAGCTTAAATATGTTTTTCAAAGATGACACTCCACTTCATCTTTAAGGAATCTGCCACTCCACATGTAAAAATTCAGATGTCTACAGTCATGCAGTGCGCTATCCATCCTGTCAATCTGATGCTTTGTGGTAGTCTATAATTAGGCTTTCCTGTTTTCAGTTTCTATATTTGGTAAATTCTGGTTTTCAAGTTATTTCAGTACCTTAAAAAAACAGTGGTTATCAGTGGTTACATTTTCGCGCCACTAAAAACAACAGAAAAAGTTTTTTTTCCGGTGTTTATGGAACGCTTTGCTTTTATTATTGCTTGCTTTCTGCACTGATAGAACATGGTATATAGACAGTGTATGTATACTGTATATGAGGTCCAACTAGATTTTTGCAAATTAAGCTTATTATAGTACACCATACAATATTTATTCAGTGAGTCCTTGGTCATGTAAATGTAAATTCAGTACTTGTAATGTGAACGAATCACCCCCGAAGGGGTATCTCAGTGCTGAGGGCTGTTGGGAAAATTAAGCAAGCTATTACCCAGAGTCGCATGGTGCATGGGCAGACCCCTGCTGCCGGAGCCGGGGATCAAACTGTGATCTCCAGCATCTAGCATCAGTCACCCTGGCGGAGGCACCACATCTCTCTCTCTCTTTCCTTCCCATGTAAACTTCTGTGAAAAGGCCCTCTCAACATTGCCACTTGAGACGGGCAATGCCAAAACAGCCGGTACACAATTTGTTAACTCTGGTCACTGACATAGCTTTCCATGCCAGTACTGGTGCACTTGAAGATTGTGATTCTCAGGGCAGGTTCTGCAACATTTGCATTTAGCTTGGCGCTTATGCCTTCAGAGTTATTGAAGCGGTCAAAAATGAAGCAGCACTTTTGATACTACGGAGGAAATTCCCCTTTACTGAAGGGATCTAGAACATGTACAGAGTACCACAGTGAGATTTTATTGACTTCAAATGCCATTGGTGGTGAAGGGACATTTCTATGTATGATTGCAAGCCATTTCTCATACACTGCAAAATAAATGTTCCTGAATTGCTCTCCAACATTGCTTTGCTTACCAAGTGGCAAGCACTCTAACATGGAACATGTTACAGTGCCAAAGTTACTGAAGGTGGCGCCCAGCCAACTCTCAAGGAGATGTTTCACATCTACACCAATTATGCTGGACAGACAAGGGTTTTTTTAGAATCTAGTTTTTTTAATATGGTCACTACAGCAGTTATGTTTTTCTGTAAAAATCTAATAATGCAGTAAAGTGCACTTTTTACACATCACTATCTTTATGCGACCAAGGATCCTCACATTTCTTGCCTTTGGCATCATCACTCAGCAAACATTCTATAAATGCTTGCCACAAGGATAATATAGCATTCATAGCCCCTTGGACTGAGAACCATCAGCTAAGGGACACAGTTTGGATCATTCTTTCTCACAATGCACGAAATTATAAATATTTGTGTTTTAGTTCCTGTGCATGGACTAAAAAGTCAACAGCATCCTTCATTAACTCTGAAGATTGTAAAGATGCTTTCAGCATACCATCTAAAAAGTGACAAGGATCGCCTACAGGGAATCACTTCAGCTCGGGTATCAATTTTGACAGGTCATCACACAACTTTTTCATTTACGTAGCTGAATCACAGCAAATACAAACAATATCTCTCCAATGTTTTTTTAACTTGGAACAAGCCTTTTTTGCAGAGCCTTCCAAGTGACACTGTGTTCCATGTTTTCCAAATATCTGGAGTCCTGTTTTCTCCACTATCCCAGATGCTTGGTGATAGCATTCTTTATACATATACTTGTCACTATACCTTGCATTGGATGTTTAGAGCCTGAGGTGTTGGCAATTCACCTACTATCAATACTGACCCACTAGAAACTGTGGGCTGATGTTTTAAGGGTTTTTACCCATTCTCTGTGGGTAAATGTGATGACACATATTAGAAAGATTCTCATGAAACCACCCATTTTACCTATCAGTGAAAGAATCAAACGCAGCCAAAATATAAAATATGATTTTGATATTTCCTGATCCTAAACAGTTTATAAAATAATTAGACGAGACCTAAAACATGCTTCTAAACCCTGCATCTTTAGACCAAAGTCCACAAAACTGTAAAAAAAACAAGATTAAGAAGAAACAATAATTTAGTAGCATCCCTAAACAACAAAACTCAAGCAGAATAATATTAGCCCAGTATTTCTTACTGCTAGCTTGTATAACAAAGTTACATTGTATTGGCCCCTTCAGGAAGAATAACAATTACTCTTTCACTCTCTTTTTCCTTTATTTCAATGGCATTTAGTTGGTGGTTGTGGGTGTGTTTTTTCAGTGTTTATATGTTTTCACTGGTGAGGGCTATTTCTCTTTCAGTGGGGTTTTATCAGTTATTATAGGTTTAAACCTAAAACCCCACAGCCTATCTATAATCCTATCCACTGAGAACTCTTCAAAAATGTACATCCTTTATTTTATTGGTGTTTTGGTGCAAAATGATATCCACTGCCTAATAACTAATTATTTAGCACATACCCCAAGAAGCAAAATGATCCAATATCTGATTGGAAACCTCTTCAACAAGCTCAATACTGATGGACAAGTTCCAATGCAAGGATCCATCGGTAGTACCCATTTTGGTCACTACATTTATGAAGATGCACATTTGTTTTTCTATTTAAAAAAATCTTTTTATTCAAGTTAAAGGAAACAAGAATAGAGAAAAAGAGAGAAAATGGTACTCAAAATACACATCTGAGAATCATCTTAAGCAGTTTAGCATGGTATCATTTTGTTTAAGCTACATAGCAATATCCACGAAGGACACCCCAGCTTGTTGTTTCTGGCTCAGTTAGCCGTTTGGGACCTGTCTGGGAGGACGGGAGGAGCACATAGCCCCCTTGTGTGTCATTCAATTTACCCTAGAACTTGACCCATTTCCTGGGACATCCTCTATTGACATAAACTGTTTTTCTGCCACCATATTTGTGTCCATATCTTTTTCCCTTTCCTTGAGGCTAGGGGTCCCAGTTGAACCCCAACAGCGAGCTATATTTTGTTACAATCAACCCCAAATTCATTCAAATCCTTCCCATGTAGTGATATCTAATTACTCCCATATATACAGGAGGCACCATGTCGGTGTTGGGGCAGCAGATGCATCCCATATGTCATTCTTCTTGGTTAGCACTGCCTCCCAATAGGTTTGCAATACTGGGAATTCCAAAATTATGTTAAAGAAGGTGCTCTTTTAATTGCATGCTCGATGACAGTTCTCAGTTGGTGTTCTACCCAATTTCATCAGTGTAGTGCATGTGTAGTAGACCCTGTTTAATAATCTTGAGCTGAATCAGTCTGAACCCTGCATTGATGGCAACATCTCTAGGTATGGCTATCACCTCTGTCCATTCACCATCATCTAGGCTTCATCAGTCAAGTGTTCAGTTTTCCCTTAGTTGCTGAAGTGTGTCAGGTGTGTTCTTTTTAAGTTTCCGATATGTGAGTGAAGTCGCTTCGCGAGTCATGTGACTGTCAAGAAACTGATCTTTGATTGGGGAGCAGTATGGTAGAAATGGCTGATTGCAATGCATATCTAATCTATAGATAGTGGAAGATTTATATTCCCAACGGAAGTCAGCGAAAGGGAGTATTGCACCCCGAATCAACAAATCCCTAATTTTAGACAGGCCTATCAGGGCCTATTTATCAAATCTTGGGTGTCTTCCCAGTGTCCCTAGGATGGCCGCGTCCAACAGATGGGTGGATTGTGTCAGTTTGTTTTCCCATACTAGCGCTTTATGGGCTATGTGCTAGAGTTTAATTGTTATATTTGTTGGGTTCTGTTGTTGTGATTTTGGAAGTGATGTGTATGGGGCCCTTAGGAATCTACCAAGGCGCATCATCAAACATCCATCCGGATTGAAGGTGTGTCGTTCAGCAGATATTCCCATTGGTTAATAGTGGTTAGTTGTGTGGCCCAGTAGTATCTCTGTATATCAGGTAGGGCAATTTCTCCATCGTACCACCCTGGTGTTAGCTTTTTAAGCACGATCTGCACTGATCATCCATCCCACACAAGTGTTAGCAGCACGGAGTTTATTGTTTTGAAGTATTTCGCAGGGACAGGATATGGTGCTTTATGTAGGGCATAATGGAAACTAGGAAGTGCCATCATCTTAAATTGACAGTGGGAGTGACCTCCATTGCTGGACATCATCCTCAACCTCTCTGGAGGTGAAAGAAGGTTTTTAATATAGGATAGGGGGATTCGTGGTGGCAAAATCTCCCAGGTATGTGAAACCGTCTGTGGTTACTCAGATTGCATAGTCTTTGGGCACTACGGGTGGTTGCCTTTTAGTATGTATAATAATGATTTCATCAAGTTGATCATGTAGCCAGATACTTCGCCGTTATTCTCAATTATATTTATGACTCTGACTAGGGAGTGCCCACTATCTGGTAGATATAGGAGAATATCATCCACGTATTCTATCCTCCCATTCAGCTGACCAGCGAACCCCGCAATATAGGGTCTGTTGGACTTGGCGCTTTTGGCAGGTTCACCCCCAAACTTTTTGCTATTAAATGTGACATGATGTTAGTTGTTTTGGGTTTCTGCGCACTTTAGCCCTGTGTCCCAGTGTAAAGTGTGTGTGCAGCCTGAGTGCGTGTTGTGAGATTGGCCTGCCCTCCCATAGGAATGCATGGGGGAGATGAGTGTTCTTGGTAGTTCCTGATGTGAGAGGAGTGCAGGGGCAAGTTTGGTATGTGCAAACTCGTCAGATTAAATGCTGCGCGACAGTGTGGGCAGATTTAATGTGACTAGTGTAGAAGTGCCACTTTTAGAAGTTGGCATTTCTGTGTGCAGTGAATGTCAATTGACTGTCTGGCTTGTGAGTGACAGGGGCTGGCTGGTGTGCCTGGCTCCAGGAGCCAGGATGGGTCTGCCCGGTAGTGAATAGGGAGATCTGCATGTTGATGGGATGGAGAAGTTGCACCTGGGACCTAAACAGGGCTGTGCCTTCCCTCCACAATGCTGACCCCACCCCCTCTGGTAAGTCTGATGTCCCTAGCCTGTCCTGTGAATAGGGAGATGGGCTGAGCAAAACAAAGTGCTCCAGACAAGTTGTAAATGGTTCTCCCCTTGCCCTGCAGCTTTAGACAAAGGAAATGTGTGTATAAAAGGAGGCTGTGACCCCATGAATCTGTTCTCTCTGTTCCTGACTTGACGGGGGCCTGCTGCTGCTGGGCACCAGGAGGAACCGCCACTGGGGACTGCCTCCCTGTTGGAGGGCCCCGTGAGCTGGCCCCTGGGCCAAACCTTTGCCCACTGCACTATGAAAGACTTTCTTTGGGGCCTTGCGCTTTCTTGCCAAGAAAGCGCTCCTTTTTATTCCTGAAAGGGGGCTTTGCTGACCTGAGGAGGGCTGTGCTCGGTCCCAGGAGGACTGCTGGGGGCCTGCAGCATGAAGCTGCATCATGTGGCATTCCCCCCGTATTTGTTGGTGAACTTCGGACCGATTTCAGTGCATGTGCCCACCCGCATATTTGCCGCTTATTTGGATACTCCTAGCGAGTGTCCACCCCGCCAGGGGCTTCGTGCTGTGTTTACTATCCCTAGCAGGTGCCTACCCCGCCAGGGACCTTGTGCTGATTCTAATATCCCTAGCGGGTGCCCACCCCGCCAGGGACTTTGCTGTGCTTTTTTTAAATCCCTAGTGGGTGCCCACCCCGCCAGGGACTTTGTGTTGAAACGGGAGCCTACCCCGTATTTCAGTCTGCAGCCGCCAAGAAATCAGCCCTGAGGGCTGCCGCTCTGCCCACGGTGACCCGGAAGTGAAGGACAGCCGGCCGGAACCGGACGGATGATCCAGTGGGGCTCCCAGGCTCAGGGAGAGCCTCGCCTGCTTCTGAGAGTGACTGCGGGCGCGGAGGAGGACGAGAGCCCACCCCGCCTCTGCAAGACGCTGTCCGGAGTCTTGCCTGCTCCCTATTGAAGTCCCGGGCACAGAAGCGGAACCGGGTGAAGAAGAGACACCCAATGGGCCGCTCAAGTCCCTGGAGCCTTGGAGGCACCACAGGAAAAGCAACATAATCCCAGGAGAAGCGGAGGGGGCACAAGGCACATTGTCGGTGCCTGCCCCCACCGCGGTTAGAGGAGAGTGCTGACCGGTGACGGAAGCAGGAAGCAGCAGGGAGCTCACCCCGTGCTCCTGTTAAGTGCCGAGGAGACAGAGCCTGCAGCAGCCTAACGGAGCCCGGTGAGTAGGGCTCCCTTGGTTATTATTGTGAAAGGGGTGTCGGGGCACATTGCTGGTGCCCGCCCCCCCTCCTGGCAAACCTTATTGCTTTGGGGGCTCGCTGCTGAGTGGACTCGCAAGAGTGCAAGCCACTCCACCGTTGGGCCGTGATTTTTGCTCAGGGAGCCCCAGAGTGGGGCCCCCGCCTACCTGTGCCCATCCTTCCTGTTGAAGTGGGGCATATTTGTTTTAGAGTCTGTGGGCTCTGATGTGAAGGCATCGAGGTGCCCATGCCCCATTTCTCCCAGCTGCCCTACTCGCAGAGGTCAGCTGCACCAAGGGGGCAAGTGTTATTGTAGAGAGCCCCCGAGTGGGGCCCAGAAGCCCTGTAGTGTCAGTGCTTGTTGGTTGGCCTAATTCCCCCAGCTGCCCCGTGTGATAGAGGGCAGCTGCAATTCTTCTATAAGGCGCATTGAGAGCCCGCGCCCATCATTTGGATTATACAGCTGCCCAGCAAGTAGTGGTCAGCTGCCACGTTTAGGCTTGTTCTCTTGCACATCTTTGCTTTGGCTGCCTAGGCAGCGCGCCCTGACTATTTGGACAGAGGGCCTTTGAGCCCCATGGAAGGCCAGTTGGCCTGGGGTCAGTAACTTCTGTGATTCTTGCGCAAGGTGATTGCCTACTGTGTTTATGATGATAAATGCCTAATGTGATTTATGCGTACTGTGCAATCCCTTTATGCCCGTTCGATACCTCTAAATGTGTTTTATGATTAGGAGGTCATGTTGCTTAGTATAGTTTATGCTAGTGAGATTATGTTTTCCTGCGTGATCTATGCCTAAGGTGAATAGTATTGCGTAGTGTGTTCCGACCTTTTACCAGTGGTTACTGGTTGTGTTCTACAATTGTTATCTTGTGCTACAGTTATTCTAGGTTCTACATCTACTATTTCTACTAAGTGCTGATTCTGACAGTGGCCCACGTGGCCCTGTCTTGTGTAAATAATCCCCTGTAAATACTGGCCAGTGCAAGTTGGCACAGTGTATATATGTGATTATGATCTAATGAGTTTATGGTGGATGTATGACGTTACAACGCATACTTTTACAACGCCTACCTTTACAACGCGGTGTTTACATCGCATACCATTACAACGCATAGTGCTTTTAGGCGCTGGATAGTGATTTATTTAATTTACTATTCCAACTCCAGTCCCCGTGGATAGCAGGGAAGGTGTTGGATAGTATATTAAATACATTGCCTATCCTAGAGCGCCCCCCAGCGCTATGCGTTGTAATGGTTTGCGTTGTAAAAGTTGCGTCGTAATGGTAGTGCGTTGTAAAAGTTTCGTTGTAAAGGATGTTTCCCGTTTATGGTATTATAAAGGCTATTTTTATATATAACCCTGTGTGGAGTTCCTTTTTGTGGTGTGCCTAGTGTGTTGTTGCTTTGTGTGTGTGTTGCGCAAACCCTTTACACATTGCCTCCGGGATAAGGCTGACTGTTCGTGCCATGCTACCAAGGGGGTGAGCAGGGGTTAACTCCCTTTCCCTGACTAGAGTGGTGGTCTCTGCCTGGCTTTGTCGCAAGCATCATCTAACCAGAAATCCCATTTCTAACGGGGACCATATGGATCCATGCGGCGAGAAGCTCCAGGACTAGGAAAGAGAGGAGGGGGGACAGTGGGTATTCCTGATGGGTGCAACGTCATAGGGGAAAGGTTGTGGAGGTTGCTCGGAATAGAGAAGTTGCACCCAGCTGAGGAACTACGCCACAACTTTCACTAATACTTCGAATCAGTGTGGCTATTCGATGGTGGCAAATGCCATGTGAATGTCTAAGGAGAGGATGATGGCATGTTCCTATATGTATCGCGCCCTAATTAGCAACCCACAAAGTCTCTTAAGGTTCAGTTTAGCACTTTTCACAAGCATAAAGCCGCATTGATCCAGATGAACGAGTGGTGTGATTGCTTTTATCAGCCTGGAGGCCAATTGTTTTTTCCAATATCTTGGTTTTGACATTTAGGAGCAATATGGGCCTTTACAAGGCACAGTCTCCTGGGGGTTTAACGGTGGGTCTCTCGGAAGAACTCCCCATTCCCTACTTTCCTCCAACATCCTCAATAGTTATGGGGCTAGTTTTTTTGCGTAAAGTTTGTAAAGTTCTGCTAGCAAGCCATTGGGTCCTAGCGCTTTGTTTGTTTTCAAGTCTTGGATGTCTTGGATTATTTCCTCTTGCATTAACTCCCCATCGAGGAGGGTCATATCTTTGGTCGTGAGAGCCAAGACTAGAATGTTTCTTAGAAACTTGCGACAATCTTCTGAGGTCACGCATCCAGAGGGGGAATGGAGTCATGCATTATATGTAGCGAACTGACCTGCTATTTCAGCTCTTTCTGTTATGTTCTTACCCTCATTGGAGTGCAGCCCATGTACTCAGTTATTAGCTTTTTCTTTTTTATCTAGCCAGGCCAGGAGCTTACTTGCCTTATCCCCAATCTCATAGATATGATGGAGAGTTGCCCTGTTTTTTACCCTGGCTTCTTCCGTCATGAGACAATCAAAACCTGTAAAGGTCCTCTTGCAAAACCTATATTACTTTTGACAATAGCCCTTGGCTTATACAAACCCCCCAAGAGAAACACATGTTCCTTCCTCAATAAACTGTCTTTAGAAATAGCAAATTTTATTGAAAAACATTTTTTTTTTTGTTTTTGTTTTACAAAAACTAGATATTCATTTGTAAGAGTGATACATTCACAAATCACAGCATTAATGCTTGCAATTAATCCAACAAGGTTAAACATAAATATACACAAATTAAATCAAAAACAGGACCATTCTAAAATGCTGCCCTGCCCCAACAAACTCTTACAAACCAGCATACACACTCCATAACATAGCAATCATTCTCTCTGACATACTGCATATGATTAAAATAGTACAAATGTGCTAACGAATGGAAACTGACAGTGTATGTAGCCAAGAAGTCCTTTCATTTGCTATATTGAAGTATACTATATCATTTCATTGTTGAGTATATACATTTTTAAATGTCTCATTTCCTTTTTCCATGTATTTCACAGGCCAGTTTCCAAAAGGTCAAAGTACGACTTACGCTTCGGTGGAACACACATTCTTTAAACCACCTTCACCAGGACCAATGATTCGGTTGTGCAAAGATTGTATTAAAACAAGGGGGAGCAGGGAGAGCTGTAAACAGAGCGAAAATGATTGTATTAATTTATTTATGAAATTATTCTACTGGGGTCTAATGTGTGCTGTGGTCACATTTACTATTACTTTATAAGAAACATTAGATAAATAGTTCCCCAAGGATGAAAGAGAAATGGGTGTGTCACCTATCACTTGACTTGATTGTCTACTGAATGCTAAGAGGGAGTGTGCAAGCAGCCTGAATATTAGTGTGTAAGACAAAAGATAAAAATAAATTTTACAATCGAGCCAACCATGAAGTTTTTTTGAACAATAGTTGAAGTGGCAAAAGTCATTCTCCAATAATAAAGAACAAAAGAGTAGATCTGAGAAGAAGGACTTAGTAACATAGCAATAAAAAGAGAAAGAGAAAAAAAAGAGAATAAGAGAATACGAAAATGGGCACCTGGGATGTCCTTGTTCCAGTCCTAACATGTGACTTCAATACATCCTACAAGCCACTGAGGATAGAGCAGAAAGTTCTTCTACTTAATGCCTCATGAGAGAATAATGCAAAACTAGGAACCAATTCTCTTCTGCAACGACAGGAAAAGAATATGCACATGTTATAGCGCAGGCATTATGTGTTCTCTTAAACGCGGCCTTAGGGCCGAGACCTAGCCGGTAATTCTTACCATTGGTATGTGTCCCTCAGTCATTTCTTTGTATGGGGCTTGGGCCCAGGAATCATTCCATCGTATACGGTTAAAATCAGGTTGTCATAAAGATGCAGGTAAGAGCGACGTCCTGCAAAGTATGAAAAGTTCCTATGTTTATATGCACTCCCGGGTCCTCTACTTGGAGGTACTAATTTGTGAGGGCACAAAACATTTTTTTAAAACTGCCTGGTGTGCTTGCTGGCTGCCCGAGCTGGCAAACCACTACCGAACTGAAACTTAATGAGGTAGCACCTTATTATGAAAACATCACCTATTGGCATAGGTTTATAGATGATATTTTTTTCATCTGGACAGGGATGGAGCAGGAGCTGCTGGATTTTTTGGCATTTATTTATTTAAGTGATGCTAATTTGAGATGCAAGTATTCCAAGGATAAGGTGGATTTTTTGGATATTTGGATTATGCGAAGAAAGGAAAGATTGAGGTAAGCCTTTTCAGAAAACCGACTGTGAAGAACACCATTCTGGAACACAGTAGTTACCATCCAGTATGCCAAAAAGATTCAATCCCATATGGGGAGCTCCTCAGAATGAGAAGAAATTGTACCACCGTGAAGGATTTTGTTGAGAATGCTGAACAGCTTCAGAGGCGACTCCTTCTCAGAGGATATCCCAGAACATTTGTGCGCCAATCATTTAAGCGGGCCAAATACTATAATAGGGATGCCCTATTAGGAGGAAGAAACAAACAGTCCTCAGAAAATATAGTTTGTGTAGTAGGTCATTCCATCATAAACTGCAAAATCAAACAAATCCTGGATACGAATTGGCGTATTCTAACTGCCAGTAAACAGAGTTTGGATAAACCCATTGTTGCCTTCAGGAGAAATCTGAATCTCCGAGATACATTGGTACACAGTAGACCTAAGAGTAAGGGTACCATGAGACAAACCACTTTGGCTTGATTCCCTCCTCTTGTGGGTAACTATATGTGTGGCAATTGCCATGCCTGCCCATCTGCCATTATCACACAAACCTGGACATATAGTGGAAAGACAGGAAAACTCAGACAGATGACAAACAGTAGGAGCATGAACATTGTCTATCTCATCCTTTGCCCATATCGCCTAGGTTTCATAGCGGAAACAGGATGTGAATTCCGTGTCAGATACTCAGAACACAAGTCCGCCATTTGAACTCAAAAGACACAAGCTCCAATGATGAAACATTGCATCGAATATGGCCATTCGGAAGATCAACTTTCTTGGTTAATTCTTGAACATGTTCTGACAACACCGGGAAAGGAACTTGAACAAAATGAGGAAGAGGAGAGAAACATACTGGATTTTCTCTCTGGATACAGTTTGTTTAGGACTGAATGAGGAAATCATATGGTTGGTGTCATGATTATAGTCTTCAGCCCCTATATCATGTTTGATGATACCTTTGAATAAGTTCCTTAACTCCTTCTTTAGTCTGTATAAACAGCGGATTATCTCCCAGTTGAGATTCCCCACTGCAGGATCTTTTAGACACAGGATTCATCTAACACATTATAAAATAACTTCTTTGCACATTACCAATACTGTGGAATGTGTTTCCTCAAGATGGCGCCTAGTAATTTAGATAACCCCTTACATCTACAAATGTGCACTAGGAGGGACCTTTTACTCATTTCATCTCAAAAGAGATTTGAGATTCCATACACATACAGATTTGTTTCAGCTAATGATTGTCCTAATAGCCAGGGAACTATTTTTGTTTCCTCCAGGAACAACATATATCAATAATCAGCGCTTTATTGCATTTGACTTCCCTGAGCTAAGCCGGCAAGTTTGAGTGAACAAGTTGCACGCAGGGCTTTTACGTTATTTCTGCTACAGCGTCAAAGATTAACAACAGGCCAGGAGGAGCAGAGGTAATTCGTCGTAGTAATTTTGCACATTAAAAAATGGTGCCTTGTTTTCACTAAAGATTTTACGTCACACGAACAGGAAGTGACTCCAGACATTTCAGGATCATGTGAGTCTGTGCGCAACGCTTGTTGTAGCGGGTGTATTTAGGATCAGGATATCGGCGCTCAGATCGATGAGCATTACGGGCGTTTGCTGATGCCAGGCCGCTATTTTGAGTTCACGCCCGATACACGGAGACCTGTAAGTAAAAGCTTGGCAGTACGACGTGATTAGTGTGTATGCCCGAGAGTAGATGTTGGAATTTTGTTTCTCCTACTCACTTTATCTTAGCCTGAATTCATGATATCGAGTAAGAGCAGCATGGGTGCATTTAAAAGCAAAGATTAAGCTCTGACTAGTAATCCAAGTTAAAATGTAATTCATGCAACTAGTTACAGGATCAGGTGCCGACTAAGTCACGAAGTTGTAACATTTCAGCTCGGTAGTGGTTTGCCCTCTCGGGCAGCCAGCAAGCACACCAGGTGTTAGAGACAGTTTCAAAAAATGTTTTTGCGTCCTCACATATTAGTACCTTCAAGTAGAGGACCTGGGAGTGCGTATAAACACAGGAACTTTTCATATTTTGCAGGACGTCACTCATACCTGGATCTTTATGACAAACTGATTTTAACCCTATACGATGGAATGATTCCTGGGCCCAAGTCCCATACAAAGAAATGACTGAGGGACGCATACCAACGGTAAGAATGACCAGTTAGGTCTCAGCCCCTATGGCCGCATTTAGGAGAACGCATAATGCCTGCACTATAAAATGTGCATAATGTTTTCCTGTCATTGCAGAAGTGAATAGGTTCCCAGTTCTGCAATATTCTCTCACGAGGCATTAAGTAGAAGACCTTTCTGTTCTATCCTGTGTGACACATAGGATGTATTGAAGTCATATGTTAGGACTGGAACAAGGACATCCCAGGTGCCCATTTTCCTATTCTCTTATTCTCTTTTTTTTCTCTTTCTCTATTTATTGCTATGTTACTAAGTCCTTCTTCTCAGTCTACTCTTTGGGTCTTTATTATTGGAGACTGACTTTTGCCACTTAATCTATTGTTTTAAAAAACGTAATGGTTGGCTCTATTGTAATGTTTTTTAATCTTTTGTCTGACACACTAATATTCAGGCAGCTTGCACGCTCCCTCTTAGCATTCAGTAGACAAGCAAGTCAAGTGATAGGTGGCACACCCATTTCTCTCTCATCCTTGGGGTACTATTTAGCTCATGTTTTTTATGAAGTAATAGTAGATGTGACCACAGCACACATTAGCCCTGTAGAATATTTTCATGAATAAATTAATAAAATAATTTCCTCTCTGTTTACAGATCTCCCTGATCCCCCTTATTTTAATATAATCTTTGCACAATCGAATCATTGGTCCCGATGAAGGTGGTTTAAAGAATGTGTGTTCCAGTGAAACGTACGTCGGCCATTGACCTTTTGGAATCCGGCCAGTGAAATACATGGAAAAAGAAAATGAGACATTCATGATATATGTACTCAACAATATAATTATATAGTATACTTCAAAGAAACAAATTAAAGGACTTCTTGTCTACATACACTGTCGGTTTCCATTTGTTTGCACATTTGTACTGTTTTAATTATATGCAGTATGTCAGAGTGAATGATTGGTATGCTATGGAGTGTGTATGCTGGTTTGTATGAGTTTGCTGGGGCAGGGCAGCAATTTAGAATGGCTCTGTTTTTGATTTCAATTGTGTATATTTATGTTTAACCTTGTTGGATTAATTGCCAGCAGAATAATTCTGTGATTTGTGAATTTAGCACTCTTACAAATGAATTTCTATTTTTTGTAAAACAAAATCAAAAGATTGTTAAAAAAAATGTCAATAACATTTGCCAGCTCTAAAGAAAATTTCTTGAGGAAGGAACATGTGTTTATCTTGGGGGTTTGTATAAGCCAAGGGCTATAGTCAAAAGTGATATAGGTTTGCAAGAGGTCTTTTACAGGTTTTGTTTATCTTTTTCCCCTTCTCTTGGACCTAAAATGAAATCAGGGGGTACCTTTCTATTATATTTGTTTCTTCTGTCATGAGCCCGCGATATTCCTGCTGTTTATGTGCGAATCTGTGTGATATATTAGTATTGTCTATGTTTGTGAGCTGTGCCTCGAGTTGTTCTATGTCACTTTCAATGGCTTCAAT
The DNA here is from genome assembly GCF_964261635.1 of Lissotriton helveticus. NCBI lineage: Eukaryota > Metazoa > Chordata > Amphibia > Caudata > Salamandridae > Lissotriton > Lissotriton helveticus. The sequence continues at coordinate 740,086,723 of NC_136063.1, read as the reverse complement.
GTGTGCCCTTTTGTCCCTTTTATGGCCCACAACCAGGGAGACCCCTGGGTGTGTGGTCCAAGATGCCTCTTGGCAAGTGTCGGATTGTTTGGAATCGTGGCAGGTCTTGAGTCAACTTGAGAGGGAGCCATGTGCTCCAGAGTGGAACGTAAATTGTCTCTCCTCTGGATAGTGGGATTGCCATACGTTGGTCAGGCCCATAGCAAAGTCTGTTGAGGAGGCCAGCGGTCAGTGGGGACTTCGAGAGTTGGATTGAAGTCTCCCCCATGCATAGCACACCTTCAGGGAGGGTGAGGATCATCTCACTCAGCTCCGTCAGTGTGGGTCTTGAGGTTTTGGTGGGCAGTACAAGCTGGTAAAGTTGATGAATGCCCTTCCCATGTACCCAAGATTGCCACATAGCAGCCCCGTTCGTCCACTCGGGTGATGTGTGCTTGAAATTATAGCGTATTTTTAACCAATATACCCGACCCCCGGTACTTTGATGTGCACACGCTAGCATTTTATAACCCCACCTGTCTAGTGCTTTGCGCTTATTTCAAGCCATACGTGTGTCTTGGAGGAAGACAACCCTAGGTGTGTGGGGTAGAGCACAACACCCCGTTCTATTTTGTCGTGTAGACCGTTGCCATTTCATGACAAAACTCGCAATTGGGCTTTATCTTTCATTTCTACCTTGGTTCTTCGTTACTGTAATTTGGGCCAATGTCGCTTTCTATCCATGTCAGTAGTGTAGAGCTGTGCATCTTGTTTGGTAGAGATCCTATTGTGATATGTTCAGTGGAATGAAAAAAACTGTTACTAGTTCGCCAACATTATCCCCCCACCCTGCCTCCCTGCAAAGCGGGCCCTGAACTGCCCACCGCCCCAACTGTGCAGAGCGCCCGACATCCCAGGTAACAGTTAAAACAACTTTATAGAGGGAATCAGCCACCGCCTCCCTCCCGTCCAACATTGTAAGTTTCTTTTAGTTATTTCCAGCTGATTCTAGATCGTATTGGATGCAAGATCCCCGGTCTTTGTTTATGTGGTTTCAGACGAGGTGAGCTTCTTTATTTTAACTTCATGGAACAAAGGCTGGTGAAGTTAATTACATACACTCATATTATGAAAACCCCAATAATATTTACAGAGGTAAAAGTAACATATACGTTTTTTTACCCCATCTAGCATCAGCTTGCCTAATTGCCATGGTAGTTCAACCACAAATAAGCAACTTAAGAGCAATGTCACTTCAATAACACTTCAATTTTTAACTGCTCTTAGATGTCAATTTTCTTTCAGCTTGATTCGAATATAATTACACTGTAAGCAAATCAATGCTTTATTAAACGTTGCATTCATAAAAGCTGTCATAATCATTAACTGTTCAATGCTTTTTTTATCATTGTGAAACATTGCTCAGAAATCCTTTTCCTATTCAGATATGCATACAATACTGTTAAAGCAAATTCGAAGCAGAACATTCCAAAAATCAAAAGAAGACTTTAAGCCTCCTTTGTACTTTATCTGGAGTTCTTGTTTGCCAGCGTCAGAGACAGGCTTCTATTGTGTGTTCTGCAAACTCAAAGTCAGGCAAGTTATTGTGTAAACACCTGCAGGCAGTGTAGATCTATACCTGCTGTCCCCTCAGAAATGACTAAGTCTATCAAGGCTGACACCCATTAGTGGGCATCATAAATAACTCAGCATTTGTTACTCACCTTATGGCAAGGGTTAGATGTGAAAATCATAGGCTGCTTATTCATGTGGCCATTAATGGGCTGCCATATATGCAGATTCCTCACAATTGTCACACTTTCGTGTATGTCCAATGATGGTATCTGTTTGTTTCACTTTGTTTTCTTAAGGCGATAAAGCACAGACAGCAATGTCTGGAGAGCCTGTTCAGTGAAAATATGGCAAATGTTTCAAAATAGTTGTACTGTTAAGAGGCTTAACGATATAATGCTGTTGCCCCTTTTTTTGTTGTTTGACGTTATCCCATGTTTCTATTTTGCTTATTAACATAACGGCCACTCTATGGATGGTTTGGAAGAGGGATCCTCCCTGCACACTTTGGGGCATGTTATCAAGGAACGGCGATATAATTATCGCCGCTCTAGTGGCAGAAAACTGCCGCAAAAGCGGCGATAATGGGCTTGATAATATGCCCTTGTGAATTCCCATAGAAGCCCATGTTCCTGTGTGAACATGGGCTTCTATGGGAATTCTCTAAGGCATATTATCAAGCCCATTATCGCCGCTTTAGCTGCAGTTTTCTGCTGTTAAAGCGGCGATAATTATAACGCCCTGCTTGATAATATGCCTCATAGTTCATTGATGCTAGTACCAACTGATGTAGAGAAATGCCCTATGTTTAGCATCCAGAGACTCCGCTGATCGGTTACATTTTAGGGCTCTTTTGCTAACTGATGCTCTCTTTGACTTGTCCTACTTCTGAGCCCCTGCAATATATACAATGCTGCGTGGAGTCGTGGCTTTTAGTCCTAAATGCAGCTAGGAAGTTGGATGGTACCCTGGATAGCAGATAATCTTAATTAACTTTTCTAACTGTGATAACCCCTGTTTCCTGTTCAGGTCTAAAAAAATGGGTCAAACGTCCATCTTTTGAATTTCAATTTCTCCATTATACAACGGCCATCAAAAGCAACTCTACAGGGCAGTAAAATACACAATATTCCATCGACTGTTTATAAAAATTAATCCAAACTAAAATTTCACGTAATTACAGTGAAAGCTGGCACACATCACTGAATATTTTGATTAAAAGTGAAATAGTTAAAAAATACTGTCAACTTTACATTGTGTATGTAATTGATGCAAATTAAAGACTATTTGTTAAAGTGCCGCGTTCTCATTTTCTTTAGTACTCCTATGGCAGATGAACAATTTCATAATGATGCCGTCTTATTTCTATGAATAATACAACATTGTACTGTATTGAAGTCTGTCCTAGTTCAATATTGCACAACCGAAAATTCATAATTTATTTTCCATTTCGCAAATGGTCCCAATATTGCACAAATGTAAATTCATGATTTGTTTGACATTTGTCCTTAGGTATTTAATATTACCCTGTCATGATTTCTTTTTATTGCTTCTATCAGCATTTTAGAAAATTTATTTAGTTGTTGCAGTTAACATTGCTACCTTATTGTGCTAGACTACGAAGACACGAACCAAGGAAAACAGTGGGTGAATTGTCTTCATCTTAATGTACGAAAGTCTAATGCCACCCTCCTGTAAACAGTAAAATGTAATCATATCACTTAAGAATCATATGATGTGTATCCAATATGTCCACTAAAGGCCTGATGTTACCTAGAAAAATCTCAAGTAGTCACTTAGGGGCATATTATCAAGAACGGCGTTAAAATTATCGCCGGTTTAGCGACAGAAAACTGCCGCTAAAGCGGCGATAAAGGGCTTGATAAAATGGCCTTGTGAATTCCAATAGAAGTCCATGTTCTGGTGTGAACATGGGCTTCTATTGGAATTTACAAGGCCATATTATCAAGCCCTTTATCGCCGCTTTAGCGGCAGTTTTTTGCCGCTAAACCGGCAATAATTTTTAACGCTGTTCTTGATAATATGCCCCCAAATTACTTATTTTATTCTACTCTGCGTGTGTCATAGTTTTGCTGTGTTCACATCTTACCTAACCATATAACACTTTATGAGGGTTTAAGCCGTGCATAAGTTAAACATTAGATGGTGAGCTGGGTGCTACAATGCAAGCGATAACTAATGCCAAATGCTACTATGCCATTACTAGATAAATATACAACTTCAAATGAAAACCTTTGCCAGGCTTATTATGGCTCAATAAGCACATCATCCTGCAGTTCACAATTATTTACCAAATACGCCAACGGCACTGCTACCAAGTTTCCTGATACAACATGCTTTTCTTGAAAATGGCACCCCAAATAAAGACTCATCCAAAGCATAATACTTGCAGCAAGATCTGTTTTGTACATCCATGATCAGAGCAAATGGTGCAACATTGAGGCACGCAACTTTCTCAATCACCATAACATGACCGCGAATCATGCAGTCAGATTCCATTGGTCAGTGGCACAGACAGTCTATCTGCTCAGAGACAGCACCTCATGCAAATGCACTCTTCCAGGCTCATTGTTTATAACAAAATATGCCATGTGTATCCTGCATGGGGAAACAACGGGGCAGCATGGAGGCAAACAATATTCCACACATTCACGACTATGATGAAATATAACGACTTGTCCTTGTTAAAGAAACTCTTAACTGTTGGAATAAGTTCTCATATTCAATACAGTAAACAAACTTGGGGGCATATTAGCAAGCTGAAGTATCGCCGCTTTTTCAGCGAATTGTGCCGAGAAAGCGGCGATACTTCCAGCGCCCTATTAACAAGGGCATGCTAACGCCTGCCTCAAGCCCACTTTGCATGTCAGCGAGAAACATCGCTAATGAAATGCAAAGTGGGCGTTCCCACGTCCAACCACATGTAAAATGTGGTTGAAGGTGGGAAAACCCTATTACCAAGGCAGGCGTTGGGAGAATAAGACCTGCGATAAACTCGTTTATCGCAGGTCTCCCATCGCCTGCTCTGACCAGGTGTTAAGGCATTGATAACATGGGGGTGTGGATCATAACGCTGAATCCACCCCCCATATTATCAAGGCACATATTAGCACGTAAAAACAAAGTTTGTTTTCATGCGCTAATGTTCCATATCGCCGACTATCGCCGGATTTAATTTCGCCTACGTGTTGCGCATTGATAATTACGCGCTAACACGGCGAAAAAATCCGGCGATATGGAAATTTCCGTTCTTTAACGCACATCTAGATAATATGCCCCTAAATATTTGAAAACTGTAGGGAGGCAGCAAGTAATTACCCTAAGGCAGTAGTGGTGGGGCGGGGTGGGGGGAGGGGCAGGGTGGGAGGTAGTAAACTCCGGCATATGGCCGAATGGAGGTAAGAAAAGAAATAATAAAACAAATTACATTGCGCAAGCTGCAACACCAAATGGTGATGCAGCGCGAGCAATGTAATTTGTTTTATTTATTTATTTATGTATTTATTTATTTATTTACTTGCGTCTGTTCGGCCGTATGCCAGAGTTTACTACCCCCCACTCTCCCTCCCCTACCCTCCCCATCGCCCCGCAGCACTCCCTCCAGGAGCCACTACTGTCTTAAGGTACAACAAAAGGTATACAATTAGTGGTCATTCTCATGTATCCATGAGTGCTTACCTTGATTTCTCTGTCAAATACAGATGTTGAAAAGAGTCTTTCAAAAGCAGTATTGTGACTGGAATTAATTACAAAGAGAATGGCAGAAGCGGTCATTTCACCTAGAAGAGGCATGCACCGTAAGGAGTTTGACAGTCATTGTGCCCATAATCTAAAACCTTACCCATATCCTGTTAGGCGCTACTGACTACTGACTACTGAAATCGCGAGTGCTCACAACAGGGTGCTGACACCGGACCAGCAGCTATTGTGTGCTTCTCCGGTGCCTTCTCCATCACACCCCCTTGGGTTGAGCACGAGTATCTCCCCATCCAGTCAGGGAGGGTGTGACAGTCCTGAAACTAAAGCGATGATGGCCGTGATGCGACAACACCATTTGCAGGAGTCACACCCAGGAAACAGTTTCATGGTTTCTCTGTGAGAAACTCCTCTGTTCTCTGCTCTCACAGGTAAGTGTGCCCAAAGGGAGGTATGGCTGGAATGATGCGAAACATAGCTTTTTACTGATAAACCTCTTTGAGCAGCTTCCTAAGGATATCTCTCTGAACCTACAGAGAATCAGGCGATCACAGTGGGATGTGATCACCTGGACACAAGAAATTAATTATGAGAGGTAATACCCTCAGGTTCATGGGCCTTTCCTACCCCTTTGGAGATATTCAGTCGTTCTGCCTCTCCAAGGGAGGGGAGTGTTTACCCCAACCTTCCGCTAGAAGCATACAGCTCAATAGCCATTAGGGATGTAAAATATAGAATACAAGAGGTATGAGTGCCCTTTCAAGCATAGGGCCATGTCCTCACCCCACAGGAGTCAATAATGTATTTTTGTCCCCAGGAGGCAGATTGGGTGGTACGTCTCCAAACTGAACCCTGGGGGCTCAGAAATCCCACTAGCCACCAGGGAAGTGAAAGTAAATATGAAAAAAGGTGTGGGATGGCCTGTCCTGACATAGTGCAATAGGGAAAATACAGCTATTCTGCCATACAGCCATTCTGCCCCATCAGGAGTCAGATTGTGGGGTTTGGCATCAATTTGCCTCGGGTGGGGGGGTGGGAGAAAGCCCACTATATGCCAGGGATTTCTTGTTGTGAAAAAACAAAGCCCAGTGGATGCCTGATATATTTTTTTTAGAAATAATGGATTAGGGCCTGACCCATCCTGGCATCAGGCCCCACCCCTAAAGCCTCAACATTCTTTTTGCTCCCCTGGGGACCAGTGCTTAATTTGTGAAAAAATAATTGTCAGGCCCCTTGTCAGGAAACAACCATAGCTTGCACCACCCATTGCTACTGCCAGCCCTGTCTATGACAGTACCTACAAAACTACTAACCATCACACTGCTACAAATGTGATGTTTTAGACTGTTAGTGGCACCGCAAAGCTGAAAGATCACAAGTATGGGCGCAAAATCTGTTCCGCTCGCGGAATTTGCGGATTTTCTGAAATTTCGCAATCCGTGAATCTCGCGAAATTGCCGAAAAACCCGCAAATCCGCTCGCGGGCGGATTCTTTTTTTTTGCAGTAAATATCAACACTATGGCATCTTTGTGGATAAATATGCAGGCTGGATTCATTCCGGCACGATGCTCCTGTCACAAAATTAAACCTCAACAGGAAGCACTTACAGATATAAAGGTGCCCGAGTTGAAGCTCAAATTCAGTAGCGCATTATAAACAGCCCCAACAACTAGTGAGCACGGTCGAGACTAGGCAGGTGTGCTTCCTCCCCATACTACCGCCTACAATTAGATGTAATCCTTGATGGAGGTATTTGCATCCACGTGTTTCTCGAGCGCAATTCCCGTGTACTTCCTGTGACCAGGAGGCTGTTCCTTCTCATCTGCTGCTCTGATCGGTCTCTGACCCTTTATAAACAAGGCATGTGAACTCGCATGGAAGCCCTGCCCATTTGTCCTGCCCCACACACATTAGGGTATGCAACATCTTCCTGCCCTTTCCTCACTATGATGGACAGCTCACTCGAGGGACCTCGGCGCATTTCGGAGCGGTGGCAAAGTTACAGACACACGTGGTCACAAATCCGCGAGTTCGCGGATTTTCACGTGAACTCGCTGATTGTTTTGCAATTTCGCGCAAATTTACGGACCGCCAATCCGCAAAATTCACCCATGCTTAAAAGATTGGCTTGGGCGACTGGTATTAATTTTCACAATTCCATTCCCAATTCAATTTTTATGTTATGATTCGGAACTCCAAGGAGTTCAGCATAAATTAGACATAAGGAAAATTTCCTATATATCATATCATACTGTTCTTAATAACAGAATAAAATACATTCGGGGACCTACCAATTTTAAATTTCACTATGCAAATTCAAAATTTAAAACAGTATTAATGAAAAGCAAAAATGAATCCATATATGATCACAATACATAATGCATAAAGTGCAAGTGCACATATGTAGGAACCTTTACACAATCAGTTATGATATAGTGCAAAACCTACAAATTGCTTTATCCCAATAAATGTACTAACAACTTAAATTATGCAATTCAAGTACCCTAAGGTTTAGTTTATAATGTACAAAATATGGTACCAAGCAGGGACCATATTTAACATACCAGAACTAAGCACAGCATAATAAATCACTCTAAAAAGTGCTTAAACATAGTTTGAAAATGCTAAAAATGTTAAACAAACTAATTCAGAGGGAGGGGCCAAAAGACAATTCCGGGCATCCTCTACAGTGGTGATGTTATGATTTAATAATACAGATGGTAATAAATGGTGTCATAGTGGTTGTAATGGGGTACAGACAAATAACATGATTTAAATCTTGCCCCCAATTTCCACATAGGTCACAATGTCTGTCCTCCCTAGGTAATCCTTCCCATTCCCTTGTTATAATTCGCTAAGGGAGCACATTCAACCTTAACAACAAAATGGTTCTACGCACTCCATGAGGTAGATTGCATGTGACATATGATTATTTTTTTTAAACATACTACTCCAGACTATTGTGTCGTTTCTAGAATGCCCTGAACACAAAGTAGTATTTCTTTTGCGACTGACTTCGTAAATTACTTTTTTGTTCAGTTTGGGAGAAGGCATACACCACTGCGCCTGTGTAATGAATGAGGATTCGTAGAAAAGGTGTAATGGTTTGAAGTCTTCTTTATTGTAATTCAAAAGAGACACCCACAGGTAAACGCTCCCGCTCAACTCCAGGACTACAGGCAACTGACTTTCGTTGTCAAGAGTACTGGAACAGAACGGAGTGAAAAGAACATGGAACACCATTTGAAAGTTACATATAAAATGTGCCCTCGTGCTGAGTGCAGCACGAGGACACAACAGCAGTATACCACAACTTCTCCCTCTTTACAATATTTTGAAAATAAAACATTCAAAAATAAAAACAGAACCAATTGTACCAAACCAAAAAAACACATTTCAACCCAAAACATAATCATTAAATCTGACAGGTAACTTTCTGCATCGAACAGACGATCCTGAAGTTTGATGAAGAACATCTCCACAAACTTCAGAAGAAATGGAGGAAGTAGAAGAAACTGTCTGAGAATCCGACTGATCGGAAAAAGAACACAAAGTGGAGGAATTACCAGAAATAGGTACATCCAACCAAAAAGACCACTCCCATTGATCAAATTGTTCTTTTGTCAAATCAAGCAAAGAGCGTGCTTGAGAATTGGTTAAGTGAACTAAAGCTCTTTTATTCCACAATCCTCTACTACCAAGTAAAGCGCATGCTTTACTGATAGATGTTTCTTGAACTGGAGTGGAGAACTTGGAAAGCCCTTTGGAAGCTCTTTTTGGGTTTTTAATAAGAACCCAATCAGCAATTTTTAAATCAACTGAACTGAAACATTTTCCAAAATCATGTTTGTTTCTCATGACATTCTGTTTTTGTAAGATCCTATTTGACAAATCACCATCATGAAACGTATTACTTTCTGACATCCTGTCGTCAAGATTAGCCTTGACATTCTTTTGGGATAACCACTTAGGGCACAACTTAGTATGAACATTCCTATTCCTCAACAAAGAAAAAGGAGGTATTCCTGTGGTACTATGAGGAGAGATATTATATGACCATAACTTATCTTCAAGAAAATTTTTAACATCACAGTGAGAGGAAACAGCTGTCTGAACAGCGTCTTTGAGTAGTCTATTAGCACGCTCTACCAACCCATTGGAAGTGGGTGAGTAAAGAGCCACTTTAAAATGAACTACATCATGTTCAATCAAAAATTAAGTAAACTTCTCAGAGGTAAAATGAGAACCATTATCTGTAACTACAACAGAAGGGCAACCTTCAATCATAAACACATTTTTCAAAAATTTTACAGCATTGGTAGAAGTTGGTGAGTCACAAAACATGTGATACACCCACTTCGAGTGATAGTCAATCAATAAAATGACATATTTCATTTCATGCAAAAGTACCTCAAATGGGCCAGAAAAATCTAAACCGACCTTTTCCCATGGTTTATTTGGAAAGGGAACAGGATAGAGAGGTGTATTCATGAGTTTCTATTTCTTATCCGAAAGTAAACATTCATTGCAAGAATCTATAAAAAACTTTACCTGAGACTCAATGGAAGGCCACCAGTAATGAGATTTGATAAGTTGAGACATTTTTGTTATACCTAGACGACCTTGATGTGCATATTTAATGATGTCAATCCCGATATCTGAGGTACAAAAACATCATGTCTCATAATCAAATTGTTCACCAAGGACAGTTCAGAAGAGATCATGGCAAACGCTTTTAATTCATTCGAAAGTTTCCTATTCTCTGGCCAACCTTTGGAAATGTACTGTGCTACTAATTTTAGGTTATGATCTTTATCATATGCTTTAGACCAAGACTCTTCTGTAATGCACGGACACAACTTTGTAGCATCAAGAGTGGCGACTACACACTCAATATCACCAATTTCCTCAAAATCAGATGAATTGTTAAGTGCCATACGTGATAAAGAGTCAACTCGAAAATGTTTACCTCCAGATATATGTTTAATACAAAAGTGAAACTCATGCAATTTTGACAAAAGCCTGACAAGTCTTGAAGAGGCTCTCCCAAGACCATCTCCATTAAGAAGCTGAGTGAGAGGCTTATGGTCAGTGAATAAATCAAATTCACGTCCCCATATATAGTTTTTGAATTTTTCAATGGCCCATACACAAGCTAATGACTCTCGCTCAATAGTGCTATAGTGTGTTTCAGAATCTTTAAGTTTCCTGGAAGAAAAAGCAATCGTGTGTTCTCTCCCTGAAACCCACTGTCCTAACACGGCACCTAAACCAGTCAAACTAGCATCAACCATTAAAAAACATCTGGCAGAATCTTGAAAAGGATGCAAAGCAGGTGCTTCAACAATCATTTTCTTGATCCGAACAAAAGATGCATCAACCTCTTCCGACCACTCAAATTTTGAACCTTTGCGTAATAGGGAACGAAGTGGTTCTACAATTTGGGCATAGCCTTTTACAAAACGGGCATAGTACTCCGCCAAACCAAGAAAAGAGCGAAGAGCATCTTTGTCCTTTGGAGGCGAGGCATGAGTAATAGCCTCAATGAGAGAGGACTTGGGTTTTATACTTTCAGAAGTCAATGTATGACCTAAGTATTCTAAAGATTGAGAACCAAACTTACATTTATCAGCTCTGACTGTCATGCCCGAGTCGTTGAGTTTACTCAAAACAGAAGTCAGATGTGATAAATGAGCTTCCCAATCAGGAGAAAAAAACAAAATGTCATCCTGATAGGCCTGCACACCAGACATAGATTGAAAAAGATGATCCATTATCTTTTGAAAGACACTGGCAGCAGAAGCCAGGCCAAAAGGAAGTTTTAAGTATTTGTGAACTCCAAATGGGGTAACAAATGTGGTAAGATCTTGGGAAGCCTCGGTGAGGGGAACTTGATGGTATGCTGAACGCAAATCAATTAAAGAAAAATATTTTGCACCACCCAAATTGGCAAGAAGATCTTGAATCTTGGGGAGGGGATGGCAGTCAATCAAAATATTTTTGTTTAATGTGCGTAAGTCGGCACATACCCTGACCTCGCCATTTTTTTTCCGTACAATAATAACGATGGGCGAAACCCATTCAGATGAGTCTGAGGATGCAATAATACCATCATTTTTTAATGAAGTGAGATCACCTACTCTTATCGGGTTATCAGAACCAGGCATCAAATATAGACCCATTTTAGCAAGATCTTGCCACCCAACTATATTGCGACCTTTGATAGCAGCATACATTTTTTTAATAATTGACCTCCCCAAGCACTCTAATCTGTAGTTGAAATACCCAAGCATGTCCATGTCTAATTCACCGAATGCCTTAGGACTGACATCAGATTTAATTAAAGAAATGGAGTTGTTCTATTTCTCATGAAATACTACATCTGACAATATAGTTATTGGAGATCCAGAATCTGCCATTACTAAAATTTCTATGTCACAAAAAAGTGCAGTGCAGAATGGACCTTTAACTAATTTTGGAGTGTGAATATAATTGCATTGAATAGAAACAACCATGTCTTGGAATTCATCTAAGCAATCATCAATTTCAGAACATTCGATGTTGTTAACAGAAGGTCTTAAGGGTTTTTTAACAGATCTACATAAACCTTGAAAATGTCCTATTTTTTTGCATAAAACACATCTTTTGCCAAGTGCAGGACAAGTTGGGCTGTGACCAAGATGAGACTTTGAACCACACCTGTAACAAAAGGGGTTAGGCTTCCTGGGCATTTGTTTAAAAGACCTGTTAACATTTACAACATTAATGGAATTAGAATTATCATGCGAGGCAGATTGAAAAGGAATACGAGGTTGGTCCTTTTGAAGAGCATTAGATGTTGTTATTGACCTCTCAATACTTTTTGCAATGTCAATGGTTTCCAGAAGTGTTAGTTTTTTACAACTCAATAAGCGTTGTTGAATTTTCTTTGAATAGCAAGAAAAAACAAATTGATCCCGGATATAAATATCAGGATTTGATTCAAATTCACATGTCGATGCCAAAATTCTCAATTGTGCAATATATTCTTCAATAGATTCGTTTTCACGTTGTTTCCTTTTAAAGAAATGATGTCTTTCAAGCATCTCATTTGGTTCTTCACCATAATGCCTTGCTAGGCGAGATAAAGTTTCTTTATAAACATCCCAATGATCACCTGCATCACCAGTTGGAACAGGAGATCTTGGAAGATTTTCAAATTCATTCTGTGCAGCAACACCCAAACAGCCATATAAGATAGCAACTTTTCTCTCAGGGGCAAATTTTACGGCATCAATTGCAACGATATGGTTAGCAAACGCTCTAAACCATTGACTCCATGGTATAGCTGGTTTGCCAGGAAGTTGAAGAAAAGGTGGGGGCTGAGCAAACTGTTGTGAAGAAGCCATTTGAAATTAAGTTAATTCCTCAGTTTGTAAAGGAAAAATTGAGAAATGAAACTTCAATAACAATTAAAGTAATAACAATAGCATGTTTGACTATTTGTAAATTTCGAAGAAACCAAACGTATTTGCTTTGAATAAATTGTTAATAAAGAAAAGGAAGTGCAGGCAATGGTGTGCCTGTCACCGATAAAATCAGACCTTTGTTAACGTTTATTTGAAGAAATAGCTGATGAAACCAGTAAATTGCAGGTAATGGTGTGTCTAACGCCGATATAAATGAACAAAAGTAGTGCGATAGACAAACAGCTGACAACAAATTTTCTCCGTGTTGATTCGTGTTGCTCCGTGTAACTAGGCAACCTAGAAAATGGCTGCCCGACGTATCCGTGATGAAATCACTGCGCAAGTATCGGCGTGAGCGTCACCCAACTCACGTCTGTGCAGAGGATACTCACGGAAGATCTGGATGATGACGTGCTTGTGGAACTTTAGGCGATGACTTTGATCCGTTGAAGACGTCGATTTCAATCAAATCGTTGACCACAGGACAGCCCAAAAATTTTAAAGGTATTTCAAGTTTTTCAATTCCATGAAAAAGAAGTAGGCTGAGGTGGAAGTAGGTTGTCGGGTGTTGAGCTGGAGGAAATTGAGGATGTGCCGAGAATTTCTCTGGTGGGTGTCTTGATGAGGTTCTGGACCCGCTCTTCGCCAAATGTAATGAATGAGGATTCGTAGAAGAGGTGTAATGGTTTGAAGTCTTCTTTATTGTAATTCAAAACAGACACCCACAGGTAAACGCTCCCGCTCAACTCCAGGACTCCAGGCAACTGAATTTCGTTGTCAAGAGTACTGGAACAGAACGGAGTGAAAAGAACATGAAACACCATTTGAAAGATATATATAAAATGTGCACTCGTGCTGAGTGCAGCACGAGGACACAACAGCAGTATACCACAGCCTGATTTCAAATAAGTCTAAAACTTTCTGATAGTTTCTAAAAACAATGCTTTTACCCTTCAAGCTGCAAAAAATATCCTGCCAGAGATGCGCCAGAAGTTGTAAATCTGCCCTTATAATTTTACTTTTTAATATATATTTTTTTTAAATGATCATCCGAATAATGACCTAGCACGTTAAGTCACCTTTGTAAACCAATTGGAGTTAAATCCAATAGTATAACGTCATCTGCATTCAGTAGGCCTGGGTGGTGAACTCGACTCCATTCAAGGAGTTTGCTGAGGTTTCTGCACTCCACGCTCCGCAGAGCATGCGGAGTTCAGAAAACTCTGCTTTGCGTAGTGCAGTGGAGTTTTTTCCCCGCTTGCTATCGCGAAGTGCTAGCTGCCGCTAGGGTACATTTTCTACCACCCGAGAGGCAGGAAGACCAGCGTGAACGGCAGGTCACACTGCACTCCACCACGTGCAGAACTCCGCTGAGTTTTTTCATAACTTCGCGGAGTTCCACGTAGCAAAACTCCACGACTACGCCCAGACCTGGCATAAAGTTGATGACACAGTTTCATAGGACCTAATTTCGGTGAATCTCCTTTACAGTGCCCTACCCCGCTCAGTAAATCATGGATGTACAAGTAGAAAAGGAGAGGGGCTAATAGGCAACCTTGCTTCAACTCATTGTGAGTTTCCACTTTACTCAACAGACCCTGGTTGCCTCCCATCAGCACCTGTCTCCAAGTAGAGGAATGCAATGCAATAATCTATCTTAATAAATGCACTGGCAAGATTCCTCCACAGCATCCCCTGGTCAACCCGGTCGAAGGCTGTGGGGAAATCTATAAAGGCTGCATTCAATGTCAATCCCTTACCTATTGGATATTTTTCAATCATGGTTTGTAAGACAGTGATGTTATCCAAAGTGCCACTATGCTTACGGCACCCCGCTTTCTCTACAGGTTCAAGGTCATTACCAAAAGTCCAGTATTAGAAGTGAAGAAGCATGCTCTTGGCAAACAGTATTCCAGTTGCATCCAGTAAGGAAATCTGCCTGAAGGTGACAGGAGAGGTCTTAGGGCCCTTTTTATATAGAGGAACCACTATGCTTGCTCTCCAATCCCGTACGCGTAGCAGTCAGAAAACACTAGGTAAAGGAAATGAGCTCATTCCAAGCTATCTCGTTTAATGATGGCTATCGGTAGATCGTCCGGGCCCATCACACAAGAGTACCTTGCCCCTTTAATAAAACTCTCCATTTCCTTGCAGGAAAGGGGGCCATATGCATTCACCAGGGAAGGCCCAGGAATTGACTCTAAGTTAAACCTGTTCCTAGTATTTAGTGCATATACCTGTGAAATATATTGGGTCCATTCTGCATCAGATATTAGGATGGCTTCTTCCTTAATTTTACTATACAGTATTCAGCATTTAGTGCCCAATGTTCATGTGAGTCACTGGATTGTGCAACCTCCGTCAATTTAATCTATTTGGAATCCTCCACCCCCTACTTTCGGAAGCCTTCAATCTGGTTCTTACCCACTAGTCAATGATGCCTGCTTAAATTGGTCCCTTAATAAGGCATTCAGTTCCCAATTTAGCTTTTTTACCTTCCACAAAGGAACCACCTGAAGGTTAATGCCATTGACTCATTTTTTACTTCCACATGATCTAAATAGAGCCAAATGCTTCTCAAACCAGCTAATGGGATGTTCGTGACTGGGAACGGAGCTCATATTTTTATGATATCTCCCTAAGCATGTCAGATTTTTATTAGACCAAAAGGTATGCCCATTTGTTCTATTGTACATAATATTTTCAATTCTCGGATTCCAAAGCTCAACCATCTTAAATTCCAAATCAACATCCACTGATTAAATACTGTGGTCACACAGATCAATCCTCAATACCTTAAACTGCGTACATGCTCCGATACCACCCTATAGTCAATTAGTGACTGTCCCCAGGCAGCATGAAAAGTAAGGGAGGCAGGGGAGTCCTCTGGAAATTTCCCATTTAATATGATTAAGTCATTAGTTCTCAAACAATCCAAAAGACTAAATCCTCGCCTATTCGATCTAGTATGGACTGGCAATGTTATTTCAGGGATGGTCCATACATCTTGCAACTCTCGGTTGCTTAAGGCCAGAGAAGAACAATTTGAGATTTTAGCATTAAAATCACCCATCACAATTATTAATCTGCTATCTTCAGAGGTACGAATTCTTTACCGATCCCACAAACACCTCAGTCTCCGCCAGCATGCACCTATCCATTTCCTTCGCCCACACGGTAGTAGGCGGCACACTGATTCCTCCCCATCCCCTCACCAGTTCCCGCTTGACCAATGTGTATCCCAGTGTTGCGTACTGTTGTACAGTTTCAGTGAGATCAGTCGCCTCCCATACATTCAGCAGTCCCAATTGTGGTGTCAACACTACCTCTTTGCTCAGGGCTGTCTGCATACGGTCCGAAGCTCCCTCCCAGAGTGTACGTATTCTCGGGCAGCTCCACAGGGTATGATAACAAGTGGCCTGCTGTCAACACCCTCTCAGACATAGGTCGTCGGGTCTAGAACCAATTTTAGCCACGGTCTTCCCTGTCATATATGATTGGTGAAGTATCCTAAGCTGTATGAGCCTAAACTTAAGCGTGATGGCCACTTCTCGAGGAGATATAAGAGCAGCCTGCCAGCCTTCGTCACTCATTTGGCCCAGATCGTCCTGCCACTGCCCCCTGAGTTGTGGAAAGGTGTCCGGTAAGTTATTACATAGCTTTTTATATGTGAGGGATATTGCCTTGGTACTTAAGGGCCCATCTAACAATCGGTCTTCCAATGGAGATGAATCCGGTATGTCCGTAAAAGATGTGAAAGCTGTCTGGAGTGCATGTCTAATCTGCAAATATCTGTACAGTTCACCCAGGGCCAAATGATAACAGCTCTGAAGCTCCCCAAATGTCAATACAACCCCCTTCCGAACTAGATCCTTCACCACCGATATCCCTATAAGGTCCCACTTATCAAACACGGGCTGATAGCACAGCATTCCCAATTTCTGTGTGTATCACAACGGTGCCATCTTAGAGAGGACGCCTGTCCACCCCAGACGGGAATGTACTATGCGGCAAACATCCAGAGTATGTTTGGTGGGTCCAAAGAATTTCTGCTTGTTTTTCCTGTCAGTATTATAAAGGTCTCCCAGATACCCGGAGCGGTCAGTTTGATAATGATCGAGAGCATACGCCGGGTCATCGGGTGGGCGGTATATCCAGTGGTTCACCAGTAGTAAAGTTGTAAGTCGGGCATAGCTATGCCCCCGTCAAACCACCCCTTTGTGAATTTCTCTAACGCCACTGTAAGGAGCCAAAGGAGTTTCTGCAGGAGTGCCAGGAACCAAAGTCTAGCCCAACCCATCCCCCCTACACCAATTGCGGCTATCAAACACTAGAATGCAATGGTGATCGGGAGGGTAAGGAGGGAACAAAACAAGAAAAGAATGGGAAAGACACTGGACTTCTTGGATGGCTCTCTCTCCGGATGCAGCTGGTGCGGGTAAAGGAACAGTTAGTTAATACATATAAAAGCATCAAACATTACTCATCATGTTCTATAATACTTTACTAGATACCTGATAAGAAATGGGAGAATGCCGGGATATTAGGAATAATTCTGTCCTCCTTAATGTCCACAGCGATTAGGTACCACGGAATGCCTGTCATGAATATAGGTTTGTAACTAGGGAATGTGCCACCGTTCAATATACTATAGTATGTGGTGTTGTATAGTCTTACCCCTATAAGCAACGGGCTAAACAATGTGGTAGATGTATGGAGCTGACTAAGATAACAGCAATAGTATCTGTAGCAGAGCAATAACAGTTGGCCTGTGAAACATCAACATCCCATATGAAACAATAATGTAAGCAAATAAAGGAGCGCTACAAGCGCGTTACCAGGTTGTCTTCTCCCAGTACTGTGACGAATGCCAACATTCGATGAGAAGAAGCAAACTCCAGGAAAATATGGGGCTGGGACTAATAACAAAACAATAAAGGAGAATCCCTCCAGGCGGACCACACCTCCCAGATTCCAACAGTGGACACCAACAACATGCACCTCGCAAGGCCGGCTGTCCGACGGAACAAAAGTCCGGGCAGAAAACGGAACCGCAAGATGTGCAGCCGAGGGAGCCCACTCCAGAACCCCGAGAGGAGACAGCCGGCACCGGGATCAGAGAATGGATAACAAAACAAAATCAGGGACAAAATCGGAAAGAACCGCGAATGAAGCTAAGCGGTAATTCCGATGCTAGTAACCTCTAACTTCGAAGTCAATAAAGCGAATAACAGCTACAATAGGTAGAAAGTCCGAATGACTAATGTAGCGTGGAGAAGAAAACTTGTCTGAGAAACAAGTACGGGAATGAGTATCCAGAAGAAACCTCAGTAACCAAGGAGTGAGGCGGGCGAGTCGGAAGTGACGCGCCGCACGGAGCAACGTGTAAACTAGAGCGCGAAGCTCAGAGCAGCGGGGAGATCATGCTTTAGTATCCGGCCTGATCTCCTCGCGCATGTGCAGAACCTCGTGACCATCTTGGATTGGTCTTGCGTGGTCTGCTCGGTTTGCGGTTTCACGGAAAGGTTGGCAGGCGTGACAGCCACTCGGGGGCCCGCCTATCCCACAGCAGCGTTCAAAGTTCCCCCTCTACTACCCTGAAATACGAATCAGGGATTCTATGCGGGCAGTTTTGAAGGATGTAAAGGTAGCGAGGGAGAGATAACATCTTAAAGAGTGCAGCTAGCCTTACCAGTAAGAGAGGGAGGGATCTCCAATTCTTCACGTCTGCACGCAGACGAGCCAGTGGGGAGGGCAAATGTGAGCTATAGAAACAAGCCTGATCTGGAGTAATAAAAATCCCCAAATATCGGAAGACTTCCTCTGCTACTGCTATGGTATACCCATCCGGAAGCTGGGGAACTGGAACATGCAGCATTAACAGGACGGACTTGTGCCAATTAATCGCATACCCGGATTATTTCCCAAGATTCGTGAAGATGTCAAGTACCACACTAATTCACTTGTACGGGGATGCCAAATACAGCAGCACATCGTCGGCATATAGAGATATACGATCTCCACCATCAGCCGTCAACGCATCCCCCGTACCATCACATCTAAGCGTACCAAGGACGCGAGGGGCTTCAGCAAAAGGGAGAACAGAAGCAGGGACAGTGGGCATCCCTGCCTAGTGCCCCTGCGTAGTCCAAATGTCCGGGATGTGTATCCATTGACCCTCACCTGCCCCAAAATGTCTGTATATAGCAGCTTCACTCAAGCTATATATTTAGGACCCAGTCTCACTCTCTCTAGGACCTCAAACAAGTAGGGCAACTCTATTGAATCGATGGCCATTGAAGCGTCGAGAGAGAGCACCGCAGCGTCTTCCTCAATATATTCCCCCCGAGCCAGCACGTTATGCAAAAACAACAGATATTGAGGGCCGTATTCCTCCCTGGCAAAAACCCAGACTGATCCGGGTGCACCAATGATGTAATAACCGTTGCTAACCTGTTGGCCAGAAGCTTAGCCAAAGCCTTCGCTTCTACATTTATCAGCAAGCTAGGTCTATAGGAACTAAAGCTATCTGGTGGCTTACCTGGCTTATGGATCACTTCTATAGTAGCCAACCATTGGTCCACTGGTAGCCTACCTTCCTCTAGACTTTCGTCATGTGAGAGGTCACCATCTAAGATCTCGCTCTCCTCATCTGAGAGGGCTGGTACTTCACTATCCTGGAGGAGCTGTCTTGAATCTTCAGCTGTGTAATGGGTAGATGGGGAATACACCCTCTCTAGCTGGGCAGCGAAAGCCTCTGCAATTTCCAGTGGGTGTGTCACTGAGTCCCCCTATGGCATTTTCAGTTTATGCACCCATCTTGTACCCTGTTCTCGCCTTTCCAGCAATGCCAATGTCCTGCCCGCTCTGTCTCCCATCTCATATATCCTAGGCTGGGTATGTCGATACTTGGCCAGCATGTGTTCTCCAGTTTTTATCCGATATTCATCCTGCTTCAGCAAAAGCCTGTGACTAGTGTCACGCGAGGGATATCGTGTATGTTCCCGCTCTGCCACTAGGAGGTCTTCCTTCACCTGAACCAGAAGTTCACGCTTCTTGGCAATATACCCCATCTTCAAAGATAGAGCTTGGCCTTTCAAGACTACTTTATATGCTTCACAAATTGTGTGCATGGACTCAACTGAGCCCACATTTTTAGTAAAATAGTTCTCTGACTGCGTGCGGAGTTCCTCCCTTATGTCTGCGATATATGAGAGCCATGGATTGATTACTATGGTGGTACGCATCTGGCACTCCCAATGTGTGTGGCCTACCCAGACTGGGGAGTGGTCCGATATACCTCGCGGCAAGACTCGAGACTGGGCAAAATTTCCTATGGCAAGTCATGTGCGTAAGAAAGTAATCAATGCGTGACAAACTACAGTGCACGTTTGAGAAGTATGTTTATAAGTTCCCAGTGGGTTGAAGCGCCTGGTCGATATCCGCCAGCCCCATTGCCTTCACGAATTCAGCCATTTGCCCATCAGATTTCGCTTTAGGCCTCTGCGGGCATCGATCGACTGTATCATCAATAGTCATATTGTAGTTCCCCCATGATTAAAGTGCCTTCCCTGAGTCCAGTCAGCTTACAACCAAGGTCTTCTAGTGCTGTTTTACCCAGAGCTGGTGGTAAGTAAATCGAAAGCATATTTATATCTCTACCATCCCATTGGGCCTCAATCCCCGCGAACCTGCCTCTCGGACCGTCCCACGTCTTATTAACTGTAAGGGGTGTATTCTTTTTTACCAGGATTGCCATCCCACCGGAACCTGTGGTGTAGTCTGCGTGAACCAGAAGTTTGTATCCCCATCTGGTGAGGGCCTTAGTCTTCTGTCCCACCAGGTGTTTTTCTTGCAGTAAAACCACATCAGGTGCCTGACGCTTCAAGTACTGTTTCACTAGCCCCCTCTTGATCTTATCCCCCAATCCATTAACATTCCAAGTCAATACAGAAAGCACCCGGTCTCTATCCCCCCCATAGTCACCTCCAACTCCAGTTTCCAACCTACGGATCAATTTGAAGCGAGAAAAATTTGGCAGTACCCCACTCATCCTAAATCGCTGTATCGTACGTAAGGCCACATTTCGCAATACCTGATCAAAACCACATTTTGCACCAATAAAGCATGAACCATTTGAACTCCCCCTCTACCCCTCCCCCTAACCTATACCCCCCTTTCTGCCCCCTGCCCGTGGATTTAAAACTACCCACTCCCGAACATGGCAGAGTTCCTCTCACCCCCCCTGAAATGCGGAAAATGCACGGGGTTATTAAACTCCCATCCCCTTTTGTACACATCACAATCGTCTTGAACATTAGCCATCCACTATTCCCATCGTGCTAGTCTTAATCAAATCACATTTATTTGTCCCAACAGTCTTGGTGTGTATCCTGGATCAACTCTAACCTTTCTCACACCAATGGGTATTTCACACCCCATCCCCCCTCGCCCCATACTTGCGCTCTCAACAAGGTCCCATCACTGCTCAGCCTTCTCTAGGGGTCATCACTCCTGATCCTTTGTCAGAGAATCCTCCACCGCTGGGCTATTGTTGACTCTGAGCGGTTACCTCTTGGGTGACCAGATCTACCAGAAAGATCTCTTCTCTGTCCCACAACCGTGTTCCAGCCTTCCATCCAGTCCCAAACTGCGTCTGGTGACTCCATCTGATTCCACTCTCAACTTTGCAGGGAAGAGCATCGCATATTTAACCTCCCGGTTGCGCAGTTCCCTCTTGACCACCTGAAAGCTGCGTCGCTGGGCCTGCACCTTAGCCTGGGAAGAAGGAAACTTTGTAGTTATCTATTTTCAGCGAGGGACTAGGTCTTGCTGTCTAAAGGATTATGTCCCTATCTCGATAGGTAAATACTTGGACAATGAGGGGCCTTGGTGGTGCTCCCGGCTTCGGCCTCCCACCCGGCACTCTGTGGGCCCTTTCAATGGAAAAATAGCTGGACAGAGTCTTTGGCCTGAGGTGCTTGGTAACAAGATCTTCCACAAATAGGTCCGCCGCCGGCCCCCCCGCTCTCTCCGGAACTCCTAGGATGCGAATAATATTACGGCGCGCACGGCCTTCGTAATCATCCAACTGTTGCGACATCCGCTCCTGCTTGTTTTCCAATTGGAGCACCTGCGTTTGTAGTTCCAAGGTATCCATTTGTAGGGGCGCTTGTAACTATCTTAAGCTCCTTGACTTTTTCATCCATCTTCTAGAAATCTGCCCTAATAAGGGAGACCTCATCCGCCACTGAATCCAGCGAGGTATGCACCCCATTAATAGCCGCCATAACATCATGCAAGGTTGGCTCCGATCCCTGCTTGGGGGAAATGGCCCCCCGTCTTTCTCCATCTGAGCCAGATCACCTTTGTCTCCTGCCTTAGACCAGGCAAACTTGGCACATTGTTTTTGAGCGTTGGCCTTTGGACCCTTCCCGCCTGATGCCATGAGTGCAGGTAAACTGCTAGCACTTCAGATAAGGTCACCGACCACTCCAGGGGTGTCTGAAACCTGGTAAGAGGAATATCTAGGTAGTACCACAACTCCTCTGAACCGTCTCTCATCCGTTCCTGCCCCTGTTGCCAACTCTGGAAGTCAGTCCCTTCCACTAGGCACAAGGTCCCCCGACAGGTTGCAGCTGCGATCACTGCCTAAGTCAGACTTCGCCTTTGCGCTCCCGTCTTATCGCTGCCGGCAATTGCCACCTCCTGGATTCACTCACCAGGCACCTCCTTATATTCCCCTCTGTCCAGTTCAGTCACAGCCTTTGGGCCCAGATGCCCCACCAAGTACACAATCCAAGCCAGGTTTATATATCACATTGCCAGACACCATAGGCCCCAGTCCGCTCTCAATAGGTGGGCTAAAGGAAAAACTGTGCCTCAAGCCGTTGGGAGACTGTGCCTCTTACAGGGTTTCGCCAGTGTGAATATTTGAAGGTGGAACAATCTTAACTCATAACCTCCTCCTCTGCCTCCAGTCTCTAGCCTGCAGTGGAGCGCCCCATCCCCATGGAACTAACAGGCCTGCTCATATCCAGCTGTTCGGGCATTCAAATTGGCGCCAGTCTTTAAACAGTTGTATCCAGGCCAGCAGGAGACTCAGGCCCCACGTGCATTTATGCATGCCCTGCCGCTCTATAGCTTCAGGCACCTAGGGCATCAGACATGTCCAATTGCTCTTGTAATCTGCGCCAGTTGTTCCTGCTGAGCAATCCCCCATGTGCGCTTTTCATTTCTGGGCGCCCCTTACCCAGCGTTTAAGTTGCCACCCCACCTGCTGTTCTATCGCCCCCAACACCTCACTGGTTGCATGATCCGCAGTATGCCTCAAAGCCGGGGCCTCGATTTGCGGTGTAGCGCCGCCTACATCAATCATCTGTCCTCTGTGACTCCCTCCGTCAACTTCTCCTAGCAGTTCAGTGTGCCGGCCGAGCCTCCAGACCTTGCCTCAATCCCAGGCAGCGCCAGCCAATCACCTCCAGCCGGGCTTTCTCACCCTCACCCCTCTGAGGTCCGCGCCGGCTGCTCTACTTGCGGCAGCACCTGGGTTGATTATTTAGGGCCTCCAGCTGCAATCGCGTCTCGTTGGCACATAACCACTGCTCCGCAGGTCAGGCGGCCTCAGAGAAGGCAGCGCCGCTCGACCCACCCCAGGCGTCACCAGCCTCTCTTATTTGCACAGGGCTCCGCCGGGCCACCACTGGATACACAAAGTTGCTGGCACCTCAGCTCTGTAGAGGCCTTACCGCCCTCACTCGTCCTCAGGGAGCCGCCATTACTGCTCTGGCCGGAGCTCCGAAAGAAGGGGTCAGAAACTTCACACACGCCACCGTGCCAGCCAATCTTCTCGGGGGGAGGTAGGTTAGGGGTCAGAGCATTTTTAGCAAATTTGTAGCCGTGGATGGCTTAGGATAGGGCAGAATAGGAATACAGGGAACAGGAGTTTGTTAGGCAGCGGCCATTCTCGCTGGCTGCTAGCCATGCCCCCTACACATACAAAGATTTGACAGATGAATATAAACAAGAGGCTTCAAGTTTATACTCCTGCTAAGTAGAATAGCTAGATCCCCACTTGCATAGCCTTTTGATGAAGGATTTGCTGCACAACAAAATACAACCAAAATTAAAAACTAAAATCAACACCACTTCATGTTTCCTGAAGGCAGATTTTCTTAAGATCATATGTCATTAAGGAACTTAGCTTAAAACTTGGATGCCCTACAACTGTCAGGTTACATGACAGGATCTTTCCCATGGGGCTACCTCTGCAACATAGGGAGTTTTATATTTTCTTTAGGAGCATTCAGTGTGCCCGCAACCCAACTCCACTGGGCCAATCCAACTTCCCAACTGGATTTGATAGCTCTTTGGTACTCATATCCTGCAATATTAATCACTCTTTTCCCTGTCTTACTACCAACTGAAATTGTAATATCTTTCAGGTTTACGAATCCCCTGCTATTGGATGTTGCTCTGCAAAAGCCCTGGTGATCTTTTCTATGGGATTCAATCTGAGCAACTGCTGGATCCTCATCATTCGATTTTACCTAAAATGATCAACATTCGCCAGGACTAACATTGCAATTATCCCAGAGCTAAAAGTAACTTGTGAATACAGGAGTCCTTTTTGATGGTACAATAAAACCCACTCGATATCTCTACTTGTTATCAGTGTCAGGTCCTTGATTTCAGATAATAACTGCAAAAGGAAACGTCTATTAAGTGGACCCAGTTCTCAATCAAACAGGGAAGCACAGATACGGGTATTGAATACTTGTCCTGACTCACGCCCTACACATACACTATCACTATGCTTTTGTTCAGTCCCTGATTCCACTGTCTGTGCAAAAGGAGAGGAGATAGAGGAATAAGAGGAAACACTTGCCCCCCTTCGTGCAATCTTCCTTGTTTAAGGTGTTTCCATACATGGACAGTATCCCTATGGAAAAGGTTTGAGGGAGAAATGTCCACCATCCGCCCTACCTCTAGCGAGACATTACTTGTTTTTACTACCATACTTGCTGTAACAGCCAAGTGTCTGACCTTGTCTTTTTTTTCTCTTGTTCAGGTCCCAATCACCCCATCATTACATCCTGTTATCCTCAAATTCTTATGCCTCTCCTCCAGCCCTAACCCCTCTCCCCTAATATAGCAACTTCTATCATAATAGAGGAGGAAGAGTCAGGATTTTTATCCTGGCAGTACAATTCCTGACAAATATGGGACATCACTGACCTAAACTCCTTACCATTTTGTGGCAGAATAGCACTATCAGGTCCTTAAGGAACCTCAAAAAGCCTCAATTTTTTATGTTTATGTTTTGTGATACACCGGCTCTTTTTCTTCTTTCCTTTTCGTCCTTTTACCTCGGTACAATCAGATTGAGAGGCACCCTCCCCAGGGAGAGCAAAATCAGTTTTGGCCTTATACTGTTTAATAAAGGGGGAGAGATTGTTGAGGCTGGGTCACCAGATGTACTGGAGATCCCTTTTTTAAAATTTGGATAGATGACGAGGAATTCTTAAGTGCTGATACCTTATTGCTTTTCCTTGCAAAGGCGAGTTGCAGATTATCCACAGATTACTGATTTTGGGGGCAGTACAACGCATGTTATTTAATATTGAATGCTACAATATCTCCAAACAGCCGGGTTGAAAGATTTCCCAGGTCATCACAAGTTCCCACTAGGACTCCCATTTCCCTTAACACTATGCAGGTCTTGGTTACCTGAGTTTTCGAAACAATACCCATTTCCACCTTTCTTAAACGAGCAGTGGCACAAGTGAGGTACCGCACATCCAGTAAAATCTGGGACAAAATATCCAACACATGATCAGAATTAACAGTACATTTTTCCAGCAAAGTTACAATTGATGAGAGAATCCTCTCTAAAGAATTTAATATATCAAAATTATGTCTCCCTCCCCTATACTCCTTTACACCCTTGTTCCCATTTGACACCCTTGTTCGTCAGTTGTCATATGTCATCTGCCCCTTTACTTAAGGTCGCCTCAGGTTTCGATAGTGCTCATGAACGAGAATGAAAAACACTTTTAGGAGTACTGCTGTACAAAGCTGGCATACATGGGAAACTAGCAGGACAGTTGGATGACAATCTCAAAGCCAATTTTTGAGCAGTTGATGATTTCAGATTGGCCTCCATTATTGATTTTTCACCATGGTTATGCCAATATCTGGTAGTGTAAAGTCGTCAGGGTCAAAGCTACATTCGACCCCACATAGTCCATTCAGGGACATTTGAGACAACTCTAAGCGAAGACAGTCCGAATTTGGATTCTGCAACATTTAGGGTGCCACAAATAACCACCGGGCTCATTGGCTTCAGCATAACCACAGATTCAGGCAACAACTTAGTGCTGGCATATTTTATTTAGGATATGACCTTAGCATCTTCCGTGTCCGTTTCCATATCTATAACCAATATGTTTGAAGGACATTGTTCAATAGGCTGAATATGTTGAATTGAAAGGAGGGGTTCCATCAAGTTCTGTGTAATGAACTATTAATTGTGAGATGACCATATCTGTGCCCAACTCATCCACATTACCCACAGCCAGGGGGTGCCCTCCTTCATTAGACATTAGTGTTTTACCTCTCAAACCCTTGTCGAACACAGATAGTACCGTGGGATAAGATTTCTAGTGAGACAAATGGACCTGGGGCTTCTTCCGCCTGATGGTTTTTAATAATAAAGGGGAACTAGAATGATTGAGTGTGATTACAAACAATCCAGATGCAGACTCTGACCATGAGGATGTAATTAAGCAACCAGAACTAAAGCACCTGGGGCATCTTCCGTCTATGCAGACTGTTCTCAATCTGAATCTGAATCCAAGAAAAATTAGCACTCCGGCTCAAACTTCCGATGTATCATATGGCCAATGTTCAATGGAAGCTAATAGCAGGATAACGTAAGAGCTGAAGATACCAGGGGCCTGTGCCATTAAAAGGTCAACTCACAACTCTCTACCACTTCTTAACATGCGAGATTTGCAGAGGCTTACAGAAAATCACTTTAAATGCAACTGTTGATTAGTCCATGGATGATACATGGAAGATGAATACCTGACATTAAGTGCTCACGAGAGACAGAACAGTCCAAGACTCCAGGGGTCCGGGACTCCCAGTGGTGGGCACGAGTGGGACCAACTGACACCCTCCCACCCCCGCAAGCCGCACCCAGGATTAACCGGGCTGCATTTGGGGGGGTCGCAGGGTGCACTCCCTGTAGCCGACTACAGCCACACTGCTTGTGCCAATTTACAGGAGAGAGGCGGGGTGGTCTCAAATGTCAAGGTCAAGGACAAGGCCACCTACCTCCCTTAACACTACTGGGCTCTTGGGCTCTCTCTCTGCCTCTCTGCCCCGCTGCCTTGTACCTCAGTAGACCTCAGTAGGCTACTGGACAGCTCACACCATACCAACCACAACAACTTGGTTGAAATACAGTCAATACAGACTGAAAATCAGGTCAAAATTGGGGAGCTCAGAGTCTCAGGGGTGGTTACACTATTTTGCATGGCTCGGCTCGGTACTGTTCCTCTCGGGCTGGTATTAGTTGTTTTTCAAGCATATTTAATTAATAAATGTGTTTTTCTGCTCATCTTTTAATTGCATAAACAGCACCACATGTGGCAGCTGTTATAAGTGGTGGTATTGACAACTAAGTGCCAGTGCTGAGCACTGTGAACCACTGGCACTAAGTACTGATGAGGCCTAAAGCATCTCTAGGGAAGTGAGAGGAAATTTCGAATCCTCTGGGCATAATTCTAACATATGGGGCAGTAGAAAAGCAGTAAATCCCAGCTTCATCCTACTTGCTGTACTAAATAACTTGCTTATTCTGGCTTGAAGTCACAGGCCATCGTAGGGCTATCTATCAAACTCAGACATTTCTAAAAGCTAGACAACAAAGGAAGTCCAAGATGGTGATCACAGAACATTCCCTCAGAGAAATGTGCATGTGTTTGCCAAAGTTTGAGGCTTGCAATAGCTTCTGGGTAAAAAAGTATAATGTGATCCACACAAGTGACATCACCATGATTTCATGCGGATGCCTAGATTTCAAAAGTTTAGGTTGCATAGGTTTCCCTGGATGGCAGACAAGCTGATCACCAAACTTAGAATTACTCAACTCTCCAAACAGGGACATTTTTCGCTCAGATTTTTTGGATTTCTCCATTTTGTATTTGGTGTGTTTCCCATAAAGGATGCTTGGCCCACCCACACAAGTAGGGTACCATTTTCATTGAAAGAAGAGTGTAAATTCTGGATGGTAGAACATTTTTGGATCCCCCAGTTTTAAAAACATTTATCTCATGAACATATTTTAGCCAATGTTTATGTTTTGCAAGGCTTTCTGGTTAAAAAATAACATTGTGGGTTCCATATGCATCACAACACACTGGACTCCTCTGGGTGCCAAGATTTCAGAAATGTGACCCCAAATTAAACAGCTACCCAAGTTGTAAACAAAAAGCATTGATTTTGCTAGGTAAAATGTGATGTCTCTAGGGTGCGTTTTTAGGCTTTTTTCTGTCTCAGGTGCTAAACCAAGAAACACAAGTGGGGTATACATTTTATTGAGTGACGTGGGAACATTTATGAGTACCAATCAGATTTATCTGCATTTATGGCTTCTGAATGTAAGCCAGGGTGCAGAAACAAGACATTTTGCAAATTTCCCTCTAAATCAAATATTAGTACACGGAATCCAAAATTCAGAGGTGTACAAATAACCTCAGTTCCTAAACGCAATATCTTGCGTAAAGTTTTTGGGGAAAACCTTGAGAGGCCCACACCAATGACCCCTTGCTGAATTGAGGCTGTCTAGTTTTTCAAAACATTTAGCTTTCTGGAGTCGCCCATAATTTTTACACCTGTTTCCATCACAAACTGTACAAGGGTTAAAATCACAATAATTATGAAAAATTGACTAACTCGTAGTAAAACTAAAATCTGTGGTAAAAATGCTTTTTTTTTACAAGTCTCATTGTTGCTTGAAAGCTAGGAAGATTGTGATCCTAGTACAGCAAACCTTTAGTTGATCATCGCAATTTTAGAAACAAAAATATGATTACTTGCACAACACTTTTTTCTAAAGGAAACAATTTAGCTCTATTTTGGCTATTCCTTTAGTTTCCTCCAGGAAGTCTACAGTTCCTGGGTACTTTTAGACTTGACAGAATGTTGGATACCAAACTTAGGGGCCTATTAGGATGGTGGACGGACCTGCGTCCGTCCGCCACCCCAGAGGTGGAGGGACCGTCCGCAGGGGCAGGGGTGGTCCCTCCGTGCGAACTAGGATGTGACTGCCACCGCGCGCTGCCTGCCGCTTTGTTCATGTAAAAGCAGGGGGGTACCATGGGTACCCCCCATGTGCACACCCCACCCCCGCAACAGGCCCCCAAACTGTAAAGACCACATGCTTTTCCATAGCGGAAAAGCCACCGTGGAAAAGCATGTTTACGCATGCATCCTAATATGGCTGGCGGTGTCTGATAGATACCGCCACCATATTAGAGCTTTTCCGCCGCGGGACCGCGGCGGGAAAGCTGCGGACGTTCTTCCCCACCCCCCTGCCATCCTAATCCGGCGGGGGGGTCTTTTGAATCACAGCAGCGGTGAATCTAATCCTCCGGGCCGGATGATACGGATTCACCGCAATCATAATCGGGCCCTAAATGCCATTTGTTAATGATTGCCACAGAAAATAAAGGTGTTTTTTTGTCCTGTGAATTTTCTGTGTTGATTACATTTCTCGAGTCATCCTATGTCAGCATCAAGGTATGTAATGAATAACCTTATTTAGCTGCACGTTATTTCAAAATAAAGACCATCATGGAGTGATGCCATTGTAATGAATGTCATTTTTGCTGGATATCTGTATTGAATGACATCTAATTTGACCCCCTTCTAAATTATGTTGATTTCCATTAACAACTAGTCAGTTGTTGTGTACGTAATCTGAAAACATTATCCACAGACAGCTTAAAACATATAACAAATTCTGTACTAGACATCATATTATTAAAATCTTTTAACACAAAGGCATACATTTATATGACCAGTTGCTAATTGTAAAGTAGATAAAATGTGTTGGCCCATCCTAGATCGGCTAACGGTTATGCAGGAGCCTTGGTGTAAACCATACACGTTCTCATAAAAGTTTTTTTTTACATAATGATAATCACTTTTGTGATCACAAACCCTGTGAATTTGCAATATGAGTCCCTTAGTGCTGCAAATGGCTTGAATGCAAGCATTAGCTCATAGGGAGTGCCTTTATGTATACGGCTCATGCTTCACAAATTCTCCTACTCCTTTAAGTTTACCTGCAGGGGTGGATAATAATACATTTGAGTAGAACGATTTCAAGAATAGGTGAAGCTGTTTACTCCTCTACAGCTATGTACTCGCTCTTACTCACAAAACCCAGGGTAAATACCAGGGCCAGATTTAGGATTACCACAAAGCTCATGTTAACAGAACACCTCTTTTTCTGCATCAAATCAGTGCATTCTGGAATTATCCATTCTGGTTCAGTTAAATTAAACAAAGTAGACTAAAACACCCAAAACAATGATTTGCAAAAGCAGAGGTTAGGACATCGGTGATCTTACCAAAATGGAAACAATTGCTTAGAGTCCTTATGGAGTCACTAAACCAGAATAACTGAGAGGCTTATTTCCAATCTCATGACAGAAGGAAGAAAACTTTATGCCTGAATTTGAGTTTACAGGATGGACCTAACTCCATCTGTATGGTGGAGAACAATACCTCTGCCACCCCAAGGGATCTCCTCCAGCCAAGTTTAGAGGTGTCTGCTAGCCCTGTGAATAACCCTTTACATTGATGAGAACTGCTGCCATGGCTGTTCCTGTCAGTGCAGCAAATTCTTCCAGACAGTACTGTCAGACATGATGGCCGGCCAGCTAGCAAACTCTTTAAAAGTTATTTGTGTGTCAAAAGCAAGCTCCCAAAGCAGAATTTTGTTTCTGAAAAATTAAAAGTTAATAGCCCTAACATACTGTGTGTTTTTTTCTTAGGGATTGGTTGACATTATATTTTTTCTCTGTTTCTTATAGCCAGATTTACCTCCCAATAGGGGTGATGATGAGAAGTCATTCTGTTGACGGCCGATACTCCATCAGGCCATTGGAGAGATTATTCCTGTGAAGGAGTGAACAAGACAAAGGGATGAGACAATCATTAATTGAACTGATTGATATTGGATTATGAATGAATATTCTTAATATACCCAAAAAAGACATATGTGCATCAAAGACACAACAAAAGAAACAGACAGAGATACTTTAATCATTGATTTTATTGCAAATATTGTAGGAAATAAGTCACTGAATAAATAGAGATCGTTTTCCCTCCATTCTTGTGACGTCCTGATCGATCATTTTATAGTTCCACTTGTATACTCATTTCCAGAATGAGGATATGGATCCACTGTTTAGGCTTCAGAACTGAGCTAGGGTGAAGCTGTTTACTCTTCTACAGCTATGTAATCGCTCTTACTCACAAAACCCAGGGTAAGTTTGTTCAAAAGCAGCCAGTAAAAGCAGGGTTATTGCCACGTGCTATTCTGGTATATTTTGGCAGCTTCTTGTTGCATCAAGCTATTTTTGAAAAGGCAAGACCTGAGGCAAGACAAACCAGGAATGAGGTTTCATATTTTGTTCGCCCAGACTTCTGTCACACCACCTTTGAAAGATGGTGGAGGCTGAGGCAGATGATAAAACCTTTTCCGAATAAGAAGGCTCAGGCTTTTTTAAATAACCCTGCTAGTTTAAAAGTTATCTGGAATGGACAGACACCGTTTTTTATGTCCGCGATAAGAGCTAGGGAATATCTGTAAAGCTTAGCAGGGTGAGTAGGAGGATAAGACATTAGAACCTGGTGCCTTTTCTTACTTTCTTTTGCTATGGGATATTTTCTTTTAGTCCCCCTTTCTTTTTCCTTTTTTCTATTTTAACCCCTTGGGCGCGGCCGCGATTCTGCGCCTGTGCGGCAGTTTTATTGAGTGGGCGGGTTCATGACGGCCCCCAGCCGTCATCAGCACACGCCCACCGTGATGCATGACGGCCGGGGGCTGTCATCAGCATGGAAGGGGTAAGGTAGCACAGTTAATATTGTTAAAATCTAGGCCCAGTTCCCATCTCAAAGCCCTATGTAAAAAATCTAGGGGTCAAGATTGATCAAAAACTGACCCTTAAGGAGCATGTCAACCACATTGCAGGATTGTGCTTCTTTACCATTGGTCTTTTACGGCGAGTGTTTCCTTATCTCCCTGATACTTATAGGAAGACACTCGTCCAGGCCCTGGTAACTAGCCGCCTAGACTACTGCAACGGCCTGCTGACGCTAGCAAATGCTGACGCAGTAGGTCGGTTGCAGGTGGTTCAAAATACGGCGGCTAGACTGGTTATGGGTGTGCAGGCTAGAACCCCCTCTAAGCCTCTGCTGATGGAGTTACATTGGCTCCCGATACGACAGCGTATCAGTTTTAAAATATGTTGTACGGTTCACAAATGTTTATACGGGAATAGCCCCAAATATCTATCTCAAGCTGTTGAACTGTATCAACCTAGCCGCTCACTTCGCTCAAGCAATCAAGCCCTCCTGAAACCTCCTGCAACTAAACGAGCTAGGCAGGGTGACCGAGCTTTCTCATCAGTTGGTCCTGCCCTATGGAATAAACTTCCTACTGAAATGAGGATGAATACCAATCATTTGGCCTTCAGAAAGGCGTTGAAAACGTTCCTCTTTCAGGAAGCATTTCAGTCCACTTAAAGCATCTCAGTTCTCTTAAACACATGCTAGCAGACAAAGCGCGGAGATACCCCATGGGATTGAATCCAGCGCGTTATAAGAAATTAAATAAAAATAAAATAAATAAAACACCGAAGGGGGGTATGTTAAAGTAATTAAACAGCATTTGTCAATTCAAATTATGGTTTGCTTTTGGGTTCTTAGTTAGGTGCGAGTCACCCATCACACACAGACATATGTCTGAGTGTCTCTCGTAGGAGATGGGGGGTGGGTGGGGGATCGTGGAGGTGGAGGGGGGTGGGAGTAAATTGCAAATAAAACATACCCAGAGGAGAAGATGAAATAAGTAAGCAACTAAAAAGCATATATGTAATTCAGAGAATGCGGTATGTGAACTGTATAGTGCTAACGAAAAAGCATGGAGAGGGATGGAGAGAAAGAAAAGAAAAGATTTGCTTGCAAATCAAGGAACCGTTAAAATCAAATTTAGATGCGGAGAGTGAACGTCTGCTCGATTAATATAGCTGGGTTGAATGATGTGATTAAGAGGGTTAAATTGGGGGAGCTGGTAAAGCTACATTCATTTGACATTGTATGCCTGCAAGAGATTCATCTCCCCTGGGATAAAAGACACTTGATGACAATTCAGGGCTATAACCTATTGACATCTACATCCCAAACGTCAAACATCCGAGGGGTAGCCATTCTAGCTAAAACATCTCTGGGCCAACCCAAGCGGAAGTTAGCTGATCCATTAGGCAGATGGGCGATAGTCAAACTTGGGATGGGCCTCACTACTTGCTCAATTTATGGGTCAAATTATGATGATCCTCAGATTTTTGAAGACCTTGAGTTAGAATTGGCAACATGGCCGACGCCCCAAATTGTGTGCGGGAACTTAAACATCGACTTAGATCCGCAGCTGGGGCATAAAAATCAAGGGGGGTACGAAGGACGGAAAAGAAGGGTTTATAGGGTAATAACCTCACTTAATAAGAGCCATGGTCTAGTGGATATGTGGCTGGCTAAATACAAAATACAGGAAGTACATATTATTCATTCCCACACAAAAAGTCTGTTAGAATTGATTATTTTTTTGGGTCAACAGTTCTCCTCAATAAAGCTAGTATTAAGATGTTGCCTAAGATCATATCGGATCACAATCCGTTAATTCTGGAGGTGGAAATTTCGAGCTTCACAAAAGAGAGTGGGAGATGGTCATTTGATAAAAAATTGCTGGTAAATATAGATTATAATGAGTATATAAAAAAATGGACAGGTGACTATTTTGATATAAATAGATACAGCACCTCGAGAATAGTTGTTTGGGATGCGTTCAAGGCGGGCTTGAGGGGAGAAACTATTAGCTATGTTGCCAAAGCATGGGCATTACGTATGGGGAAAAATCAAGAGCTAATGTGTAATCTCAAAATGGCAAAGGAAGAGCATTCTCTACTTATAAAACAGGGAAAAGAGACAAAGCAAAATGAAGGACAAATATTGGCTCTTAAGCCAGAAATCAATGGATGGCTTGTGCAAAAATCAGCAGAGGAGTTTCAGTCCTGGCGTAGTAGTTTATATGAGAGTGGAAAATCAGTTGGGAAGAGACTAGCTCTTCGCACCAGACAAAAGTCAGCACAGAACCAAATTTTAGCTATAAATGTGGGGGGAGGGGCACATCCGAATCCGGATGATATAGTCCAAAGTTTTCAACACTATTATCAAATATTGTATTCTGAAGAAGAGGTTAGGGAGGAAAGGATGACACTGAACGATATTACCCAGATGGTGACAACAGGGTATCTGGGGGAGGTTCTAGATGAAGATTCAAAGCGAGAGCTAGAATCAGAGATCTTACAGGAAGAGATGTTCTTGCCTTTACAGAGCTTGGTCTCAGGAAAGGCCACAGGCCCCGATGCAATACCCATTGAGGTATATAAAATTCTGGGGATGACCATAATACCACTCTAATTTGATCATTTTAGAGGTATCCAGTACAACAGGAGTACTCCAGAGTCATGGAGGGAGACTAGTATTGTAATTTTTCCAAAAAAGGGTAAGCCCCCAGACAATCCAGGGTCTTATAGACCAATATCTTTAATTAACACAGACACCAAAATATATTCTAAGGTCTTAGCTACTCAGTTGGGAAGGGTCATTGGATGCCTGTTTTCCCCGTGGCAACACAGCTTTATACCAGGGAGAGAAACAACAGACCATATCCGGAGAGAAATCTCATTATTTGATATTGTATCCGAGACGGGGGACCAGATGGCCATGATCCTTCTCGATACCGAGAAGGCATTCAATCGTGTGACGTGGGAATTTTTATTGGGGATTCTGGAGTTAAAGGGCTTTGGTCAGAGATTTATCAGAGCAATCAAAGCTATGTATCGAAATCCAAATGTTCGGATACAAGTGATGGGAAGAGAGCCAGGGGAGGTTTTTATTTCTAGGGGAACCCGGCAGTCTATCTAGGGGTGCATATTAGGGCGAGAGTGGATAATATAATTAAATTGAATTTTGACCCACTTATTAAAACCATATCTCCAGAACTGCAGAGGGTTAATGGACTGCATTTATCGATTATTGGGAGTGGAAATTTCTTGAAAATTAGTGTTTTGTTCAAAATTTTATACCTATTCAAGTCAATTCCGCTTGCTTTGGAGGATCAAAGCAAGTGGAGGATGCTTTTATCATATTGATAAAAGCATCAACTCTATGTTTTCCAATTTTATGTGGCAATATGGGAAGGTGAGGAGGTCTATGAAGTTTTTAATATTGACACAGGATCGAGAAGGGTTGGCAGCTCCAAATATTACATTATATTACTGGGCCGCCTTACTTTATCAAATAGCCTTCTTTCTAAAGATAGACAGGAATGGCGATGAGGGTATGATTGAGAGAATTCCAACAGTGTTTGAGCAGGCAATAGGAGATGAGGCCTCTGGGCTTCTTTTGAGACAAGTGGAAAAAAGTTACTATAAGAAAGTCCTGTTTCAAATCATAAAGAGTACTTTGAGGATCTGGAAGCAGGTATTAAAGTTAATGGAAATTCCTAGGGTTACGCAATACACTCCCCTGTGGCATGTATTGTTTTCCCGAGAGATGCCTATGATACTACGGGGCAGAAATGGGAGAATAAAGGGGTTACCACTAACAGAAACTTTTATGGGGGAAAACAGCAACCCCAATTTTCTGAATTACATCATTTCGGCGTATGCCCAAACAGTTTTTCAATTCATACAGATTAAGAGTATCCTTATGGCATATAGACCAAGGGTGATGATTGAGAGGATTCCTCTGATGGATCAAATTGGAAGTGAGTCTTGCAGGATTCGAGGCATATATAGTCTTTTACTAACAGCACTGCTGGACGATTTGGAAAAGAATGAGACATAATGGACAGTGAAATTGAATAATCAGGATGCAGACATCTATAGGAGCTTAGAATTATTTGCTAAAATTGTCATATCCGCTAACTTAAAAGCTCAGTTATATAAGACCATATTTAGTCTTTATTTTACACTGGTGAAGTTATTTTCTTGGGGGAAAAGGGTTGATGATAAGTGTCCTAGGTGCGGGATGGGCCCAGCCACCTTGATGCATATGCTTTACGATTGTGGGGATCTGGCCCTCCTAAAGTCTGGGATCCTCGGCTTTTGGAAAACCCTATTTAACAGCAACCAGTAGCTGACCACTACGTTAGCAATTTTGGGATATGATAACACCTTGGTGTGCAATAAAGAACAAGAATATTGCCTCTTCTTAGGCACAACTATGTTTTAGAATAATGTTAACAGCCCGTAGGAAGGATACAGATCCACCTACCTTTCAGATGTGGTTAGCTACACTGCTAGGGGTATGGAAACAGGAGGCAGGCTTGTTTGCATGTAGAGGGCGGAAATCTAGGAGCCAGGGGTTAAAAATATGGGCATGTATAACGGAATGGAGTGGTGAAGCCGTGGGCTTTTGATTAATAAGAATACTTGTAATGAGACCAATTTAGTTATAAAAAGGAAATCTAAATGGTTGGGAATAGGCGTGGGTTATATATGGTATAACTGCACCTTTTTCTTATCACTTGTATATATCGCTTGTAACATTCTTAGTATCTTTTAATGGTTTATATGTGATCCGAATTTGATATGAAATTGTGTACTATGATAAAACTGGTGCTTATTTTCGTCTCCCTTTTTAAAAAAAAAATGCTGTACAGTAAATGTATTAGATCCATTTATATAGGAGTTAGTTGTATGGAAATCTGGTTGTGGTTTTATAAGGCATTATCTTTTTTTGATGAAATGGATGCTGATTTAGCTATTAGAAAAGTGTAATAGGTTTTTAACTTTCTCTCTGAGTGTATTTATTCATTTTAAAGCTTTTTCCTCATGAATTATGTATTACTTTTGTAAGAATGTCTACTCTGGGTATGAATAAAAAATCTAAAAAAATAAATAGGGATTGTTTTACCTCTATTCTTGTGACTTCCTGATCGATCATTTTACAGTTCCACTTGTATACTCATTCCCAGAATGTGGATACGGATTCACTGTTTAGGCTTCAGAACTGAGCTGGGGTGAAGCTGTTTACTCTTCTACAGCTACGTACTCGCTCTTACTCACAAAACCCAGGGTAAGTACCAGAGCATCTTTCAAATGTTATTTTCTGGCTGTATCTCAGACACTGCCTTTGTACTAGGTGATAGCTCTCACAGTAGTAGCAATTGTGTTGGTCCAAATAGGAGTATCCCAAATATGGCCACAATGAAGAGGGAAATCTTTGCACCTGGCTGTCATCTGCCTTCTTTTAGCCCCCTGACCTCTTTTTCACCTTCAGGCAAATGTGCTATCATCAGGCATTATTTGCTATCACTCAGAGACCAAAGGGTACCTGTCTTGGCTTTTTACTGACTTTGCATGTTCTGATTTTCCAGCAAATACTTACTTGTGTTATGACAAAGGTGAGGGTTTCTAGGGGCTGGGCACACAAGAAGCATAAATAAGGGATATCCTAATGCATGTGACTTAGAATCACATAGGAGTCCTCCTGCTACAGGTATTTTTCCTTTTCCAAAGGTCTTTTAATGTTTTTTGGTATTCCTTTCCCCTTCTGGACTTATTCCATGTTCCCATTTTTGGGGTACTTTTGGTCCTCCTGGTTCTCATCCCAGCCCCAATCCAACTGGTTCTGGCCACCCTGGTACTAGATGTCTGAATCTTGTGCATCTGGTTCTAGTACTTCCCGACCCCGGACCTTCCTGGTCCTACCTTTGGTCCTTCCTTGTATTAGCTCTTCCCACGTCTCCTGTTCCTGGTACTACTGATTGTTTCCACCCTGATCCCGCTCGTCTCTAACTAGCTCTGTTGTTCTGGTTCTCCTTATGTTAGTCATCCTGATTCTCCTTGAACTGGTCCCTGTCCTTACGATCCACCTGGTACTGTGTAAACTGGTCATCTTAGGCTGGACCTGGTAACATTGTTTTTGTTTGTCCTGGTCCCCCTGATCCTCACCATTCTGGCCCTCCTGTTCTACTTTGTGCTTAAGGTTCTTATCCCCGTGGTTATGGCTTTTCTGGTCCTCCCAGCCCTGTTCCTGGTCCTTTTTATACTGATCCTTCTTTTCCACCTAGTCCTCCCCCTCATCTAGTCCCAGGTCTTAATTGCCCTAGTCCACATGTTCTTGATCTAACTAGGTCTCCTGGTTCATCTCAATCTTGTCATGATACTCTTGTCCCTGGTCTTCTTGTTCCTTTTCATCCTGTTTCTGCAGTAACTTGTACACTTGGTCCAAATCCTCCTTCATCAGGTCATCCTGTCCTTAGCCACCTGATTGGTTAACTTGGCTCTCCATGTCCTGGTTCTCCATTTCCTCCTCATCCTAGTCCGCCTTGATGCTCCTGTGCCTCTGTTAATTGATTTCCCTTTTCTCCTTGGTTGTGGTCCCACTCGTCCTCCTTATTCTTGTACTCTTAGCTCTTGATGTGCTGGCTCTGGCTGCCTGATCAACTCGTCCTGATTCTCAAGGTCCTATTCTCGTTGTCTTCCTCACTCTCAGTCTGGTTTGGTTTTTCTAGCAGTTGTCTTCCTATTCCTTTCTCACAGTCCATGTTCTTCCTGGTTTGTGCTCACAGGACTTAATCCTCTTGCTTCTGATTCTCGTTTGGGTCTTTGTATACCTAATACTCTTGGCCCTGATCTTCATGGTCATCCTGGTCCTTCCAGGCCCCTTCTCCAAGCTTTTCCTGTTCCTTCAAGGTCCTCTTGATCCTTGTCCCCATGACCTGGTCTTTCTGTTTCTCCTCAGCCAGTTCATTACATTCCTGGAACTTCAGCTCCTGGTAATGTTGGTAACTGCTTCCACCTTACCTCTCATATCCTGGTCCTCTTAGGCCTCACTTTCTTAGCTCATGTCCTCTTAGTTTGGATCATCCTGGCCCTCCTGGCTCTGCACCTTTTGTTAATGTATTTGCTGGCACTGCACCAACTGATCTCAGCCTTCTTGGTGCAGGCTCTCTTTATTGGGGCCCATCTGAGTCTGGTCATTTAGGTCCTGGTCCTTCTGGTCATCCAGGTCCAGTCCCCCTGGTCTGGCTGTTTTTGTCCTTCTGATGTTCCTTGCCTTGGTCCTGCTACCACCATGTCCTGGTCTTTCTGTTCCACTTGGTGTTCCATGGCCCCTGGGACTCCTATGCCTGGCCTTGTACTCTTGATCACAATCCCTCTATTAAGTAGCAGTACAATGCAGCACAAACAATGAAATTTGTTTCATTTATTTATATGTTTACTTACCTGTAATCAGCCACAATCCATAGTTTACTACTCCCCACCCTGCCCCTCCCCCGCCCAAATCAGCACCCAGCAGCACTCCCACCACGGGCCACTACTGCCTCTAATCCTCCTTACTCTGGTCCTCCTGGATCTGGTCCATCAGGTATCCTTGGCACTGCCCCCCTCTCTTCTTTGCTTATTCTGGTCCCCTCGTCCTACTGGCCATAATCCTTATGCTCCCAATCATTTTAGCCTACTGTATTTAGATTTAATCCTCATGCCGTGGTCGCCCTGCTCCTTGTCATTCTTCCTTGTTATCCATTCTTTCTAAGCTGACTGAAAAGTTTGTCAATGGTCAACTGACTAACTTTTTGGAGAAGAATAACGTTCTCCATCCCAACCAGTCAGGCTTTCGGTCAGAACACTCTACCGAATCAGCCCTATTATTCACTGCTGAAACCTTAAGGGCAGCAATGGATCAAGGTAATCAGGCAGTCCTCATTCTACTTGACCTGTCGGCAGCCTTTGATACCGTGTCCCATAACATCTTAATGGACCGGTTGGCTGCCGCAGGAGTAGGAGGACAGGTGTTGGCTTGGTGTAGAAATTTCCTTACCGACAGACGCCAAATAACTGTGTTAGGCCCATATCAATCTGAGGCTAAAAACGTCAGCTCAGGAGTGCCACAGGGCTCCAGTTTGAGCCCTGTTCTCTTCAATCTTTATATGGCACCTCTGATGAGACTGATCGCGTCATTCAAGATCAGCTCGATCTCTTACGCTGACGATACCCAGTTGATTTTGGTGTTGGATAGGGAACGACCAGGTGCCGAAGAAGATCTTAGGGATTGTCTTGCAGCAATATTCAAATGGATGAATAACAACCATTTGAAGTGCAACGCCGGAAAGACGGAAATTCTACCGATGGGTAACCTCAATCTTTTCTCTCCCACAGCATGCTGGCCTCCAGATGCTGAATTACCACCTAAGACAATTGCATCCGCCCGTAACTTGGGCGTTAAATTTGATGACCATCTATCTTTTAAACCCCAGGCGGTAGCAGTAGCAGGCATGTGCTTTCAAATTATTAAAGCACTCAGAAAGTTTTTTGACCTTCTGCCTTTATCGGCGAGAAAAACTGTCGCTGTAGCCTTAATCAACTCTAGGCTGGACTACTGTAATGGACTTTATGTCGGGGCAAATAAAATCGTCCTTCATAAACTACAGATGGTCCAAAATGCGGCAGCACGTCTCGTATTACGCCTGCCTCGTAAATCATCAGCTTCTGCAGCCTTGAACACCTTACACTGGCTGCCAATAGGGAAAAGAGTTTTATTCAAACTTCTCTTAATTACCTTTAGGGCTTTCCACAACCGTGGCCCATCCTACCTGCAAAATGGGTTTAAAAGATACCATCCAGCGCGCTGTCTGAGATCTGCAAATCAGAACCTACTCACTTTACCTCACTTCAGACTCGTCACTAAGGGTGGCAAATCCATCTTCGTATTGGGAACCAAAGCCTGGAATAAACTTCCCCTTTCCTTGCGGTCTATTCCACAAGAAGTTCTTTTCAGGAAAACACTGAAAACTTGGATCTTCTCTCTGCCCGACGCCTCTTGCAGGACTTTAGTGTAATGTGTGTGCAGAAACTTGGACAGTCTTTTCCATTCCAACCGGTCCATCTAAGTTGGTGTGCGCCAAGATACTCCTTGGAGTGGAAGCTGCGCATTATAAATGTCATTTACATTTACATTTACATTTACATTTACATTTACATTTACATTCTATACTAACGAGCCATCGTTCTTTTTTTCTGGTCCTTCTTATCCTGGCTATCCTGTTTCTCCTCTTTATGGCCATCCTGTTCCTAACCCTGTTCCTGGACTATGGACTGAGTTCACCCTGTCCTGATGTCCCTAGGCCTGATTCACAAAGGTAAACTTACGTTTTTGTATAAGTTTGCTACTTTTAGGTATTCACGAAGGTAAATTTAGACCAAAAATCTAAGTGTATGACTTTCAGTATTCACAAAAAGCATTCACGAGTAGTATCTTTAAGTCGGCAGTCGGGCAGAATCTCCACCCGAGTGAGGAGATTCTTTACTGAGTGCATACACTCCACTCTGGGTGCAAAGAGTACACCCCGGGTGAGGAATCTGTGGATGCAAAGATACCACTCGTAAATGTCTTTTGTGACTACTGAAAGTCGTAAGCTTAGCTTTGTGGTCTAGGTTTCCCTTTGTGGTTCTTATAAACCTTGTCTTTTGGCCAGCCTGGCCCTTCTTGGTTCCCCCAGTCTTGCCCCATCTGGCACTGGTCCTTTCAGGTCCTCTTGACCCTGGTCACCGCACTGTGTCCACGTTCTTTTCACCATGAACTTCTTAGTTCTGGTAACTTAGATCTTGGTCCTGCAGACCCTCATGGTCTATCTGAACTCTTCTATGTTGGCTCTTTTCATTTTTGTTTTTCTGTTTGGTTGGTCCTGGTTCTACTCTATCTGTTCCTTGTTTTCTTGGCCCTGCTAGCAATGCAGTCATAGGCCCTGGCACCCTTGATCCATGTTTTTCTTGTTTGGGTTCTCCTGAGCCTGGCTATTTTAGACTGGTCCTGCTGGCCACCATTGTCCATTCGTTATGGTCTTCCAGACTATGTTTAACTTGCTTACCTCATGTCTTCTTCACCCTGGCTCTGCTACTTGAGATGATTACTTTACATCACGCTGAGCTCAGGTCCGCTAGGTCCTGATTTCATGGCCATTTTAACCCTACTTCTGGCCCTCCTTGTATTGATCTTTTTAGTGCACCTAGTTCGCCGTGCTCTGGTCGTCTGTCAGTCTTCCTAATCCCTGTCCTGCTTATCCTGGTCTCTTGGTCCTAATGGTCATTGCCCTCCTGGCCCTGTGCTTCATTTTTTTATTTTTATTTTTTTACAGAGTTTTATATATCGCAAACTTGACCCGAATTGGGTATCAGAGCGCTTTACATAGTAACAGTTGCATTACATGAGGACACATTCATCTTTGTTAGGCACGGGGCGATTAAGTGATTTGCCCAGAATCACAGGATGTTCAGCGTCATTGCCGAGATTCAAACCCAGTTCCCCTGATTCGAGGTCGACCGTCCTAGCCATTAGGCCAACCCCTCTCCCCGTATTAGTAAGTGTATTCTTCGATGTGGTCCTGGTCCTAGTCCTCATTCTCCCCGTCCTCATGTCTTTGCAATAACTTGTCCTGGCCAACAACAGAAAATCCTAGTCTTGCCTAGATCTGATGTTCCATGACCGCTGGTTCATTATAGCCTCAGGACTTCTTAGTCCTGGTCTATCTTGGTTGTCTGTCTCATGTTCTCCTGCATATAGTCCACTGGATCCTGGTTCTCCTGTTTCACAGTCTCACAGTCCTTCAACTTTTCATCCTTGTTGTTTCTCATCTATCAGTCCTCCTGCTCCCCTGGTTGATAAAGTACCATGGTTTGCATGTATGTAATCCTTCTGCTACTGGTCCCCCTAATCTATGCAGTCCTGCTCTTAGCTCTGCTACTCTTTTGTTGGGTCTTCCTGTATTGGGATATGGTGCTGGTGTGACTGGCCTTGGTTTCCTTAGCTCTCCAGATCCCCCAGTCCTGCTGCATCATCCGAGTCATAATAGTACTCTGTGTTCCTGGTTTACCTGTTTTACATTGTTTGTCCATCTAACCCTGGACACCTCTAACATGATCATCCTAGTAATGGCGTTTGACATCCTCATCTAGTACTGGTCCTGCTAGTTCCATGATGAGGGTCACCCTGGTTCATGCAGTCCTTGTCACCCTGGTTCAGCGTCCCTCTGAATCTGACCTTCATGGACCTTCTGATACTGATCCCACTGGGCCTGGACTTCCTGGCCCTTCATATTCCTCCTCATCCTGCTGTTCTAAGGTCTACTGGTCCTGCTTGCCCTGGTTCTTTTCAGTCGTGGTATTCTCAATCCTAGACTATTTTCACTTGGACCCCTAGTCCTCCATGATCTGATTTCTCTGGTCTTGTTCCTTTCATCTCTGTTTTTCATTGGTCTCATGGTACTGATCCTCTTTGGTCTGTCCACCTGGGTCCGCTACTCCTAGCCACCCTTATCTCTCTAGTGCAGGTTGGTGTGCTTTGGCCCTCCTTTCATTATGGGCCAACCAAGCCCTTCTGTTCTGTCTACCGCTGGTCCTGCTGTTCCTTAGTGTCCTTGTCCTTTGGGTCCTGATTACTCTCTTCCACATCCTACTGACCCTCATAATCCTTCTCGCCCTGGTCCTAATACCCATAGTCCTATTTTTCCTTGTCCTTTTCTCCTCATCTATTTGTACCGTTTTTTTCTGGGATTGGTACCCCTCATCCTCATGGATTAAATCTCCTTAAACCTAGTTCTTCTTGTCTTGACAATAATGGCTCTGCTCACCGTAGGCCTTCATGTGTTCTTCAACCTGACTCTTATCCTTGTACTGGTCATCATTCTCCTCATACTTGTCCTACTCCATAATACAGCGCAGGTACAGAGTCAAAGTGAAGCCCTCATTTGCATGGGGCCAGACTCTTACGCATATGAGAGGACACACTCTCATGATAGCATTTGTG
The DNA here is from genome assembly GCF_964261635.1 of Lissotriton helveticus. Classification (NCBI taxonomy): domain Eukaryota; kingdom Metazoa; phylum Chordata; class Amphibia; order Caudata; family Salamandridae; genus Lissotriton; species Lissotriton helveticus. The sequence goes on along the minus strand of NC_136063.1, from coordinate 740,042,833 downwards.
TTACATGTCCACTATTACAGAAGGGGACACACAAACATCTGCATATAATATGGCCCCTGTTAGTCACCACCCAAGTTACATTAGGTGGGTGACTAAAATGTCAGTGTGGCTGGTAGGATCACTCATGACATAGAGGCCAGTAAGTATCTATGTCTGAAACCCATTTTGCTAGTTGAATGGTATGAAATAGTGTGTTTATTCCACAGCCAGCTGAGAGAATTGACACTTTTCCTGTGAATTACTCAGTGGATTGCATACCTGTCTCTTGCTTTTATTTCCATAAGCCTCATTACTTTGTCTCTCTCAATTTTCCCCTGGAAGTGGCCCAAAACACTGTGCCCAAAGCACCAATTCCTTACTTTAAGTGTTCCGCCCTCTTTGGCACACACACCACCTATCTCGCTGCATACCTTGCTTGGTGCTGCATGTCGACTGCTGCTGTGTTGCCAGGTATGAAATAGTAAGCAAGCAAAATCTTCCTTAAAACAAAGCCTATAATTAGTACATGCCTTCCACATGAAGCCCAACTGAAGCCCTGTCCTCCAGAATCATCAAAAGGAAGATCATGAACATTAAAGAAACTATGTATTCTCATAAGTGAAGAAAACATTTATATACCCTGCACCAAAACCATGACCATTATTCTTTGCAGACAATCAAATACTCCTAGAGAGCAGCTCAACATTTCTGTGTGCCCTATCCTGAAGCATAGCACCTGGGTCTGAGAGGAAAACAAAAAAGCTGAAGCTCCTGCATCGAAATTCTGATTCCCACATTGCTTATTTTAATATTAAAATAACGTAAATGTGTTTGTTCAAAATGTAATTTACTATTTTGCGATGTGTACACAAGCTTAGTTCAGACATTTACTTTCGTACATACTAATATGCTTTTGTATATGATCTAACTTTGAAATGCTTCACACATGTGGCATCCCCATTACAAGTCAACCAACACCCTACAATTGTCTGGAGTTCCATTTGTCTTTATGTCCATCTAAATTAAGACCTCCTTCACACTATTTACCCGGCTGCCAATTAAATAGTACATCATCTCCATTATTTACAGTGATGTAAGTGAAACAGTGAAGTTTCAGATATTTAGCAGGCCACAGGCTAAATAGCAGAGATTATCTACTATTGTGGCAGCTGCAGGTTAAATAGCAAAGATTATGCACTATTAGGTTGGCAAACATAAAAATAGCCCTTTCAACTGCTATATTGAACTGTGTTTTACAATATATAGTTAATATAATTTACTGAGCTCAATTTGGGCCATTGTTTCAAGAGAAAGTATACATCTTTACTTATATATTGTGCTGTAACATTAAATGATGTGCTATAAAATAAAGGCAATACAATGATTATCTGAAACAAGACATAGTAAGATTTATTTTCTAGACTAATAGTAAATCAACAGATGATGGCAAAAGACTGTAATATCTCAATTGTGATGTTAAAAAATCGAGCAATAGCAGTGTGATATTAATACATAAGGCCCACTTATACAACCATATGATATGAACATTCTATTATGTGCACTTGTGATGTACATATCATACAAAATCAATATGTTTCCTTATATGTGGGTAGTCCCTTGTATACTGCTCTCAGTTTGTCACAAGACAAGCTCTCTGTTTCCACCTCTCATGTTTTTGAAAATCCTCAAAGCACCTTGCAGGGGACACCTCAAAGCACCTTGCACCACAGCGCGCCGTGAGGGGAACGGTTCTGAGCCCTCACAGGATCACCAGCAGTCAGGGGGCATTTCGGTCGGCACGGGAGCAGCGGGAACCACATCCCCCAGCTGCCCCGGCCGGCGCAGGACCAGTGACGCCACAACAGCGCCCGGAGGCGCTACAAAGTCCGAGGGGAGCCTCCCGCCCGCGGGACGCGCGCGGGCGGCGCCGGGCGGAGCCCGGGCAGAGGGCGGGCCGTCTGTGGTCCTCAGGGGACGCCAGAGGACAGGAAAGGCCGGACCCCTAACATCTACGTCGCCAGAATGGGTAAGAGAAAACTGCAGACCTCGATTACAGGGGGCACTAGTAAAGTTAAAATTGCCCGTAAAACAAATGCCTCTGAAAGCATCATGACATACTTAACATCAGCGGTGGGGAAGCTAAACAAAGAAATTGCCGAGAAAGAACGAGAACTTGGGTTGGAAGGTGCATTAATTGACCCCAAAGAGTCAATGTTACCCCTAGAACCTAATGTTATCATCACCGCTGTCCATGACACTGTACCTGAGCACCAAAACATTGTGCACCAAGAAGACCCTATAGTTGCATTTGAGGCCCCTGAGTGTGCCCAAATCCCGGAGGGGGGAACACAAAACATGCAAAAAACCAGAAAAATTGCGAGACCACACAAAACGCAAGCTTTACGGTTTAGAGCTAACACAAAATCACGACAACCCTCAACCAAGCTTGAAGGCACAATAAAAGACATGATTGAAAGGGTTCTAACAGATACCATCGAAACTACGTTGATTAAGATTTCAAGTGATATTGTTGAAACACTAAAAGACTGTGTATCTGGTATATTAAGTAAATGTGATAGAATGAACTCGCTGTTACTTCAAAAGGTAACGGAGCATCTTGCCTTAGACTCACAACTGCCCCTGATACAACAAAGCCAACCTATGGAGGAGTCTAATAGTGCAGCGATTATGCCTAATCCAATACCTTTGCCACATACTTCTATACCGGATCCCACAAACAATTCTAAATCCGTAGATAAAACATTGCATACGTTTCGCAAGCATATTCCTGACCCCAAGCACAACCATAGACTTCACGCCATTGAAGAGGACGACTCTAAGAGAATTAGCCAAAGATCGGGTAATGGACAATATCTAAAAACAAGGATAAACTTACCCCCAGAGGCAACTCCGTTTGTGGCGGTACTGGTCAATGTACCGAGGCTTAAACCAGGAGAGTTAGAAACTGAGCAAACTCTTATGGAAAACGTAAAGAGCTGGTGCGATACAAATTGCTCAGGCCCAAGTGACATTTCAGCATCTATAAGCTTGGTAAGAAGAGTAGCTTGGTTGGGTCCGACCGCCAAATGCTTTTCTGAGGACTGTGTCATCATAAACTTTAGGAATCCACATGTTTGCTCTAGGCTATTTTGGGACGCCACAAATATTACACTTGGACAAATTCGTGCGGTCCCATTAGGTTTTTTCTACCCTCGCCCAGTACAACAAACTCCCCTGCTGACCATGAATACAAGGAAAAATACCCAACGACATAATGCTCACCTAGCTACTTGGGCAACTCAACCACTAAGCTCCCTATTGACCCAAAACTTCAAATACCCAGTGGCCTCTACACCTGTTTTGGAACTGAGAAACAGTTTTGCTGTCTTATCAGAACTTGATGCTAATAATTGACTGTCCCCACAGGAGGGGGTGGAGGAACAGCCCTGTAAAATCACAGAAACCAGAAATTTGAAACTAATGACTTGGAACATTTCTGGTCTCCAAGCCAAAAGGGAAGATACACTATGGCTGGAAATTATAAAACAACATGATGTGGTTGCATTACAAGAAACTTGGGACACTGAATGTAACTTTTGGGTAGAAGGTTTTGTATCCTTTTTTTTAGCAGCACAAAAGTCACATAGAGGGAGAAGCAAGGGAGGTTTAGGGCTCTTAATTTCAGTGAGCCACATGGGGGTGATGAAAACTATAAATGTAAACTCTCCCAATTGCCAAGCTTTAGAGGTTGTGATGAATACGGGGGAAAACATCCTCTATGTAAATTTTTATAATTCAATAGAAGGTTCACAAGGTAGTGAAAATATCCTTATGTTGACCGGATTTTTAAACGACTATAAAAAGAGTCAATCTACATTTGTTAATTATATACTTTTAGGTTATTTTAACACACATTTATGTGAATTGAACTGTCATTATGATGTTTGCCTGGAAGACGATTATTTGACTCACTCGCATTTTGAACATTCAGCAAAAGGGGGTGCCTTAGAAGAACTGCTGATAGATCTTGATATCTCAGAACCCGTTTTTGTGAACCCCAAAGACAGAGTGGCAACATATAGTGCCAGGGGTAGTAATACTATTATTGATTTCATTTTTGGGTCACCCAGTATCCTTAAAAATGTCATCTTCTATAATGCAACTCAGACGACATTTAGCGACCATAACCCGGTTATTATGGAACTAATTAACAGTAACCCAACCATAATAAATACTGGACTACAACCAACTTATTCTACAAAAATCCGGGCTCATGACCAGGGTAGACGAGTCAAATGGTCTAAGATCATCCCAGATTACTTTTTTAATGATTTGTGTGACAAAGTAGGATTAGAATTAAACATTTGCAGAGATCCATTGACTACTGGAGGGAATGTTATAAATGCCTTTGAAGTTATATGTAAAAATGTTGTACAGATACTCACGTGTAAACCCAATCTTAAGCCTCGCAAAGCATATAGGTGGTTCAACGCCGATTGCTCCAAGGCTCATAAAATTTTACTAGATGCCTTGAAAAGTACACCGCGCAATACTGTAGAGGTGAAAAGACTTAGGAGGGAGTATAAAATAACGACCGAGGCATGTAAGAGTGAAATTAAAGCCAAGGCCTGGGAATCATTATATGATAGACTGACCTTGAGGGACAGTGCCAAGTTTTGGTCTATAGTGAATACACCACTGTTTAATGGCAGAGAAAATGAGGTGGTGGAAGTCAACATCACTGAGAAACAGTGGTTGGGCCATTTTGAGATTATTTATGGCAGTAAGATCACAACAACTCCTTTCACCCCTATAGAATCTATAATCCCAGAAACCACATTGAGAATTACGGTGAAAGAAGTACAAAATGCCATAGAAAACACAGCAGGTGGTAAGGCCCCCGGCCCGGACGGGGTTCCCGCTGATATGTATAAGGCACACTCTCATGTGTGGTCCATAGCCCTTGCAAATGTTTTTAACCTAGTCTGTATGGACAAATCTAATATACCTACATCCTGGTCACACTCCATCATTATCCCAATTTTTAAAAAAGGTCAAAGGGGAGACCCTAGGTGTTACAGACCGATATCGTTGATCGATTCGTCATTTAAGATTCTAGGCAAAGTCATTTTAAACAAAATTAATAAGTGGGAAAAAGAAAACGAAATTTTATGCAATACCCAAGATGGGTTTAGAACCGGGAGGGGCACTGAGGACCAGTGTCTTAATCTGTATATGACCATCTGTAAATATACTGTTGCTGCTAGGGGGTCGATTCATCTGGCTTTTATGGACCTGTCCACAGCTTTCGACTTAGTTAATAGGTCGAAGCTGTGGACAATGCTCATGGAGTTGGGTTTGGACCCAGCACTTGTAAATTTCCTAGCCTATTTGCACAGAGATTTGACTGCATCAGTGCGTATGACAATGGATGGAAAATGCACCGCTGAGTTTAGATCAGCTAGAGGGGTAAGACAGGGGTGCATCCTAGCCCCCATGTTATTTTCTTTGTATATCAACTCATTATATTCAATTCTATCAACTATTACCCCAGATATACCTAGCATGGATGGGTTCCCCCTGCCCGTACTGATGTATGCCGATGACACAGTCCTTATTTCTAGAACCCCAAATGGATTACAGCTGCTTCTTGACTCATTTGGGATTTTTATGCAGAAATTAGACCTGGTAGTAAATATGGAAAAGTCACACGTTATGTCACTGGGGAAAGGAAAGAAAACCACAAAAACCTTGCGATGTAACGGTGTAATACTGTCCAAAGTTAAAACATTTACATACCTAGGCGTAATATTCGATGACCTGGGCACCTGGACTCCCCAGATTACAAATAAAGCGTTGGCTGTGCGCAGGTCGTTTGCAGCCATATTGAATTTCGCTAAAAGACTGGGAGGGAAACCCACAGAAGCCATACTCACCCTGTATAGAGCCAAAACTTTGGCCCTAGCAAGATATGGGGCTGGGATCTGGGGCTATAAGGATCTTGCCCCAATTCAGAAAGAAGAGAACAAATCCATGCGTTCTCTATTGGGTTTACCACAGTCTACCCCCTCCTTTGCTGTCCACACGGAACTAGGGTTAGGTTATATTGAGGATGCACTTAATATAGCCCCTCTACTTCTTTGGGTGAAATTATGGCTGAATCCTAGTCTGACTTTAAATCGCAAAATTATCAGCGATTGTATGGGGAGAGATAGAGCCAAAGACATAAAATGGTTGAAACATATTAAAACCGTAGCTACACAATTGGGCCGCCCGGAATTATACTTTAACCCCGAAAGCCTGTGTAAAGATGATGTCACATGGATAAAAGTTCAATTTATGAATTATAGAAATATCCATCGTGAAGCTCTGGAAATTGAGAAAACTACAGTAAGGGCACACTACACAGTAATATCAACTATGACAATTCAGCCTTATTTGATTGTAGTGAACAGGCCATATCATCGATGGCTATTGACGAAATTCCGTTTTAACCAGATGCATCTTTTATTAGGTGAATATCTGAAATGGAGTATGCCTAGGGATAATGCTCCTTGTAAATGTGATGGTTTCACTGATCAAGACCTGATACACTAAGGGGCTAATTAGGATGGCGGACGGACTTGCGTCCGTCCACCACCCTAGAGTAGGAGGGACCGTCCGCATGGGCTGCGGCGGTCCCTCTGTGCAAATTAGGATGTGACCGCCACCCTGGCGGTCACATCCTGGATATTTAACATTGCGGCGGGTGCAGCTTCAAGCTGCACCCGCCGCAATTTAAAAAAAGCATACATTGCATATGTATGCAGCAAGCAGCAGGCAGCGCGCGGTGCCTGCCGCTTGCTGCATACATATGCAGGGGGGTACCATAGGTACCACCCCCCATGTGCACCCCCCACCCCCCCTTCACCCAGGGGGCCCGCAACGGGCCTCCGCAGTGAAGCTCCATATGCTTTTACACGGCAGAATATCCGCCGCGTAAAAGCATTTCTTTCTGTGCATCCTAATATGGTGGACGGTGTCTGAGAGACACCGTCACCATATTACTGCTTTTCCGCCGCGGTTGTAAGCCAACCGCGGCGGAAAAGCTGTGGACGGAAACCAGGACCCACCAGCCATCCTAATGTGGCGGTGGGTCTTTGGTGGGTCCGCTGCGGTTTTTCCGCATCCTCCGGGCCGGCGGTGGATTCCGCCGGCCCAGAGGATGCAGAAAAACCGCCATCCTAATGAGCCCTTTTGTCTTTTTTTGTCCCTTTTTTGTTGAGGGAAGGAAAAAATATATCATACCACTTCTGAGGGACAAGGGATTTATGCAAGTGAAACCTGCATTGTTGTTTTTACAACTTATGGAGACCCCTATTGTGATGTTCAGGGTTGCTAATTTCTTGGTAGCATCGATGCGAGCTAATCGACATAGAGTGTTGAATACTCCAATGATGGAATGCATTCTGGAGTAGCCCAAGTTTAGATTTAACTTTATCCTGTTAAGAGTTGTTCATTTACTTTCTCCCTGTTGTGATCAAGCGTTAGGATGAAGTAATAAGGCAAATGAAACTACTTATAACTGTAATATGATGGTTTTAGGGTATATGAATTATTTTTAAATGATAACTGTTTCTGACTTTTTCCTACTCAATTGTTCTTAACCGTTTTCAATCAATTGCTTATAACTGAATTGCATTGTTGATTAGTGTTTGTAAGTGTTTTTTTTGTATAATTGTGTGCGTAGTATACTTTTATGATTTTAAAATAATCGAATAAAGTATTTTTGACTCTGACTCTTTTGAAAATCATGTAAATGCCATGAAACCTAAAATTGGCTTGCCGATATCAGGCCATGCAGTTATATGCACCTAATTAGTATTTTGAGTTATTATTATTAACTGCCCGCTTATGCTTTTGTATTCTCATTTGTAATAGTCAAATAAGGTTTTTGACATATATTAGGTTGTGGCTGCTCATAGTAACATAAACCACTTACACCATTACAATCAATTAACTAAATAACTTAGTATTTGCATTCTGTACTGTAGCTAAATTCCTATGTTTTATTAAGACCCATGGCACACCGGTTGTATTGCTGCATGTAATGAAGCCCTTATGAGATTCAGGCAACCAGCTAACAAGCTGTTTTTTTGGGTGGTAGTGTTGTGTATCTCCAATAAATCTATATAGGATCTACGCGTTTAGACAACATAGACTGTGGGATTGGTGTCCAGACTGATTCCAGACACCCCCACCGGGTACGTTCGCCTGTATACCAGGTAGCTCCCAGTGCCACTAGTAACCCCTCTTTCCAAGGAGAGAATAGTTCTTGACAACTTTCAAATATGACAACTCTGTCCCATCAAGGATCATGGAAACAGTACATTTTTTTCGCTCAGTCACTCTTGCTCACTTTGTTTCAGAGAGATACATAGAATAAACGATGTGGACATTTTTAATAAGCATTTATTGAACCAGCGTCATTCTAGTGTAAAATAGGTGTGCTGAAACAACCATTAGACAGAAACAGATATAAATGATTATAAGCACCAACAGAGTAAAAGGATGGTAGATTTCTACCATAGTGCTAAAACATTGAATACAGGCAGGTATATAAATACATGACAGGAATAATGCGTACTCCTACGATGCAACCCTAACTAGATGTACCTAAGTGTCCATGACAAAAATGCAACACAAAACAAATAACATTCTTCTTTGTGCAATTCCTTAACACCTCAATTTTGTTGCTGTCCTTTAAACAATTTACGCTGAATCTGTAGGCAACTCAAACTTTTTCTTATCAAAGAAAAAGTGTGTCCAAAAAATGTCTCTTTTCAATCCCTCGCGTTAGTTACATTAAACTGTCTTGCGATGGGCGCCTTAGAATGAAAGAAGCAGACTTAGCTTTCTTTTTCTTTGTCTTTCTGGTGACAATGCTGGAAAATTCAAGAAGTCTCCCCCGAAGTTGTGCAGACCATCCTTGCGAAGACAGACACCAGGAACCCTGCTGTGCTGGTTTTCAGGTGAGTAGCACGAAGACAGAACCTTCCGTGGGAATGGGAGGAAGGCCAAGCACTTTCCAGAACTTGGGTGTGGCCTTATATAGAAGTGGCACACCCAAAATGGCTGCCACGTAGAAGCACGTCCTACATGACGTGAGGCGTGGCACAGATTCCTTTCAAGTTCGGCATTTGCCAAAAGCGCTGTTTCTCTTTCTGCATTGAGACAGCGTTTGGGCAGATTTTGAGGCCAGAGAATCAGCGATTCCTCATTGCGCTTAAAGGTTAAGGAAACGAGTGATTAGCAATGTATATGAATACTCTATTTACATTGCAAAACAGAACGCACTGCAAAGAGCATTACAACATGACTTTGTGGTTGACATTACACTATAATAGGAGCATTATAATGTCACCAAGCACCATTAACATATAATCATAAGGTCACATAACATAATTACATATAATACATCAAAAGGTGGTGCTGGTTGCACGGGAAAGAGGTGGGTTTTTATAATTGGAGTTCTCCGTATTCGTTAGAAGCAGAGAAAACAGAGGAATCACACAGTGCTCCCACCTCAAAATCCCACCTAGCACCCTAGGAATAGTTTTTGGTTTATCAGGATTTTGAAGAGGAAAAGTATTTACCAAACGTGTAGCATTTTTTAAATCAGCAAGGGGTTCCCAGAACCGCTCTTCAGGACCATACCCCTTCTAGTCCTCTAGATAATAAAATGTTCCTCTTACTCTCTGGGGGCCTCATTTATGAAACTGACGCATCGCTGCGTGAAAACAGCGATGCATCACTTTTCACTGCGCCCTCCTTGCGACACCAACGATGCGTCATAATTACAGTATGACGCATCATGGCGCAAGGAGTTACAGATACGTCAGTATTTCTGACGTGTCTGTATGGCGCAAAAGTGGCGCATTGCTGGAGTGTGTCACAAAAGTGACTCAACCCCAACAATGTATCCTTTCACTGGGGCTGGGCCTGCGTCAGTCTTACGCCTGCTGTGAGGCAGGCGTAAGAAATTGACCCATTTGTGTCCTAGAAGTGGCGCAGTGAAATCACATAGATTTCACTGCGTCACTTCTACGACCCTTTCTTGCGTCAATACGCCCCCCTTGCATACATTATACCTGGCGCAGGTATAATGTGGAGCAGGGGTTTACAAAGTGACGCATCTACCTATATGCGTCACTTTGTAAATATGGCGCAACAAGGCGCATTTTTTACGCCACTGGTGCGTCACAAAAAGTGACGCACCAGTGGCGTAAAAGTGACACATAGCCTCATACATGAGGGCCTCTGAATCTAATACTGCCTTAACCTCATACTCTGGAACTCCCTCGATATCAATAGGTCGAGGTGCAGCTTTAATGCGAGTCATTGGATTGTATGGTTTCAAAAGAAACACGTGAAAGACAGGATGGCAATGGTACTTTGGAGGAAGAGTTAATTTAATACTAACTGGATTAATAATTCTTTCTATTGGGAATGGACCAATGAACCAAGGACAGAATTTCTTATTCCCTTTAATATGCACATTTTTAGTAGACAACCAAAGCTTATGTCCAATTGCAAATAATGGCTGTTCTGTACGATGACGATCTGCTTTATCTTTTTGTTTTTCTTTTGCTAAATGGAATTGATCCTTGTTGTTGAATGGTTGTCAACTTAGCTACATAATCTTGAATAGAAGGTACAGACAAAGAAGAGTTCACTTTTCCAGGAATATTCTTTGTATGAAAATCATAAGCACAAAAGAAGGGTGACATAGCAATAGAGGAGTGGTCAGTGTTATGATAAGCAAATTATAATATCACTCCAATCTTGAACACAGGTTCCCAATACACAACATAGGTATTTTTCAATTGTTTGATTCGTGCGTTCTGTTAAACCATCAGTTTTGGGGGTGATAACCTGATGATGTCCACACTTCCATGTCTAGTGATTTACTTAAATTACGCCAAAAATTAAATATAAATTGAGGGCCTCTGTTGGAAATTAAAACAGATGGAATGCCATAAAGGCAAATGATTTCTTGTCCAAATATTTGGGCTAAATCTACAGCTGGGGGAGGTTTTCTTAACTGTATCAAATGATCCATACACGGGAAATGATCAACTAAGGTTAGAATAGTAGGGAAACCATCTTTATTAGGTGGGAGTTCTACAATAAAATCAAGGGACACAGTATGCCATGGTTGAGGTGGTATAGCTAATGGTTGTAATAAACCACTAGGGGCATGATGTTCGTATTTATTCTGAATACATATGGCACAAGAGTCGATATATTCTCAAATATCATTAAACATGGAAGGCCACCAAAAGTTTCATTTAATAGAATGATAAGTCTTAGTAATTCCAGGATGAGCAGACAAAGTTGTATGATGGTGTAATCAAATTACTTTTCTTTGAGAAGTTACAGAAGGTAGAAATATTTGTCCATTCATGAATAATTTGTCATCTTTCCATTGCAATAATGGATATAATTGTTGCCATTCTGAAACAGTTTTTGCTTTTAGTTCTGTTTGAATCGGCATTAGCACATCTGAATTAGTAATTCTAGCTTGGAAACAATGTGTAGGTAACATAGATCTAGTTTCTTCTTGAAGATTTGTGCCTTTCTCTTCAATACTGATTCGTGCTAAAGCATCAGCTTTATAGTTTTCTTTTCCTGGCTGAAATGTAATAACAAAGTTGTAATCGTTAAAAAATAATGTCCATCGAAGCTGGCGAGCAGAGAGGGCTTTTTCTGGTTTTAAGCTTTGTAGATTACGATGATCTGTATAGATCGTAATTGGGTGTCTTGCTCCCAACAAGTAGTGCCGCCATTCTTCAAAAACTGCTTTGATAGCCAATAATTCTCTGTCAGTAATGGCATAATTTTGGTCTGCTGCAGATAATTTTCGGGAGTAGTAAGCAATTGGATGTGTTTGTCCGGTATCTTTATGTCTCTGAGACAGGATGCCTCCTAAAGCGAATTGTGAAGCGTCTGCTTCTACTATGAATGGAAGAGAAGGGTGCAGATGCATCAAAATAGGAGCCAAGGTAAATAGGATTCATCCCAATCAAATGTTACCCCTTTGCGAAGAAGTTTGGCAATTGGGGTAATGATTTGAGAAAAGTTGTGGAACAAATCGCAGATTACAATTGGCGAAACCCAAAATGCTTTGGATTTGTTATACAGATACAGGACTTGGCCAGGTAAATATTTATTCTATCTTCTTTGGGTCCATTTCTATTCAACTAGGACTAATTATATAGCCCAGAAAATCTACTCTGGAGGTGTGAAACATACTTTTCTCCAAATTAAAATATAAAGAATTTTATAACAGTTTTTGAAGGATGGCTCATACTTGTTTTACATGTTCTGATACTGAGTTGGAATATATAAATATGTCATCTATTTAGGCTACACAACAGATGCCAATGAATTCACGCAACATCTTGTTGATAAAAAACTGAAAAGCTGCAGGAGCGTTGCAGAGTCCGATAGGCATGACTTGATATTCAAAAAGAGCAAATGTAATTTGAAACACAGTTTTCCATTCATCACTCTCTTGGACTCTTACAAGGTGATAAGCTCCACTCAGATCAAGTTTGTTGAAAATAGTTGCTTGCTTCATTTGATCCAAAAATTTAGGAATTAAAGGCAAGGGATAATGATTTTTTAACGTCACGTTATTCAAGACGCGATCATTGATGCACTTGTGCAATTCTTCCTCTTTCTTCGGTTGTATGAAACCATTAGCTTAAGTACTCGTCAAGGTAAGTTCTCAAATACTCATTCTCTTTCTCTGTGAGGGCATAAATATGACTACAGGTTAATGTGGCCCCCGGTACTAGATCTATACAACAGTCGTAGTCTTGATGTGGTGGTAGGGTGTTTGCCTTTTTTTATAAAAGACATCTACAAGATCTCCATGTTCCTTTGGAACACCATCAATGAGTAAGATGCTTTGTGAATATTTTGGAAAGTTATGGCCTTGCACCTTTTCCTCTAACACCTGGTGTAGGAAACAGTTAGAGAGACAATGTTCAGAATTTAACGTTATTGTTTTCTTCATCCAATCTATTCTAGGGTTATGCTGGACTAACCACGGAATACCAATATCAAACGAAACTCGGGAGCAACTATGATGTTGAATACAATCTTTTCACCATGGTTTGTGGAACACATCATATTTAGACGTTCTGTTTGATTTTGTATGAGACCAGAGGTTAATTATGTTCCGTCCTCTGCACAGACAATTTCTGGATGAAGTTTAGGCACGGATCTTAACCCTAATTTTTTTAGAAATTGGATATCAATAAAGTTTCCGGTAGCTCCAGAATCAATCAAAGTGTCTACTGACCAGGAATGTGTGTCATTTTTCCCTGATTGTAACATAACTCGAATGCTGGAAGAATTCAGCAGGAGCTGTGGAGTCCAAACTAGAAACTCCCATCAACAAACTGACCTCGCCTTTTGTCGAGTTCTCTAGTTTTCGGATGATTGGCTGATAGCCACTTCATTGATCTTTGTTTTCCCTTTTTTTGGAAGAGTGGGGCATTCCTTTACAAAATGTCCAGTTTTTCTACAATGAAGGCACTGATTTAACGAACAGCATTTATCTTTCTCTTCTTTCATGAGGGGTCTCTGATGGTTCCAATTAGCATTGGTTCCCCCAAATCAGGTTTGTTAAGGGTCTCTTTTGGAATATGTTTTTTCCTTATAGACAAACAATTTAGATTCTGTTTTACCTTGTTCTCCTTTACTTTCCAATAAACGGTGATTAAGTTTAACTACTAAGTCAATGAAGTCAGCAATATACTCAGGAGGATCTAAAATTTGATTTATCATATCTTTAAGTTCATCTTGCAATCCTTTATAAAAGAGAGAAACTTTTTTTTCTTCTGGCCACTCAGCTTCAATAACCAATCGGTGGAAAACAGAAATGTAATGTAATAAATCTGATGAGCCTTGCTTTAAATGCAATAACTCCTGATCAGCTGATTGCACAAACCAATGTTTAGCAAATATTTTCTTCATAGTCGACTTAAAGTTATAGAGAAATGGGTCATCACTCTACACTAAAGGTTCAGACCAAAGAGCTGCGTCCCCACCCAAGTATGACAGGACAAAGGCAACTTTAGAGGAATCATCAGAAAAGGCAGTAGGCTTTGTGATAAAATGTAAATGGTATTAATTTAAGAAGATTGTAAATTTGTTGCTATCCCCATTAAACAGTTCCGGAGGTGCTAAAGGAACCGATACAGGGGTTACCACTTAAATTTGGGTAGGTGAAGTGATAGTAGATGAATCCAAAGTTTCAGTAGTAGGCTGTAAATTAGGCTGAAAGGGAGGTGGTTTTTAAATAGGTTTTTGAAAAGCTGGAAAACTTCAAGCTGAACGATCCTGCATTGTATTTTGTAGCGAAAATGAATCTCTGCGTAAAGATGTATTTTCTGACTTAATTTCAGCCAACATGGCGGCTATATCTTTTAAAGAGATTTGCTGTGACTGGTCCATTATGTCTGGGCAAAACGTTTCTCCGTGGGCTTGGCCTTCTGTCGAGGTAACAATATACTCTTACCTGTTTTGTGTGTACTGTTGGTTTCGCAGAGACGTAATGGTCCAACTTCCCTCAAACCGACTTATTAACTAGCAGGTTATAAAATCCCCTCAAGCTAAACAATAGGCATTAGGGAGGAGTGCCAGATACTGGACGCTGGTGTGCTCTTGTTGTCGACCTGCAAGGCAACAAATTAAACTAACTTGGGGGTCGATTAGGATCAAGTCTGTCCGCGACCCCTGAGGAGGAGGGAACGTCCGCAGGGGTTGCGGCGTTCCCTCCGAGCAGATTAGGATGTGACCACCAGGGTGGCGGTCACATCCTCTATCTTTAACATTGCGGCGGGTGCAGCTTCAAGCTGCACCCGCCGCAAGGTTAAAAATGCATGCGCGCGGTGCCTGCTGCTTTGTGCACGCAAATGCAGGGGGGTACCATAGGTACCCCCCATGTGCACCCCCCACCCCCCTTCACCCAGGGGGCCTGCAACGGGCCCCCAAAGTGAAAGTCCACACGCTTTTCCACGGCGGAAAAGCCGCCGCTGAAAAGCATAGGAATGCAGACATCCTAATATGCCTGGCGGTGTCTGATAGACACCGCCAGACATGTTAGAGCTTTTCCTCCGCGGTCGGAGACGACGGCGGCGGAAAAGCGGCGGACGGTCTTCCAGACCCCCCAGCCATCCTAATCTGGCGGGGGGTCTTTGAAGGCTCCGCAGCATTTTTTCCGCATCCTCCGGGCCGGCGGACACTTCCGCCGGCCCGGAGGATGCGGAAAATCCGCAATCATAATCGGCCCCTTAATAACTATAGGCTGCTTCTTCAATAAGTCCAAAGTGACCCCGCACACTTCAACAGTGAATAATACAGTATCAGTAACGTTGTACATATAGTTCCATTGACTCTCCAATCGTTCTCCCAAGAATTCCAAAGTCAGATTTCTTCAGTAGACAAATTCTTTATTCACAAATAATACTTAAAACCAATAGCCAACGCGTTTCGTCCGTAACCGGACTTCTTCAGGGCTATATTAAAAAATACAAAACATGAAAATATTTACATATGAATAGCATTGGTCTATTCAGAAATAATCTATACAAATTTTTACTCACATTAGTAAAAACATTGAGAAAACCAGACAGTTTATGTTAAACATTAGTCAAAATCAGACATGGATGTTATACTTCTTTTCCAGGGAGAACACATTTAGAGAATCAAATATAACCATCGTAGTACAAATTATTTACAGCTAGAAAAATACAAAAACATCACAAATCATTAACTCTTTTGGTTGAAAAGCTTACCCAGAAGTGGAACAAATGCCATTTTTTTTCTCTGATCCTTTCAAACATTTCTAGTCAGATTTGGTTAAAGGATAAGAACACAATTATTGGAATGTAGTTCCATGATGTTTAATCATGAAATACCTTGTTTAGAATTCTCTATATAATAAAGCTTCGCAATGGTCTTCAAGCTTGAGACTCGAGTCTTCTGTAAGGGGATAGTGTATTTTTAACATTTCATACAATGATCATATATAGGATAGTACCGTGCTTTAACATTACTTCCAAATTGACGCATCTTCGATTCATGATCATGTTACAGATAGCCAATCTATCTGAGAAATTACATTTCCTATGATGACTTGTAGGTCAACATCTATGTTAAGTGTCATAGGCTGTTTTATCTATACAAATAACCTGTTATATATCCCTTCATCGAGTAATAGAAAGATTATTATTTTAAGTTATTCGACATTAATTAGTTTTGACCATCTATACAAGTACCATGAATACAATAAGTCTATTGAAGAAGGGACATCAATTTGATCACTTACTTTAGATATCAATAAGTTATCATAATTCCAAGGTGTACCAAGTTCCCATTTTTTGAAGAAATAAATTGTAAAAGCCTACAAAGAAAGAAAAGTTTAAGAACGTTTATGAAGATATAACACGCTGTCATTTACAGTGTCTGATATACATACTGAATTTATATTAGGGAATACATGATTTATATAGTCGAAAACACGATACACTGCGTGTATGGTTTTCTACATATAACACGCCCAGTTTGCTGCTTATTTGCATATGCATGACCACAGCCGTCTTGGCTTGGTCAGAAGAAGAAAAAATAGAATAATGAGTAGATGGCATCCTGACTCACAATGAGCTATAGGTTTTCAAGTAAAGCGTTGATTATATACCAAAGTTAATTTTATGAGTAGGATGTTACAAGTGGCACCATGTTGACAGCCAGTCTCGGCATTCAGATCGGTATGAAAACACACCATGCGGTCGCCATCTTAGAATGCGACGTCTTTACAATCGGAAAAAACACCAATCACCTCATAAGACTTACTCAACACATGAGTATTGTCTACAATATAAATCAAGTTAAAAAACAAAAGTCCGCCTAGTGAGATGTAGTGTTTGTTGCTGTTTTAAGCGATTATATACCAGAGTTCATTTTATTGAGTAGGATGTTACTAATGGCACCATGGTGACAGCCAGTCTCGGCATTCAAATCGGTAAGGAAACACACCAAGCGGTCGCCATCTTAAAATGCGATGTCTTTACAATCGGAAAATAACACCAATTACCTCGTAAGACTTACTCAACACATAAGTATTGTCTACAATATGAATCTAGTTAAAAAACACACAACAACAAAAGTCCGCCTAGTGAGATGTAATCCTATGTCAGGAAAGACACCCTATTGTACTCTCAAGGATTACTCACCGTGAACAGAGTGTCGGCGTCTCGTAAATCATGCGGTCGTCTGGTTCAATAGGTTACTTTAGAAAAAGTGTATTTATATCCTCTCGAACAGTCATTAACAGGCAATTACTGAATCTAATTAGTGGTTGAGCCAGATGAAGTCGTATAGAGATGACGTGTACATTTGCTCGATAATGTCCGCCATCTTACAGTGGTCAAAATAACAGAGAAAAAGAGTATGTTCATAAAGTTTCTCAGTTCAAAATAAGAAGGATAAAAGTTATCGTTATATCATGGCAGTCTAGATAATAATAGAATATGTCTGCTCTCCTTTATACATATACCACTCGACAATACACATGTCTATTTTGTTTAAGAGCCGACTTTTATTACAAAACAAAATCACATGGGACGGTACGAAATACCTATCAAGACTCGACTAATGTAAACACGTGTGAAACCCATAAGAAATATATCAATAGGTAGGATGGCAATCAAATAGTAAATCCTTTGGGTTCACTCGATATTGGTCGCCATCTTGGAATGGTCAAGAACCAATACACTGGGTGCAATAAGCACCACTTTAGATAGATCAAAAGATCAAGAACGATCCAGTGTGTACCTTGGCATGCAGTCAAAGGGCACTGTCACAACCTGACTCAAATTTAAAAATAAGCTTATTATATTATGTCTTCCGAAATACTAATAAGAATACAGATAATAACCAATGTATTGTCCCTATTTTTTCTCTTTAATCGCCGCCATTGTAGAGAGGTCAATAGAACGAAAAAGACGCTATATTCATTAGATTTCTCATTTCTAGAGTAAAGAATAGAGTGATCGTTGTCGCATAACAGATTAAATGATAACAAGATATGATTTATTTAAGAGCAGACTTCCATCATTAATAGACTCAGATGTGATGACAAGAGATATCTATTTAAAGATCGAATGATGTAACTATATACATATATATATATATAACTGTAGCTGTATACCAATATACTGGGTGCGATAAGCACCATTTCAAATAGATCAAGGATCAGTAACGATCCAAAAAGTGCCTCAACATTAGATAAGAGGGCAGCATCACGTCCTGAATCATATTTCGAAAAGGGTTCATTATATTATATCCTGAAAAACATTAATGATAATACAGATTCCAAGATTCAACACATTGTTCCTATTATTTCTCATTCCTATACCTCTCTTTCCAGATCCAAGTCTGGGGAAATCTAAGAAGATACAGATTTCAGCAGAAAATAATAGAGTTCATCACTTATATTCATTCGCAGATCTCAATCACAAGTGCGAACGATAAAGACGCAAATTGTGAGGATACAGATTCCTACAGAAAATGGTGAAATTCATTATTTATATTTAAACCCTGAGTCACCGATCTCAATCTGCAGATCCAACGTGCCTCCAATTGTCTGAGGCACATTGTCCTATTCCCACCCCGTTTGCCAACCGGGACTCTGTCAATCGCATGGAATGTAATCTCTTTTTCCAAAGGATGGTGTTGCAAGATATGTTGTGCCACCGGGCTGCGGATGTCATTGTGTCTTATATTCCTAACATGTTCCTGAATACGTATTTTCAGGCATCTAATACTACTGCCTACATAAATCATTTTACAATGACAGATGATGACATATACAACAAACGTGCTGTTGCAGTTTATGAATGTGGTGATCATATGTTTCTTGGGACTGTTATAACTAAAACTGTCCGTCTTATTCATCCCACATTTGCACACTGAGCAATTGTCACACACAAAGAAACCAGCCGGTTTCTTTGTTAACCATGCAGAACCACGGCATTTGGGTGGGTTTACATAGCTAGGGCAAAGAATATTTTTGATCGTAATGCCCTTTTTGTAGACAACTCTGGGTTTGTCGGAGACAACACCTGCCGGTAATGTATCTGATTTCAAGAGGTGCCAATGTTTCCTTAAGATATTATAGATGTGGCTGCTGTACATTCCATATTCTGCTATGAATGAACATTGATTTAACGATGTATTTGTGTTCTTTTTAGGTTGTTTAGTTATTGTATCACAATGTTTCTTTTTTCCAATTCTATTCTCAGCTTTCATGATGTCATTTTTTGCATATCCTCTAGACACAAAATCATTCTTCATTCTATCAATAGTGTTCTCAAAATTAGCCTCTTCACTACAATTGCGACGTGTACGTATCATCTCACCATATGGGAAGGCTGCTATGGTGTTTCTGGGATGACAACTATCCGCATGCAATATGCTATTGCACAAAGTCTTTTTTTATACATATCACTTTGAATTACGCCATCCTTTACATAGAGTTTTAGATCGAGGAATAAATTTTCCTTTCTGGAGTAATTGATAGTCAATTTAATATTACGATCATTATCCTTCAGATAACGAAAGTAATCAGTTAATCCATCTATGCTTCCCTTCCAAATAAGAAAGACGTCATCAATGTAACGGACGTAAAAGATTATATCGTCCATCCATTGTGTAGCACCACGGCCCCAGGCATGCTCCATCTCATACAAGCCCATGAAAAGGCCTGCATAAGATGGAGCAAACCTGGAACCCATGGCAGTGCCCTGTTTCTGCAAATACCAGTCATCTTCATGTAGAAAGACATTCTGTGTCAATATTAGCTCTGCCATGCTCAACAACATCTGAGTGTGCTCAAGGTGGCAGGCATTGCGTTTGTAAAGAAAATGCTTTAGGGACCTGATTCCGTTTCTTAATTCAATACAGGTATACAAACTTTCCACGTCCATGGTTACGAACGTGAAAAGTTCCTCATCCCATGTTACATCTTCTAATTTGCAGAGAAGTTCCCTGCTGTCTTGTAAATAGGACGGTAAATTCCGCACAATAGGTTGAAGAAAAGAATCCACATATTCAGCTAGGTGTTCAGTTGGACCCCCATTGCCCGATATAATTGGCCTTCCTGGAGGAAAAGCACCGCCCTTATGCACCTTGGGAAGTGCATAAATGCAAGGAAAACGTGAGTCTTCTGCCATCAGATACCTGTATTCAGGATCTGATATTAATCCCGACTCCTTCCATTCAACTAGTCTCGCATTGATGGCACATTCGATATCTTTGATTGGGTTTGCACGTAGCATGGCGTAACAGGTAGTGTCATTGAGTTGTCTACGTATTTCGTTGGAATAGTCCTGAAAATCCATAAAAACGATGTTCCCGCCCTTGTCAGCCTCACGGACTACCAAGGACGGGTCATCACGGATGGTCTGGAGAAAAAGTTTGTCGGATTTGCTGATATTGTAAGGATGTCTACATCTATAGTTCGTCAGATGTGTATCCTCTAGTTTGTACAGGTCCTGTGTAACTCTACTTGAAAATTAATCGATGGCAGTTTTAGGGCTGGGTGGAATGAATTTCAAACGATTTTTTAGTCCGCTATCGATCGTTGTATCTTCATAAATATCAAGATTTCGTGCATGTGTGATCAAGTCCCCCACCTGTTCATGATCGTCCAATGTAGCAATTGTGTGCGAAATGTCAACTTCAGCAATTGTAAATTCAGAGACACATTTAGGATTGTGAACAGGAATACGGACATCAGTTTGTTCTGCAAAATATTATTTTTAATTTTAGCTTGCGTGTAAAGCGAAAAAGATCAACATGTACATTTTCCAGTGTTTGTTTATCAGTTACACAGAAATTCAGACCTTTATGCAAAATAGAGATTTCTTGAGCAGTAAAATCCTTTGAAGACAAGTTAATGAAATTCACATTGTTCTCACTAATATGACCTGCTTCCCTGCCCATGTCATGGTTCACAATCTGAGTGCAAAGACCTACTTGTTGTTTCCCATTTTTGCCTTTGTGATGGACCTTGTGTTTCTGGCCACCCCGCCTGGTTCTTCGTTTAGTCCTCTCTTTTTGTTGTTCCCCAAGCGGTACCTCTGTACCTCCTTTAAAAAATCAGACTCTGGGTTGGAGTTAAGAGTAGAAGTACTAGTACCCTCGCCTGGGTCAGTCTCAATTGAGGAGACAGAGGAGACAGATGTACTGCTCGATGAGATACTTAATGCTCGTGTCTCAGTGATTGGGGCTGTGGTGCTTTTAGTTACCACATTATCAAACTTACGTTTAAACGTAAATATGCGTCCCTTTTCATAATCACTAGGGTCTCTTTCTATTTTTTGTTGTTTCTTGCCTTTAAGATATAATTGGTAGGCAGCCAATTCCTTTTTTAAGATGTCATCATTTTTTTGGGCCATATCCGGTAGGCTCATCTCACTGATTTCTTTTTCAAGAGCCAATATTTCCTCTCTTATTTTTTTGCCTCTCCTTTCTGCATTACGGATCAAGATGTCCATCATTTTGAATGAAGCTGTATGCAGTCCCTCTTCCCATTCACCCAAGAGATCTGACTCCAGATCCTCATAGTTGGGGAAAATGAGGATACGCAACCCTCTCGGTATGCGTTTGTTCTCCAAATATTTTTTAAGTGTGGCACCGTCCCACAATTTGGCAAGCTCTTGTTTGCGTAATTTCTCAAGCCGGAGGAATTTACTCTTGAGACTATCTTTCTTAGTGGTGGGTACTACTGGACGCGCAACACTTTTCTCTGTGTTAAACAAATCACACAGCAATTCCTCTCAATTGTCTTCAAACATTGTTATGCTTGTGAAAAAAGATTAGCTTCGCAAGTAATCTAGTCTATAGGGTTACTTTTCCGTGCGGGCCTGCCTAAATAGATAAAAAATTCAAGCCAGAATAGAAGATTAGCCTTAATCCCCTGTTCTGGCTTGAATTTTGCTTCTTCAATAAGCTCTAACTCACAACTTGTAACCTTTTTTCATGAAGTCTCAATACGTTTTCCTACCTGCGAACTCAAGTGCACGTGCAAAGCGTCCTAGTACTTCTTCTGATGGTAGGGGTGATTTTCTGTGATAATTTTGGGAGGGAGATTGTGTGCCAGTTCCACAAGTTATGACTTAAAGTAAAAACAAAAATGCAACACAAAACAAACAACATTCTTCTTTGCGCAATTCTTTAACACCTCAATTGTGTTGCTTTCGTTTAAACAATTCATGCTGAATCTGTAGGCAAATCAAACTTTTCCTTATCAATGAAAAAGTGTGTCCAAAAATTGTCTATTTTCAATCACTCACGTTAGTTACATTAAACTGTCTTGTGATGGGTGCCTTAGAATAAAAGAAGCAGAATTAGCTTTCTTTTTCTTTGTCTTTCAGGTGAAGATGCTGGAAAATTCAAGAAGAAGTCTCCCCTGAAGCCGTGAAGACCATCCTTGCAAAGCCAGACATCAGGAACGCTGCTGTGCCAGTTTTCAGGTGAGTAACACAAAGACAGAACATTCTGTGGGAATGGGAGGAAGGCCAAGCACTTTTTAGAACTTAGGTGTGGCCTTATATAGAAGTGCCACACCCAAAATGACTGCCATATAGAAGCACGTCCTACATGACGTGAGAAGTGGCACAGATTCCTTTCAAGTTCGGCATTTGGCAAAAGTGCTGTTTCTCTGCCTGCATTGAGACAGAGTTTGGGCAGAATTTGAGGCCAGAAAATGAGCAATTGTGCATTGCGCCTAAAGGTTAAGGAAACAAGTGATTAGCAATGTTTGAGAATATATTATTTACATTGCAAAACAGAACATACCACAAAGAGCATTACAACATGACTTTCTGGTTTACATTACACTATAAAAGGAGCATAAGAATGTCACCAATCACCATTAACATATAATCATAAGGTCATATAAAATATTTAACATATAAAAATTAATAAAAATGGGGAAGAAGAAAGGAAAAGAGGGGTGAATATATGTTAGACACTTAAAGTGATCTACATGCACAGATAAACATGGTTAGCCTACATCGACAAAGCATGGGTTGGGGGAAGAGGAGAGGAGAGGGAGCAGTCAGAGGACGTAAAACTGGCCATACATCAGGCTAGTATAAGGAGGGATGGTTTTCCAGGGGGTGGGGGGGAGGGGGTGCCACGGGGGGTGGTGGGGGTGAAAATAAAAAAAATCCCCAAATGCCAGTGCCAATACATGGTGTCCTAATTTTTTCCCCGAAGCCAGATTGGGATTATTACTGGGTTCCTTGTTCAAGAAAGAATGGAATTACATGAGGGGGGTAAGAAAGCAAGATGTCGCTGATTCGATACCTATCCTGGAATGTCAATGGCCTGCGCATGAGGAGTAGAAGGGAAAAAATACTTCAATATTTGAGAGACCCCCCAGCGCAGGTCATTGCCATTCAGGAAACACATCTCCTCAAAGCGGAGACAACATCAATACTAAAGAAACAGAAATGGGTAGATACCTACGCATGTACTGACCAATCGGCTAACATCAGAGGTATCTTAGTTATTTTCAAAAAACAAGTAAAGGGGCAGATCGTGGAAGTCAAGGAAGATCATAGCGGGAGGTGGCTCCTTTTGAAGGTCCTAATGGGAGATTCAATGCATGCCCTGGTTGGATGTTATGGCCCGAACCAAGATGATCCTACATTTCTGGAAATCATTTACGGCCACCTACTAGTCTTGCAAGATCCCGTAATTTGGGTAGGGGACTTTAACCTTGTACTAAACCCCAAGCTTGACAAATCACCTATCTCAATAATGTCTCAGTTGGGGGTGGCTGATTTTTGGCGAGAGAGAGCAGGGAACAAATTAGGGGTTTCTTTTCGGAATTTTAAATATAATCATCTCTCAAGGATAGAATATGCGCTGTTCAGCTACAGCCTTAAAGACCGGCTGGAGGATATAACATACCTTCCTTCCCACCTATCTGATCACTCTGCTATCACTTTTAGCCTTAAAGTAGGACAGCAGCCTGGGCACCCTTCTTGGTCCTTTGACCGGACAATACTATTAGACGAGGATGAAATCATGTACCTTCGAGTTGAGACCCAATGTTTTCTTGATTCTAACATAGGCTCCTCGAGTAGTATCTTTGTGTGGGATGCCTTGAAGGCCTACTGGAGGGGATGTATTACCAGCAGAGCCTCCCTCAGAAGTAGATTGTATAGAGATAACATCAATAAATTGGAGGCAGAAATGATGACCATCACTCAAAATCTAGGTAATCAAGTGGGTGGAAATGTGGAACAAGAAAAGCTAACCTCACTTAAA
The DNA here is from genome assembly GCF_964261635.1 of Lissotriton helveticus. NCBI lineage: Eukaryota > Metazoa > Chordata > Amphibia > Caudata > Salamandridae > Lissotriton > Lissotriton helveticus. The sequence continues at coordinate 740,018,455 of NC_136063.1, read as the reverse complement.
AATCAGCTTGAATTTATTCTACAAAACAGAACAGCTAAGAGATGGGATGCAAATAAACTTTCCCATTTTGAGTTTGGAGAGGCAGCCGGAAAGGTCCTAGCGTGGAAGACCAGAACTGACCAATCCCGCAAGTATATTAGAGAGATTAAGATAGAGGGTGAAGCTATCTCCAGGGTGTCTAACTGCGGTATTGGGGAGGCATTTCAAGACTTCTTTCATAAGATATATAAGGAAGATATTAGGGAAGATCAAGAAGGGACAAACGCCTGGCTCAATACAATGTCCTTGCCCAAACTTTCATCGGATGATAGTGGGCAATTGGAGTTAGAGATTTCGGAGGTTGAGGTTAGTAATGTCATCAGTCGCTTAAAGCGGGGGAAGGCTGCGGGTCCTCTTGGTTTACCAGGGGAGCTCTATCGCGTCCTCGGCGGAGTCATTACCCCATTTTTAGTAACCATCTTTAACAACATACTGATGGAGGGTAGGGACCCCCCAAAGTCATGGAGTGACGCGACAATAGTAGTGGTACCCAAACCTGGGAAAGATCAGACAGAGTGTGGGTCTTACCGCCCAATATCACTTCTTAATACAGACTATAACATTTTCTCTACCATTCTGTCAAATAGACTGGGAGGAGTGATTGGCTCTATCATACATCAAGATCAGAAAGGTTTCATTAAGGGGCACCAACTTGCAGATCTGACGTATGACCTAGTCGGTTCAATAGATATAGCATTGACTTTCTCTCTTCCTTTGGCTACCCTTACATTAGACGCAACCAAAGCCTTTGATAGGGTTAATTGGGCCTATTTGGCGGCGGTTATGGATAAATTCAACTTAGGGGGCAGATTTCACCAAACGATAGCCCTCCTATATAAATCACCAACGGCAAGACTACTTGTTAACAACTCTTTGACAGCGGCCTTTAATATAACAAGAGGCACAAGGCAGGGCTGTCCGCTTTCCCCCTCCTATTTAATCTCTATATTGAGCCTTTTGCTCAAGCCCTAAGAGAGGCGAATAATATCCCGTCCTTCAGATTTGGTGAGTGGAAAAGGCGGGTAGCGCTTTATGCGGACAATATCCTTATCATGACATCTGATCCTGACCTTGCATTTCCCACAGTCATAAAGAAAGCGGAGGAGTTTGGTAAAATCTCAGGGTATGAAGTAAATGCCAATAAAACTGACATCATGGTCTGGAACACCACCACTTCACAACTTGCCGTGAATACCTCCATGAGATATCTTGGGGTTAGAATTATTCAGGAGGTGGGGAAAATTGCAGAATTTAATCTAGATCGGGTTTCAAAGGAATGCCAGAAACAAATAAAGCCTTGGGCTCATCTCCCCTTATCTATCTTGGGGAGGACAAACTTAATAAAAATGTCCATCCTCCCGAAATACACATTTCTTTTTAACTCTATTCCCCTGTCATTTGACATTAAAATGTTAGATAAATGCCAGCGTGAGATAAACTCATTTTTATGGAATTATAAGGCTACAAGAGTGGCATGGAAGAAGTTGAGGTGAAGAAGGGAGAAGGGAGGGCTGGCTCTACCTGACCTGCAGTATTACGCATGGGCCTTCCAACTCTCATTTTCTAGAATGCTCATAAAAACACCTACAGACCCATCCCGGGGGTTATGTTCTGGGCTATGCTAGAGGGAGCCGATCTACCAGCGGACAGCTTTCTCTTCAAGTTTGGGGACCACAAATTCTTTAAGAAGGTGAAATTAAAATGCTTACAATCCTTGGCCAAGAGTTGGTCAATAATTCGAAAAAAAATAGGGATAAGCTACTTTTCAAATCAGGCACCCATGTGGGATTCACCAGGCACTCCACCATGTCTTAAGGATAGTTTGGCGAGGTAAACAACCTTTACAATGCAACTTTTACATCGCAGAACCTTTTACAACGCAACCATTACAACGCAAACTATTACAACGCATTGCTCTGGGGGGCGCTCTAGGATAGGAAATAGGTTAATTTACTATCCAATAACCTTCCCTAGTGTCCACGGGGACTGGAGTTGGAATGGTGAATTAAACTATTCACTATCCAGCACCCCAAAGCACTATGCGTTGTAATGGACTGCGTTGTAATACTTGCGTTGTAAAGGCATGCGATGTAAATGCATGTGTTGTAATGTCATACATCCGTTTGGCGAAACCTCTTAGGGATGCCGGGATAGTGATCTGGGGAGATTTGTTTTCAGGGGGTCCTATGATAACCTGGGACAAGCTGCTGGAGAAAGTAGGGTTGTGCCTCTCAAGGTTTAAATATATGCAGCTCAATAGCTGGGCCCAAGCACAGTGTAGGAAGGGGTACCCCCTGGGTAAAATTAGTAAATTTGAACAGCAGCTGGTGATAAAACCATGGGGTGGCAAGGAGATTTCAACTTGGTATTGGATGCTTCTGGAGGAGATAGATGGGGACTTTAAACTTCCTGATGAGCTATGGGGTGGAGAGATTGAGACCCAACGTGAGCAGCTGTGAATTGATTTGTTTAATCTTCTCTATAAAATAGTGAAATCAGCTTGGCTAAGGCGAAATCATCTTTTCACGCTGCATCGAGCTTATATGTCTCCTCTAAAGTTATCCAAGTATCAGTTGGATAAAAAATGCAACAAATGCGGCCTGCCAGAAGCTTCAGACGTTCACATGTTTAAAGACTGTCCAGCTATAGCGAGCTTCTGGGAGGAAGTGAAAGTCTCTCTGGATTCTATTCTTAAAACCTCGTAGAATATTACACTCCCTTAAATTATGTTTGGCATTGACGACAAAATCCCTGGTCATGCAACATCTTTCCTCTTTTACGCTATCCTTCTGGCAAGGAGACAAATTTGTATGTTTTGGGTCGATTCAGCTGCCCCAGCACATGCTGGTTGGCTGACATCCCTTTATCAAGTCTCCAGGGTGGACATGGCCAGATCATGTAGCAAACAAAAAGTAGCCTTCTGGGAATGGTTGGTACAGTGGAGTTAGGATTTCCGGTGTTTTTCTTTTTTTTTTTTTTCCCGGGTCCTATGATTATGCCTTACTGCTCCACGGACCTCTCGTTTGGGTTCCCCTTTAGAAAAACTATGGTCTAATAGGTGGTAAAACACCGCAATGGAGTCATCTAGCTAACCCTGTAAAAAGTCGGAAACTTCTTCCGCCACTAAGATACATTTGTCTTGCAGCGATTGGGACGAGCTTAAGGATCCAAGGGCATAACCCCACGCAGACAAGAAAAGGTGGTTGGGGTTCTCCATACTTATGGGCTAAGGCAAATGAGGACGAAAAAAAAAAAAATAGTACATAGTGTTTGTCTGGCCTATGGATACTAAACCCTTTGGTGGTACCTTTCAATCTTGTTTGACATCTATTTGTGTCTGTAGTCCAAAGTAACCATCCCTTCCAAGTGGGGTATAATGAACTATATGGAACTAAATGTATTATGTCATCTACTGTAAGCCCCACCATGTGTTGTAAAGTTTTGCCACCCCTCAAAGTGTGATGGCGAGGGAATCCGAGGAGTGTTCTCGGCTATTCCAAGACATTCCAAAACAGGAAGTCTATTGCACAGTGCCATTCAGAAATGTTATCTGCTGTGGAATGAGGCACGCTCAAAATAGTGCTTCTGTTCCCTGAACTTGCCATTCCTTTGAACCCCAAACTAATTTTATGTCTATAGTGTCCTTTCATAAGTCGAAACCCTGTTCAGACAGTTGGGAAATAAAGGATGCAGAGTAAATCTGTTTTCTTTTTGTTAGCATATTTTTCTGTGCAGATATAGGTGCAACCTTATAGTAAAACAAGGTTGGATCAGAAGTGTTAAACCCTGAAAAATTAGAAACTTTCTGTGCGAACATTTGTGAACTACCTTTTGGTAGTGTTGGGCAATGCTCCCATTGGCGTTATGTAAAAATATTATGAGGGATACTGGATCTGTGTAAAAAGTGATGACCATAATGTTGATAACAGTACATTGTGCCATAATCAGTTGTGTCCTCTAACATTTCAATGCTTGAAAATGCAGCGATTGTTCTAAATCAGACAGCATATAATTTATAGTTTGCTAATCGTCTGAAAATGTACTGGAGGTAATGATATCATTTAAATATATTTTTAAATACATAAGGTATTTTCAAAAGTTCAGTGGGACCAAATACATCATTTTCCCCACACTATACCATCAGAATTTGGGCTGTCGGCAGCGTTCACAGGGCCCTGGGAATTTGGAACAGCTGTAATATTCACGAAGGAGAGGTCTCTTTGTTCACGATGAGATGATGTATGAGGTTTCAGGACCAAGTTCACATTTGATACTGCAGAGCTTTTTGCGAGATAATTTCCATTCATGAGTAAGCAGAAGACAGTCACTAGGCAAATCCAGAATAGAAAAAACAATATTCCAGTTATTAACCAGAGCTGTAGCGAAGGTGATTCTAGGTAATTCATTTTCAGAAAAACTTGAATTCATAAAGTTGTTGTTTACAGAAACTTGAGCTGGTGTTGTTTCAGGTTTACTGGGATCCACAGAGAAGGTATCAAAATCGATGAAGTAGCCAAATGCAGTTCAATCTATCTTCGGTAGCTCAGCAGGTTTTGTGAACTGGCAGACGTCTCTTGTGGAGGCATATTTATGTAGATATTGGTGGTAGGCCAAATTGATATTTGTCTTTCATTTGTGTTTTGATGTTCAGTTTCTTCAGGAACCAGTTCCATTTCATTGTTGGTAAGTCCATTATTTTGTATTGGTGATGCTTCAACTGATATGAGTCTTTCTGTCTGAGCTTCCTGTATGGTAGTGTGTCAGCTACCAAGGAGCCCACGAGGCGTACTATTCTGTATCGAACAAATTGTGTGGTTTGATCAGCTTGATAGAGACAAACCTCAGGCTTTCTGTATGATGGCCCAAATTCTTTCTTGTCCACAATCTTTTCTCTGATCAGATCCCCGGCTTTAGGGATCCAGGCAGGTCTTGCCATGACTGTTTTGACTTTCCGAGTGGCGGTACGTTTTACTTATACATTGTTTTGTAGTACCCTGAATTCATTCAGATCCTGTAAAACAGCTGAACGTATATTGATGTCAAATGGTTTTTCCCCACCACTGTGTTTTCATAGTTGAGATCAGGTACCCACATTCTCGTCCCAAAGAGGACTTTGTAAGGAGTGACACTTCATACGGAACTTCTTGGCATATTGTTGAGACCCCTCTGGACCCCCTATAAGTGATTGACCCAATAGCCAACCAAACCTAATACTCTTGCTGTTAAACACTTCTTTAAGTCTTGGTTTTTCCCTCTCTATGATTGAATTTCCCTCAGGATGGTAAGGAGAGGAGTACCACAGTGCAACACCCCAACTTCCCCTATCTTCCTTGTAAGCCCTAGAGTGTAATGTGGGGCCACAGTCAGAATGGTGCCAGCCATCGTGATTGGTGAGGGAAGTGTCTGCTGGGCCTAGCCGCAGGGCAGGAGCCTGTGACTGCACTGCCTGCACAGTCTTTGGCAGCTGGGAGTCCGGCAATTGGAGGAGAGTGCCAGCCATGGTCTTACCCTGTGAACGCTGCCGACAGCCCTGAGGACAGACAGGTTGCCTGCATGGGGTCCCTGAGCCAGTAAGAAAATCTTCACCCTCCCCTGGGCCCAGTGGCTGCCTAGACTGGATGCCCAGGGTCCCAGTTTGGGGGGCAGTTTCCGGCAACTTTGGTCTTTCCCCCTCCCTCCTTCATAGATTCCGCATAGACTCCCGTGAGGGGCCGGGTCAGTACGGTTCACAGAGGATTCACCGCTGCTCTCTGCGGTGAGCTAAGCCCGGGCACTCCGCCCGATCTTTCAGAGGCGGCGCAGTGTCCGCGAGCGCAGAGTAGGATTGGCCAGTCATGGGCCCCGCCTTTGCAGTGGGATTATATGGGCCCCCCCGCCTTGGCCGCACAGCGCATTGGCAAATACCTGATGTATTGTGGAGGTGGCTGCCAGCGGGGGTCACACATGTCTGCCAGGGCCCAGCCATTCGGGCCCTACAAACACCTTTGCATGCACTAGATGGGTTGTGCGCTCAGTCTGCCTTGGACCATGGTCTCCCTTCATGAAGAGGCAACTGCTGTACCTGTTTGGCTCCGTGGGCCTACAATAGGTCACTCAGGGACCATTCCCATCTAATCACTGGGACCTGTGAGGTGGCGACCTAGGCTACAGAGCTACAGCGCAAATCCACTGGGGTGGCTACTAGGCCAGGGGTTGGGCGTGTCCAGTCCCTATAGGTGGCCCACTTGGCTGACCTCCTCGGGCTGTGGAACCTGCCAGGCTAGGTTTGGTGCGGCTTGCAATCAGGGAGCTGGATTCCGTGAGGCCCGGTGTGGGACCCCTCCCTGGTGGGTATATAAGAGATCTAAGGAGAAGCAATATGCCCTTACTTTAAAGACTGCTATCCTGCGGCCCAGACCTAGAAGCGTCGTTGGAGAAAGAGAACAGCCATCATACACTTGCATGTTATCTCCAACTGTACCACCGCTTTCCTCCACTATGGACAAAGACAAGTCGGGGGCAGCCGCCTCAAAGCAGAGCACCCTTGATCAATACACCACCACCGGCTCGGGAGGAGAGGGATTGGGAGGCCCTTCCCTGGACAATGCAACTCTACTTGTGGCAATTACAAAGTTGTGGGACGCACTCGATGTGCAGATCAGCACCGTGGGGTCTGAAGTTTCCTTCCTGCATCAAGATCTTCGCAAGGCTGTTGATCGAATCACATAAGCCGAAACCCGAGTCTCAATGGGGGAGGACACAGTGTTGTCTCTTCAGAAGAAGGTAAAGAAGCTCACAGTGGTGACAAAAGAACAGGACATCATGCATCGAAGAGGCAGAAGGCAGGACCTGACGAACAATGTGCGCCTGGTTGGCTTCCAAGAGGGATGAGAAGGCTCATCAATGAATAATTTCCTCACAAAATCACTCAAATCTCTGCTGCCTGAAGAATCTATTTCCATATGCATTGTGATTGCGAGAGCCCACCGAGCCCTGACAAAGAAGCCACCGCACAGCTAACGCCCGCGTCCGGCTAACGCCCGCGCCTGGTGATTGCCAAACTTCTTCGAATTAAGCGGACGAGACGCCATACTCCTGTTTGCTCTTCAACTTACACCCTATCATGGTATTCCATGACTATACTAGGCTAGTGCAGCCAGACAGGACCCCTTCACACTAAATCCAAACTTTACTTTCTGGCAAATACACTGAGTTGGTAGGATACATGGCGGGCTTATGCATCCCTCGACTAGTGGGTTCACATATACACTGGCAGTACACAACACACTATCACGACTTGATTACATAATCCTTCCCCATAGCTATATCCATAGGGTGTCACACACATCCAGCTTACCCCGGGGACTATCGGATCATTTGTCGGTTCAGCTTAAGCTGCACATGACAACCCAACGGGCCACGTACCGATGAGTGCATGTCCCCCTGGCTTCTCAGGGATTTTAACTTTCAAGAGATTCTATGACAGGCCATCACAGATTACCTCCTGTCTAACCTAGACACAGCCCCGTCGAGAATGCAATATGCCAACTGCGTAAGTCCCTATGGAGACTCACAAATCTTTTATAACAGTCCAAGCGTCAGCTGAGCGCTCAGGCCAAACACTAGGGGTGGGCAGAAGTTGCGTAATGGACTTTCGCGGAGAGGCACGGAGAATAAACCAATCTCCGTGCCTCTCCGCATATTTCCGTTATGCGACGCCCGCCCGCCCGCCGCCCGCCTCCCGCCCGCCTTATTAAATTATATTTAAAAGCCTGAAATGAAACTTGAATAAAACTGACCTTATTGTTGCCGCAACCTTCCCCATCGCGTCTTCATCTGGAAACAGCGGGCGGGAAGTGGGAGGCAGTCGGCGGGCGGCCAACTTCCGTTCCGCCCCTGATTGTGTGGAAATTTGCCGCAAATTTCCGCCCTCATTGCGCAATGGCGGAAGGGCAAATCTCCGCACATTCCGTGGGTGGAACTGAGGTGTCGGCCCACCCCTACCAAACACACAGGAATGTAGAGCATACATCCACAGCCACCAAGACATACTTGTAAGCCCCATCTGATTGTAGGAGGCAGCAGTGGTCCAAATAGACACAAGCGAGTGGTCTGTCTGATATATGTAATGGTGTCTGCGGTGGACGTGCCATGATGGAACCTTTCACTGCTGACAGATGTCGCACTTTAAGACAAAATTCTTCATTGGTTTCGTTAGTCTTGGCCACCAATAGTGTTGTTTTCAGTGAACAAAACATTGCAGTAATCCCTGCGTGTGCAGAACCTAGACCCTCATGTGCAGCTAGAATTAAGCCTAATCTCCGATCCATGTTTGGCATTACTCTAGCCCCCACTCCTGGAATTTGAGCATACGTATTGTTATTTGCATCTAACCTGTAGGGATATTTGAATTGAAAACCTTTCGGAAATGCTGTGATGTTTTTGTGTGAACCAATGACAGCTATCATTGTACTTCCGTCTATTCTCATTCTAGAATGAATGATTACAGCTATGTACTGCCCCTTTTGCGGCTACATCAGCCATTGAATTCCCTTCAACCTGTAAGGCATCACGTTGATGACTCAGTGTGTGTATTACATGAGCTTTTGGTAATTCGTTTTAAAACTCAGCTACCTGTTCCCATAGCAATTGATGCTTGATTGTGCAATCTGTTGAGTCTTTAAACCCATTCTGACCCCAGCAGTGAAGATATTCATTGTATGACTGGACACAATAAAATTAATCGCACACAATTAGTGTGGGGAATTCTCTATCTGTATTTATTAGTGTCAGTAACAGGGATTTTAACTCTGCCAGCTGTGCCGTGCAGTCTCCTAGAAATAGTGTCTTCGTACTGCTAGGATGGAAGTTGCCTTCCTGCATATGACCCTTCACAATCACACATGTGGCACTGTATTGTTGCTTACTTCCTATGGCCAGCTGAGAAGATCCATCAGTGTAAATATTATTTTCATACTAATCTAGAGGCATTATTTTATTTGGGAGACAATATTCTTGCATTTTAAGTGTAGAGTCAAATGTATAACCTACATCTGTTGCAGTGAGAGAATTAGCCCATTGTATCCATCTTGGATGTAAAGCTTTAGCATCTGAAAAGTTTGCTTTTGTGATGGCATTTGCAACCCTTGCTTTATCCATAAGTCAGGTTCTCCCAAAGAGACCTTCAATTTTCCTGGGTTTGTCCCCCTCCATTTGAGTGTTATTTCATGTAACCTATGTGGGACACTTACCCTCACATCAGGTGTTTCCACCATGATATGTTCAGTCAACTCTGCTGTCACCAGAAATTCCATCAGGTTCTGGCCAGGTATTGTTACTTCTGCTGCCCTGTCTTGCATTGTCAGAGCCCATTCCCCATTCAGATATTGAGTCCTCAGAATTGTGGGCATGTCTAACTTTAAGCCCAGCTACATTCTTCTTTTTAAATTGAAGTTTTGATTTTGGTTTCTCTTCTTCTTTGGAAGTATAGTCTGAGGCGCGTTGCGCATCTCTGGACTTTGTACACTCTCCTTGTCTGTTTTCTGACCGTCCTTCCCTCTCCGAGTTTTTTGATGAACTCTGAAAGGAATGAGAAAAACGTGTATCACTATTCTGATATCTGTCAGGATTTTTAATGTTATGACGATTCCCATGGTTGTACCTCCTTTCGGAGGGTTCCTTTTTAGGATTCCCAGTCCTGGATTGTGACCTATTCTCTCTATTCTTTTGTTTTCTATTATTATATTATTTCATCTTAGAAGAATCAGGTGTGTGCTTGGTGTTCTCTTTTTCAGGACCAATCTAGAGTTGAGGTTTCGTTGCTCTAGCTCCCAATTTATCTCTACCTAATACGGCATAGGTGTCTTCGATAATTTTAGGTAATTCATGCTCCTGTTGTAAAGGAGTGAAATCCCTCAGGCGTTGGGGTATTGCCTCTGCTGCTGCCTCCCCTTTTATGTTTGCTAATATAATAGTAGATACCTGGGCAACATTTCCTAACAATTTCATCCCTAAGATCAGAGCCATTTCTGCTGCATACTCATTCTATATTTGTCTCAATACATCTGGTATTACTGCTATTAAAGGGATACCATGAGTTCTGGTGAACATGGCAGCGAAAACTGTATCCTAAGAGGCACAATACTCTATCTGGGGAGCTATCTCCATTGGCAAGCAGATTGTTAGCAAACTGTGTTGTTCTTGAGGGCTTGTGTGAGGAGCCACTGCCACTAACTGTGGTATTTTTTTAGCTATCCAAAATGGCACTTGCACACGTTTAGTGGGCATTTTACCCATAAACGCCTGTAGAGTTTGTGTTGTTATTTTAGTTGTAGATCCCTGCATTTTTCCTGCTGAAGTATGAGTATTCTCATCACAAAGTGTGTCAGGTTTTCTGTAAAATGTTATTATTTCTTTATAAAGTGGACGTAAGTCTGCTACTGGCATTGTGTCAATGTCTGGATGCTGAGTGTAAGCCGCTAGGACTGGCCAAGGTGCTCCATCTCTCCCAAGCAGACAGATTCTCACTTTTTCTTTTGCATGTGGTAGGGCACCTTTAAACCAGTTCCAGTTTATGTGTTCCTGGAAGGTGAGCAGAATTTCAATGTCCTCACATGTACAGTATTTGTCTGGTGTTTCATCTTCAGTGTAAGAATGAAATGTATTTGTGCGTGCATCTGCTTGTGGAAATTTAAACCATTGATAGACTACCTCTGTTCTACATGATTCGTGTGTTTCCATCATGAATGTTACTGTTCTACCCCTAGCTGTCACTCCATAGTCTGCTAGGTTTGAAGTAAGGGCAGTTCTGACATTTTCTGAAACATTTAATTCATCATCTTTTTCTTCCTCCCTTCCTAAAGTCGCACGTTGTGCTTGCACAGCAGCGTCTTCGTCAGCCATAATTGAAAAAGAGCATGTTTCAAGGAAATTGAGTTAAGGTTTTATGCACAGTCCTTCAAGCTTGATAAACCTACAGCCAATACAGAGGATATGCCTACTCAGCTGTGGCAAATTGTTTCCTCCCCACTTCAGATGTCTCTGGAAAAATGTGAGTAGAGATCTCCGAGATTAGTACAACTGAACTACTCAGATCTGACAGTTGAATAAGTACCAAACCAACGTTGCCGGCACCATGTCATGTAGCTCCCATAAATCTATATAGGATATGCACTTTTAGACAACATAGACTGTGGGATTGGTATCCAGACAGATTCCAGACACCCCACTGGGTATGTTCGCCTACGATGCAAACCTAATTAGATGTACCTAAGTGTACCTAGAATGTACGTAGGTGTAGAGCCTAGAAGCCCTCTAGGGTAAAGTCGACCCCATTACCTGAAGTGCTGAAATGAGAGACTGTGGGATCCCTTCTTGGTCTTGAGATGGACACCCCATGAGGGATGTCAGACGACTGCAAGCTGGAGTATCTACATGCAGGAACCTCAGTGTCATGCATCACTGTGTCAGCATGGAAGTCTTTTTTCTCCTCTTCCTGCCTCAGCAAAGATACATACCCAAAGTGGTACCCTCAGGGGAACTACCTTGCTCTGTCATGTCGGACTCGGATGACGGAAGGAATGACCGTTCTACATAGTTATTATGCAGGGTTTTCCAGTCCTGCTGAGATTCCAAGAATCCTCATGCATAATGAATGAGGCTACTTTTGAAGAAAATCACAAGTCCTGTAAGCAGTACTGTAACTAGGTAAAAGGTCAGTACCAAGAAATGTTATGTAGTGTAATGGCAGGGGAATTATAGGTGAAAGGTTTGGTTTCTACCTGAGTCTATATCGGAGCACCTGTATGAAACATAACAGCAGGTAGCTTGGACTTATACATTTCCTATTGATAACTTCCATTTGATAAGTGACTTTGGGTTGTTCGGAATTAACCGCATGCGCGCTAGCGGTTTTCCCGCTGCGATTTTAAAAAACCCGCGTTACGTGACGAGCTCAGCTCGTCATCAGCGTAGGGCAGGTTACGCCCATGACGAGCTGAGCTCGTCATCAGCCCCGAAGGGGTTAAATCATCCTCAAGACCAGGGGTCCCTTTTAATCAAGCACAAAGTCTGTTCAAAATTCTATACATATCTTGACACAGATAGTTATATGCCATAATAATGTTCGATTAGGTTTGTGTTTACTGTCTCCTCGACTTGGTTAGCGTATCCATCATTTAATATTTTTGATTTGGGATTCAGCTTTCAACAGGGTGTTATTCATGTATCCTTTTATGCTTGAAATTCATTTTTAAATATATCAAATTGGACTCAAATGTGTAGTTTTCGCTGCAATGCCTGTGAGCACACTATGTCACTGCAAGGAATTCTATTAACTACCGAAATATGATAGGCGCTGCTCGCATGCAGTGCACAATCTATAGCAGTTTCTTTATGACAACTTAGTGCCATCGCCTGGGTATCATTGACTATTGTATAGAGGTCAACATCCAGAAAGGGCACTCTTTGTTCATCCCTAGTCATTGTTAATCTGATATTGAACTAGGTGATCAATGTACTAAAAACTGATCCCAAAAAACTGCGTGAAATTTGAAACCAGTATTTTTGCGACCAGTATGGAATTGTGTGAACCAACTCAATCATAAACAGGTCACTCCACAAAATTAAGAATTAGATTGAGTCACAATCTGACCTATCTAACTAATATTCACACTGTACTCAAACGTATTGGTCACAATCACAGGGATGGAGGTCTGTAAGGGTCTGCAGACCACCGTGCCTGTGCTTAAATAAAAAAAAAAATCAGAGCAGTCATTTTCCTTAAAGGACAATTTCCTACTCACTAGAAACATTTACACAATTTACAAAGGGTAAGGGGTCTAAAGAGAACCCTTTACGTTTTGCACATAAGTTACTTCATGGGGTTGGTAGCTTTTCATGGATTTAAACCATAATTCTGCTTGCAAACCATTGATACAAATGTTATCAATTCACAAATTACCTACATCGTGCTCTTCCCAATTTGAAAATCGCTATCAATTCTCAATCACCATTTTAGGAGATGCTGACAATTTACTGACTTCAGAAATGGGATTCATACACATAGAAAATCATTTTGTGTCACACACATTCCTATTTTGTGATTTGCAGCATCTAGGGATGTAAAACAGATTAGTAGATCAGACTGATACTATCTGGATCCTCATCAGAGAAGATAACTCTAAAGATATTCCCAATTAGAATTAAATTGAAAGGATATGCTTTTCAAATCTCTTTTCTAGCTTTTAAAATATGTACTTCTCATAAGAAAGTGGTAATGGATTCTAGAATCTGGACTACATCTATAGAAATCCTGGTTGAATTTTCTTTTTATTTCTTTAATGATTGAATTCTCAGGAACTGCAATTCTGCTTTCTGTATTGTACAAAAGGTATGTGAGATGTTATATTTAAATATAACACATCTAAGATCGTTTTTGTGTACAAATATATGAACAATGCATGCTACCTAGTAAAGACTCTAGTGGAGGCCAACATTGGGATGAAGTTGTCCGATTATCTGACACTTGATATCAGGTGAGCTGCATTACTAAAGGATGGTTTTAAGGGCAAAGGTGGATTCATAAAATTCTTCATAGGAACTGATATCAGAGAAAATGTTGTTGGTGTAAACTCTGCATATGATGTGCACATGTGCAAGTGGAGAATTAACAGACAAAAGAACCTTGTTGCTCAGTTAGGGGTAAAAACTAGCTGCAACCCAAGTACTCCACATTAATGAAGATTTTGAGTTATGGAGTAATATGATTGTATGGTTGCAACACCAAAAAGCATCGTAAGAATTCTAATGATGGTGGATGCAAGTATTCCTTTAATCAAGAGAGGGAGAAGCAGAGATTTGTTTGGCTTCTGTTAGGCATAATCAGTATCAATGAATAAAGAATCACATGTCCTGTGTATTACCAGGGTCTCAGGTTCTCATAGTTTGGAGACCCTAATCCACATTTAACAAACGGTGCGGTATGTGATCGTTCTCCGCTCTGTTGATTACTTGAAAAGCCTTATCGTTGGGTCTTTTTCATTCACTTGAATGTTCAGTTCTACTAAGATATATGCTTTCCTCCACCTGGAGGGAGACCATCTGGTTTTTCTAACAGTTGTGATTAAAAATTGCAAGGGTGTGTTTGGAGTGTTGTTAAAATTCCCTCCTGTCCTCAGTGCGGTCTTTTATTTATCAAGGATGGGGTAAGATAAAAAGAGTAAATGGTGCTGTCGTGGAGGAGTTACTGTTCCACCACACCTAGTGAAGGTCGTGATTAGTCGACATGTTTTGGCCTGTTGGTGGCCATATGGGTCTGTGGGCCTTATCAGGACCAGGTTGTAACTGGCTACCTCGTGTTAGCGTGTTGAGAGTAAGTTGGTCACTTACCCTTCTTTCTCAATGAGCCCACTCACTCATCTTCATATTAAAGTTATAGATGCCTTTTTGACTGTAGCTAGGGGAGTAAAAGACAGTGTAGGCAAAACAACAATAGATACATTTCATACTATATATTCATGCCTTACAAAATTTGGAGAGATGCTGTTTTTTGTACAAAGAAATCTCTGGGCACTACTGGGATCTAGGCAGTCTACATTAAAAAACAAGGGGGATGGGTTTGTTTTTCTTTTCTCAACCAGAGGGAATTATTCGTTAGGCACTCACCTTCTATGTGGAAATTAAACCAATAGTACTCAATTGTTGCTCATATTCATAGTGGTGTTGGGTGGAGTATGGGCCAGTTACGAGCTTCAAAAATAATATGTAGTGTGTAATCATATCATTAATTGCTTAGTGGGATGTGAGGATGATACAAGGATACAAGGACGAGGCTGAAAACATGCATTAGTGCGCAGTGCTTATGAAGGCCTCTCTTATTTGAAGCAGATAGAAGTATTAAAGGGTCGTGTGGGAACTACGATGTTTCGGTATTCAGTTGACTCTCATACTCCTAGTAGTATAAATAGGAGTATGGGGCAAATATTTCTATAAAGGTTGCTTTCTCTTCTACGTCGAGTTGTTAGAATGAGACTTCTCTGGAAAACCTATTTGTGCTCAGCACTTGTTGCATAAAAACGTGTATTGGAACATGACTGTCATTTTGAGAATGTTGTTTTCATTAATTGCATCTTAAAGCGGTGTTGGAATGTCACTGCCTGTATAGGCACGGGTTAAATTTTAGGATCTAACTAGCGCATGCTTGAGATCCTGGCTGTTCGTATTGATTGCTGTGGTATGTATCACAGAAAACGATGCGTTCCTAAGTTCTAAATGTGGTGGAATATATGCAGTTGCTGTAAGGTTTACGAAAACGGAGGTTGGTTAGGACGAGTGTTAGATTAAGGTGCGGAAAGAATATCGGAGTTCGTTGTTAAAGTCCTACCTTTGCAAAGTCCTGTCTGCGCTTGTGCTGACTTCGTCTTTTGTGCCCTTGTTACGCAGGCAGGAAGTTAATGTTATTTGTAGCGTGTGGATAGTGTCAAAAATGGTTGGCTTAGTTGAAAGGCTCTATCACTTGACTACAGGCCATATAAAACTTAAAAATGTATATTTCGGGCATGGTTTCTCCTTATGATGGAAAGAGATGGGTTATATAATTTATTTAAAAAAAAATATATATAGAGTCTTAGACCTAGCATCCTTGGTGTGGTTTCCCCTGACTTTTTGCCTCTGCCTCCTGTATTTTTGACACTGTGCTGGATTTCGTTTTTGCTGGGTTAGATGGTTTGGGCACTTTGCCACTGCTGATCAGTGCCAAACTGCAAGTGCTCCCTGTGTAAATTGTTATTATGATTGGTTATCCATGAGTGGTATATTTGTTTTACCAGTAGGTCCCTGGGAAAGTGCACTGAGTGTGTCAGGGCTGGTAATTCAAATGCTACTAATGGGCCTGCAGCACTGATTGTGCCACCCACATGAGAAGCCCCAAAGAGATGTCTCAGGCCAGCCACATGGCCTGTGCGCAGTTTGCTAACAGCCATGTCGACTTGGCCAGTGTTCCCACTTGCCAGGCTTTACCCTGCCCTTTTCTTATACCTAGGACACCCCTATGGTAGGCCCAAGGTAACCCCCTGGGCAGGGTGCAGTGTATGTAAAAGGTAGGACATGTACTAGTGTGGGTAACATGCCCTGACAGTGAAATACTGCCAATTTCATTTTTCACTATTGAAAGGCTTTCTTGCCCGTAGGCCATAATGGGGAATGCTGTGTAACATGTTTACCTGCATATCTTCACATAGGAGTGAGATAGAAAATTGGAGTATAGTATCCCTGAACTCAGAATTTAATAACGCATCTTTAGGAAGGATGGTTTTTAAATCCTGTGTTTGAAAATAGCACTTTTAGAAAGTGGCTATTTTCTTGTTCAACCTGTCTGTGTGCCTCTGCCTCTTTGTGGATTTACAGTCTGGTTTGAGGGTGACAGGGCCTGGGGTGGCTTCAGGAGTCTGGGTGAATCAGTACTTGGCTGGATAGACCTATCTGCATGTGGAGTGGTAGGAGGAGTAGCACCTGGGCCTGAATAGGGTTGTGCCTGCCTTCCAAAATGCTGGCTCCACCTGCTGTGGTAAGTCTGATGACCCTGGCCCACACTGACAAAGGAAGACGTTATGAGCTGGCAGAGTGCACCCAGAACTGGTTTGGACTAGGTCCAGGACCCCTCACACATAGAGAACAAAGACTTTTGGGTCATAAATATGAGAGCTGAAACCCCTGAACTTTAGACTACTTCATTATCAAGAGGAACCTGTTGCCAAAGAGGACAGCTGAAGATACTGAGGAGATTTACTGCCCTTGCTGTGTGTATGGGGCCGGCCTGCATTTTGCTGTTTCTGCTGAGGAGAGGATCAAGGGAATTTGCTGTGTGCTGTGCCCCTGTTTGAAGAAGGACTTTGCTGTGTGCTGTGTGCATCAGAAGAAAAGTCTCCAAGGGCCTGAGAAGAGCTGGCCTCCTGTTTCTGAAGTCCCAGGCACAAAAGGCCTTCAGCCCCAGCTTCCCTGACTTCCTTGCTGGAAGTTCTGGCCTGCCCTGAGGTGCCTGTAACTGAGTGTGAGGCCATTGCTGCTGGGAGATGGAAGTGCGATGCAATGAGGGAGAAGCGCGATGACGCTGCCGCATCAGCCACCATTGCATCGCCAAGGAAGCATGTCACCGCTGCCGCTGTTCGCCGTCGCATCACCGGAGAAGCGTGTCGACGGACCGTCGCTAAGGAAGCGTGTCGCCGCTGCCACGGATCGCCATTGCATCACTGTAGAAGCGTGTTGTAGGGCCTGTCGCGGCTTAAGAAACCATTGATTTCCCCACACAGCCATCGGGAATGCACACATCACATCCATGTTGACGCATCACATCAAAGACGACATTTTATAGCATCACACCAGATCAGGAAGAATCGACGCAACGCCTTCTCTGCGAACCTTTTGTTTGTTCTGCATTACGCATTACTTTGAGAGAAAAGTGTCGCATTTACCATCTACAAGTTTATTTTTGCAACAACCCTTTTTAAAGACTATCTACTGGATTGGATTTTTATCATTTTGGTCTTGTTTAGTTTAGATAAAGATATTTTATTTTTCAAAACTGGTGTGGTGTCTATTTGTGGTGTTTTCACTGTGTTACTGTGAGTGCTAGTACAAATACTTTACACATTGCCTTTGGGATAAGCCTATCTGCTCATGCCAAGCTACCAAGGGGGTGAGCAGGGGTTATCTAAAGTGTGCATACCCTTACCCTGACTAGAAGCAAGGGTCCCTATTTGGACAAAGGTACCTACCTCTGCCAACTTGAGACCCCCAGTTCTAACATAGAGATTTTTAGAAAAACAACGTGTTTTGAAAAACAAAGTCTGTAAATATCACGGTGGCAGCTTTAACCGCATGTATAGTTCTAGCTATAATGCTCAGCTGTGAAGTTGGGTAACTTAAGAGATTTTCAGCTAGATTCATGAACGAAAAATCGGCTCGCAAAGGGCCAGATTCTCAGAATCTGGCCCTTTGCGAGCGCAATATTTGCATTTGGGATTCATCATCCCAAATGCAAAAATCGCTATTTGTGAAATCGCATATTTGCGAGGAATGGCATTTAAGGAATCTCTATTTGAGATTCCTTAAATGCTATTCATGAAACTTTTAAAATATGCGAATTCGCAATTTCTGTCCGCTATTTACCACGAAGTCAGACTTCGTGGTAAATAGCGAAAACTTAGAAAAATGCACTTTAGTGCATTTTTCTAAGGTATGTTACACACACACACATATCCTTTGGACATGTGCGCAACATCAGGCTACATTTCCATTTAAGGGGTGCTACAGGGTGTCCTTTGGACACCCCTGGCACCCTTGAAATCGCATCCTTATTTGCGATTAGCAAATTGCTATTCGCAAATAAGGAATAACTCCCCATTCATTCCTATGGGCCTGTAGGCCCATAGGAATGAATGGGAAGTTATTCCTTATTTGCGACTAGCAATTTGCTAATCGCAAATAAGGATGATGTAGGAATCGCAATATTTTTTGCTATTCCTACATAAATCCCGTTTTGCAAGTCCTTAATAGCGATTCCTTAATAATCGCTATTAAGGACTCGCAAAACGGGACTATGATGAATCTAGCTGAATGTGTTTTGGAGAGAAAATTTACATCTAGAGTTCTCGTATGTGGTCCTCAGTCAACAGTTTTAATGGAGCACATGTTTCTTACTTCATGTTTAGCGCATGATTGAGAGCATGTATATTATCATTCAGACCTCGGTCGTAAGTCTTCGGACGGTATACCCACTGTTGTTCCTTCTCCAAAAGCATGTGTTCAGCATTGTAATTCTTTGTGGTCAATGTTTCTTGAATGACCAAACTGATGCCCTCTGTAGTGTGTTTTTGTTTTAGAAAATGAGTGCTCATTCTGCAGGTGGATTTACTGCACTTCATGTTGCTCTGGTGTTCTCAAATCTTCTGTTTTTCTTTGCAGCAGGTCATTACAATGTTTTTTAGACGACATGGACAGGTGATCATGTAGATGACATGGGTGGTGTTACAATTTGGGTGTTGTCTGAGAGTCCATTTAAACTTGTCACTTAGTTGTAGGCTCATGGTGAGTTTTGTGAGTTTACACATGGAACAGGACCAGTATGGATAATGTCCAGTTATCAGTGTTAGATTCCATATGTTGATTACTGACTCCATTTGGGGCCTTGAAGGTGGTGGTCTGGTATGGACTAGTAGAAAACAAATGTTGTTGGTGAATCTGGGTTTTGGCCACTTACGAGTTCCTGAACTCAAAATGCCCCAGTGTTTATATGTAGTCTTCTTAACTGTGTTTCTGACTGTGCTGTAGGTTGTTACACATGTTAGGATGTCTATGTTATGATATCTACTTGTCGTTTATAGGAGGTTATCCCTATATTGATGTCTTGCTCTTTTCTGGCATTTCTGTATGATTTTGTCAGCGTAATGTCTCGCTTTCAGTTCTTGGCTCAGGTCTTTGGCTTGTTCCTTGTTGTCCTGTATGTTGTTGCAATTACACCTGATGCATAAGAATTGGCTAAATGGGAGGTTTTCTCTCAGAGGGCAAATAAGCATGCAAAATGCGTGGTAATTTTACCACAAGTTAAGCTTAGCCAAAAAGCAGCACAGCAATGTGAAAGTTCAAAAACAAACATAAAGTCAACACGTGATAGAAGTGGCAGATTGTTTGTGTACTTTTACAGCATTGAGATATAATGGTTTTTGAAGAGATGGAGCCCGATTCACAAAGGTAAATTTAGACGAAAGTCAAACTTTGTGACTTCCGGTATTCACAAAGGGCAGTTATGAGTAGTAAATGCCCTTGATGATTACCAAAAGTCATAAAGTTTGACTTTCGTCTCAGTTTTCCTTTGTGAATCGGACCCAGGGTATTCAACTCTTTCTGAAATTGGAGTAGTCACGTGGATGGCCTGATGGCTACAGGGATGTTGCTCCAGAAAATGGGTGCAAAGATGGAAAAGGCCTGCTTTCTTGTTGTTTTACTTTCTAATAGTCTGCAGTCTGATGGTGTCCTGGATGAGAGTGTTCATGGATTTTTTGCTTGTCTGTGGGGTGCTGATTATGACTGCTATGTAAATTATGCAGCTGCTTTTGGAGATAGTGTGGTCTGAGAGGGGCGCCAAAAGAGTTCCATCAAGAGGGAGGTGAATTGATCATATTTCTTCAGGCCCTGAATAAGACATGCTACTGCATGTAGAATGGCCCTAACGGTTGCCAGTGTGGAGTCTAGGCGGACATGGAGCAGTTACTACCATCCAAATACAGGACTTCAAAAGCAGTTCTGAATAAAATTTCTTGAAGAAATAGTTTCACTTTCTTTAGAATATGGTGCAAGGCTTACTTTGTATTTTTCCTGATGTATTCCTTGAAGGTAAGGTTGGTGTCCATGGTTCATTCAAGTGACTTGACATTTATTGAACGTTGTGGATCTGAGCCTTTAAGGAATGTGTTATTGAGCCAGGTTTGTACTGTTTCTTTTTAATTGTTCTCATTAAACAACAGGTTTTCTGCCTTGGTTGGCTTTCGCTTTAGGTTGGTGCAAGACATCTAGGTCTGGATGTTGTGCAAGCAGTGTTTGAGGCGTTGGATGTCTGAAGCTGGGGAGACTTTCAAGTAGAGTTGTGTGTCAATAGCATATTGGAGAATCTTGATGTGATGCATTGAGCAGAACACCATACAACTCCAGTAGAGGTTTATGATGACAGGGGATAGTATGGAGCCCTGGGGACTCTGCAGGTAATAGAACTCTTTTGAACTTGGAAGTACCCATATGGATAAAGTGGTATTAGATTTAAAGGTGGAAGATGTATCAGTAGTGGATTCTGGGGGCATATAAGGGTAGTATAGTCAACTGTGTTGAAGACCAGGTGGGATGGTCAACTGTGTTTAAGATAGCTGTGAGGACCAGCAGTGCCAGGAGGTAGGAATGATCTTCATCTGTGGTCAGTACAGCATTGTCTGCAATCTGTAAGGCAACTTTCTGCTGCAGCACGGAGAGTCATACAAGACACAATACTGTACCAAGAGGTAATATAATGCCACTATGCTATTACTTTCTCTGAAAATTCTGGATGATTTAGCCCTGCCCCTATTCTAAACTGATCAACATACATTCATGCCTGTTAACACTAGTGCCTATTCGGAGATAAGTGCAAAATTGCACTGGTTCCTGTTTTTTTTAAGAATTTCCCAGTACCATGTGATGATTGTCGGTGCAAATGTGCATAAAAGTGGCATTACTTTAAACAAATTGGGCCTAAATATGTTTCTGCAATTTATTGTGTCTTATTTTGTCCACAAGTACTAATCAGGTGCAAAAACAAACAAAACCTGATCAGATTTATTTTTCATTGCACTCATTAGTATATTGAGGCAATGTTTGTTCTCTTTGAGACAGCCCAGTTAAACTCTACTTTACCAGTGGCATAACAAGGTGGCCAGTGATGGAAGCAACATTCTCCCTTTATTCTTTGGCTTGGAACAAAATACAGAGAGAAGTGGAGTTCAGCGAGCCACCAAAGTTCCATGTGCCCCAGTGTGAGCGCACCTGCTGCCTTATTACCCTATTAGTGGCTAGGTATCTTTAATTTTACGTACATCATAGCTCATTTATTTTTTAAATATCACAAAAAAAGCAACGAAGAGAAACATTTTCAATCGCATTAAAATCAAGACTGTTGACTTTTATAATACTTATACAAATACACTTTGTAAAGCTAATTTAAGATGAAACACAAACTTATTAAGTATTAATATTTTTTTTAGTAGGTGGATACTCATAGAAATTCATTTCTTGGTAGTAAGTTTTATCATATTATGCAGCACAAACTCTTCACCGTGAATTTATGTAAATCACTAGCTTCCAGTGCACCAAGGGGAATGTACTTCATGCTATAACTTAAATACTAATGAAATCAACTGAAAATGATAGTCATTAGTCAACTTGCCTTGATAGGGGCCCCTGTGGACTGATATAAATTTATCATTAGAAATTGATTCCCTTAGAGACTACAATGAGCTTTTTATCCTTCTACAAAGCATATTTAAATATGACATTTTATGGTTTCATTTGTATATTCCTTACTTTATTCATAACGTCGAATATGTTTGCCTCTCCTTAATCTTTTTTAGACGTTAAACGACTTCTGACATTTGTGAACACTTATTAAAATATGAATACATTAAGAATATCGATCTATCTATCTATCTATCTATCTATCTATCTATCTATCTATCTATCTATCTATCTATCTATCTATCTATCTATCTATCTATCTATCTATCTATCTATCTATCTATCTTTCTATCTTTCTATCTGTCTATCTATATTCACAAAAAAGTGACTAGAACATTATACTTAGGCTCTCATTTCCCTCATACAAAACTGGTGAAATTCATCAGTTATAATTACCTGAGTTAACTTTAACTTACACCACTCAATACACTGCTTATGACCTCACATTTTACATTACACAGGACTATACATCTTTCTATCTGTATGTCTATTTATCTATCAGTCTATCTATCTATCTATCTATCAATCTATCTATCTATCTATCTATCTATCTATCTATACATCTATCTTTCTATCTATCTATATCTTCACTAAAAAATGAAAGGTTACAGAGATGTTATAGTTAGGCTCACATTTCACTCATTCAAAGCCAGTTAAATAATCATTTATAGTTAACTGAGCAAACTAAAGCTTGTGCCCCCGCAACTTACTGCTTAAAGTTATGACCTCATATTTTGCCTTACTCCTGACATGGTCAGTGGCATCACTGATGACACAACTGATGACATCTCAAATGACATCACTGATGACATCATCAGTGATTGTGAGTTGTTCGTAAGAGTTTTTGAGTATTCAAATATATACTAAGGTACTACTAACGTTAAATTAGTATACCTTGCATACTACTGAACGATATTATTTAAAACATGTGAGTCACTGTGTGCACCTGTGAGTGAGCGGGCATATGAGTGCCTGTATGTGTGTGTGTGGGTGTGTGAGTGTCTGTATGGGTGAATAAGTAGTTTTGTGTCTAACTGTATGGATGGATAAGTGGGTGTCTGAGTAGCTGTATGGGCGAGTGAGTGGCTGGGTGAGTAGCTGCATTGGTGAGTGAATGGAATTTACTGGCTGTAGGTATGAGTAAGGGGCTGTGTGACTAGGTTTATGGGTGAGTGAGTGGCTGTATTTGTGAGTGAGTAGGTGTGTGAGTATCTTTGTGGATGAACTAATCAGTGATGTCATTTGAGATGTCATCAGTGATGCCATTGACCATGTGATGAGTGCTGTAATATGTGAGGTCTTAAGCAGTCCATTGTGGAGGCATAATTTATAGTTAGCTGAGGTAACTGTAACTGCTCAGTTTCATATTTTTTGTACTAGTGAAGTGAGAGCCTTACAATAATGTCCCTATAACCTTTTTTTTAGTGACTTTCTAAGCTTTTTTATTCTACTTCCTAACTATAACGTCCTTGTAACCTGTGTTTTTTCTATGAATTCCTAAGTTTCTCCGTGAATTTTCAATTTTTTTGAAACTTTATCTCCTAATTGTAACCTGTAAAGTTTGATAGTGGACGTGTGAGTGTCTGTATAGGTCAGTGAGTGGGTGTGTAAGTAACTGTATGGGGCTGTGAGTGAATATGTAAGTGCCTGTGAGGGTCTATGAGTGATTGTGTGAGTGGCGGTATCTGTCTGTTTTACAAAATACTAACTTGACCTGACAGGGTATCGGAGCGCTGTACACAAAGTTTGTAAGGTGAACAGGTAAAGGTAACACATTAATACATGTAGGAATTCGGTGAGTAGAAATGCAAGAAAGTCAAATCAGGCAATAGGATGTATCAAACATTTCAAATGCATCATGGGACACTAGAAAAACAACTGTAGCCCAGGGTTTGGAGTTAGTTTGAGTAGCTTCAGGTCTACCTTTGCAGGTAGCTGTTCAGGAGCAACCGCTGCACTTCGTGGCACTCGAGGGGTTAGAGTTGATTTCAGGAGGAAGAGCATTCCAAATTCTTTTAGCAAGGCCAGAGAAGGCTCACTTCTTGTTGAATTTTTGTGGCTTCAGCAGTAGGTTATTGAAGCTTCTTAGCGTTCGATTCAATCTGGATAGTTAAAATCTTTTTGCCAAGTCAACTGAAGTGATGTACTGAATTGCTTTATGTGTCAAGCGGGCTATCTTGAGACAAATCCTTGCTTCGAAGGGGAGCCAGGTGAGTTGAATTAGGTCTGGGGGAGATGTACTCACGTTTTCTTGAACCCATGATGATTCTGGCAGCAGAGTACAGAGTAGACTTTAGAGGGGCCGGTCTAGCTTTGGGAAGTCCAGTCAGGGTCGCAATTTTGTAATCTAAGGGGAGATAACTAGGAATTGGACAGCAAGCTTCATGTCATTAGGAGGTAGGAAGAGTATGATTTTTCTTAAAGTGTTGAGTTGGTCATTAGTTTCTCTAGTTGTTGCGCTGATGTAGTCTTGCACGTTCAGGTGTTTGCCTAATGATCTAGTGGAATACACAACATATGGGGTACAACTGAGGGCCGTTAGTTGTTTAAGCCAGTCCTCAATGGGTGTAGAATGATTGTGTGGGGAAATCAGGAAGAATTTGGTTTTCAGAATATTTAGCACAAGGTGATTTGAGTTAACCAGTACTGAGTTTTCAGAGTTAAGAATGCAACAAAGCATTCACCTCCATTAAGGATTTAGGGCCAGATGTAGGTCGCCAATTACCGGTCGGTAACGACCGATTTCGGCCATTACCGACCGGTAATTGGTTTTCGAGATGTAGGGGCAACTATTTTACAGATTCAGTAAATTTACCGAAACGGTAAATTTACCGAATCTGTAAAATACTGAATCGGTAATTTTACCGATTCAGTAAAACCCAGATGTAGGTAGCACTGTTGACAGTGCTACAGGACTTCAGAATTCGGTATTTTACCACCCAATCCAATTGGGTGGTAAAATACCGAATACAGGTGTGCATGCACATCTGTGCATGCACACCTGTGCCATGTGACACACAGACATGCCCTTAGGGCATGTCTGTGTGCCACATGGTACACATGCCTGTATTGGGGGTGCTAGAGGGTGTCAAAGTGACACCCCCTGCACCCTTGCTGTAATCGGTATTTACCGAATCTGTAAATACCGATTCGGTAATGCCCATTGATTCCTATGGGCTTCAATGCCCATAGGAATCAATGGGCATTACCGATTCGGTATTTACAGAATCGGTAAATACCGAATTTTAACAAATCGGTATTTACCGATTCAGAAATACCTACATCTCCCCCCATCTATTTTACCACTTCTTAAATACCGAATCGGTATGATTCGGTATTTAAGAAGTGGTAAAATAAAATTACCTACATCTGGCCCTTCATATTGTTTTTCTAAGTGTAATACAAGAGGAAACACACCTGCTTTGCCGTTCTGAAGGCCAAGAAGTTAGGATCCTTTGTGTTTTACTGAAGCGGTGCTTCAGCTGGAGCACTTGCTATATTTATAATTGTAAGAGCTTCCCATTAAGGTTTAATTTCTGTGAAATGAGCATCACGGCCAGAATGGCACCGCATTTTTTCAAAGAAGAATTCACACTTTGGCTGAAACTGAAATACTTTCTACTGGTTAATTAGTAAGTGCTTCCTGGTCGGGTAAATGTCTAATGAGTAATCTGTATTACAGCTATGTAAAGGGCCACAAGGTAATGTCTGTAGTGACCTTGTGTGCATGTAGTTTTGGCAATGTGATTCATCCTGCAGCTTTTTTATCCACATATTTTTCATAACCTATATCCTCGTCAAGAGAAGATGGTGAGACTACAAAGAGGTGAATCTCAACCAAACAGGAGTACTTCCCCTTTACTATATGAAATAACTTGTTCTTTGTTTGGTGGAGATGTCCATGTATTCCTCTGCATCAAGAACCCATCACCAAAATCTGTGGGAAACACAGTCAGGGGTCTTTTCGTAAACTGTCCATCAATGTGGGAAATGGAGGGAAGACCTTTGCATACTACTATGAGAAACAGAACAGGGGCAGAGAGCTTTCTGGTGTTTTTAGGCATTTGCATACTCAGGGAAATTTCAAGAGCAAGCCAAGGTGTCCCTCTTTATATGTTTTTTAAAGGGAAGGAGCTGTGCTGCCCCCAGGCTGATTTCAGCCCTTTAGACCCTATCTCCTGTGGCGCTGCTGAAATTAAATGGTGGGAGGGGGAATCACAGCCCCCTCTCCAGGACAAATTTGACTGCAGGGACACCATCCCACAGGGCCTGGCTAAAATACAGTGATGGAGGGGGGCCCTGCAGCCCCACTCCCCAGGCTATTTTTGGCACCGGGGACCCCATCTCCTAGCCCAAAAAATAATAATGGAGGGACTCACGCTGCCCCTCTCTCAGGGCTAATTTTGACCCCAGGAACCACATTTTCCAGGGCCCTGCCTTGTCAGGCTGGGTGCCCTGCAGCCCACCGAGGAAGCCCAGTCTGCTCCGTTGGGGACTGCAGGGGAGTCTGACTTGCCCCAGAGGTCCCTGCTGTCTCCCTGCCTCCAGTAGGATCTGGCATTTCTCCCACACACAGTGAACTGCTAAAAATGCAGAACCCTGTGTGTGAGACCAATCCTTTTGTAAACACAAATGGGGCTGCCCCTAGTTGTGATTACTACAGGACTTTCAGAGATGCACATGAAGTGGGAGCATCTCACAAAAAGTGAAGGACTGGCCTCGCACACCACCTGGTGTCATGCTTCATCATAGGCTGTCTTCGCCATCTAAAAACTCGGTTTGATAGCTGGCGGGCATTCACCTGATGACAGGGATGCACTTCTAAACTAAGTGGGGGCCAGTGAGTAGTGAAACTGATTTAAAAACCATTGCAGTTGTCGTAAATACTTACTTTTAATTAATCGGGCAACTGTATAGTATTAAAAGAAGGGAGCGGTGATTTGGGAACTGATTATCCCTTCACTGTGTTGGATATGGTCAACATTTTTCTGCTAAGGCTCCCCGGAGGGTACACAGCATTCATCAAGACTATGTATTTAAAGGGCTCCGTCTTTATATGGAAAGTGACTAAATAAAGATCAACCACTAAAGGGGGTTGTGTATATATCACTATCCCTGCCGGTATAGTACTCCAAAGAAATGCCTGTAGAAAAAAAGACAAACACACACAGAATATGTAGATTTCTGTTTGTTGTAACGCGAAATAGCATTCATCACCACACTTTAAAGCGTATGTGGTAGTTTCTAAGTGCAAAGCACGTGTCATTAGTACGTGTTAACACTTGTGAAGGAGAGAAATTGTCTCTCTTTGCTTATCCTAGGTGACTATCCTATTTTCTCCATGGGAGGTCGAGTGGGAAAAGCCCTACTTTGACATTCTGGAAAAAAAAGCACAGTATCATAGCCTGATGTTGGTAAATCAGGTCAACGATATATGGCAAAAACACAGGTACATGCTAAAAACTGCTGCCCTCCTTGGGAATTTAAACTGCACCAGCATGTTTAAGCACGCTCTTGAACCCATACATACAACATATGCACACTTACTGTTTTTTTCAGCACCTTCCGCCATGTATCCTACAGCTGTCCGCTTCACCTCCTCGTCGTTGAATGGTGGTGGGAAAGTGCGTATGTGCCTTCAGCTCTCCTCCCCGCTTGTGGGTGTGGCAGACGTGCGGAATAACTAGTGCATATGCGTTAGACGTGCATGCATGTAACGCGCTTGCGTGTTGTTTCCATTATTCAAAGTCAGGCAATGCCTGGACTTGCGCAACGCATCTGTGGGTGCCTGAGTTCTGGTATAAGGCAAATCCAAACGTTATTAAGTGTAGGACGTTATTAAGTGTAGGCATCCCACTTGACATATTTAAAAATGTTAAGTCCAATATTGCCCATGTTTTCGCTGCAGTGTAACTGTAACAGAGGGCATTAAAGGTGTTGCTAATCTAGGTGTGGGCACAATGTTGAATCACTTATACAAATATTTAGTAAAGTAAGCCCCACATTACTTTTGGGTACTCGTTAATGTGTCTCATCAAAAAGTGGGGGTGCATGATGTAAATGTACCTTTCCAGTAAAAACACCAAATGTTACCCAGATGGGGTTATGCCGCATGTGATGTTAGTGGGCATTTCTCCTTCCTGCGATCTTCTCCAAGGGACTTTGTTTGTCTTATAATAAGTCATGTATACTTGGCGTACATTCAGAGTCTGCCCATGTTTTAATGATGGGAGTAATAAGGTGAGGTGTGTGGTTTAGGTATGCAATTTCAAGCTATTCACGGAGTATACCCGTTAAAATACCCCATTTCAGAGCTACATCTGTAGCTGTGTTTGTTCTTGATGTTACCTTGTTTGAGGAGTGGTTGTGACACTGTAGTCCGGTTACCGTGCTATCTGCAGCCATGGGATTTCCTCATTCAGGCCTGTGTCCCATGTGCGCAGCCAGTACACCCAACGCTGTTCCCTGACGTTCAGGTTTCTACTGATGTCCGTTTTTTGTTTTTTTCATATCTTCCAGTACTACCCATTGCAGATCTGATTCCTTGTAGTTTGGGACTAGGAAGTGTTTCTTCAGTTTGGTATTCGATTTTTTACACCAGATTGTGCTTTGGGGATCATTGATCCGTGTCTCTACTTTCCTTGTAGTCATACCCACATACTTCAAGTTGCACGGGCATTTCAGGAGGTAGACTACATTCTCAGTATTGCAATTGCTGAAGTCCTTCAGCTTCCATGGATTGTTGGTACCGATATCCACTTCTTTCGTGGTGAGGGTCAGGGGGCAGGAAACGCAACTGCCGCACGGGACATGGCCTGCGGGTCTAGGCTGGCTCCAGACGGTGTTTTGACATTTGTCCTCAACATGCTTGTTTTTAGAGTGTACCAGGTCATCCCTAAGGTACCTATTGCTCTTAAAGGCAAACAAGGGGGGGGGGGTGCCCACTGTCATTGTCTGCTGTTGAGAATTGCCCATTTTTAAAAAATGATGTTTTGGACTTTGTTTGACACAGGAGTATACGTAGTTACGCATACCATGGCTCAGATTTTCCTTTGGGTGTGGTGTCCAGCAGTGCTTCCCGATTGTTATTCCTGGCCCTTTTCTTGGCTCTTCTGATCATTTGTTTAGGGTAATGTCTTGCCGGGAGCCTGGTCTCCAGGTGTCCCGCCTTTTCTTTAAATGTTTCCAGTTCAGAACAATTTCTTCAGATTCTGAGAAATTGTCCCACTGGCAGATTTTGGCGCAGTGCTCTGGGGTGGTAGCTTTCATACAATAATAGGCTGCTCCGATCTGTGGGTTTGACATGTACTTTAGTGGAGATCTCCTCGGTCGTCAGGGTGATATCGAAGTCGAGGAATATAGCGTGGTTGAGAGGCAACATACAATGAACAAATCAAATGTGCATATTTAAGTCGACGAGATAGTTCTTGTGTTGACAGTTTTCTTTTATTTGCCCGATGTAATCAGTATGCACAGGATCAACAACAGCCAACGCGTTTTGCCCATAGAGCGGGCTTCTTCAGGGCTGTAATAGCATACAATTGCAAATACGCTTTAGTATGTGTCACAATAGGAGAAAGATCACAAAGAAAAAGAAAAGAAGATAGCAGTAGATAGGAGAGGGCAGTAAGAATGGGAAATGTGTGGAATAACGAAGTAGTGGGAGAGTGTGAGCAATCGCAACGGCCCTAGGATGTTGTGAATGAGCACGTGGGTGGACAAAGGAGTCAAGAAGTGATACAGAGCTTGAGCAGAAACCCAAAGATAAGGTGAGAAAAGGTGGAGACAAACGTGCTTTGTCTGTGTACAATTCAGCAATACCCGAGCTAGCCGTGCTAGTCGAATAAAAAAATTGTGCTGGTGTCAGAGTCTTAAAATGCTACAAAATCCATGCCAATAGGTAAGCAGCCCCTCTGGCGACTGCTAGAGTAGCTTACGGTTTATGGTTGTAGAGAAGAAATTTGTAGAAAAAATGCCAAAGAGGTGTGATGTAAATTCAGTCTGAAAAGATAAGGTAATAGAAAAAGCTGTAAAGCAACCTGGTATTTTCAAGATGATGTCAAATATGATCCAAAACCAACGTGACATACCTGGTCCTGAATAGAGAGTGTCCCATGTAAGGGAGAATTCACTTTGAGGAAAATGCAAGGACCTAGACAAGAGAAGAAAAAGCATTGTCTAAATGCTTGCTGCCTATTGAAAATAGTATAAGGTGTCAGAGGACGTAATTTAGCTATTTATTTATTTATTTATTTGTTTCAAAGGTTTTATATAGCGCTACTGGACCCAAGAGTATCAGAGCGCTTTACAAGGATGGTGAACATAATGAGATAAAATTAACAATTAAGTTAAGCGAAAAAGAGTTCCAGTATGATAATGCATTCAACAGGGCTAAGGGGGCAAAGAAACAGAGAGATAACATTAAGTGGAAAGTGAATATTAAAAGTTAGGATAGAGAGGGTGTGAAGAGATGGGGAGTGAGAAAAAATAATGGATTTAGAGGGGGTGGGAAGAGGAGCGGACAAGGGAAGAGAGAGGAGTGGACATGTTAAGAGTCAGTAACATTAGATACCCCAGTATTTGTTGAGAAGGAGTATTTTGAGTTCCTTTTTGAAGAGAGGGTAAGAGGGGTTGCAGCGAAGCTCCTTAGGGATAGAGTTCCAAATTGTAGGAGCGTTACCAGAGAACGCACAGGATTGGGTCTTTTGACATTTGAGTGTGGGTGGGATCAAGACAAGGGAGTCTGTGCTCCTCAGGGACCTGGAGCAACCTGCTTTGTGTAGTTTTGTTGTAAGGTAAGAAGGGGTGTTTTGGTGAAGAGCTTTGTGAGTGATGCAGGCAATCTTGTAGGTGGATCTTCCTTCTATTGGGAGCCAATTGAGATTTTTGAGGACAGGGGAGCTGTGATCAAATTTTTTACAATCAGAGATGAGTCTCGCAGCTAGATTGAGGACAGATTTAATCGGAGCAAGGTGGGTTTTAGGGGTGCCAGCCAAAGTGGCGTTGCCATAGTCAATCCTGGAAAGGACAAGCGATTGGACAACAAGTTTAAAATCGTCTGCTGGAATAAATGGTTTAAGTTTCTTGAGGTGGAGAAGGGTGAAAAGCGCACTTTTGGATGCATTTTTAATGTGGGGGATGAGATTTAGATTCTGGTCGATACTGATGCCTAGGGATTTGACAGAATTAGAGGTGTAGAGAGGGCAGTTAAGAGCTTTGATGTCCTTTATCCAGAGTTGAATGGGAAGGGAGTTGTTTTTGGGGGAGAAAAGGATGATTTCAGTTTTATTTGGGTTCAGTTTGAGATGGTTCCGATGGAACCAGGTTTGAATTCTGGTCAAGGTCTCATTGAGGTGGAGAATGTCTTTGTGGGATTTGATCTTGTAATATAATTGGGTGTCATCGGCATAGAGGTGGTAATTGATATTAGCTTGTTTGAGGATGAGGGTGAGAGGTTCCATGAACAGATTGAATAGGGTTGGGGAGAGGATGGATCCTTGAGGGACACCGAGTGAGACAGGTTGAGGTTAAGAGAGAAAGTGGCTGAGCTTGATTTGCTGTGATCTGTTTTGAAGGAATGAGGAGAACCATTTGAATACATTGCCATCTAATCCGAACCGGTCTTTGAGAGTGTTTAGAAGGGTGGGGTGGTGGACGGTATCAAATGCAGCTGAGAGGTCGAGGAGGATTAGTAATGAGGATTCCCCATTGTCTAGGGAGCGATGAATGTCGTCAGTGATATTTAGCATAGCAGTTTCTGTACTGCTTCCCTTTCCAAAGCCAGATTGGAAAACATCAAGGAGGTTGAAGGAGGCGATAAGTTTCTCTAATTGCAATAGGACACATTTTTCGAGGGCTTTAGAGAGGAATGGAAGGTTAGAGATAGGGCGAAGGTTGTTAAAGTCATTGGGGTCAGCAGTGGTGTTTTTGAGAATGGGTGAGATTTGACCAAGCTGAAGGGAGGCGGGGACACAGCCAGTGGAAAGAGAGGAGCTGATGATTTTGGTCCATATAGGGGCAATGATAAATTTGATTTCTTGAATCAAAAGGGCAGGAAGAGGATCTTTGGAGTGGGAGGAGGGTTTTAGTTTGGCAATGATATTAGTGATCATAGATTCAGATACTGTACTAAAATCATTCCATGAGGCATTGTTTTTAGCAGGGGGGCTTATTTTCGGAAAGGTATCTTGTTGGGGGAGAAAAAGTGGACGGAGGAAAGTTAGGAGTGTTGGGGAGGGTGTATAGGGTGGGAGTAGGTTGTAGTGAGAGTGGGAAGGAAGAGAAGGATAGTTCGATCTTGTTGATTTTGTTCGTAAAGAAACTTGCAATTTCTTTGCATCTGTCAATAGAGGCTAAAATTTTAGGAGGGCCAGTGGAGGTTTGTTTTTAACAATGTTAAAGAGTTCTCTAGGGCAGTTTCTGGCTTGATCAATTTGTGATCGTAGAAAGGAGGCTTTCTCATTAAAGATATGTTTTTTGTACTGGGCTCTAGCAGTTCTAAGGAGAGCCATATTGTCAACGGTTGGATGATTCCTCCAAACCCGTTCAGAATGTCTAAGGGTCCGTCTTTCGTTATTAAGTTCAGAATTGAACCAAGACTTAGGAGGGTTGCTTTTTTGTTGTTTGAGTTTGATTGGAGCAAAAAGGTCGAAGGCATCAAGAATAGAATTGTTATAATGGTTAGTTAGGTCGGTAGTGCTGTCAGAGAGAGGGGGTAGAAGTAAGTGGGCCTTAATCGTGGCTTCCAATTCGCCAGGAGGAATAAGGTGAAGGTAATAGCAATTTGTTAAGGAACAGACATGTGGGTAAAAGGCGGTGCAAGGAGAGATGCGACTAGCGCTGCTCATGGACTGACTTCTCGGTGCGGTAAGAAGGGGAAAGAAAGAAAAGACTTTTTAAATGTAAAATCTAACTATAGCTCACAAGAATACTAATGAGGATTTTTAGCGTAAGATGTTGGCATGCCAAAATTAAAGCTCACGCGCAGCATTCGAGAAAGTTAGGGCTAGCACATAACGTTTAGCAAGTATCTGGCATAAGGAGAGCGTGCGTGCAGGTATTAAGAAAACCTTCCCCGAATACCCGTGACTGTGCAGACATCGCAACACACTAGCTAAGACGTATGCCAGGTGGGGAATGAAATTCAAGTGAAGCTAGGCATATAAGTAAATACCTGCAGGTTGCCCGGTCCAAATCAGAGCCTAGGAGCCGTGTCCGTGTACTTCGCGTTGCCAGAGTCGCTGGAACGTAGTACATCCGGGCGCTGGTAGACACGGTTGAAATACAGGCTGAGACCCGGAAGTCATGCCTGTTGCTTCCGGGCTAGAAACTAAAACACATTGTGTATGAAAATACTCACTTCCGGGTTAGTTACGAGGAGAAAAGCTAGAACGCATCCCTAAACATAGCGTGAGCAAAACGCCACTGTTAGAGAACAAAGTAAAGGGGAATATGCTGAATGCAAAAACAAACATATATTGTCAAGTCTGCTAAGAGTGGCAAGAGGCCACGGTTTACGTGAAAAAAAGTCATAGATATTGTCAGCTTAAATTGAAAGGTGTCCTCATCTATGTTTTCAAAAAGAAAGATGGATGAGCAGGCCAGGAAGGTAGTTGAAAAAAAGGCAAGAGGGTAGTGGAGGAGCCTACATTAAAGATTGGAGTTTATAATCACAAGTGTAGTCTTAGGTTTAAGTGCGTTCAGGTTCGCGTTTGAGAAATTAAAGGCAACCACGTTGATGAGCCGGGGAGTTAAAATTGTGAGATAAAAAGTGTTCAGAATAATGACACAAGCCCACCACATGTGTGATCGCGTGATTCCCATTGGTCATTAGGGGAGAGTGAGTAACGTACGTTGCATTGAATGGTGCAAGAGACGTAAAGAGAAGAAGGGGCGAAAAAAGAAAGCATACAATACATATTTCTTATGTCATAAATGCTTAGAGACCTGGTACACTTGAAAAACATATACAGAACGCTGTATGTATAAAAGTAGCAGGAGCTATGATATGGCAGTAAGGGTTACAGTGCCAGTGTTTGGTGAAGAACACAGATAAGTGGCAATTAAGTTACAGTGCCTCAACAAGAAAATAAGAGAAGAAAAACACTCATCAGTTGGGTCACAAAGATTGCTGAATTTCATATGGACTTAGTAATGTGGAGAGTAATCTAGTAAGAGATAATAACATTTCAGAATTCTAGCGCCACCTACATGTGTGGAACCTAACAGTTATATATATATGATGGTAAACAGAAGCATCTGGACCAGGGAAAGAGAAGGACAGAAAAATCCAAAGTCCATGTGTTTGTTGCCATCTAGGTCAGTCAAATAATCTCATATTCACATGATCTCATAGCAAGAGGTAATGTGTGAGTAACGTGAGCAGATGAGATGTGTAACTTAGAGAAAGAAGTGCATCTCGCTGTCAGTGTTTAACCCCATGTTTGAGCAGCGTAGTGTAAAAATCCACCTCGCTTCCAGTTGCCTTAGAGCCAATGCCCTGTGCCCGCCTCCCTGATTTGGCCCAACACTGTCTATGCCATGAAGCTGAAGTGTGATCTGTCTATGCCCCTCTCACATTCATGCGAAACTAGGGCATATGATGTATCTCTGTTCAGTGCTGCTCTGCGGTGCTCTTGTATGCGTGTCTTCAGTTGTCTGGTAGTGCTGCAACGTATATCTTACCACACCCACAGATGATAATATATACTACAAAACAGGTAAGGCAATTGATAAACTGTCTGATGCTATGCTCAGTGTTGGTGTTGTATTTGAATCTCAGTGTTTTGTTGCAGCCCAGAAGGCAAATATTACAACTACCACAGGTGTAGAAGCCATTGGGTTTTGTCAGCCTGTTTTTTGACGTTGCCGGGGCACTCTCAGTAAAGTGTAGCTGGGGCAGAGGACATCCCTTGTTGTCTTGCTCCTTTTGAAAGTCATTGATGGCTGGTCAGTGATGGTGTGGCTCACCCCGGATACCCTTTTCAGTAATGTCCAGTGTTTGCTTAATGCCTTGAAGACCTCTGCGCTTCATTAGTTTCCTTTGACGTATGTCTGTCAATGTGTCCTGTCTTTTGATTGTCAAAACCCTCTTGTTGGCTTTTATAAGTGTATCTGAATCATAGCCCTTTTTCCTCAGCCTGTCAATTGCCACCCTAGACTGTTGGGTGAAGTTAGATTCCTCACTGCAATTTCTGCGAATTCGTAAAAGCTCACCAAAGGGGATTGCTTTTTTTGTTGAAGGTGGGTGTGAGCTGCTGTAGTGTAGGATGCTGTTAACTGATGTCTCTTTCCTGTGTAGTGTGCTTTGTATCGTCCTCCCCTGTACATATAGTTCCAGGTCCAGAAAGTGTATCTTAGTCTGTGAATTCTGCAGAGTAAAAGAGACATTGAGGTTGTTGTTATTGAGATACTTGAAGTAGTCAGTAAGTTCAACCTCAGAGCCAGTCCAGATGATGATAATGTCATCAATATAGCAACCCCAGAATTGGACATGTTTAGTCCACTCTGAGGCCGCTCTAGACCATGCATGGTTCACTATCAATGCTCAGAATGTTAGGCCTGCCTATCAAATATAAAACAGCAATCCTAAGCATATCACTATTGTAAATCTGAACAAGTTTGTGAAGGTATGCATGTGTGTCTCTGCTTTTACTGAGTGACATGTTACATAAACTCTGTATACTCTGCATACTCTGTAAATATGTGTACAAAAAGGTGTGTGTATTTGTATCAGCTCATAATACAGGGCACATGGGCATCCAATAGTATATTTGAGGGGCTCTATAACACCTGTATACATAAGACATATCTGCCTGTGCAACTGAATGACAGAGCAGAACTGACAACATTTAACCATCAATGGAAGAAGCTACCCACTTTGTAAGCTACCATCTTCAGATGCATAACACATGTGAGAATATATTGAGAATATATATACAAGTAGACATATATCTGTCACAAGAGCACACAGCTTGCACTTCCCATTTGAGTACAAAAAGAGGCGAGAGAAGTACGGAAAGAAGGAACAGAGGTGCAGAAAGAGGCAAGAGGTGTGCAGAATGAAGGAAGAGGGATGCAGAAAGAGGTAAGAGGGGTGCAGAAACAAGCAAGAGAGGTACAGAAAGAAACACAAGAAGTACAGAAAGAAGGAACAGATGCAGAAAGAGGCAAGAAGGGTTTAAAAAGGGGGAAGATGGGTACAGAAAGAGGCATATGGATGAGGAAAAAGGCAAGAGAGTTGCAGAAATAAGCAAGAGAAGTGCAGAAAGTTGCAAAAGAGGTGCAGAAAATAGAAGAGGGGCGGAGAAAGAGGCACGGAAAGTGCAGAAAGAAGCAGCAGAGATGAATAAAGGGGGAAGAGGGGTACAGAAAGAAGCAATAGAGATGCAGAAAGAAACAAAAGAAGAACAGAAAGAAGCAACAGAGGTGTAGAAAAAGGCAAGAGGAGTGCAAAAAGAGGCACGAGGTGTGCAGAAAGAACCAAGAGAGGTGCAGAAAGAAGCAAGAGTAGTACAGAAATAAGCAACAGAGGTGCAGAAAGAGGGATGATGGATGCAGAAAGAGGCATGAGGGGTGTAGAAAGAAGCAAGAGATATTCAGCAAGAAAAACAAGAAGTGCGGAAGAAGGAACAGAGGTGCAAAAAGAGGTAACGGGTGAAGAAAGAAGGAAGAGGCATTGAGAAAGAGGCAAGGGGGTGCATAAAGAAGCAAGAGAGCTGCAGAAAGAAACAAAGGAAGTACAGAAAGGAGGAGCAAGATGGCAGACTTACGCCACCAGGGAGCACAGGCATACGGAGAGGCTCCCGAGCCTTCACACCCATTATGGCATGTTAACGGGATACTAACTGTTAAAGCGGTGAAAATATTATAACTGAGGAAGACAATAAGGCTTACCGTGAAAAGAAATCAGCCGAAACCGGCCGAGTCGCATCAGCACTCAGCAGCACTCAGTGGCATTCAACGGCTGGTTCGTGACTCTCAGATTGCTCCCCTGGTGACAGGGTGGAATTTGGCAATCTATTGGCAGAGACTAGCCTTTGGATTACTCGCCTGTTCAGATGTGGCCCCCAGGAAAAGCATGGCTCCACCAAAAATAGCGGCCAGAGGCACACGGGCAGGATGGCTACTGATGAATGTGACAGGAGCAACAAGCTTTGAACATGTAGGCAAGGCGGAAGAGGCACTGGTGATAAAGCGAGGGGGTTCTACGAAGTCTGCCTCAAAAGTTGGTACGCCACTGCTTCACCTCTTGCAATCAGAGACAGCGGTGGAGGTGCTCGCGGTGGGTGCTGCCTCCGAGCTAATTACTGGCAACTAAATTGCAGACATCATTTTGGAGGCTATCCCAGTGAAACAAAGTTGCTCTGAGACTGCCTCTGGTAAAATAAGCACTCCAAGGCTTATGCAAAAGTCTGTCTTCGAACAGATGAAGGGAATTGATAATGCTGAGGATATTTCAACACAGTCAGGTGATCCAATGGCTTCGAATATTTTAACAACAGAGCTAATGGGTCCTTTAATAGTGAGGGAGTTTAGGGAGATCAGTTTGCAAACTGAACATAATGAGCCTGTCAATGCATCTAGTTTACATAGCTGTCAATGTTCAGTGTGTTACGATTTGCTAGATTTTGAGCAAAAATCAGGGGCTAATGACTGCTCGTTAGCTACAACCTCAGTAATAGTCCGTACTTTGGCTCCTCTTAGCGCAAGCTTAGACACTGATACAGGTTGCAACCCACAATCTACATCTCGGATACTGTCCAGCGACAGTGAGTTACGTGAGCGCGCTGCTCTATCTGAGTCGCAAGACTTTCAACAAGCCTCTGATAAACCTCTGGGAAAGAGGACTTCGCCGATATTTAATATGTCTGCTAAAAAGAAAAGAACTAAAATTACTAAGGGCAGTAAAAAAATTCAGATTGGCCTTAACCAACAACGTACTGCTTCCCCACTAAATAAAGATGCTTCATCTGACAGCCCCTTACGCCACTCGGTTCAAGCAAAGGGTGGAGTTAAGTCAATAATATCTCAGTTGTCAGGCACTAGCCCAATGGATGATGGCCCTAGTAATATGGGATCGACTGAAATAGAGGCAGATTACTTTGAGCTAGTATCTGTTACATCTCCCGGCCAATCACCCACCCTTAATTCGGCTGGCTTTTCATTGGTATCTGATGTCCCACAAGCATGACAGCAGGGAGCAATGGAACAACTAATGGGGAAGCCTCAGGATCATGATGAGCCAACACATACTTTGATTCTTCAGGCCCTAAAAGTTCAGAGACAAGAAGCACATGAACATTAAGCTCAAGATAGAGCCGGCAATCATTGCATCCAGTAGTCATTGTAGCAGGTGATGCTAAATGTTGGGACACTGACGAGTGATGTTACGAAATTACAGGAGCGGGTGGATAACGCAGAGGAGACTACTTCACAAATGGCTGGTTCACTTCAGACTCATGATGCCCATATTACAGCATTGCAGTTCAAGATAGAAGACTTGGAGAACTGCCAGCGTTGGCATAACCTTAGACTGTTTGGAATTCGAGAGGGGAAGGAGGTGGTAGGAACCTAGAGCTTTTATAGTTCAGTTTCTACAGAAGGCTTTTCCGGATCGGGGGGTGCTGGGATTGGGACTGTCAGTTGCAAATGGTTCATAGACTCCCACTTGTGCTGCACAAGCAGGGGTTTTGTTACCTGAGGCCATTTTTTATTTTTTCAGGAAACTTCCTGCTTTGGCAGGCTGTATAGCTGAAATCTCGTCCTAGTTCCCTGGTGACGGTTGACTCTGTCACTTTCACCGTTGACTGGGTGTGAGTGTTTGATTGATTCAGATGCTCCGTCCATCACCACCCCCTTTTGTACCACTTTGTTCGCCATAAGTTGGCAGGGTATGCTCAGACGTGAGTCCCTTGCTCACTTTGCCACTGGATTCAAGCAAGCCGGGCTGAAGACGGCTGTAATCCCAGAAACCGGTCCTCGGAAGCTTGTTTCCGGTCCAGGGAAGGCAAGGCTTGGCAGTTCGGGCTGGACTGTTCCCATTAGGCACAGGGTCAGAC
Source organism: Lissotriton helveticus (assembly GCF_964261635.1). Classification (NCBI taxonomy): domain Eukaryota; kingdom Metazoa; phylum Chordata; class Amphibia; order Caudata; family Salamandridae; genus Lissotriton; species Lissotriton helveticus. The sequence goes on along the minus strand of NC_136063.1, from coordinate 739,979,345 downwards.
TGATTTGCATATGGCCATGTCTGAACTGGGGTGGCACAGTGGGCTAAAGAACGGTGATGGATTAAACCCAGATCTGATGACTGGGTGTGAGTGTTTGATTGATTCAGATGCTCCATCCATCATCACCCCCTTTTGTGCCACTTTTTTTGTACGGTCAGATCTCTGTAAAGTTTCAATTGACAGATGCTGACAATTACAGCAATTGATTGAGCCACTAAAGGCTACTGGAGCACAAGTATTCGTATAGGAGCCTGCATGTTTAAAAATTCTGCGGGTGGCCAAACTTCCTTCTTTTTGACTGAAAAGGAAGCAAAAGAGGCTATTGATAGATGGCAAACTGAGGGGGTGGATAAAGTTTGAGGAATTTTTGTCTGTCTCTTGCTTATTTTTCTCTTTCTGCTTTCCTCAGTTTTTCTTCTTTTCTTTTTTTGCCTGTAACTCTCAACCTTTAATGGTTTCTGAATGATGGGCGTGGGTACGGCTCGGGAACCACCGTGGCAGCACTGTCTCCAAAAAGCTGCCAAATCAGCAGAAGCTCACAAAAGGGGATGAATCTTCCTTCATGACGCGAGGTGGGGCAGGGATTGCCAAGGGTCGGGGCTGGGGAGGGTGGACTATAGCAGGGCAAGAAAGGGTGAACATGAGGGCACATAAGAAACTCAGATGCAAACTTGTAAACTGTGTTAATAAAAAGGGAATGCTCACAGGAATAAGGATGTATGTAAAGTATGTAGATTTGGGTAGTACTGGAGTGAATCTCTACACGGGAAGGACGCCGCACTGCTGGACACAGTCATAGCCAATTCCTATAGGGCTATTTTTAATCTTCCTAAATATGTCTCCCCTGCCCAGATTTGCTTAGAATTTGGCCTCCTCAAACAAACACTAGAAAGATGGAGTGCATACGTAGCCAGTTGGCACAAGATTCGCAATGCAGAAGCCGACTCCCTAAATGCCAACGTTTGGGACGAACTACTCCGGCATCGTAATTCGCTGCATAGAGACTACTTATTTGAATCAATTAAAGTTCTAGGTTTGACTGACACATGGGAAACGGCTATAGACCTCCTGTCCTTCAAAAAACTATCAAAAAAATCAGCTCGTATTATCTCAGTGATTGAAGACAAGAAGGACCTAGCAAACAGAGCACATGGATGGACAACCCTGGGCGACTATGGTAAAATACAGCCACAAGCATACCTCAATACCGGGATGAAAATAACAGCCAAAGAAAAGTTCTTAAAACTACGCCTTGGGGTAATCCCGATACTGTCACACCTCCCCCCATGGGAGAGAACACACTCCTGGCAACAGTGTCGCCTGTGCAAGTCCGGCAAAGAGGACATTGTTCATGTGATTTGTATATGCCCCAGACTAAGGGATTTGAGGTCTAACCTTTTGCTACCATCTTTTAAATCACATGCTGTTCGGACCTGTAGGCAGGCAGTCAAACTATGCTTCAACGCCAGTAACATCAAACTGAACTGCCAGGTTGTGAAGTTCTTTGACTTAACAAGAAAAAGACTTAATAGTGTTTGAAGGCCTTATTAGGCCCTGAAGACAACCTTGAATTGACCCCAGTAAATCTTGTACTTTTTAAGTTTAATTACATATTGTTTCTAATGTTACTACTGGAGTTTTATATTTTTGTAAAGATTTTAATTAATCATGTACAAATAAACATTGTCTTACGCAATCGGGTAGTACTGTATTGGAAATTAATAATATGTGTAATGGATTGGATTACATTTTTAGCTTGGAATGTTACTGGTCTTAAAAGTAAACTTAAGCGACAATTAGTTTGTGAAGATCTAAAAATGTACAACCCCCAGCTAGTTCTGTTAACAGAGATGCATATTTCATTTAAGGACCGGAATTTTCTTAAACATTTGGGTTATGAAACTATAGTATGTATATCACAAGCTTCCTCAACAAGGGGGGCTGCAATACTAAAACCTTTTTTATGTATGATACATAATATATTGGCTGATCGGGCGGGGAGATAGGCAATGGCAAAGTTGGAAATAAGGGGGAAGAAATATGTGTTTTGCTCTCTATATGGTCCAAATGGTGATGATTCTTTAGTTATTCATTAGTTGAATATGGAAATGTTGAACTGGGAGGGAGAACGGGTGGTAATGGGTGATTTTGATTGTATTATGGACTATAGTATTGATACAGCCAGACGTGGGGCTACACACAAAATGCGGGGAGCAATTGTAGAACTAGGGCACCTGCAGGTAATTAGGGATGTATGAAGACACTTTTATCCAGTCATTCTAGGGTATACATATTATTCTCCCGCACACCGACCTTATTCTAGAATCCATATGGCATGGATGTGGGATCAAATTATGCTGACGTCAGATCTGGAAGTATGCCCACGTGTCACGTCTGACCATAATGCCATATTATTATCATTTAAGACTATAGCGGGAGATTAGACACTCAAACCCTTTTCTTTCCCTAGATACTTACTTTGGGATAGCTTGTTTATAGCTAATATTAGGAAACAGCTGGAACTACTCTTTAAATAAAATATTGCGTCAGACTCTCCACTGATGGTTTGGGATACTTGGTATACAGTTATTAGAGGCACAACTCAACAATATGTATGGCAACAGAATAAAGCACGCACAATTGCAACTAAGGAGGCTATTCAAGCTATGCGTAGAGTGGAAGAACAACATGCCGAGGCAGTTCTGTTGGGTACTAACAATCAAGAGCAACTGCTTCTCTCCTTAATAAATCTAAGACTAGCTACAAAATTCAGGGAGAGAATCGCGGCTAGATTCGATAAATATCACTTTCCACAATATGAATATGGCAAGCACATAGGCAGGATTCTGGCCCATAAGGTCGCAGAGGATCGGTCTAAAACCTATATCAGAGCTGTAAGGGGGGGCAGATGGTATATCTCATACACAACCACAGGAGATTTTAGAGCAATTTTCCATCTATTATCAAGAGCTTTTGAAGGGAGACATACAGCGGTATTTGCAGGGTAGTTGCTTACCATCTTTGAATGAGGAGACATCAGACTTAATTGAAAAGGAAGAAATAGATTTGGCAATTTCCACCATGCCATTGCGTAAGGCGGCTGGGGAAGATTCTATTCCCATATCATTTTATAAACTTTTTAAAGATCTTCTGATTCAGCCATTCAGATTGGTTATACAGCATATTGGAGTAAGCAGTAAAGTACTAGATTCATGGAACATGACTCAGATATTCTTTTTTTCTGAAAAAAGATAAACCTCTTGGTGAATGCGGCTCATACCGGCCAATCTCACTCATCAATGCGGATTCTAAAATGTTCGCAAAAATACTTGCAAACCGTCTCGCCCCTGCTATACCGGGGCTAGTATCTCCTCATCAACACAGTTTTATCCAAGGTAGGGATACTACAGCCCATGCAGGGAAGATGACAACTCCTCTTGGTATGGTACTTTTAGATGCCGAAAAGGCTTTTGACAGGGTAGACAGGGACTTCCTGTGGGTCATCCCCACAATGGTTGGTGTTAAGGGGCAATATGGATCCAAGCTTTATATGGCTGTCCCCTCTCACCTTTGCTATTTGCTTAATATATCGAACCATTTATCTATGCTTTACAATTTAATTCTCAAATCATGCCATTAGTTTCAGGTGTAATTCCGCTTAAAGTCATCGCCTACGCAGACGATATTGTGGTTTTTACAACAGAGCCAGCTAGAGCGACAAAGGTAATTAAGGAGGAATCAGCCAAGTTTCGCTCGCTCTCAGGGTATAAATTAAATGTAAAAAAACCACAAATGCTACTTAATTTTAAGCCGGGGGAATCAATTTGTGTGGTTTGCTCTATAGCTACTTATCTAGGGGTTAAGCTTTCTGCACGGATAGATAGGATATTATCTTTGGATTATGAATCTTAAATGAAAGGTACAGTTAGATCATTGAAGAACTGGCAGAAACTGCCTATTGGTATCATTGGGTGTTCCAATTTTATTAAAATGAAGCTATTACCCACATTTTTAGATCAGGAGCTTACTCTTAGGTGGTGGGAGCATGCTTTCATGTCATTGGCATGCTACGGAAAATCTTCCCATTTCTACCTGATGCAGTTAGGAAGACACTGGTCCAGGCACTCGTTCTGAGTCGCCTGGACTACTGTAACGGCTTGCTCCTGTCTGCCAACGAGGGAGTCATGAACAGACTCCAGGTAGCTCAGAATACGGCCGCCCGCCTGGTTCTGAATGCTCCTCCCCGCACGCCTTCCAAACCCCTGCTGACCAAATTGCATTGGCTATCTGTCAGACAGAGGGCAAAATTTAAGGTATGCTGCATCATACACAAAAGCCTACATTGTATGGGCCCCGCATACTTAACCACCAAATTTACGCCCTACATTCCTACTCGGACACTAAGATCAAGTGAACAAGGTCTTCTGTGTGTACCCAGAGCTAAGAAGGCCAGACACGGAACTAAAACCCTATCAATAGCTGGCCCCTCTCTCTGGAACAGCCTCCCTGTATCTCTTAGGTTATGTGTAGACCATCTCCCCTTTAGGTAAAGGTTGAAGACCTTTTTGTTTGAACAGTAAGCCCAGACTAGAACAGCTTTAAAGACTCCTTCCCTCAAAACCCTATGTAGGAGCCAAAGGCGCGGAGATACTCCTTCGGGAGTGAAGCCAGCGCGGTACAAACCTGCAAATAAATAAATAAATAAATAAATTTTGACTTTATTTTGATCCATTCCCAAATCCTTTTTTAAGAGATTAGATCATCTTTTAAGCAGCTACATTTGGGGCTATAGAAAATCTCGGCGCGCTATACCTGTTCCATGCTCGTGACGGAACCACTCTTTCATGAGCCACGGGTGCGCTGTGCTAATGACTGAGTGGTTCTGTCACGCCGCGGCGGTACAAAAAGAGACAAGAGAGATACAGATAGAGGCATGAGGGATGCAAAAAGAAGGAAGAGAAGTGCAGAAAGTGGCAAGAGAATTGCTGAAAATAGCAACGGAGGTGCAGAAAGAAGCAAGAGAAGTGCAGAAAGAGACAAGTAAGGTGCAGAAAGAGGCAAGAGCAGTGCAGAAAGGACCAACAGAGGTGCAAAAGAGGCGAGAAGGGTGTAGAAAAGGTAGGAGGGGTGCATAAAGAGGCAAGAGAGGTACAGAAAGAGGCCGGAGGGGTGCAAAAAGAAGGAAGAGTTGTACAGAAAGAGGCAAGAGAATTGCTGAAAGAAGCAACAGATGTGTAGAAAGAAGCAAGAGAAGTAAAGAAAGAGGCAAGTAAGGTGCAGAAAGAGGCACAAAGTTTGCAAGAAAGAGCAAGAGAAGTGCAGAACACGGTAACAGAGGTGCAGAAGGAGGCAAGAGATCTGTAGAAAAAGCAACGGATGTGCTGAAAGAGGCAAGTGAGGTGCGGAAAGAAGCAAGAGAGTTGCAGAAAGAGGTAATAGAAGTCCAGAAAGAACCAAGAGAAGTATAGAAAGAAGCAACAAAGGTGAAAAATGAGGCATGAGGGGTGCAGAAAGAAGGAAAAGAAGTGCAGAAAGACGCAACGGAGGTGCAGCTAGAGGCACGAATGGTGCAGAAAGAGGCAAGAGAAGTGCAGAAAGAAGCAACAAAGGTAAAAGGGGTGCAGAAAGAGGGAAGAGGGCTATAGAAAGAGGCAAGAGAGTTGCACACATAGGGAAGAGGGGTGCAGAATGAGGCAGGAGGAATTGAAGTGCAGAAAGAGGCAAGAGAATTACTGAAAGAAGCAACAGAGGTATAGAAAGGAGCAGGAGAAGTGCAGTAAGAGGCAAGTGAGGTGTAGAAAGAAGCAAGAGCAGTGCTGAAAGAATCAACAGAGATGCTGAAAGAGCCAACAGAGGTTCAGAAGGAGGAACAAGAGGTACAGAAAGAAGCAAAAGAAGTGCAGCAAGAAGCAACAGATGTGCTGAAAGAAGTGAGAAAAGTGCAGAAAAACACAACAGAGGCACTGAAAGAGGCATGAAGGGTGTAGAAAGAGGCAAGAGAAGTGCAGAAAGATGCAACAGAGGTACAGAAAGAGGCAAGAGTGGAGCAGAAAGAGGGAAGAGAGGTGTAGAAAGAGGCAAGAGAGCTGCACTAATAGGGAAGAGTGGTGCAGAAAGATGCAGGAGGGGTGGAGAAAGAAGCAATGGAGTAAAGTACAGTGCTGAAAGACTCATGAGAGGTGCAGAAACAAGCAAGAGAAGCACAGAGAGAGGCAAGAGATATTTAGAAAAAAGCAACATAGGCACTGAAAGATGCATGTGAGGTGCAGAAAGAAGCAAGAGAGGTGCAGAAAGTAGAAGAGATTTGCAGAAAAGAGGTCAGGGAAGTGTGGAAAAAGAAAGAAATGTACAGAAAAAGCAATAGAAATACAGAAAGAGGCAAGAGGCAAGAGAGGCGCAGAAGGAAGCAAAACTAATGGCTTGCACACCATTAGTACCAATTTAACACTCACATTTAGCCATAAGTGACAGGTGACCATTCTAGGTTTGCACAGGGCCTTCCACCATGCTGTAACACTTTTCGCTGCACTTTTGGTAATGTTTGAGCCATTTGAGCTTGAAACAAGGCTTTTTTTTTGTTCAAACCTGCAGATTAGGGTGCAGATGATGATATATGTGGCTAATTCAGAAAATGTGTAATTGTGTAAAAGTCTCTGCAGCCAAACAGTTGCATGATTCCAGTGGCCCTGCTCATACCTCTGACTAGGTCCAAAAGTGCTCCTCAGTGATTCCTCCTTTTGTGTCTCACTGAGTTCATAGTTGAGCTTCTATGGAAACAAGGAAGACTAAACCTGCGGTTACCGCCACACAACACAGACTACCATACCACATAATTACTCTCTATAACACATAATCCCACTCTACATAATTCCTATACACTAATTACCTTACTTTCTATTCACTTAATTTCATTGAACAACATACCACATAATTCCACTACACGCAATGTAGATCCACTCCATACCCAAAAACATTAGTAAAAAAACGTTTACATTTACAATGCCAATAGATCAAACTGTCGCAAATGCAAAACCTAAAAAATAAAACACAAACCTGGGCACACATATAAATATCAAGAGTTAAAACAGCAATTTGTAGTAAATGTTGTCGACACCGGTGGTTTTCTTTAAAGGTTTTTTATGTGAAGATGTTCATAGGAAAAATAACGCCAGCCGACACGTGTTTCGTCAACAGGTCAATGCCTGTGACTCTTCAGGGCTTAGGAGGTGTGGTGAAGGTATCGATGGACCGGTGATAATTCCAACCCGGAGTGCGGGTAAAATAGTAACGGTGGGTTTGTCACGTAAGAAGTTGTCAGGTGGACGGGTGCGTCCGCGACAACAAAAGAGCCTGTAAAAGCAGAACTCCCCTCGTCTCGTCAGAAAGAATGAATCCTATTACATTGCAAACACTTCTTTAACTAGTAGTCGTGTTTGCAGAGTGGTGGAGAGAGGGTGCTGGGCCTCCGACCAGTGCTCAGGAGTTCCACTGTGCAGGATTTACAGGAGGTGCCAGAAGGGTTTCATGGCCCCCATAGTCCTTCAGGAGTAAAGTGTACTTCATTCCCAGACTGTAGTCTGCCAGGAGGCACGTTTGCAGAGTGGTGGAGAAAGGGGGCATGGCCTCTGAAGATGTCTTAGCAATCCTACTGTGTGGGACTTACTGGAGGTAACAAGAGGGGTACTTTGCTCCCAAGGACATCCTTGCAGGCCAACTACCCCTCCAATTACCTCCAGTAAGTACCACACAGCAGGATTGCTAATTTCTCATTATAGCCCATGCCCCCTTTACCCACCACTCTGCAAACACTCTCCCTGGCGCACTCTTCAATAGGCATTGAAGTCCCATCACTGCTAGGGGTTCTTAGGGGCCAACTAGCCTACATTTTACCTCCAGTAAGCCCACACAGTGGGATTGCTGAGAGGTGGACACAGGCCACACCCCCTTAACCCACCACTCAGAAAACGCACCTCCTGGCGTGTTCTAAAATGTGGAATTAAGTCCCCATGAATACTGAGGGTTCTTGGGGGCCAACTAGCTCACCAGGCACCTCCAGTAAGCACCACATAGCTGGATTGAAGAGAGGTGGTCCAAAGCCATGCCCCTTTTTTACGCCACTCTGCAAACGCACCTCTTGGAATGAAGTCCACTTGTGTCCTGAGGTCCTGCAATCTCTCCAGGAATTCATAACCCCACACACCTGCTCAATAGATACCTACAGCAAGGCATTTTCTCTTGTAGAGTTGGGTTGTCTCCTTTATCGGCTTTTGGACATGTTGGAGTCACATTCTATCTCCAATTTTTTGTTCTTTGATTTATTAATATACCCCAGGTCAAATCAGCTTCAAGTAGAATACCTAGGTAATTAAAGTGGTAGATCACAAATATTTGATTTCGTGTTTTTAGGACCACTTTTAAAAATGACAGAGTTTGTTTGTGATTCACTTTATGGTTAGAATTTTTCATAAAAGTGATAACAAACATTTAAAAGCTTTTGCAAACCATTTTCTGTTTTCAATTAAAACTGCATCATGAGCATAAAGTAAAACTGGGACTGGGTTGGGGGCAATTCTGGGAATACCATCACTACTGGCGTCCAGAGCTATGTCTAAAGCATTAATATAAAATAATGACAGAAATGGGGCTGAAATACACCCTGCCGTAACCCTCTTGCCACCAATATGGGGCATGTACGCTTTCCATGGTATGTATAATGAACACTAGTAGTCATACCCCAGAGAAGGTGCCTAACAAGATTCAGCAAGCAGAGTTCCACTCCTGCAAACTCCATCAACTCCCATAGCTTTCCCCTATCTACCAAGTTAAAGGAGCAGGAGATGTCCAGCCTTGTAAATGGCACCTCTCCTGGCCGTGATGTACTTTAGCATAAGGGATACGTTTAATGCTTGCTCTGTGGTCTTTAGACCGGAGCAAAACCCGTAGTGTAGTTTTCTTCAGCCCATTTTTTAAGTTTTCCCTGTAAGACGTGCCCTAATATTTTTTCTGTGGCGATTAGCAATGAAATTGGGCAGTAGCATGCCCAGAGATTCCTACCCCCTTTCTTTGTATATTGATACTATTATGGATTCCCGCCATGAATTGATCGGGACTTCCCTGATAGTTCTAACTAATGGCATCCAGAGTTCTAAATTACTCTAAAACATGTCTATTGGTATGTCATCTGGGCCAAGGCCATTTCCTGGTGCTGCAATCTGGAAAGCCTTAGCAACTGCTGCTATATTAATTAAATCATTAAGTCAGTTCTCATTAAAGAAGAGTGGATTGATTGCTGGTTCTACGGAAGATTCTGCCATCAAATTACAAGAGTTAACAATTTCAGGAAAATGACTAATCCAGTCCTGTTCTAAAATGTGACAGGAAGGTTTATAAATTCCCAAAACACCCTGCTTTCTTTAAAGTTGGCTGCAACATCAAGATCTTTCCAAGCCTTGGCTTGGATTTCTATTTTCCTTGCTTCTATTGCCTGTTTATACATTTTCCTTTCTGACCTAATTTCCTCTAGATACTCCTTTTTATTGTGCTAATGAGTCCAAATTAACTTATGCTTTTATCTCCCGCCTAAAATGATCTAGAGCAGTGGTCTTCAAACTGTGTGGCATGCCCCCCCTGGGAGGGGGGGGAATGGAGTCATTTGAAGGGGGGTGCCAGTCCAAGTCGCCCCAGCGGCAAGCAGAAGCTCCAGAACGCACTCACTAGTGTTTTCATTAGTGCAATTTGTAGCCTGTTGCTGTCGTGCATTTTTGGCATTATTTTTAAAGGCAGACTGGCTTGAACTGAGAATGGCTTGGACTCTGTAAGGAGAAGCACAAGCAGTCTTGGAAACATGTAAGGTGGTGTATTGCCTTGCCCACTTGCGTAATCTGAACGTACGCTCACCACTTACTCACACAGAAACTCCAACACTCCTCTGGAGGTAAAATGAGCTTTATTGATATCGTAGGCAAAGGCAATAAGTCACTGAAGCTAGTAAATTCTTAGGCACCGAGTGAAAGGCAATAAACAATGAATACACCACAATATATATATATATATGGAAGATATGATATCCTTGCTAGACGACAATTATCAGTCGGAGAATGAAGAGACAATGGAAAATGAATTTTGTTTAAATCAGAATGACTATACACCTTTTAAAGCACCTTCTAGATTTGTCCTGCAAACGGCAAGAGACAATTTAGATTTATTTGGGGACAATGTAACCAAGGATCTTAAGGATTTATATCTAGTTGAAAATCAAAAGAAAAGGAAAATAGATCCTAAGAAAGCAATGTTCCACAACACAGTGAAAAGGCTAACAGATGAAGATGGAGTCCTAATAAAACCCTCGGACAAAGGGGGGAATGTTGTACTATGGGGGAAGGAACAATACAAAAAAGAAGCATTGAATCAACTACAAGATTGCAGTTGTTATAGCAGGATTGGTCCCAAAGAATATGACAAGGTAATGGTGGAGTTCTTTGGAAGACTAGACTGTTGGAGAGATAGTGGCCTGCTTAGCTGGGACGAGCATAAATTTATTAAAATAGAAAAACCAATAGTCCCAGCATTTTACATGATCCACAAAGTGCATAAGAATCCCACTAGTCCACCAGGGAGACCCATTATCTCATTATCTCATCTTGTGGTAGCCTTTTCGAGAATGCCTCTCGCTATATTGATTATTTTCTCAATTCAATAGTCAGATCACTTCCATCATACATCAAGGATTCTACTGACTTTTTGAAATGTGTTTTTGATATTAGTTGGTATGCTGAGAGTATGGTACTGCTAACGCTAGATATCTACACTCTATATACTAGCATAAGACATGTAGATGGTTTAAAAGCAAGTGAATATTACTTGAATAGAAGACCAGCACGATTTGCCTCACAAAACTCCATGATTTTAGAACTCATGGAGTGGTGCCTCACCCAAGAATATGTTCTTGCTTGGTGATGATCTTTATCTACAGGAAAGGGGGACCGCGATGGGCACCTGTTTTGCCCCCAGTTATGCCAATTTACATCTAGGCTGGTGGGAGGAACGGGTGCTCAGGGGCGGTCCCCTGGACCAGTGGATTGATCATGTCCTGCTGTGGGTCCGGTTTATTGATGATGTCTTCGTGCTGTGGCAGGGCACGGAGACAGATATTAAATTGTTCATCAATGACCTTAACCAAAACTCCTTAAATTTAGAGTTTGTGGGGCATCACAGCAGGGAAACCATTGATTTTCTTGATATTCGAATCACCCCCACTGCAGGAAAATTGGAAACTACTGTTTTTCGCAAAGCCACTGCTGGAAATTCTATCCTCCATGCGGGGAGTGCTCATCCAGTAGCCTTTATAAGGAGTATTCCTTTTGGAGAGTACTATAGGGCAAGGAGAACGTGTAGTAGTGAGGGAGAGTATGATCAAATTGAACATGAGATGACAGAGATTCACCCAAAGAGGTTACAAGTTGGATATCTTGAGGGGGGCATCGAAAAAAGCTAAAAACCTGGTGAAACAAGGGATATTATTTGAACCCTCCAGAACTAAAAAGCAACAGGAACAAAACAATCAAACAAGGGATCAGGATAACTCTAGATTTATAACTACTTTTAATATAAAGCACAAGGAGATTAGATCTATCCTACGGAAACACTGGTATCTGGTAAAAAAATGACCCTGTGTTGGGTTCTAGAGTAAAAGAAATCCTGAGATTACTTTTAGAAATCAAAATCTCTTAAAGACCTGATTGTAAGGAGTGAGTTCAGTGACAAAAGTAAAAAGAAGGGCATTTCCCACTGGCTCGCACAGAAACCTGGCTTAAAAAAGTGTTCAAAATGCAAGGCATGCCAACATGGCATGAATCGCACTGATTTTAGAACATTTTTTAATAAAACTATCAATATCAGGAGTTTTATTACATGTAAAAGTAGCTTTGTTGTATATCTTCTACAATGTCCTGGTCTAAAGATATATATAGGCAGTACAACCTTATCTGTCCACCAGCGAATCCTCCAGCACAGACGTGCAATTATTAATCAGGATAGGACATATCCCGTTGCGAGGCATTTTGAATCTTTCCATCAGAGTAACCACGAAGGCTTAAAATATACCTGCATAGCCGAGGTCCCTAAAAAGAAGAGAGAGGGAGACCGGGAGAGAGAACTTTGCAAGTTAGAGACGTACTTCATCTTGGAATTCAACTGTAAAGAGCCGCATGGGTTGAATGTAGATGACGATCTCTATACATGCCTATCCTGATTATATGGGAAAAAAATATATTAAAAAATGTGAGCTTCAAAAATAACTGCACCAAGAATGATGAATTGATTGTGTTTTTAACCTTTTATTATATTTTACAGTGGTATTGATGTTTACGAATTTGCACTTGCACTATATTCATTGAAGTTAAATGACTCTAAATGGAGTGTTTTCTAGGAAAGATACGTAAAAACATATATTTGCATTTGCACTTTTTCTGATATCGCAGTACTGTATTTAGTTTGGTTCTTAAAAGAGTGAAATGTTTACATTGAAGTCTCTTTTTAACTATATTGGCAATGGTATACACATTTTTTAACCGATGTATATTGGTGTGTGTATCATTCTTAACTAGTACTGTGTTTAATTCAGGTAATTAATAAGATGAGTGGATTGTTGACATTAAGAAGTATTTTTTTTTACATTTACGGATTTTGGTTTTTTTATGAAAAAATACCCTTTTTTATCCTGATTTGAATATATAAGAGTGAATTGTTTACATAAGAAAAATGATTGTTCACAAAAGAACTGGCACTTTATTTTGAGAAGAATGCAATATGGGGAGGAAAGGAAAGGAAAGAAAGGTACTTGATGAATTAAGGTACCTTATGCTATTGAAAGTAATCGATTATACATATGTATTCTTTTCCTATATGAATTTGAAATGAATGATGATTCCATGTAAAAGAGTTGAAACTTCTGAATATCTGCACTGGCACTTTAGAAAAGTTGTGGGACCACGAATTAAGTGTTTGTATTGTCAACGCTCCGTCCATCACCACCTTTGGTTTTTCTTTGTTCGCCCTAAGTTGGCAGGGTATGCTCAGACGTGAGTCCCTTGCTCACTTTGCCACTGGAGTCAAGCAAGCCCAGCTGAAGACGGCTGTAATGCCAGAAACCGGTCCTGGGAAGCTTGATTCCGGTCCAGGGAAGACATGGCTTGGCAGTTCGGGCTGGACTGTTCCCATGAGGCACAGGGTCAGACTGATTTGCATATAGCCATGTCTGAACTGTACCACGAATTAACATGGGCACATGCCGAAAAATGTTTATTTTTTCGGGGAAACTGAGTAATTGTCTGGAAAAATATTTTTTCAAATATGCACTTGAATTTGTTGTGTAGAAAAAAGATAAGAATTACCAATGTATTCTTTGAAAATGTTTTTGGGGGAAAAAAAGTTATAAGACTGTCTCAGTGCATTAAGATACATGATTATTGGTAGAAATAACATGTTTCAAAATGGCCCTCGTGTTAGACACAATGGAATCTGAAAATTTGTATTCCGGTGTCCTACATCACTGTTAGTTACCTCTGTAATGTGTGCTTTTCTCTAGTTTCAATTGACCACACTTGCCAATTTTGGCAGGTTCGCAAGTTAGTTGATAGCAAACGTCTCCAGTAGAGATATTGTAGGTATAACAATACTCGTCATGTTCCATCTGTAACCTCCAGGCAAAAGCAACAGTACTCATAAATACTCAGATGTGTTTGAACATCAATTTCCTCCCCTACCCCAACAAAGTTAGTTTGGTTGAAAATGTGCAGAAGCACATGTGCAGGGGTAGGTGCGGCAATAAGACCAGTTGATATTATATCAGCTGTACTCTGAAGATTTCTTGTACAGAAGTGGGAAGTGTTCAGCACATTCCCGGCCAAGTAGGTCCAGCTTCTCATTGTTTAAAAGTGTGCAATTTTTGAGATATATCTCTTTCCATGCACTTAATTGCTTGTTTTTGCTCATGGAATAGTCTTACTTTCGGTGTTGCACATTTGTATTTACATGCACAACTGGAGAAGGATGGCAAATTCCCATTTCCTAGCTGTAATGTGTTTCTTAGTCCCGCAATGAGCCTCTAACTCGTGCTTTATTTTCATATCCAGCCTGTTCCACCATTTACTATAAAAGCTTTCCATATTTTAATTTGAATTAGGATTTAATTTGTATTCTTCATGTTTGCAAACATGCTCTGTATTTTATGTGAACTAGCTATGTAGAAAGAACCTCAGTGGTTTTGTAGTATGTTTATCTAGGGACCTGTATCGATACTGCTATTTTCTGACCCTTGTCCGATTATTATTCACTATTGTCCATACAACGGCACAGAAACCCGTTTTCAAATTAAGTCATAGCGCATGCTGTCACATTGAGCAAGCACTATTCCTCCAGCCCCCTAGAAAGCACACCGAGTTCTCTAAACAAACCAAGCCTCCAGCAAACCTGGGAAATCCCCGCTGCTATTGTTTTGATTTCGTTCGAGAACTCCTGTAAAGAATGTATGAACGACCAGTTCTTAATGACATCTTTTATTGACGTCTTATGTCCATCCTTATGTCAAACCCGGCACCTTTCAGGTATAAATATACCGACGCTGCCCTAAGCAACGACACGGTGGTGATGAGCTTGGAGCAGTGACTACTTGCCGGAGAGCCCAGCTGATGCAGGAAGCCCACGGACGCTGCCCCTCCCTCTTGACGCGCTGAGAGAGACGCTGCCTTTTCTCCTGCCGAGAAATCCAGCTTCCAGCGTTTCCAACTTGCCCTTGCGGGTGATTGGGATACCGAGTCCTGAGACAGAGATACCAGCCCTCCTACCTTCTAAATCCCAGGTACTGAACTGACTAACCCCTTACAGAGAATTCTTGAGTCAGATTCTTGGCAAAACAAACTTAACTTAAACTGCTACTTACTTACTCCCACCCACGTATTAGGTCTAGGTCAGGTACACCGGGGTAGGCGTAGTTAGAAGCACCAGTTGAGTACGATTAGTCAATGTATATATGTATGTATATCTTTTATCCATTTTAAAGTATCATATGGCTAAGAAACCATATCAATGCTTTTACAGTATTATTTTATAATCCTGCTTTTACTGTATGCACTTTACTTAACCTTAAGTATTGCTACTGTAGCGATTCATTTCTCTTGTATGAGAAAAAGAGACTGATCAATAAATAACACCTTTTATTGAACACGCCCATCTCTTCTTTCTCTACACTCTGGTGGAACTAAGTATGCACGTACTGACTGAGTAAAATAGTTGTCTTTTGTTTTCACACGACTCTGGAGATATACTCTTGATTAGGGAGAGCAAAGTTGTCTATGGTTGTCAGAAACTAAATCCCTTCTTGTCTATCCAGGGAGGTTAAACTCCTCCTCGCCTATTCGAGAAAGTTTCTAGTGAACTCTGAGCTAGCTGGCACACAAAACTTAAGTCTAATATCGTCAGTAGAAGACCTAGTTAACCTCTGTCCTACGTCTATACTATTGAAGATATTATTCCAATGCGCAGAGCCTATTGGGATAATAGGAACTACACTACATGGCGCCCAACGGTTTGGTAAGGCGATAAAACTAACGCAAGACATTAGAGTAACTCAGTCGTGCTTTTCACACAGACCCTTTCTCCCATAAATACTCCAAAGACGTCTGGAGTGGGTAAAAGGTTAAAAATCCGCCAAACTTAGTAGGAGGAGACTCCTATGTATGGTTTTAGGTTTATTCAACGTTGAAGGATACAGTGTTCCAAAATATTGTGCACCTAATCTTTGTTTCCGTGGAAACCTGATCTGCAACAAAAAACCTTCCTGTCAGTAAAATGTCAGACGATGAAGAAGATAGGGAGACAGCTAGAATAGCAGCTCAACTCCTAGCGGATGACAGAAGTCTCCTACAGCAAGACCCGGATGCAATACTCATCCCGGTCAGCATAAGAAAAACTATAACTTTAAAACTTATAGAAAATGGACTGACATCGAGAGGTGGTACAGTCATATTTGTAATTGAGGCACATGAATATCGGCAGACAGAGGTATTCTATTCATGGATAAACTTTCCAGCAGCAAAAGCTGTAACAAAGGAGTTCCACTATTACAAAATAGAGGAACCACCGGAATGGGTACACTCCTTTTCGAGGAGGTGGAAATCCCATTAAAATACCAAGAGCATCTCCTCTCATTTAAAGGCGCCCTAAAACATAATGATCACATCACCAGGCTCGGTCCACTAGGTAGACCAGGAGCAACGTGGCCGGTTCTAGCCAGCTACACACCACATCCAGACATTGAAAAAATGTCAATACCAGAACTTTTAGTACAGCTAAAACAACTGATTAAAATACATAGACAATTAGTCCAATATATAATGCGGACTTCAAACAGTCCAACCAGCTATTAAAATTCCACAGCTGACCCCGCATCAGGGGAACACAAATAAGATCACACCACAGAACATACAGTCCTGTCTAGGTAAAGTACCCATTAAAAGGGAACAAATTCCGTTCTGGTTAGAACAAAAAATCACTCAAATAGAGGCAGTATTTCCGGATACTACCCCTACTGAGAAACACAGAATTCTGACTATCTGTCTTCCAATGGGGATCGCACCATATGTGGAGGACTGTGACACTTGGGGTACAGTCTTTGCTTCCATTTACACAAAAACACATGGTGTTCCGTCCATGGCGGTAATACCAGAGGTGCTAAAACAGATTCAAAATGAATACGGTCCAGAAACTGCTTTAACTCTGGGTATGAAATTACTGAAAGATTTCAAGCAGGTCTCGGCAATATTACTAGCCAACATAAAGGGGGAAGCAGCAACTGTGTCGATCCGCCAAAGACTGAAAGAAACAGATATAGCAGAACAACCATTTGAACTTGCCAGAATCATAGAAAAATCCTATGAAGAACTAGGAAGAGATAGTTTGGGTGGAAAACCAGTGAAACCCCAACTAACTGAAAATCCTGAAAAGGTATTTATTAAAAATAATCTAAACACTCCAAAAAAGAGCTGGGATGGAAATAAACAATCGACTCCCAAAGAAAAAAGATTCCAGTCCAGAGGAAGGTCTCCTCGGCGGAGAGAAAGATCTCCGGACCAAGGACACAAGTCTCGTCAGAGGGAGTCCTCTGAGAAAAAATACAACCTTAGAAATAGGGATAATTTGAAGAAACCTGATAGATATCAAGATATTGATACACGTCCATCTCGATCTTTTCAGACTTCCTCGCAGAAATTGGAAAGAAGAGGACGGTCAGAACACAGGGAAGAGCACGTCAAGTCCAAAGACAAGGAACCTGCTCATCAAAATAAAAAGTTACAATTTCCAAAGAAGAAGGTAGCCAGTATTAAAGTAATCAAACATGCCGAGGATCCTGAGGACACAGCTGAAAAACGGAGAGTGGGCTCAGACAATGCTAGACAGCGCAGCAGAAGTGAGCATAGCTTCCAAGATCCTGATGAATCATCTGGAGACAGTGGACACGAATGAATACATTCAGGTGGAAACTGCAGATACCAGAGTTAGCAAACCTCATAAAATATATGAAATAACTTTACGTATAGAGGGAGATAAGACTAGGAAAATAAGGGGTCTATTTTGGGATAACCTCTCCAAAGGCTATGACATCCTTTTAGCTGAAAAAGACTGGCCACCAGAGTTTGTCAAGGAGTGCCTTCATGGCGAAGAAATGATTATGCCTGCCTTCTCAAATCACATTCCAATACATAAAAAATATACACTTGCAAGAAAGTGGGCAGTAGCCCAAGCTCCTGCATTATATAAAAACCACGTAGGATGGGATGAGGACTCACCTCCTCACAAAATCCAGTTAAAATCTCAACCAACTGCACAAAGGCAGTACCCAATTAAGCAAGAAGCTAAAAAACAGGTCAGGGAGATCTTAGATCAACTTGAATACCAGGGGGTCATTGAAACATGCACTTCACAAATGAACAATCCTTTGTTTCCTGTCTCCAAACCAGATGATTCATATCGTCTAGTTTTGGACTACAGACACCTTAACTCATGCTGCAAAACCTTTGCAGTACAAAACTCACACAGTGCAGCACTAATGAATAGCATAGTGTGCAAAAAATACAAAACAACATTAGACATCTCTAATGGATTCTTTTGCCAAAATATAGCACCTGAAAGCAGATATTTGACCGCTTTCTCAATAAATGGCTCGCAGAAAAATTTCTGTTGTTTGCCACAGGGGTTCAAGAACAGCCCAGGATTATTCTCAGCGAGAGTAACAGAGTTACTACAAATGTATGATGATGAGGCATTATCTTATGTCGACGACATCTATCTAACAGATGATGACTTGGATACTCACTTGAAAAGAGTGAACACCATAATACTTGGGTTCGCAGCAGAGGGTTACAAATTCAACTTCAAGAAGTCAAGAATTGCCCATCGGATTGTCCTATTTTTAGGATATGAATTATCAAGTGAAGGCAAAAGCCTGGCTGACAATTTCCTGGAGAAATGTGCTGTAATCCAAGCACCAAGAACGCTGAAAAACTTACAATCAATTCTAGGTTTCCAGAATTTCGGAAGAACTTACATTCTAAATTATGCAGAGAGAGTTAAACCTCTCTATGACCTAATAAAACCAGATTTTAAAAGAATCAATTGGACTCAAAAACATACAGAAATTTTGAGATCTTTACAAATAGACATGTTAGTTAAAACAAAACTGCAAACACGCGATAACACACGCAACCTTGTGATTCGGGTCATCCCAGGAAGATGCGGATTCACATACCTAACCTCTAATGAGGGAGAAACGGTACCAATAGCTTACAAATCACATTTGTACACAAAAGCTGAAATAAAATTTAGCCCAACAGAAAAAATTCTAACCGCGGTACAGACTGCTGTAGTGAAAGAAAGATTACTAGCACAAGGTAAACGAATAATCATCGTTACACCAATACCAGCCCTAGAGGCGGTAACAAAGGCAAGCATTCCAAATGCTAAAGCATTACATCCGAGATGGATACAGTGGGTTAATTCTCTTGCTGCAACAGACGTGGTATACGAATTTGATCCTAATTTACAAACACAAGAATTTCTCCAATATGAATTTGAATGTACTCTGCCGACCGAAATCCTGCCTCTAGAACATTACGGCTGTATAATATATACGGACGGATCAGCACAACCCGCAGTTGGGGGTAAACAAGCTTACAGTGCTGCGTGCGCGATTGTTAAAGGTCGCTGGCACGAAGGAAAATTTAAACCACTGGTCACTAAAACGCAATCCCTAGGAGACTGTACAGCTCAGCGAGCTGAACTACTAGCATTTAGGACGGCGCTTGAAAATACACATCGCGAATTCCCCACACTCATAGTGTGCGATTCATATTATTGCGTTAAGTCTTACAATGAATACTTGCAGATCTGGGTTCAGAACGGTTTTAAAGATGCAAAAGGGGGCACAATCAAGCATAAAACGCTTTGGGAACAAGTAGTTCTTTTTCAAAAGGAACTACAAAAGACGCACGTGATACATACACTGAGTCATCAACGTGATGGCGTTCACGTTGCAGGGAATTCATTGGCTGATGAGGCAGCAAAGTCAGCTGTCCTAACGGCTTCCGTAGCTGCCATCACCCGGTCAAAAACAAAAATAGAGAGCGAAATATTGCAGGCTGTCAGCGCTACAGAAAAAAATGCAATAAAAACAGTCCCGAAAGGCTTTCCAGTAAAGTACTCATACATAACTGATGCGAATAACTTTCCATTTGCTCGAATCCCTGGAGTGGGGGATAGGGCAATTCCAAACATGGAATATAGGTTAGGACTCATTATAGCGGCAAACGAAGGGCTTGCTTCTGTACATGCTGGCGTTTCAGCCACAGTATCATTATTAAAACAGAGATACTGGTGGCCACAAATGAGAAGACAAACTAGGAACTATGTTCTAGAATGTGAAATATGTCAAAGAATGAAGGTATCAACAGTGAAACGACCAGCACAGACGCCCCTTCTAATCTCAGATAAACCATTAACCTGTGTTTACCTGGACCACTGCGGTCCCTTACAAAGGGACGGTAACTATAAATATATCATGGTCGCAGTAGATTCATGCACGAGATTCATTTGTATGTGGCCCCAGCGCTCGGCTGACGCCAGAACTGTTATAAAAGATTTGCGAGTCTTTATCGGCACATACGCAATTGGCATGCTACATTCTGACCAGGGTCCTGCGTTTAGCTCTCGAGCTTACAAAGAGGCCATGAACAGCATGGGCATTGCATTGCGGTACTCTTGTCCCTTTCATCCTGAGGGAAACGGAATTGTGGAAAGAAAAAACCGTGACATAAAGCAATCTATAACGGCAAAGGTATTAGGTTACGGAGCTGGGTGGGTCAAACATTTAATAAGTGTCCAACGTAGTCTTAATAATCTGCCAAGAAATTCTCTGAGAGGTCTCAGTCCGTACGAACTATTGTTTGGGACTAGAATGTTAATCCAGGACCTCGATAGTCAAACTTCAGTGGTTAAAGAAAAATGCTTTGATATCAAAGATCGTTTGGCTATTTTACAGGACTTAAACGAAAAAAGAAAAGACCTGAGCAACATAAAGTTGAAGCAACAGCCAACAGCCACTGAAGAGCAACCACCTGTCCCAGCAAGGCCTGTCTGGATTCCAAAAATCGGGGATCTGGTCAGAGAAAAGATCGCGGTAAAGAAGGAATTTGGGCCTTCTTACAGAAAAGCAGTACCTGTCTTGTCTGTCAACGGGACAAGATCAGTGGTATTACCGCCCCTTGCTGGTAAAAAGGAGAACCGAGTTGTATCCATCGACCTGGTTAAACCACAATCATGTGGCCGATAATAAGTAGTAGGCCAAGTGTACTCCCAAGAAGTAGTAGAACATCAAAGTTTGCTACAAATACAGAGGTTCAAACTGAGAGACTAATCACAATTGATAAACCTACAGTGAATCAACAAGGACTATGCAACAAAGCCATGGAACTTAAACCTCTTGAAACCCAAATCAAAATCTTACATCAAGAAACACCAGTCTACAATGATGTAACCACAGACTATGCTAATGAAACAAAGAAAATAAAAAAAGCAAAAAAGAATCCAGAAGTAATTGAAACAATTGACAGAACAGCATCAGGCTACTTCATCAACTTCGATGATTTTTCTGAGGATCCGAGTGAACCTGAGGAAGAACCAACAACAAAAACCTTTAAAAACAAAACAAAGGAACTCTTTCATCAACTAAAAGAAACCTATCTGATTTCTCCATGGATTGAACTTTGGGTGGCACTAGGAGTATTCATCCTCATACTTTGGCTCATCATGGTACTAAGCTTGGGACATTTCATTGAGGGAAAATATGTTACAATGGACAAAGCAAGTCAGAATATCAACTTGGTCCTGAAACCACACAAGTCTTCACACATCGAGAAAAGAGAACTTTCTTCAGTAAACTTCACAGCCAATCCTATACCCGGTGGGGTAGCATGGGACAAAACTGATTACGAAATCTATGGTCCGGTCGAGCTCCTGAAGTATCCTCTTCAATTCAAGATTTCATTGAGTGACTTTATAAAACGAAGCACATTCGCTGATGATTGGGACTTTGAAAGTATTAATGATATGATGTCAGATCTAGTGATGTCAGCTAAATTTACAGGACATGATTATTTACAAGGTTCATCTAATTATGACCAGATGTATTGTTATATAACCACTATGGTAACCATTATCTGCATAAATCAGCTCAACCTACAAATGTTTTAAATTATAACCAATGGGAACATTGTGCAACTCCACCAAAAGGAAGTTCAAAAACATTTTATGATAAATTTTCATACTTCTCAGGGTTTAACACAAGTGATGCAGAAACGTTTTATTTTAGACTGTTAATTAAAACAGGAATGAAAAACATGCTTACAAACACAAAATTAATCTATTCAGAGACATTTTTTGAAAATATGAAAACATTTGTTTTTGATTTCTGGAACAATAATATTGAAACAAAAACGATCTGGGGTACAAAAGATTGGCAAGTGCAAGGTATAGAATCATTATTTAGAGCCTGTATGATCCCAGAACAAATTATATTTTTGAATGATACAATTCAACAGACAACCTGTCTTGGCCTAGCCAAAATTAAAGACTTAAACAAACCATCTATTCCAAAACCAACACCCGACAGTAATAGCACTACAGACGTTGAGATAGACGTATCCCATATTTTAAACCAAAACAGAACATATCCTGATTGGAAAAAATGGTTGATCTGGCCCACAGACACAAATAACTGTCAAGATAGATTCCTGAACAAAAAACAGGGGTTCACAATAACCAGGCCAGACCCGAGATACTCCCAGAGACAACATACAGGGATTATAACTACATACAGTGTAGGGCACCTCTGCCTCGAATGGCTACAAACATCCACACTTGCAGAAATTAAGCAACACTTGACTTTACTTAAAGAAGGTGCTGACTTGCGTGATTTCATTATGGGACCACTCAAACAGCGTCAAAAACGTTTCATAGCGGCCTCTATATATGCAGCTTACAACGAAGCTTGGAAAGTAACTCAAATTGAAACAGCAGAGAAAATACGGGAAATTGACCGTGTTAATTTGGAAAAATCGCTTTCTGTTGTGGACAATGGGTTAATGACTCTGTCTTCCAGAATATATTCACTGGACAGTATTGTATCTTCTGCAATCGATATAATAGAACAAGACTTACTGATGTTACAACACGGTCAGTCCCAATTGCGTTCTATTGTACAGCTTGGCTGGACGTTACAAAATCTGCGTTCAGGCTACGTGCCTTGGCGTTTAATCAACACAACGTCACTATTCACTATCTTTAACCTTACTGATACACAAATCAGCTTGGCACAAAAGGGTGCGGAGTATACAATTCTGAGCATTGAAAAACTTGAGAGATTACCATTGACAATGTCAGAACGACCTGTCATTGAATGGATAATACATGGAATCATAACTATTCCGATAACGACTTTCCAATTTCGATACTGCCAGAAATATATACAGGCAGACCAGTATGAAAGGTTGGGTAAAGGATACATTAAGTCAACATGAAACTTACCTTATACACACACATGTTACAGTAATAAGGGACAAAGTGTATTTCTTAGTGGTAATAATTGTGAAAAATCACTAAGTGGTATACTTCTGTGTCAGGGCATAAGTTTACATGGGGCCTGCGAGGGGACTTCAAATAACCTTTCATGCCACCAGCTCGGCACACCTGCAGCGCAAATAGAACCATTCTTTAGACGCCTTTCTAACGGGATCTATATTATAATTGTGGATCACAGATGTTGTGGCTTGCTGCCAGGAAAACCTTATCTAGTAAGCGTGACTTCCATGGTCATTTGCTGTGAGCGAGTATTGTTTCCGAATGACACTCCAGACAGGGAGGGAAAAATTTGGCCCAGTTTGAATATCTCTTCTATTCGAATTGATACTTTAAGCAGAATGAAGACTGTGCTCCTACAGACGCAGTTCACTTGACGTCATCAAAAGAAACGTATGATCTCCAAGTTGCAAGGACAACGGGAGAGATACATGCATTGCTATCAACAAATTGCCCCCTACACTTCGCAGAAATGCTAAACGAAATCTTAAATATTTCTGATATAAATGGTATCGCGAGTGTATTTAAGACCGTTTTTTCGGGACTGTTAACCCCATTCAAAGCAGTCCTGGGTATTTTTCCAAATTTCGTCCATTCCATCTTTGGCGGACTTCCTCTCCTGTTGGGACTCGTAGCAGGCATCCTATTTCTGCTACTCTTGCTTCGTTATGGCAAGCCATGTCACAGACAAGACTCCAGCAACAATGGAAGAAACGATCCTAGCTATACGCTACCGGGACCGCATAACTAAAGTCCTTGGATTAGCCCGGCTAACAGATCTAAATATGACCTGGTTTCTTTCGTTCAGACCCATATGGCAGAATTGTGTTTTACCTGTATTAAGATGCATGCTATGCGGCGAAGAATGCGTGTTGGACACCTGTCTTACACTACAATCAGAAGTACCATTGGATGCAGATACTTTTTTGGGTCCAGTAAAGGCTCATGCATTGTGCTGTCCCCAGCGGCTACCTATCCTGATGACGGCATTCGTGGAGACTTCACCACTACGATTGAAGGGTAGTGAAGTACAGGATGAGAGCAGCATCAACCAGGTACGACCTTCTGTAAGCAGTACTGGTCTAAACATCACTGAAAGCGAACATGCGCATGACTGCATGGTAGCGACATTTTCCAACTTGGTCGAACTTTCACCAGAAGCGGTAGACTGTTTTTTCGAGAGTCTGTCTGAAATGATGTTTTCACCAGAACAGAGAGAATGACTTTAAGCAAGATTGCACACAGCGTTCCCTGAACTCTGAATTTGGCCTTCGGCTTTAAAAACAAAGCTACTGACAATTTTTTTCCTTCCTCACTGAAAAACGAAAACTTTTTTCCCAAACCCAAAATATTTACCTTTTGGCACTTATCTTCTGCTTAAAGGAGAACTATTCTTAGAGAACAGAGCTTCTATTTTTAGGAACTCTAGGGACAATACGTTACCTCAACCTTTAGCTTATGTACAAGTAATTGTATTTATATGTGATGAGATGGTCTCGCACCTTTTTTCTGTATTAAGAGCCATTTCATGTGTAATTTCGCAAATCATTCATGCTGATATATATGTGCATCTCTTTTTTGAATGATTATACTGCTTGAATGCATACAGTACCTATACTCATTTTCGTGTATTTCGCATATGCCATTTTTTGAAATGCAAACAAATGTATTTTGGGGTGGTTGGTTAAACATGCACTATTAGTTATGTTTACTATTGCTTAGTTAGTAAATATGGACATAAAAACGTGGAGTGGGTGTAGTATGTTTATCTAGGGACCTGTATCGATACTCCTATTTTCTGACCCTTGTCCGATTATTATTCACTAATGTCCATACAACGGCACAGAAACCCGTTTTCAAATTAAGTCATAGCGCATGCTGTCACATTGAGCAAGCACTATTCCTCCAGCCCCCTAGAAAGCACACCGAGTATCTAAACAAACCAAGCCTCCAGCAAAGCTGGGAAATCCCCGCTGCTATTGTTTTGATTTCGTTCCAGAACTCCTGTAAATAATGTAAGAACGACCAGTTCTTAATGACATCTTTTATTGACGTCTTATGTCCATCCTTACGTCAAACCCGGCACCTTTCAGGTATAAATATACCGACGCTGCCCTAAGCAACGCAACGGTGGTGATGAGCTTGGAGCAGTGACTACTTGCCGGAGAGCCCAGCTGATGCAGGAAGCCCACGGACGCTGCCCTCCCTCTTGACGCGCTGAGAGAGACGCTGCCTTTTCTCCTGCCGAGAAATCCAGCTTCCAGCGTTTCCAACTTGCCCTTGCGGGTGATTGGGATACCGAGTCCTGAGACAGAGATACCAGCCCTCCTACCTTCTAAATCCCAGGTACTGAATTGACTAACCCCTTACAGAGAATTCTTGAGTCAGATTCTTGGCAAAACAAACTTAACTTAAACTGCTACTTACTTACTCCCTCCCACGTATTAGGCCTAGGTCAGGTACACCGGGGTAGGCGTAGTTAGAAGCACCAGTTGAGTACGATTAGTCAATGTATATATGTATGTATATCTTTTATCCATTTTAAAGTATCATATGGCTAAGAAACCATATCAATGCTTTTACAGTATTATTTTATAAGCCTGCTTTTACTGTATGCACTTTACTTAACCTTAAGTATTGCTACTGTAGCGATTCATTTCTCTTGTATGAGAAAAAGAGACTGATCAATAAATAACACCTTTTATTGAACACGCCCATCTCTTCTTTCTCTACACTCTGGTGGAACTAAGTATGCACGTACTGACTGAGTAAAATAGTTGTCTTTTGTTTTCACACGACTCTGGAGATATACTCTTGATTAGGGAGAGCAAAGTTGTCATGTTCTATGGTTGTCAGAAACTAAATCCCTTCTTGTCTATCCAGGGAGGTTAAACTCCTCCTCGCCTATTCGAGAAAGTTTCTAGTGAACTCTGAGCTAGCTGGCACACAAAACTTAAGTCTAATATCGTCAGTAGAAGACCTAGTTAACCTCTGTCCTACGTCTATACTATTGAAGATATTATTCCAATGCGCAGAGCCTATTGGGATAATAGGAACTACACTATAGTTTGAGATGATTTGACCATGTATTATAAGAAATAAAGTATCCCTGCAATACCTGATAATGATATTGCAAGTCGTTTCGTTTCAAAAACTTTATTCGATTCAGACAAGAATCATAAAAGTCAAAACATACATTTTAAATACATGATTTGAATTTCATTTTAAAAAACAATTTAAAAAGTATACCACTATTTTAGTGGTAGAAATCTTTGATTAATATAATCTCAGTTGTAGCCCATAGCTTTTCAATCATATTTGGTTAAGTTAATCATGATTTCCTAATACCTATATTACATAGAAATCTAGAACAGAAAAATCATGAACAACAATATACATGGGCTACAAACAAATTCATGGGAACAAATTTAACCGTACCGCATCCTAATCGAAAATGACACACGTATAAAATTTAGCATTGCACAGCAAACATCAGATGTGGACAAAGTTAACAAATGGTCATAACCCTCTTTATAGTGGCACGGTTGCCTTTCCTTAAGGATCGGCTTGATAAACCTAATTCTCGGATCCTTATATAAGGGGCAGAAAAGAACAAGATGCATAGTACTTTGGCTAACTCTGTTATTACAGGGACAGGGGGGCAGTCTCTCACACCAACTCCCCTGTTTAGGAAACGCAAAAAGGAAATGCAGAATGTGTAACCTAAACCTTGTCAAATAGAATCGCCATTGCACATGATTTGTAAAGGTTAAATAAAACTGATGCTGTAAAGTAACCTTAAAAGCGTGAGGGCTAGCCAAAGAATGCACAAGTGAGGATTTCCAATAACTTGTTTTGATAACAGATTTAATATCTCCCTGAATATTTTCGGGGTTATCAAAAATGTCACCCAGGCCTATTTTATGGAGTGTTACATTAACATAGCGTAGCCACGGGATCTTATTCGTATTTGTCAATTTGAAACAATCCCGGAGGATGTCTCTAGACAGCTGTAGATCCTCTGATAGCCATATTTTACCCCATAATAATAGGGGGGAAAGGTGAATAGTATCACTCACATAACTCAGACCTATCTCCTCGTGTGCAAATTTATTTGAGGAACTTGATGGAATAGCCAATACACGCTTTAAAAATGTGTTCTCCGTGGTTTGTATTATATCAGGGCTTTCAATTCCCCAGACCCCTGCCCCGTAGGTAGCTACCGACAAACATTTTGCTTTATACAAAGTTTTTAGATGCTTGACAGGTTTTTGACCCAGCTTCCCACAGAAACGGAACAAACCTTCAATAGAGCGACTAGCACTCTGAACTCGAGTTTTCATTAAAGGGGCCCAGCTTAGTTTGTTATTGAAAAGGTTTCCCAGATAGTTAAAATTTTCCACCTTTTCAATGATGGCATTATTTACTACAAACTTTCTGGTTTTTGTGCCCTTTGGGCCACAGACCATGGCAAAAGATTTGGTAAAATTTACCTTCAGGTCTAGGTCCAACATGAAGTTGTGGAAGGCATCAAGACAGTGCTGCATACTGTTTCCTGTAAGTGTCATTAGTACCGTATCATCGGCATAAGAGAGCATCGGTATGCTCCTACCATTAACCTTAGGAAAATCATGGCAGTGGTCCAACAAATATTTTTCCAGCCCATTAGTGTAAACTAGAAACAAAAAGGGGGCTAAAATACATCCTTGACGGACGCCCTCAGTCGAGGGAATGGATTTAGTTTTCTCTCCCCCTGGCCCGAACCTTATGGCTACGGTGGTTGCTTCATGAAGTCTACGGAGCAAGTGAACCAAGGGTTCCTCGAAACCCATGACCTCCATCATTTTCCACAGCTTGCTTCGACACACAGTGTCGAATGCACTGGAGAGATCGATGAAGGCAAGATGGATGGAAGAATTCATTGCCTTCATGTATTTCCCCATAATCAAAGCCAGGTTCAGGCACTGTTCAACGGTGCCTTTGCCTTTTCTGAACCCATATTGGGAATCAACAATAAGGCCCACCGAGTCTGCCCATGTTTCTAATCTGGCTAATATGACCCTGCCCAATATTTTACATGATGCATCAATTAGTGAGATTGGGCGATAGCACCAGGGATCAGATCTGTTGCCCTTCTTAAAAATCGGCACCACTACTGCCTCCTATTGCAAGTCACCTTGGAGTTCTATAACCTTGTAAAGGAACTTGGCCTTTGGCCTAATTCCTCTATATTGTTATGGAACTCAATAAGGACCTGCAATATCTGTATAATGTACAGAAGGGGTGTTTTATGCCATATATTGTTAATGTTGCTACTTTTTTCTACTGAATGTCTGTGCTTTATGCCTCAAATGTGGTCCTGTGTTGTTTAAATATAATGAAAAACATTTCAGTCTATTTGTATTTACTTTGTTTTCATCCTTCATTTTAATATCCACATGAGATCATAAAGGCAGCCAACTCATTTTGTTCTTATAAGGCACAAGCCTAATAGAACTTCTTCAGGGCTCAATAATCAGAATAAAAACTCTCATTGGTTGAATTGATGATCCTGTAGTCAGCTCTGAATAGCAGAGTGGTCCACTATGATACATCTTTTCACATAGGATGAGCAGAAGGTTGGAGACCGCGTATCATGGTGGACCACTCTGCTATTCGGAGTTTCTCGTGACTACCAGAAGTATACACTCAACTTCACCTCTCCACAACGTTTTAGTCATTTGCATTTGCCATAAGTTGGAAGAATCGGCCCTTTGAATTTTGGCTACATCATGAAATGATTATTACAGTTAGCCACTGTCTACAGGATTACCAATTAGACTAATGAGAGTTTTTTTTCTGCTTCTTGAGCCCCGAAGAAGTTCGAATAGGCGTGTGCCATACAAGAACGAAACACGTTGGCTGCTTTTATGACCACATGTGGATATTAAAATAAAGGATAAAAACAAAGAAAATACAAATGGACTAAAATGTACTTTGTTTGGTGCACCTCCTTTTGTTGAATTTGTTGGTTGAAGCTGTGGCCAGTGGCACCAAAGGGTGACAGTTGCTGGAGATTTGTGCACAAACAACTACCTTAATAAGACAGCAGTGTATGGGTGAAATTGCTAATTTTGAGGTCTGTCACCCCTTTTTTGCTTAAAATTATAATGAAAACCCTCTTCATGCAGAGCTGGAGAAGGATGGAAAAGATAGTTTTGGTATTCTCTTTGCCATTAATGAATGTCTGTGTTAAGTTGTTTGTTATATGTATTACATTCTGTAGACACGTTAAACAGCAGAACAATTTCAAATTCAACAGCCTCAATGAGTATTTATACAATAAAAATCCATTTATGGATGATTCGAATGGAGACAAACATGCTTATTGCAGGTGTCATTATTATTAGCGTTGTGATTTGTATCTTTTTTCGAGAAGCTCTTTCTGAAGAGCAAGCATGCGGAATGAAATCATTAGCAAAACGTAATTTGATAAGTTTCATATCTGTGCCTTATCTAGCCATGCTGTGAGGCAAAAGTAGAAGGGCAAATTCCCATTTCCTAGCTGTAATGTGTTTCTTAGTTCCGTAATGAGCTTCTAACTCGTGCTTTATTTTCATATCCAGCCTGTTCCACCATTTACTATCAAAGCTTTCCATATTTTACTTAAATATTTGGGTCATAAAGATGCCCAGAAGGAGCCCATGTGGATACACGTTTTAGCTTATTAAAAGGCCTTGCTTGACATGCATTATTACTTCAATATTTTAAAGTCCATAATGCAACTAACATTATTTAGAGTGTTGACCACACGACTCTAAGTAGTCCAGATCAGGCCATTCATGTTCTATTTGGTCTTGTTATCCTTACACCAACCATATGGCTATTTTCAAAATCATATTAATCTTGTTTAAATTTGGACATTGTGGGATCAATTTCCATTCTACACAGCTTTAACTTTCCAAATTATTTTCGAGTTTGTTCCCATTCTACAGAAATGTGCAGGTCATAAGATCAATCTATTAACTAATGTAGTAGTAGTAACAGTCAGTATTTTTTGTGTGATTAATTAAAAGTATTACAAAAATATATATCAAGTGTCTAATAACTAATCCTGATTAAAAACAGGACTCTCAGGCAAATTACTTGGAGAGGCAGATTAATTTTGTTTATTACAAGAGTTAACTAAATGTAGTGGGGGGGGTCAAATTTATTATAAAGTGTAGGACTGGTTGGACCAATATTTTAAATTCCTTTCAATCGATCACATCAAAACCAGTCCTATAAGTATTTCAAATGCCTCTCTTGCTGACTGCCCGCACAGGCCTTCAATGGCTGGCCCCATTCATTCTGGTCATCGAATATACAGTCTTTCCGATGCAGATGACCAAGCCCACTCGACCAGCAGGCCATGGTCTCACTGAAAGATCACAGGTTCTGTGCGACCCTTGAGGTGGACGTTCATTGATACTCTGGCCACATGCTTTGAGCTGACAACAGGAAAAATCATACCCAAGCAAAAGGACATGCAGAACACATCTAGTGGCGCTGACATAATCTGAGCAATTGGAGTTAACCACAGCAGCAGAGGTGTACCATACCTTTACTCCACTGACTAATTAGCTTAGTGAGCACCAACAGAGAGCACTTTCAATCATGATATGATTTATTGTACATCAAAATCAGTTGACAAGTACATATCAAAACCCACTAAGGAGAGGAAGCTCTTTCCAGAGAATTCTGTGGAGTCAGAGGATGTGATCCAAGACTTAATAGCGTAAGGATTTTTTCCGCTAGCCCCACCGAACAAACAGCCTTGGAACCACCCAATCTCCGTAGATGTCCCTTGTGTCCAACCAGTACCAACTGAATGTCTTTTTGAAGCTTCTGTCTTGGGAGAGTTCTTATCAGCTGTGAGTTTCTTTGGTGACTAGTGAGTTATAATGCTGCTGCAGTGATAGTGCAATACAAATCCTGTCTTAAGGATGTTTTCACTGTAGTTGTTGAACAGCAATGTCTAAGCCGAGTTCTTGAAAGGTGATGCCTACTCTAATTGTCTCCCTCTGTGTACTTCCCTATTCCTAGATGTTTCCCCATCCTTCTATTACTAACACAAGCCTTACTGACACTAAAGTACATCTCACGCCATGTCTCTCCTCTCTTTAATGCATGATTTCTAACTATATCATCTCCTTCCCCAACAATAAGCAGCTCATTCCTTACGAGGGGTCTCAAAACGTTTCTCTAATGAGAGCTACTTATCATCATGAAAGTAATCCCTAGCTGCCAATGGCTTTGATCATTGTTGCATTAGTGGCCACATCAGATGCGACCACAATCGTAACCGCATCTTGCAGGTTTATAGTAGAGACTCCGCAAATGTATGTCACAATATTGAGTGACAAAATACCCTGACCCAAAATTTGGTGTCTAGAAAACTGCATATGTATCATGGAGGTACTTATAAATGCATAGCTCAAATTCCACATACTTTGAAGAGATATATAATTGATAGATATAGATATTCCTTAAAGATGAGGTGCTAAAAATGTATATATAACTGTACTAGCCTTTAAGTCCACTCACTTTCATGATGTTTTGATTGTCGATCTCCTGGATACATTATATTTGGCAAGACAATATTTAAAACGTAATATTATGATAAAACACTCACTACCCCAACGTATAAGATGAGGGATATCAATAACAATCTTGGGAAAAGCTTTGTCAATATAAAATGCTTCCACATGACTAAGGAAAGAACAGCCAGTGGCCATTGGTACAAAGCAAATACTAACAGCTATAAATCTCCCAAACACATAATAGATTATCTTTCAAAAAGCAGCTTTAATAATGTTTTGGATTTTCAACCATTTTGTTTTCAAACATCAATACTCTCTCAAAATACTCATTTTTTCCGATAATGTATGGTCTTTTTGGTTTTGGATAAAACACTCCAAGAACAGCTTATATTTTTCCAAACACTGCGTTTGACTGATAGAGTGGGCCTTGCATAGTGACAAATCTCCATGTGGCTTTGTAAAATGGAGTCTGAAGACAGGTAGTCATGTTGCAAATTCCGCAGACTTTGACAGTGTGTGTTTGTGTGTAAGTGCATGGCTCTGTCATTGGTTAGCCTGGCAGCCACAATACGGTTCCAAAGATGTATCGTGCTGCCTTATTCAATGTGGCTAGACCCTCTGAACTGCAGCAATACGTCACTTTTGAGCTGACAGATACGTCAGTAGTTCTGACGTATATGTCATTCCTTGCCACATGATGCATCATACAGTAAATATGAGTCATCCATCATGTCACAAGGAGGGCGCAGTGAAAGTGGTTGTATCACTGTTCACACGCAGGGATGCAACAGTTTTCATAAATGCGACCCAAAGCCTTTCCTGGGTGGAGGTGGGCACACCTCTCCCAGGCGAGGAAGAGCCATCTGTGGCTGGGGAGCCATCTGTGATGGGGAAGCGGCCTTGCCACCTTTGCAACGCAACCCCCAGCCTCTCCTGCTATAAGGAGCAGGCCCCCTTCTTGTCTACCCTCCTTTTTGTCAGGAAAACAGGCGGGAAAAATTAGCACAGTCCAGAAGGTGTCCCCACGTCTGCCAACCCTACCCCTCTGGTGGGGAGACGAGGTGAAGCCCACTCTTCAGTGCCTACCTTCTTGCAGATGGCAGGTACTCTCAAATCAGGATTAGGGATTGTGTCCACTCCCACACGTGGTTTGAGCACACCAAGGGTGTAGTCACCCAAAGGTCAGTAGCCCATTGGCTACCAACCTCAAGGCCCCTAAAACACCCCCTAAATACAGTATTTAGGGGGCAGCCCTGAACCAAGAAGACAGATTCCTGCAACTTACGAAGAAGAAGGATGAAAGAAGACGCCCAGCAGAGGAGACCGCAGAGAACAACTGACTTGGCCCCAGCCCTACTGGCCTGTCTTTAGTTTCCAGATGTCCTCCACCAAAAGTCACCTTTCCTGGAGCCAGCAACCCCCAGAACCCCTGGGAGGACTGACTGCCTTCAACAAAGACCAGATCCCTTGTGAACAGCAGCTCTGTTAAAAAGAAACAGACAAGAAAGACTCAGAGCCTGCTGAGGACATAGAATCCTGATGCCTGGATCAACCACTGCACCCAATGCGTACGGCCCATGTCTGAGTAGCACACCAGTCCCAGCGAGATCCCCCAGCACACCAGAGTCCCAGGCCATCATGGGTTGACCCCTCCAGGACTCCCCGATGTTGCCTTCAGCCTCTGCACAAAGAACCCTCCCAACCGCGAGTGGCCCAGTAGGTGAAACCCAACCTCAAAAGACACCCCTCCAACCAGCCGCCCTGCCCCCTGGAGTAGAGAACTTGAGGTACACCTACGTCCCTGAGCCCTCCAACTTATCTGCCCAGTTGTTGGTTCCTCCTGGACGTCTTCCTTGGACCGAGCCTGCAGCTAAAAACCCAAACCGGTAATCCTCATTGAAAACAATAGGGCACCTGATGCCAAAAAAGCACCTTGCCACCCCTGTGGGGGAACTTTGTGTGCTAATTTGGACCCCCCGTTGCCATGAGCCTAACACCAGGAGCTTTACTACCACATCCTTGTGGCCTGCTTGTCAGGAACCTCCAACCGGAGGCCCCCTATCCCCTATTGGATAGCATTGCGCCTCAACACTCTGCACCTGGCCGCCCTAGTGCTGCTGAGGGTGCTTTGAGAGTGCATCCTTGACCGTGGGGTAACTTGGTTCTAACCCCAGAAAAGCAAATCCCAAACCCAAGTTCTTACCATGAAACCGATAACTTAATTTCCTCCCATAGGACTCCATTGACTGCTTTCTCATAAAAAGTGTGGAGTTGGTTTTGTATGAGAATTTGAAAAACTGCAAATATCTAAAAACTGCTTTACTTACCTTTTCTCAAGTAAATGTCCAAGTCTGATATCTATGCATATCACACTGAGGAGCAAAAGTAACTTAAAAAGTAATCTGAAAAGTAACGAGCACAGTAAACTGTGAAGTAACTGGAAAGTAATTTCGATCTGTTGACTTATCTGTAATTCAACCAACTGCATTTGAACGTGCATTCAACAGTAAACTGCTGTATAAGATTTTGCAAAGTATTATTTCACTTACCTACACCAGGCTTGGCTAGGTTCTAGAAATACAAATAACTCAATAATATTTTTGATACAAACAAATTGGTCTGAGTTCAGTCTTTGAGTGTGTGATATCATGTCTTGCCGTAGTGTGTACAACAAATGCTTAACACTACCCTCTGATAACGTTTTACTGCTCACCTACACTACCATAAATAGAGAGTAAGGTGCTATCTACTTTTACCTCTGCCTATTTTTTGGATTCCACTGGACTCTGTGCACGCTATACTTCATTTTGGTATAGTATATACAGAACCAGCTTTCTACACAATGGACACCACAAAATGCCGAAATACTTGTGAAGGGCACACCTAGTGTGCCACATTCGTTCTGCTATTTTGTTATATTTTTAGAGGACATGTTTCTTTTCTGCAGGAATATTTCACCATTGTTTCACTGTACCAGTGAGTAAATCACCAAAATATCATTGAAAAAACACCATGGCATACAATTATAGTTTCAGAATTGTAGGGAAATCAAAAAATTATAAAAGGTAAAAAATAATTGTGGGACAAGTTATAAAAGGTAGAAAAAATGGTAGATACTGTTTTAAATATATCATTGTGTGTAACATAGTTTTATTTAATAAAGTTTGGTTTACATCTTCATATGAAACTTCTTTAAATAATTTGATAAATATTAGTTTCTGTATCATCACAAAGTATTAGTGTTATAATAATATTTGTATCTATGTTTAGAACAGTTTTTAATATTTTGAAATGTATATAGAATGTATTGTTTAGTAGTGGGTTCTTGTGCTTGTAGGGGAATGGGGGTTCGGTCAGTAATAATGGCAACTCATAAAGATGTGACCCCTAATGTGATAGATTGTTCTTCACTGTGCATATAACTGAAGTTTACAGGCTGAGGTATGCAGCAATGTGCAATAGCTGTAGCCAAACTGTTCGTCGGTGCACTCCACTCTGTAAAGGCCTGATGTGAGTCACTGACTGTCA
This sequence comes from Lissotriton helveticus, assembly GCF_964261635.1. Lineage (NCBI taxonomy): Eukaryota > Metazoa > Chordata > Amphibia > Caudata > Salamandridae > Lissotriton > Lissotriton helveticus. The sequence continues at coordinate 739,944,072 of NC_136063.1, read as the reverse complement.
TGAGTTTTTTTTCCATCTTCCCCAACAACATTTGCAGGAGCACCCATTTAATTTGCTCCCCAGCAGATGTTTCACCCACATGCGATAGTGACTGAATATGCAAGATGAGCCATGAACAAGATAGAGTGATTTTTTTGCACATACTACTCCTAAATATTTTAAGAAAAGGTTGTGAAATTCCAGACTTGGCTTCGAGTTCACAGTTTTGAAACAGATACTCATCTTTCAAAGAGGGACCCTACAAACTCAGAAGCATGCCAAGATGAAAGTAAGTGTATTGCCATAAATATGACAAAACATATGTCAAACATTTAATGAGGAATTATCATGAGCCTTCACTGGAAATGAAATGTTAACAAAACAGACATTAGAATAAGAGTGTTTCTCTACAAATTCTCTTTTTATATATTTAAGCCTGAAGTATAAGACCATTTTCCAATGTGCATTGAATGAATGGTGAGATCTCTTCGGTTCTCGGTGACTCAGATCCAGTGTTGTGCTCCTGTTTGCCAGCAGTATTTTTCCATAATTGCAGGCAGATGTATGAGCTTATACGATAAAAACGAAGCATCTCATATGCTAATGAAACTCAAGGGGGATATTTATCGCTAACGATGCTTAGCAACGAATTTTTTAACGCTAAGCATCGTCAGAAATTATCGCAGATAAACCTTGCTATTATCAAGGTTTATCGCAAATGCGATAAAAAACGGCCGCAATGCATGAATATCGCTGAAAAGTCAGCGATATTCATGCATTACCGAGCTAATGCTCTTAGCCATGTTATCCACCTCCCATTGGATAACATGGCTAAGAACTGCTGAGGGCAGGTGTTAGTTTTTGGAGATATTCGCGCTTAGCGCGAATATCTCCAAAAGTTGGTAATAGGAGATAGCGATGTTAGCGACTGTTTCCAGTCGCTAACATCTTGGCACGCCCACTTTGCATGTCATTAGTGATAAATATCACCGACATGCAAAGTGGGGCCCAAGATGGTCGCTATCTCCTACTAGCTGTCGCTAACTGGTGTTAGCGACAGCTAGGTAATAGGGAGATAATTTTATCTCCGCTTTCTTGGCTTTTAAAGCCGAATAAGCGGAGATAAGCCCCGTTGATAATATGCCCCAAGATTTTTTTCACTGTGAATAACCTGAATCATAATTAGCGATCACAGGCTCTCAAGATGTGAAGGAATTTATGACATCCTCTTCTCCTGCCCTTGTTCAATTCTTTACTCATCGTGTAAATGTGCCAATTTATCTCTGGTGTTCACCACTCCCACGCTGATTTCTTTTTCCACTATTACTCGAGAACCTTGTGTTGGAACTGACCATTTATGCATGTTGCACCCCAGTTTTTTGCTTATAATATATGTTTCACATGTTGTAGACCTCTGGGCACTTTATCTCTGTTAACCAGTGGTAAAGAACCCGTGCCCACCCTTTTAACATGATGAAATTGGCATACCCCTAATGGGTATTTTTAACAGACATCTACGTCTCTAGTGTATAGCACAAAATGTAACCAGGGTTTGCAAGTTAACTGTCACACTAGTGATAGTGATAGTGGAAACATGATTGCAGGCTAAATATTTGCAGCCAGGCTTTATAATTTTTAAACCACAAACCTGACCAGTTAATATAATCCCTTTTGACAGGTCAAAACCTTCTTTTAAATACTAATAAGTCACCACTAAGTAGTCTTCATTGCCCGTATGGCAGGATGCATGGTATCTAAATGTAGGACATGTAAAGGTTTAATGTTACACATGTCAGTAAGTTGAAAAAGCCCAAAAAGCTATTTTCACTGTAGCACTCCTGTCTGTTTCATAGGAAAGTATTAGGATGTAACATTACATTTAATAATGTCAACCTTAGCTAGGAAACAGCTGCAATTCTCAGTCTTGGACTTCTTGTAATATCTATGAAAACCAATTCACTGGGAAAGTCAGATTTGTAATAAATATTTTGAAAAGCTCCTTTAAGAAAATTACCTTTTCCCTGCCTAGAGCCCCAAGAGGCTCATTTGCATGATCTCCAACTGTCACCAGGCAGCTAACTAGCCATCTTGATGCGGAATAAAAACTGCACCCAGAGCAGGACAAAGACCCTTGGGTATAGGGTGGTGTATCTGTTCTTCTGGCAGGATGGTCATCTGGACTGTGCCTAAGAGCTTTAAATAACTTCAAAGAGGCCTGCCTTGTCAGGCAAATGTTAGTTTACACCTGGGCAGGACCCTCCTTTGTTCTCCCTGTCAGGTACACACCAATCCCAGTGGGAAAGGGGCTGCGCCCAAAACTGGTTTACAGTGCCCACTGAGAAGGAGCTGTTCATTTCCCTCACCACATCTCTGGGCTGGGCACACAAGCTTTGGACAGGGAAATAAGGGTTTTGTCACTGTGGTTTTAGGAATAGAAAGGCACTAGGGATTTGTATGCAGTAGGGCACAGAGGTAATGCTTCAGAGTTATGCCCGAGAAGCATTACCCCATTGAATAGGGAGGAGAAAACCGATCCAGTGACACAACTGAAAAATAAGATTTATGAAGCTACACAAGGCCACCTTGCGGTGTCCTGTGTGGCTTCATAAATCTTGAGTAATGCGATGTGCGCAAATCACTGTGTTGCATTACTTTGCATCTGGGAGGCGGTTCCATGGGTGTTGCATTGGTGTTCCTACATAAAATGCATGAATTTTGAACAATTTCCAGATTTACAAGGACATGTAAACCTGGGAAAGCCCCAAAAAGATACGCCTCCCAGGAGAAGGGTAACGAGTAGATATATCTTCATTTCTCCTTGTTTTCTTCCTCTTTCTAAGTGTGCTACATTCTGCAGCACACGCAGAAATAGGAAACTGCCTCCTATGATTGATTTTTGCCCAGGAAGGTGCCTCTTCATGCACAAAAACAATCCTGCATGCAATGTAGACACCTTTGCACCATGGTGCAAGTGAGCCTGTATTAGTGCTAGGCAGCCCACTGTGTGCCAGCACAGTGGAAAGGACAGGAATGAGTTGTATTCTTTTAAATATGATGCATTCTTACCCTTACCCTGTCATGCAGTGCAGCACAGCAAGGTGACCAGCTATGATGCACTGCGTGATTTAGCCAGTCCAAAGGTGAAACTTCCCATCAGGTTGAAACTGGTTACTGTATCTGACCCCGGCTCCAATGTGGTTGGACTTAACTTGTGCCTATGTACTGATCAAGCGAAGCCAGTGACCGCAATTGGAGAATAACACTTTTTCGCGCTACTTTTACTTTCAACTTTAAAAATGTATAAATCTAGCTTCCCTTAATGAATTTTGTCATTTGGGGGGCCAATTTACTCTATTTTTCTAAATTATTAGGGATGTTTGTTGTTTTGCATTTTGACTTTATTGCCATTTTTGTACTGCATAAATATGTTACACATTGCCTCTAAGTTAAGTCTGTCTGCTCTGTGCCATAGCTACCAGGGGTTGAGCTCTGGTTTATTTAACGTTAGTATTTCACCCTGACTATGGTTGTGGTTATTACTTGAGGTGCCGACATACCCCCTCAACAAATACCCCAATTTCTTACATCTCACAGAAATCTCTTCCCTAATCCAATCCCTTCCCGTTTTGTTTTTGCACCCTTTTACTGCTAAGGGCTGTTTAATATTGTGTGGGGCACTTCCCGACTTTAAGGATTACATTTTGAGGTTTCCAAGGGCCCCTCTTTCACAAAAAACTGCATGCATTGGTAGGACTTTTTATTTGTTGCATCGGAGTACTGTGGCTTTCCTGGTGCATGGGTCTGGGGGAAATGTTGGCTTCAACACTCCTTATATTGTACAAAGCTGCAAAGGTGCAGAGTTACTTTTACACAGTGCAAGTTTCAATTTCGCATTGATCACAACCTCCTTCTGTGAAGGCAGCTGCAGCATGCCACTGCTTTATCCATAATGGCTAGATAAAGAAGCCCCCTGAATATTTGCAATCACAGTTGCAAGTTGGTGCCTCTTTAATCCACATCGCCTAACTGCTTCATTGTGATGGTTGCAGCAGTACCATTTTTTGTTGTGCATTGCTCCTGACCAGACGTGAACTTTTAAAGAGTTGCTTCTCTTGATGATTTATAAACAGATGGCCAAAACTGTACAATGTACCTATTGCTTTCTTTTGTGAGTCTTCCTAGCAGGCTGCTTTCGGATGGACCTTACAGAGTTTCACACTACACATCTTTCATGTGTAAGTTTAGGATCCACCCTCGTTACTTTTCTTTACTCCTAGGGAGGAAACACAGGGGTTAAGATTCTCTCTCTCTTCTCTGTTTGGGAGTTCTTTTAGACACCAATGAATAGTTTATTCAGGCAAGTAACTGGTCTACAAGGTATTTGGAGCCTACTGTATAGATGGAGATAGGTGGGTCCTTGTTCCTTGCCAATGAGTCAGTTGACCTATCGACTACCCTCAGGAAAAACAGTCTCAGACATCCTGCCATGTTTCTCCATTTCTCTCTATGGTGAGGTATCTTCATGGAGTCTGCAACAGGAGACATATGTGCTGCACTCTTCCTGTTTCTTAAAGAGATCTCCAGGAGTGCCTAAATCTCTGTCTGAGGCTTATATCCGCCAGCATAGGAGAAATCCCCTTTCCCAGTTTTCTAATCCATCATCAGAAGGATCCTACTTCTCAGTCTCTTCTCTCCCTCTTCTTCTTCTTGGGCATCTCCAGATTATAATAAAGAAGAGTTGGGCTATTCTGATGACTCCTCTGCCGCAAGGGAAAATACATCTTAAAAGAGAATCTAAAACTAGTGATCACTGATCTCTTCTCCAACCTCCAGCTGCTAGTTGAGAAATATGAACCTGGAACAAGTGGTAAACAGTTTTGGCTTCAGGAGAATTACGAGCACCTAATTCCTGTGAAACCAGCAGTGTGAGCCTTATTTAGTGACTGATGTCTCTGTACCAAGAGTAAGGAACTTGCTTTGATTACCAGTCAGTGCAGGGTCTCTGGCGCAGAACAGAACAGATCATCCACTGTGAGGTAACTATTGGCTGTCTGTAAAGCAGGACAATTATTTTGCGAATCAGCTAAGGGGGAGATCCTCCGTGGTATGCACAGGCAAGTGAGTAACGGTGTCCTGTTTAAACCATCATTTCGGGACGTGCTTCAGCGCCTTGAATCACATAACCTAGCAGATTTGTATGTGGGCAGAAGACAATCTTCTGTGTCTCAGGCCCATTCATTTCAGAGGTGTCCTGAATTCCAAGGAAGACTACATCAGCAAGTTTTTTCTGTACTCCCCGGACATTGTTCTCAGCCTGCTGATATTTAGGGAGGTATGTGAAAAATAGGGAGTCTCTCTAATTGATCTATTTGCAACCCACCTGAACTCACATTTCCTCTTGAGATAACAGGAGAAGAAAGGTTGGGACACATAGGCCTTGACCAGTCCTTGGCCGGTCAGCCTTCTCTAATATTTTCCTCCAAACCCAATAACTCTGAGGGTCCTTGCAAAACTCCAAAAGGAAGTCAGCGAAGATGATTATAGTCCTTCTGCTCCACTTTGGACAAGGAGACGATGGTTTCCACTCCCAAGAGGTTTTGCAATAGAACAGGAATGGCATCTTCCTCTATCCCCATCTCCTCTGAGTAATCCTCTTCTACTCCTAGAAACAGTAGCTCAATTAAAATGATTGGTTTGGAGATTGAGAGGGAGGGTTTGTTAAATAAGGGTATCTCTTTTGCTACATCCAGCTCCCTTCAGTCAATCAGAAGGAAGCCAAATAATAGGAAGTATGACCATCATTGGGTTTGATTTGATTCTTGGTAAAGGCATACATATTTGTCTCAAGTTTCAGCATCTACTCCTGACAACCTTCACTTCCTCCAAGAGGGCTCTGATAAGGGATTAGCTGTCTCGCTGTGACGAAGGTGCTGCCTGCCAAAATTAGATACATCCATTGTCCCCGCAGACATATTGTGCCTTGACAGAAACCACCTTCATGGCAGTTCCAATCAAAACATTGTATAGATGACAGACATGTCTGTTAAAAATTTCAATTATACTATCTCTTGATATAAAATTCTTCTACACACACATTTTAAAAACGTATTGTAAAACATTAATAAAATAGATGTAAAAAATGTATACAATTTGTAACAATAAATTCATTTGGTGGGCTTTTAAAAAAGGCAATAAAATCAGTGGTGGAAGAAAGGTTATATCTAAAAACAATAGGATTTATAAAACGATTTCTAGCCTCGGCTACCTCCTCATTGGAACATAAACTAAAAAGATGTATTAAATCCTGAGTTCCATATTTACGTTTGTCACATACCCCACTAACTTCATCTAGTTGACTCTAACTTTTTGTCTATGCTTTTAGAGGGAGTATACCTAGTCGCAGCTTAATGGTGCATCTCCTGATACTATTCTCCAAAATAAAACTTATATATATTTGGGAGATTTTAAACTCGATAGTAGAGGTGACAAATGTATAATGAGATAGTTGAAGGCTGTGTGCCTTACCAAGCTTATTGCTCAATCAGGGAGTCATATTTTTCAAAATGTGCTTCAGGTGTACTGGGGACCAGGATTGAAGGATGGCTTCTGTGCACTGAAAATATTCTAAAGCTATCTTAAACTTTGTTTGAAAAGTATCATGCTTTTCCCCTGGCTTAAACGTTTTGTCTTTCATTAAGGCCCTTAAAGAGCCTTCTGTAGCATGTAATAATGTAAAAGCCCATCTGATTATGTTGGCTAGAGCTATTGAGAAAGCACTCACAATGGTGAATTCTAAAAGAAGGATATGTACTGGAACAGCGTGACTCAATGAAATTGTTTGCCATAATAATTTGCCTTCGATGTTGTTCAGTACATATAATCTAGCTATGGGAATCTACTCTGTTGCAAAGTATATAGTAGGCAGACTTTTATTTAGCCCTATAGCCTTCTAAGAGAGCTTGAAAGTGACTCTTGCCCGAGTAGGAGTAGAATTTTCTTAGTCCGTTTATATCTGCTACTGCTTTTTGGCTCATCTGATGCAGGTGGGACTGGACCTCTAGGGTTTGCGGAAAAACCCTCCTAAGATAGGTATATGCTTTTGTGACCTCAATTGTTCTATCGCCTAATTTTTATTTATATTGGGTATGATATTTCCTACCCCTAAATGGAATTACTTTGATCTTAGAAATATTCACTTTGAGATGGTTCATTTCTGAATATTTTGTGAGGGTATCTATATTTCTCTTTAAGCCCAATGGGGAAAGATCGAAAAGTACCACATTGTCGGCATGCATTAGCACATATATATTTTCTGAAGCTACTTTAGCAGGAAAATGACTTACATGTTGGAAAATCTCTGGTAGATCGTTTATATAAAGTGAGAACAAAAGGGGAGCTAATAGGCAGCCCTTATTTAGACCATTCTTAGTGGATATCTTGTGAGTCAGGCCTTTGTCTACTCCCATCTGGACTTTATACCATGTTGAATTGTGTAGGGCTACTGTCATCCTCAAAAGTGAAGCCGGCATCCCTAATTCCTTTAGTTGTCTCCAGAGAGATGGTCTGTCGACCCTATCAACAGCTGTAGAGAAATTGACAAAAAGGATATGTATTACTTGAGATTTAGATGGGACATATTTATCAATAATTGATTGTAGAATCCCTATATTGTCAATAACAGAATGATTGGGATGAAAGCCCGATTGTAACTTTGGGATAATGCCCCTTGAAAAAGCCTAGTATTTTAAAAGTTCAACAATACTTCCAGTGAATATTTTTCCTGTGGCGTCCAGAAGTGCGATTTGCAGATAATTCCCGGGATTAAGTTGAGTATCCTTTTTCATTATTGTAATGATGATACTCACAGTCCACGCATATGGAATTTGGGCCGTGGCATAGCAATGTCCAAAAAGGGGTGCCAAAAACATGCTCCACCTCACCAGGTTGCTTTGCAAGACTTTTATTGGTATCATGCCTGGACCCATGGCCACTGAAATTCTCTCTTTCTTGATATATAGCTCAATTTGTTTGACTGAGAGAGAAGATAAAGACTGTATACTCCCATAGATAGAAAGGTCTAATATTAGGTGTTTTCCTACAGCTAGAATCCTCTACATTCGATTTATAAAGATCTAGAAGGTAGCTTTCCCACTTGGTCTCTGACACTGGCGTTGCTTTTATAGATTTAAGGCTTCTTGTTCCTTTGGCAATCAAATGCCAAGATTCTTCAGTATTACTTTTAGTAGCAGCCATATGTAAATCCATCTAGTGTTTATCAAGTTCAAGTTTCAATACTTTATTCGACAGCATTGTCATAAAAGCATTTTTATCCCTATTCTATACATAAATTAATACTATGCTAACTTTAAAATAATTTTAAGATACGCATTAAATACAAAATGCTGACGAATTCATTCCTCTAAAAGGTATTTGTGCAGTTAAAAATACAGGGTCATTGTTTCTAATACAAAGGAAAAAGGTTAGCTAAAAATGAGGAGCTTTTTCATCATTCCTGATTAATCACAGATAGGGTGCGGGTGCGGATAATCCAGGCCCAGACCAAGTATTTGGCTAGGGCTATTGCAAGAGTGGGGGCACAGTTTGATCTTAGTATTCTTAGTGCATCTAGATATTTTCTTATCCCCAAGATCTTGCACACCGGTTTTAGCCATCTACTTCTTGGAGCAGCATACAGGGGGCATACAAACAAAAAGTGTGGAATATCCTCAACGTGGACTTTACAATAGGAACATGTATTGACATTATTTGGTGACCATTTTACAGTAAAAACATTTAAGGGTAGGCAACCAACTCTGAACTGGAAGTACAGCTTTCTGTCCATGGGTTTTGTGATCAGATCCCAGTACTGTTCGCAGGTTGGGGCCAATTTAGACACCAGATACTGGGATGTCAACATGGGTAGTTGATTAGAAATTAAAACCGATTGGTGCATCATATCCCAATACATTTTTTCAGCAACACATTAGATGGAAAAGTGGAGGGGTCAGTAGTGGTCCATAGATGGTCTAGGTGCAGTTTCAATAACAAATTCCTAACTTCTCTAAGCCAAGTTATTTTATGAAACCGGTCAGAGCTAATAATGTCCATGAGAGCAGATGCATAATGGCCCAGTTCAGGTGTTGTCTTTATGCGCCTCCAATATAGAAGTGGGCGCAATCGAGCCATATCCTCGATCTTTTTCCTCCCCAAATCATATAGGAGTGGGATCGATGGAGTGCTCTGCGGGACACCAACCAGCCTACGAAGGAATTTGTTCTCTGCAATAGCCTAGGCACTCAGATTGGCAAAACCCCATAACTCAGATCCATAAAGGCTGGCACCCAGCACCTTCATACTATAAATCTCCATAATGGGCTGAATTGGTTTTGTAAGTGAAGAATTATATTTTTGTGCTATGGCCCCAGCCAGCTGATGGAACTTAAGAACGACAAAATCCATGTGCGATTTCCAATTCATACTACCTTGCAAGGAAATACCAAGGTAGCTGAAAGCATTCCCCTCCTCTAGCTCAGACCCATTAAAATTTATTTTGCCCTTGAATCGTTTAGGAGGATTCAAGTTCATAAACTTGGTCTTTGTAGTGTTTAGTTCCAAGCCCCGAATCCGACAAAAATCTCCAAATGCATCAATTGTCTTTTGTAATCCGCTAGGGGTCCGCGAATCCAGTAAAGTGTCATCAGCAAACATTAATACTGGAACCCGCTCCCCATCTAGCATAGGGGCATCAGTTGGTGATTTCTTTAGATAGTCTACTACGCCGTTGATATAAAGGGAGAATAGGGCGGGGGCCAGGACACATCCCTGTCTCACCCCACGCTCCACGGGGAAAGAATCAGTGACGTCCCCCTGTGCACCCCACCTAATCCTGGCGTAGTTATTTTCGTGCATACGTACTATCAAGGTCAATAATTCAGGGCTGATTCCAAGCTCGCCAAGAACAGTCCATAGTTTTTGCCGAGGTACCAAGTCAAATGCAGACTTTAAATCCACAAAAACGGCATATAATGGGCCATTTGACAGGGTCACGTTTTTCCAGTACAGGGTTAAAAAATGGAATACCTGGTCGACAGAGCTGGTTAGGGGGCGGAAACCAGCTTGGTACGGGGAAAGGATATCATTGTCATCTATCCAAGTTTGTATTTTGTTTTGTATCATTCTACCCATCAGCTTTTGTGCAGAGTCAATAAGGCTGATGGGGCGATAATTACTTGGTAAGGCCATGTCCCCTTTTTTAAAAACTGGAATGATCTCCGCGCCCTTCCATGAAGCTGGCATTGCAGCTCCTTGAGCGATGGAATTTGCAAGCCAAACTAAATATTGGCACCAGTTAGCCCGATCGGATAAAAATACATCTGCGGGTATTCCATCAATTCCTGGAGCCCTGCCCCTAGTCACCCCGTCCAATGCTACATTTACATCCCTCATTGTGAATACTTCGTAGCTATAAGATACCATTTTGGGAAGCGGGTGGCAGGCCGGAGACGAATTATCCGCATATTGCGGTCTAAAAAAAATCCACCCATGCTTCCTTGGCCACGTGATTTTTTGGACAGTCTGCATTTCCCCCCCTACCCCATTTTAAGATTGACCAAAACTCTTTTTGCTGTTTAGCTGCGCAGGCTTCTTTTAGATCTAGCCATTGATTTTCGTCCCACAGCCTTTTAGCCCTGGCTTGAGTTTTTCTATAATCATCCCTAGCCTTCAGCACTCCTTCTTTGCTCCTCAGCGCTAGGCTAAGGTTCTGCCGAGCCTTTCTGCAAGTATGGTCATACCATCCTTCCTTTCTACGGGGACAAGCACTCTTACCCTGATAAGATTTTTTTAAAAAGAACCCCTGTATTTTAGAAAAAAACTTAAGATGTGACTCTTCGATTAATTTGTTAAAATTTGGCGCGTTACAATGATCCTGCAAGCTTGCAACCTCATTTGCGACAACCTCTAATAAATCCTGCATATTCTCTGGCTTGTCCAAGAGAGTTGCCCATTTAAGATGGCGTTGATTGTTAGTTGAAACAATATCTAGTGGCGTGGCGTCCTTTTCAAGGTTTGGCAATATTAATCCTTGATCTGATTTAAAGAACAAGCATAAGGGGTTGTGGTCACTCTCCAATCTAGGTGTCACTCTCATGTCCAGCATCTTATACCAATCTCTGACATCTACAAGGAAGTAATCTATCCGACCACTTGACCTTGTGTTGTCAAAGGTGTGAACACCCTGGAGATCTGACGGGGTGCGGCCGTGTGCTGCCCTCAACCCCCTGGACAGGCACAAACTCTTTACTTGTACTGCCACTTCAGACCATTTCTTTATCTCGGGTATATCCAATTGGGGAACTCCCCATTTGGTATCTTCCTCTAGGGCCATTTCATTATCCTCCTGCCCTAATGGTTCAAATGTGGTATTCAGATCTCCCCCTACTAGGATTGTGATATGAGTTGATAAATGCTCCAGATCGTTATCAAGTATTGCTACCACCTCTGAAGCTTTACCGCCTATTGTTCCCCTGGCGTATATGTTGTAGAGGGCCATCTCGTGGCCGTCAGCCCAGGTTATCACGATTGGCAGTAAATCACAATTATTGACAGGTCTCACTTTAATGGTACATTGTAGTGATTGCCGTATCCATATGATTAGTCCCCCTGAGGGCCGCCCTTTTAGATTCTTTTTCGCAGGGACAAAGAAATTTAAAAAACCCTGGCGATGGGCGGGGATCACTGCCCAAGTTTCCTGGAACATAATTACATCATGGTGATCAATAAATTCGCACCATTCTGGGGAATCTAGTTTACTAAGGATTCGCGCCAAATTCCAGGATAGGAATTTGAGACCTTCCTTCAATGGGCTAGTCATCACATTCAAAGGAAATTCATGTTGGGCATGCTGGGGTTGGGCCATAGTAAAAAGGGGGGTAGTTGCCCTACAATCTTCAATAATGCTGGAAGATGGAGCTATATGCCTCACCATACAGGGATGAGCCTCCGAGAGACAAAATATTCTCCTGTCACTTAAGTTTGTGGGATTTATCTTCTCAGCCGCACCATATTCCCCCTTTACAGTCCCAACTATATTACCCTTGACTCCACTCAGCGTCCCATTCAGTCAATCACACTCGTTAAGGTCAGAGAGGGCGGAGTATCTATTTTCCATCGGTATGCCCCAATTACTTCTTATACCAAAGGGTTTGCCTTTCCTTACCACAGGATTCCATTTTGTTCTTAGTACAGTAGGGTTTAGAGTCCCTTTTTTTGCATAGAAAAAATCTAGTGTTAAAGGAACTATCTCTGTTGATCTACGCTGGGGAGGATATATATTTGCTAAAATGTTTGGTAGCACTTCAGGATCAGAGAAATGTAACACCACACAATCCCCTCTAAATTTTTTATTTCCACCCCCAATCCATTCCACTCTTCTAGCCTTCACAACTTCTTGTGCCAGCTGGTCCTTGCCTCCCCGAGAGAAAGCCATGTTCCTTGCTAGCCAGTGCAATGATGTATTTAATAGAGAGGTCGAGTTCTCTACTTGCCCCGTTTCTAGGAGTGGGACGTTCGCCAGGACCAGTACTAGTGGTGATGCCTCTACAATTAATTCTACTGGTCCCTTCTCTGTATTGGAATCTGGCCGCCTATCCCATTGCCTTAGCCTTTCGGTATCACCAGTATTATCACCCAGTCCCCTGGGTACTTCCCCCCTATATCATTAGATGGCCTAGGTGTAGGGGTAGAATTTTCCATGGGTTCAGTCCTAAGGGCTGTCTGTGTTTCTTTTGACTCTACTCTAAGTGTTTCCTGCTTATAGTTTTTCGCTGCTTCATCCAATGATTTTTGAAGAAGCCCCCCAATCTATTCACCTCTTCTGTGAGGTGATCTATTTTACTTAGAAGAGGTTTAATTGTATTCTTGATTTTAATGTCTAGAGAGTTTAATAGTTTCTTAAGTTGATCTTCGTCAAAAAGTAGTTTCCCCCCGGAGTTTCCCCTTGGGCCCTCTCCGGTACTTTTCTGTGGGGATGCATCCGGTCGTTTTTTGCTTGAACGAAGACCGCCCCGTTTAGAGAGACTCTTTTCCCCTCCCTTGGTGACTCTTGGGGCTGGAACTGGTGCTGGGGGCTCCTCTTCTAAGAATACTATATCTTCATCAGGTATACTCTCAGTGTCTGAGTCAGCTATAGCCACTAATAACTGGGTTAATGGGTTAATATCAGATTCCAAAAAAACCTCACTGCTAGAGTTTGGAACGGGTAAGTCTAGAAGCATGTTATCCGGTGATAGCCGTGCAGGAGAGGCACTTAGCCCCAATGATGATCTTCTGTCGGAATTTATTTTTGAGACAACCTGAACCATATAGTTATCAAGAGTGTTAATAGGTTGGGCTGTTTTTGACTTCGACATTTTTGGAGGTTGTAACACTGCTGACCCCGAGTTTTACTGTAGAATACTGTCACACTGGATGGTTTTCTTATACGAATAGTAATAAGTATAGATGGTATCAACTCACAGTTAGTGATTTGGTCAGCGTTCCAGGCCCTGTCCCTGACTCTTCCTGCCGATGAGGGCCGTAGAGGGCCCGCCCTTTGCCCGGGCTTCGCCCCGGGCGTCCCGCTCGCGTCCCGCGACGCGGCCCCCCACCTGGTTTATTAGGTGGGAGGGCGTCTGTGGGCGGGGCACGCAGGGGGCGCTGGCCGGATGTTGAATGGTCACGCAGGGACTCCTGGTAGAGTGAGTCCCTGCCGCGCAACTCCCCTGCAGCCTCTCAGCGCCTTGATGTCCTGACGTGCGGCAAAACAGACAGCCTCTCCGGGTAGTCCTCACCCGCAGCGGCTCCCGCGAAGCGGGAGCGGCAAGAAGTAGCACCGGTAGGAGAGCACAACGAGAGCAGGTACAGGTGGGCAAGGGCGTCCACAGCTTTCATCCTCTAAGCGTCCCAGGGGATTATCGAAGGATCACACAAGTTGGCTTCTCCGAGGACCTTTTCACCTGTTTTGCCGGCTGTGGGCGGGGCACGCAGGGGGCGCTGACCGGATGTTGAATGGTCACGCAGGGACTCCCGGTAGAGTGAGTCCCTGCCGCGCAACTCCCCTGCACCCTCTCAGCGCCTTGATGTCCTGACGTGCGGCAAAACAGACAGCATCTCCGGGTAGTCCTCACCCGCTGCGGCTCCCGCGAAGCGGGAGCGGCAAGAAGTAGCGCCGGTAGGAGAGCACAACGAGAGCTGGTACAGGTGGGCAAGGGCGTCCACAGCTTTCGTCCTCTAAGCGTCCCAGGGGATTATCGAAGGGTCTAGTGTTTATCTGAGAAAGGTCTATATATTTTCTTTGTAAGTCTTTGTAGTTTTTTTATAGACTCGCTATTTCTACTTTTCTTGTGCTTGAGAATGTAATAAATTGATGTCTAATTAATTGATTCCTTCTTTTGGAGATATTCTCCTCTCCAGTCACCTTCTGAACTATGAGGAAAGGGTTATATAAAGAGACCTTCTTTTGCAACTCGTTAGTAATGTATAGGCCTGGGCGGAAAATTCCATTCAGCTCGCGGAATTTGCGGAATTTGGGTAATTTCGCGTTCCGCGGAGAACGCAAAATTGCCCAAAATTCTGAGTTCCGCGACTTCGTGAAATTTTACTTGTTCGCGTTCTCAAAATGCGTGTTTGCGAGATATTTCCCCCGAGCACGCAAACAGCAATTACGAACAGGAAAAAAGCATCGCGAACAAGCAAATCCGCGTGTTTACAGAATTTCTGCGTGTTCACAGAGATTTTTTACCATTTCGCGGAGATTTGCGTCACGCGATTTCGCAAATTCTGCCCACCCCTAGTAATGGATACAAGAGTTTGCTCAAAATGCTTGATTTGAATAAGGGTACTATCTGGCAGCAATAGCTGTTGAGAAGATATTACTTCATTACATTTATTAATAATTGCTGTGTTCCAGATTATTCTACCCTGTTTAGAGTCTAGACTTGTCATACCATTCATCCAAGAGAGCTGACATGGAGAAGCTGAAGAGAAGTTTAGATTGAGATTCAGGTGGAGAATCGCGTGATCACTATCCGGTATGAAATGGGAAACCAGATAATTACATTTTTGGAATAACACTGGGTCACATATTAAATGGTCATGTATAGAGCTGCCATAAACTCCTTTTCATGTGTCGCTTGCAGGCACATCCCTGTATAACCTTCCATTTATGATTACTCCACTGATTCCAGTTGCTAATTCAAGTCGGATTTTCCCTCGTTTATCTACTTTAATATTATCCGAGAAAATTGGCGTTGGTATAGACCAGGCATCTTCTTCACCTTTATTTCTACAAAGGTTTATTGCGTGGTTCGAAATGTTTGCATTAAAGTTCCCTGTAATGAGGACTTGATATCTACTAAACAAATCTGATATTAAGGCTATCTGATCGAATATTGTTTTATCAACATAAGATTGAATTCAGGACCAGGAGGGTTATAGATATCAAAGAGATATACGGGATCAGTGTCTGGAGGATTTTTGTTCACTGTATTTCTCCCTATACATTGGACATTATTACTGCCTATATCAATTCTTTCAAAATTCCACTTTATGTCTTCCTTCAGTAGAATCACCAGACCCCCCTTTGCATGACCTCGTTTTGTCCTTATTGCCGGTATTTCAAACGTTAAATAATCCTCTTGGGTAAAATTTCTAAGGGACAAGGTTTCCTGAAGGCAAACCATTGCTGGAGAACTCTAAAGAAGAGAGAGTTCTTTTTCGATTCCAAGCCTGCAATGTTTCATGAAAAAAAGTTGATGGGTCTAGTGAAAGAAGAATCTCTGCTAAAAAAGTTTAATGCCTAGTCCCTGCCTATTTGTGTTTAGATTGTCCACGAGCCAAGACCAGGGGTTATCCTTGTTTAATTGTGTAGTTCCAAGATGAATATGGTTCCATATTGATCTTTCCCCATGTGTTATACACATTGTTAGTGTATCGGCTTGTGGGTCCGATAATGTTTGTGAAGATTTATTATGGTAAAGAGTCAGTAAAATATTGAGAGGATTCCTTTCTGATGTTGATGGTTCTTTCGATAAAGCCTGCAAAGTCTTTTGTCTAACTCCCACCACATTGAATCCATACTTATGGAGGGTTTCTCTCTCATTTAAGATAATTGCTGTGATCATCCCAGCCCAAAAAACAACTTGAAATGCAAAGCTGTCAGCCTTATCTGGGAAAGAAAGTAATTTTTATTCAGAAGATGAAAGCGTTTGGAACTGAGGGAGTATATGAATAAGATTAAGTACCCTTTTCCAATTTAAAGGGTCATTTCCTACAGGAAAATTATTGGATAGCTCGGAAGTTAAATATACTTCTTGGGTTTGGCCTTTACCTCCTGTCATAGCCTTTGTTTCAAGAGCAAGAGCAGCCTGCTCAGGATTGCTTATGGGCTGTTAAAAACCTGTACTTGTGAAATTGATAGCCAGGGGATTTCATTGTCTTATTGATACAGTCTGTAAAGATGAGGGAGAAAGTCCCTTTGCATCGTTGTTTTCGATGTTACTTAACATGTCACCCGATAATTTTTTACCTTTGTCTACTGGTCTACTGGTCCCTGGATATCTGTTAGAGAATTGACTGCTCCTTGTTCTGTATCATGTAGTTTACTACTAGGTGCCCTCACCTGTGAAACAAGCCGCGGGGTGGGACCCTCGACACTAGCTTCTCCTGTCTACTTTTGCTTTGCTCTTAAATTTGTAGACAGACCTCTGCAGCAGTTGCAGCCTCTTTATGCCTTCTCACTCCTCTGATGCCAGCATACTTTTACTTTCTTGTGGGAAAGTAAAAGTATGGCATGAATCAAACAAGACAAATCACTGCCCCCACTTGTGGCCTTTGTGACCTACAGGGTTGTGGCCTCGGATTATAACTACTTGTTAAATACCCACCGACTGGCCCCTTGGGCCCGTGCCGCCTTCAAAACAAGAATAGGACCCACAGAAATCGATGCCCCTAAGCAAGGTCCAGTCACTGCTCCCAGCCTTTCGATTCTACTGGGCTATGGCTGCAGATCAGTAGCGATACAAAAGGGGATGATGGACGGAGCGGTTGAGCAAATTAAACACTCACCCCCAGTCAACTGATCTGGGTTTAATCCATCACCATTCTTTAGCTCACTCAGCCACCCCAGTTCAGACAAGGCCATATGCAAATCAGTCTGACCCTGTGCCTCATGGGAACAGTCCAGCCCAAACTGCCAAGCCATGTCTTCCCTGGACCGGAAACAAGCATCCTGGGACCGGTTTCGGATTCATAAACCTCATCAGCCAGGCTATCTTGAAACCAGTGGCCAAGTGAGCAAGGGACTCACGTCTGAGCATACCCTGCCAACTTAGGGCGAGCAAAGCGATACAAAAGGGGATGATGGACGGAGCGGACTGTTCCCATGAGGCACAGGGTCAGACTGATTTGCATATGGCCATGTCTGAACTGGGGTGGCGGAGTGAGCTAAAGAGCGGTGATGGATTAAACCCAGATCAGTTGACTGGGGGTGAGTGTTTGTATTGTCAACGCTCCGTCCATCACCACCTTTGGATTTTCTTTGTTCGCCCTAAGTTGGCAGGGTATGCTCAGACGTGAGTCCCTTGCTCACTTTGCCACTGGAGTCAAGCAAGCCCGGCTGAAGACGGCTGTAATGCCAGAAACCGGTCCTGGGAAGCTTGATTCCGGTCCAGGGAAGACATGGCTTGGCAGTTCGGGCTGGACTGTTCCCATGAGGCACAAGGTCAGACTGATTTGCATTTGGCCCTGTCTGAACTGGGATGGCAGAGTGAGCTAAAGAACGGTGATGGATTAAACCCAGATCAGTTGACTGGGGGTGAGTATTTGTATTGTCAACGCTCCGTCCATCACCACCTTTGGTTTTTCTTTGCAGATCAGTAGCGGTCGGCAGTAGGTGTTTCTGTAGGCTGGTGATGTGGGCAGGGGGAGGGGCAGGGTGGGGGTAGTAATGTATGGAATACGGAGTTTTTACAGGTAAGTAAACATTTTAAAAAATAAAACGAATTTCGTTGCGCACACTGCATCACACTGCATCCCACCCTGCCCTTCCCCCTGCCCACGTCACCACCCTACAGAAACACCTACTGCCGACTGCTATTGCTGCAGATTAAGTCCTCATTATTGATTGCGGCTTGGCCGCTCACCTTCTTGTTTCTTTGGGGCCATAGCACCCTGCAGGATTGTCGGATTCCTTCTCACACCTCTCAGACAAGCCTCCTGGCCCACCCTAGAGAGTAATTTCTGGCCACCAGGAGCCTGTGATGGACCACCACAATGCAGCCAGCACTCTGAGCCTCTACATCGGGCCCGCCTAGCACTGCCTGTAACTTTGCCCTAGACCGAGTCTTCCGCCGCCTCCACCACAGACCCCTCTGGCATAAGGGCAAAGGTCGGGCAACGGTTGGAGAGCTGGGTTCAGCACAATTTCAAATGCGGTCATCAGTGCGGCCGCAGAAGCCTGATCCAGCACCAGCAGCAATTAGCAATGGGCGGAGCACTTTAACAACAGCACGTCAGTCCTCCCACAACAGTTAACATGACAGAGCCTTATAGCAAACATACATTGTTTTTTATCCATTTAAACATTAAAGCCCATGAATGTTTAGGGCCTGGGAAGGATTAGGTTCCATTTGCACCACAGGTGCTGCAGGGATCTGCGTTATGCTGTTGTATATTGTTGCTATGTGTTCTGTTTTCTGCGTATCTGTACTAGGCTTTGCACTCCTCACGCCGCTTACCTGCATTATAAAATTTTGCATTTACACTCGCCATTTGAGCAAGACAGTTCCTCTCCCCGAGTTTCCGCCATCTTGGGTGTGGATGATCGTTGCCTTCCAGAGGGTGTTATTCTGGAAGGTGGGCTAGTGCTTAATTGAGCTTCACCGCGGTTGCTTGCCTATTTAAACTCGGCAGTGCAGGCGCGTGCCGGAATCCATAGACTGTGTGTGAGAGCCTGCGTCAACATTTGCATTGTTATCCACTCGCTGCTTTTAAATCCACTTGTTGCTTTTATGATTTCCTGACTCATTTAAATTTTTCCTGTGATTCCTGTCTCTCAAATTTTAAATTGTATTTTGTTGCTGTGTGTTCTGTTTTCTGCGTATCTGTACTAGGCTTTGCACTCCTCACGCCGCTTACCTGCATTATAAAATTTTGCATTTACACTCGCCATTTGAGCGAGACAGTTTCTCTCCCCGAGTTTCCGCCATCTTGGGTGTGGATGATCGTTGCCTTCCAGAGGGTGTTATTCTGGAAGGTGGGCTAGTGCTTCATTGAGCTACACCACGCCTGCTTGCCTATTTAATTTCGGCAATGCAAGCGGGCAGCACGTGCCCGCCGCGGGGGTGCTGGAGGCGTGCCAGAGGGAAGCCCGTCAGCACCCGTCAGCGTCCTGGAGGCTCCCGGCTCCAGAGACGCTAGCGGCTCCATTTCGCAGGTGATCAGTCATGATATAGGTTTTATGAGATCTCTTGATGGAGGGGATAGTTGCCGCTGCCCTCTTATCCCTGATCTTCTTGATAACTACAGCACTATTGCTGCCTGGTCTTGCTGCGGCTGGTTACCTTTGGCCGCACCTCCCAGTTCCCACTCTGTGATCCCTTCCACTTCAGAGCCATCCAGGGCTTCAACGTTAAGCACTCCCAAGTATACCGATTTTTCCTGCCTGCTACTTAAGACACGTTCGGTGAGCAAACATGCTCTCAACCTTTTTGATCTGATTTCAGAGCTAAAGCCCGCCTGCTTCTTTCTGACAGAGACCTGGCTTGGTGATCTCGCCGGCCCGGATATATCTGCCGCCCTTCCCCAAAACTATCATATATTTAGGAAGGACCGAGCTGTGGGCAGGGGAGGAGGAATAGCGATTGTTGTGGATGCGCGCTATTCCTGTTCTATCATTCCTACAGTCGAGGTCGCTGGGGCGGAAACACTTGGTTTCCTTCTTTCCTTTTCTCCTCATCACTCCTGTGCTGGTCTCCTGGTTTATAGACCGCCGGGCCCGGGCGGCGCTTTCTTCAAAGACCTTCACAGCGTTATTTCTCCACTTGCCATAAAATATAAACACTGTTTGCTTCTTGGTGATTTTAATGTTCATTTGGATATAGCGGAAGATGCAGACTCTGTAAAATTGAGGGATGCTACCTATCCACTTGCCCTCACTCCTTTTCTCGTCTCTGCCACGCACAATAAAGGTCATATTATTGATCAAATTTTCTCCACCAAACACATTAACATTTTCCCCCCGGTTCCTCTGATCTGGACCGATCACTTTTTGCTTAAATTTAATATTTTGAACTCGGCGAATGTCCCCACTCATGCCCCTTGCTCCCAATCCAATACCACCCGCTCATATCATCGCGTTACTCCGGAAATGTTAGCTGACGCACTCACCTTACATCCATGCATGCTTACAGGGAACCTGGATGAGGACCTTAACCTCTTCCAGTCCTGGCTCACTCTTCGACTGGAGGAACTTGCCCTCCTCTCTTCGCGCTCCTCTATGAGGTCCCACGTCTCTACGCCGTGGTTTACTTCTGCGCTCCATGAAAGCAGAAGATTATGCAAGAAAGCAGAAAGAGAATGGCGCAAACACTACAGTCCATTGTCTAAATGCACATATAAGGAGAAGTTGAAAGCATATCACAAGGATATTCTTAGTGCAAAAAAAACATATTTTGCAAAAAAAATTGAGTTAGCCTCGAATTCCAGTAAGGAAATTTTTTGCATGGTTAGGGAGTTCACTTCGCCTAAGACCTCAACACCTATATTTTCTCCCTCAGAAACTTGGACTAACCAACTGGGCACTTTTTTCTCGGACAAAATCGAAACTATACAGGTGTCATTCGGGCTGTCAGACGCAATCAGGGAATCTGCGCCCATTTCTGTTTCCCTCGCTTCCCTGGATAGTCAACCCTTCCTTTCGAAATTTCCCACTATGTCCCTTCCTGTCTCCTTGAATCTTCTGCTGAAGGTTAAATCGGGCTCGCCCTCAGATCCCTGCCCTGCAAAACTCCTAGCTAATATGGCCCATATTATTAATCCCCAGCATATGGAAACAAGCACATATATTGCCACTATTAAAGAAACCCAGTCTGGACCCTTGCATTCACGCCAACTACAGACCTATTTCCCTTTTGCCTGCCTTTGCCAAAGTTATTGGAAAAACATGTACACGGAACGGTATTTGCTTTCCTTGAGACCGGGAACATCCTCCACAACAGCCAACCCGGGTTTCGCTCAATCTTGAGCACTGAGACGGCCCTGTTGGAGGTAACCGAATCCATCAAAGAGGTACTCAACAACGGGGGGAAGGCCATGTTGGTTTTACTTGACCTCTCGGCGGCATTCGATACCGTCCCCCACAGCCGTCTTCTCGCTAGACTTCAGGAGATAGGTTTAAGAGGGACGGTATTCGAATGGTTTGCGTCATTTCTATCAGGCCGCCAGCAATCGATCTGGGCCCCCCCCCCCCGTTTTCAGCCCCCATCCCTCCCCTGGAGGTGGGAGTCCCACAGGGATCCGTTCTCAGTCCGACTCTTTTTAATATTTATCTGTCCCCGTTGGCAACCCTTGCTGAGGCCCATGTCGCCCGTATTGTATCCTATGCTGATGATACGCAGCTGCTTTTCACCTGCGACAAAGACTCTAACTTCAGTGGCGATAATATCAAAGGCTGCCTTGCAGCAGTCTTCGCCTGGTTCCAACTGAATCAGCTTAGGTGCAACTCGGTCAAGTCAGAGGTGATCTTTTTTGGATGTCCTCCAGATGACAACTGGAAATCTTGGTGGCCCGCAGACATGTTCCCCCCCTCGTCCGCCACTGAGTCGGCAAAAAATCTAGGGGTGAAAATTGATAGTAACCTTAATTTCAAATCGCACATCCTCTCAGTTGCTGGTCAGTGCTACGGTCTTCTAAAGTGTCTAAAGACATTTCTTCCTCTGTTTTCCTTCTCCCACAGGAGGACTATTGTGCAAGCACTGATAGAATCCCGGTTGGATTATGCTAACATATTGTTCCTCGGTCTGCCGGAGTTCCTTATCACACGCCTTCAGTCAGTCCAAAATTCGGCTGCTAGGGCAATCTACAGCCTTAGCCGCAGATCAAGCACTTTCGCGTTGCTTAGATCTTTGCACTGGCTCCTGGTGCGCAAACGCATTCTCTTCAAGACTCTTACTACTGCCTTCAAATCCCTACATGGATTAGAGGCTCCCTATTTGAGGAAGAGGGTACACTTCTATTACCCTGCTCGGTCCCTGCGTTCTGCGTCCTTGGCCCTCGCCTCTGTTGCTAAAACCAAGCGAGTACGTATTGGTGGGCGCTCTTACAGACTCTTTGCTCCTCAACTATGGAACAAGCTGCCGGTGAAAATCAGACAGCTGAACGACCTGCTCTCCTTTAGGAGGGAGATTAAGACCTGGTTGTTCCTTCAGTAATCCATGGCTCTTCGCTATTTCAGTCTAGGCCTCCGAGCGCCGGGACACTCAGTCCGAGTAGCTGAGCACTATATAAAACCCCCCTTAATATAACATAACATTTTAAACTCAGAGACCTATGTACAAGGAAGTTGGGGAGCGTGGTGTTAGACTCCTTGGCTTTCCACCATGCTCTGTCACTTCTGAAATGCAAGGCTGCCCCATATTTACAAGAATGCGGTGCAGCCTTGCATTTACCCCTGCGATGGCGCTAAGTTTAGAATCTTAGCTTCGACGCAAGCACCCCAGTGCAAGGGTGCCTGCGTGCAGGGGATGATTGTTTATGTGTAGGATGGTGTCCCTTCCTGCACATAAACAGTCCTAAAATGCCATGTTGTCAGCATCATGTGTGCTGCTTCATGCAGCACCCATGAAAGTGACAAAATGGCATTTTTTATAAATGTTTGTTTATGTACATACAGGAAGGGACACCTTCCTGTACATAAACAAACCATGGCATTTTGCTTTTTCCATGTGTGCTTAACAAAGGAGCACACATGGAAAAAGCAACACGTGGAGAAATAATACATTACTCCTCGTTTTGCCAACTTAATACCAGGATTTACTTGGTCTTAATTTTGGTGCTGCCTCCTATGTACACCACCCTTGTGCATAGGGTGCAGCGTCAAAATGAATGGGTGTTGCGGTTGAACGCCCACCGTAAAAAACCCACTGCCCACCCCTTTCACTCTAACCATAACTTAACATGGCTTAACGCTGCCTTGTACATAAGGCACAGACCCTATTGCCACCACAACGTCGGGAAAAAGTGATGCTGTGGTGGCGATAGGGGCTTGTACATATGCCCCTCAGTTCACTCTAATTCCAGTTTAGGTACAAGGGAGGAATGAATAACTTGCAAGAGTTGTGGGTATATCTTGACGGTAACACGTCTAGATGATGATAAGATAATGCATTAGATTTAGAGAGAAAGGTATGCCGCAATGGTGTTTAATGATGCACGAGTAACCTGAAGAGAAACCATTAGAATGAAACAGATTGACACATTTTCGGTGCCTTTCCTGCAGTGAACATGATTGTAAGGCAAAATGACATTTAAGGAAAATGAATTGCCTGGGCCTTCTTCTTGTACTAAAATCATTCTCGTCGAGGAGCATCCATTGTTTAGAGTAGGAATTCTAAAATGATGAGAAGGGAATGAAGAGATTGGTCCATACTTAGTGAAACTTTTATGGATGAAGCGGCCGATTTACTAAAGTATCACATTATTGATAAATAGAGTGAGAGAGCACGAGTTTGAAAAAAATGTATAAGTACACCATATTTACAAGCACGTAGTTAGTTTAAACATGTTTTGCACACGAGTAATTTATATCCAGGAGTGAAATATACAGAGTGGTTTATATTCAGTAGTGAAACGTATAGAATGTTAAGTAGAGTAACTATAATTATAACGGTGTGAGATTAAATGTAGAAATGTTGGAATATATGTGAAAACCTCATGTTCTCATGTTAAAAAGAGTCATGTCCAAATTAAATGTAACTTCGAAAATCCAGTATTATGTGTAGGCCTTAGGGCAATTCACAGCAAACCTGAACGTGCTGCTAAATTTACGTGAGATAAGGTTGACATGGTTCTTTCAAATGTACTATTGAACTTAGGGTTAAAAGTATATGCTTTATAGATGTGTTATTTTAGAAACGTATGCTAGTTAAGAATGTTTGCTGTTTAAATCAAGTTAACGTTTTAAGAGTGCAGGAACCTGCTGCATGTAAATCAAGTAGGCCAGAACAGATAATGTCATGTAGTTTAAATTGCCATGTGCTCGTTAGAGGAGAGGTCGTGAGGTGTCCAGTATGGAGCTCTGAGAGTGTTTTATGACCTAAGATATGGTGAAGTCTGGAATTTGAGGCCCACTGCAGGACGAGCTGTATGCAGGTGCGAGGGTCCTAATCAGCTCGAATGAAAGGGACTTTGTTCAGTGGCGCCTTGCGCAGGCCTGTAGGAGTTTCCAGGAATTTCAGGGGGTATCAGCGCACGGAAGAAGGAGCCTGGGAACCAAGGTCAACTATAACGAGGGTCTTCAAGAGTACCATCATGGAGTTTACCGCGCAAAGATGTACCACGTGAGGGGCGTCCCAAGGGGCGTTTCTATTGGAAATGTGATTTGGTATTAGGGAAAGTGACCCGGGAGGAGAGTAGAGCAGATGATTTTGGGAGCCTAAGGAAGCGGATGGGTAGGCAGATAGGCTGATCAGGAGAGACCCATTATCAGAGAAGAGACAAAGAGAAGTGTGTGATCTTCTTAGGAAGTCACCACGGCTGACACCTAGAGGGTTAAGATCTTGCTAAGTAGAGATGTCATTTAGTGTAGTGTAGGGACAGACTAACCTTAATTTTCTTTTCTGTAATGACTTTGAAGTTGCAACTTGTATTCATTTTGGCAACGCTCATGTTATTGGAAGTTGTACTTATTATTTTGTTCTTCAGACTCAGACTATTCAAAAAGTTCATGTTCATAGTGATACCGATTTATCTTCTTAATCTCATTTTGAGAAGTTTGTATCTTCAGTTATCTTTGACTTTATATTAAATCTTTAAAACTTAATTTTGGTCAGTGGTCATTTAGAGTGGTGTAAGTTCTTAAATTGATTGCTTTATTGCGAGATTACCTTTTACTCAAGACAGGTACCAACGATTCAGTCGACAGGAAATGGGATTTGGTAAGATAATTAGTAACCAGTAATCCCGCGTTAGCAGTTGGTAGCAGAGTGAGGATGGTTATCTTCTTGAGGAAGGTAATCTAGAGAGGTTAGTTTACCCCAAGGCCCGAGACGCCGAGAGACGAGCAGCGGAAGAATCGTGTGCCGAAAGGTGCAGACGGTGCGAGAAAAGCAGCAGTATCGGAGAGTGAGTATAAAAAGGGTCATGCGTGAACAGATTGCGGTGTTTTGTGTTGTATTTGTATTGTAATGTCTTGCGGAGTTGAATGCCTGTAGTGTGAATGAGAGAAGGTTGTGAGCGCGCGCAACCTGGTAAACTGGTAACCTGGTAAACGGGTGAACTGGTGAAATCTTAAGTTCAGGCCAGAGCTTAAGTGGTTTTGGGTGTATCGAACATCCAGGGTAGTTGTCGACCATAGTACGGAGGTCACGAGGTACCATTGACCGCCGTGGATCCAAGATAGGGGGAGTGTAAGAGTGAGTGTATGAGTAACGGACGCTGGTCGAAAGTTACTGCGTGTGAGTAACCTATCGGAGAAGGCGATTGTCTGGAAGTAAACGGAAAGACATTTCGCCAAGTTAGGGTGACAACTACAGAAAGACTGTGGGCGTACAGTCAAAGAAAGGTGATCGCTTGGACGGAAGTAATCATTTTTCAGAGTATGAATGGGATGCGTGCATGACCGAGGAGACGAGCTGAGAAAGGAGGGGAACTGCTGCGAAGGGGGACGGGTGACGTCGGCTAGAGCCGCGCTGTGATTGAGCGGTTGGTGTGACGTTAGCTAGAGCCGCGCTCTGGTTGGGCGGCTAGAGTGACGTCGGAGGAAAGTCGCATACGGATAGGCCAGTTAGTGAGAACGGCGCCGAGATTGGTGGAATATCATCAGGAAGTAAACAAACGCGGAGAAAAGAGAAATCATGAAGTGTTTTAAGTGTTTGAAAGGGATTTTTAAACGTAAACGAAGTGAACATTATTACGGGGAAGAGGCTCCCCCAGAGGGTACGCCAGCTCATTATATGGCAACGAATGTTGGGCTGCATACGATATTGTGGATTGGGGCTTGGAATAAGCTTACGGAAGGGAATGAGGAAATGCAGTTCCCGAAGTACGGGACGTTTAAATTAGAGGTGTTACATCGGCTGAAAGCAACCATGTCCTCATTGAAACCCTCGCCCAGACCAACACAGTTTGAGGCTCTTAATGCATGGATTAAGGCTGCACACGACCGAAATTTGAACAGGCGTCAACAAAGGCTGACGCGATCGGTAAGGGCAGTGCGAGATTCCAAATGGGATGAGGAGGAAAAGCGTTGGAGGGTCCAGACTATTGAGGTGGAGAAAATGTATCCGATGAGGGAGGTGTCAGGAGGAGGAAACCTCATGGAAGAAGACGAGGAAAGCGAGTCGGAGGACAATCTGATAAACAGATTGTTAATGGATAGACCACCTCCGAGAGTGGAGTTGATAGAAGATAGAGGGCTCGCAAGGGAGGATGGGAATGAGATAGAGGGATATACACCACTCCCTATTTCGGAATGGACACCTAGCAAAGGCGGAGAAACACCTCCAAACAACACTGTACAGAGTGTAGTGGGAAGGTTTGTGGTGCAGAAAACGCCAACCACAGAAAGGGTTGAGTCTGTGGGATTGCCAGACGCTCTTCAAGTGCCTGTTACCATAGGACCCATAGTTTCGATCTATAATTCTGAGAGAGATAGAGGGGAACAACAAAGGCAATTGGATAGGGAAAGGATTGAGATGGAGAGGAGGAATAATGTGACGAATGCATGGAAACAATTACCAGGTTCGGTAACGTGGAACACCCCATTAGACACAACTGTCGGTCCCAATTCAGAACAGGGAGGTCCGAGAGGACCAATGGATCTAAGGGGACCGCGGCCAAGATCTTTTTCAGAGTTAAGAGCTGATTTGAGGGAATGGGACGGGTCCATAGTATCTCCGAGTAACAGGACAAGAACGGAACCAGAGTGGGAAAGCAGGGGTAACGGGACAGTATCTCATTGTGGGGCCAGCGAGAGTAGTCAGGGCCGGGAAGGCCAAAGTCAAGAGAATAGAGGGGATGCATGTCCTACAAATCAGAGAGAACAGCCGGAACAAAATACTAGGATTGTAGAATGTGAGGAAATGTCCCGTCTCTGGGGGAAAGGAGGAGATGAGGCGGTACGGGCTTTTCAGAATAGGTTTAGATGCCTTCATCATACACTCGGGGAAGACGTTCAACATTGGAGAAAGGAGAACAGCGATAGGTCCCGCCACGCCTCGAATAATCAGGAATCACAGGGAAGTAGGGAAGAAAGAGGGAGTAATGGAACATCTTACCCTGCATCCCGTGAAACTAGCCCGGAGGGGGAGAGAGGGGCTATGAGGCATGAAGGAGTGTTTCACCACCCACCCCGAGAAGACGGAAAGGCATGGGATCTAGAGAGATGGGAACAGGGGAGGACTCCTTATAATTCACCCATACCTAAACGTAGATCTCGGAGCTGGGATGGGAGAGATGCGGATGGAGGAGCTAAATTGAGTGTCTTGAAAGCTGAAATTAAGGCAAAAAGGCTTGATGTTACCAGTCTAAAATCAGATGTTGATGAGATAATAGATGGAACATTGCCTTTGGAAAGGATAGAATTGTACGAACAGGATGAGTTATTGTTCATGGCAAAGGATATTACTAGGAAAGCTAGAGCGTTTCATGAAAAACTGACTGATTTGGCAGACAAGTATGCCGTGGATTTGTCTAGGACAAGGGCATTACAGAGTAACCACAGATTACAGTACGCAGACCAGGATCTAGATGAGAAGAGAACTACTGGATTAAAAACACACATAAGAGAGCTGGTAACAGGGATAAGAGTGTGGAGAGAACTGGATAAATGGGAAGAAAGGTGGTCGAAAAAGGGCACAGTTAGGCGAAGTACAAATGTGATGACCCCTGAGGGAAGGGTAATGCAGATGGAGGCATTCCCTTTGCGAGAAATATCAAATGGAAATTATGTACATGTGCCCTGGAGTAGAGGAGACTTAGCCGCATTTACCAACTCATTTCCGAAGTTGCGGGACAATCCAGTCGAATGGTATAAGCAGGTAGAGAGGTTCGTTAAAATCTCGAAAGTACTGTGGATAGATTTGAACACGTTGTTTGACATCGTGGTCCCATCTGATTTGTGGACCCCGTGCAAGACTAGTGTCGAATGGCCAAATGCTGAACCATTGAGGGATGCTCGAACAAATGGACCATCTGAGATTGTCATGCGAAAGTATGAAAGGGTAATAGCATGGCTGAAAGATAAGGTACCACCACAGGATATAGATTGGGTAAAAATAGACCGAACAAGGCAGGAACCCAAGGAGACAGTTCACGAGTTTTATGAAAGATTGTTGAAAACATTCAAGCAATACAGTGGACTAGATGTAATGGATCCCAAAGACATAGGGCAGTTCGTGTCAAAGTTTGTCTTGGGGTTGAGACCTGATATTTGTTTGATGATACAGCAACATTTAATCTGTTGGCAGAACAAACCACTAGATGAGATTTTACGATATGCGAGGTACTGCAGTGACGAGATAGATTCTAAAGCCAAGAATCTAAAGGAGAAATTGATGGTGGTGCAAATGCAGTCCGCTGGGAAGGGTGGCCAGCAGAAGCAGGGGATGGGACGAAAACCAAATGGTCAGAACAAAGATAATGAAGAAGGGCAGAGACCTAGGATAGACTTTGCCACTTTAAAGAAAACGACAAAGTGTCATCTGTGTCACCAGGTGGGGCATTGGCGACGCGAGTGTCCCTTTAACCCTGAAAATGGGGAGCTAGAAGTAGAAGAACAGGTCCAAGAAGACCCAGTGCAGAAGGTGACAGTCCCAAGTAATAAGGTGGCCAAAGGGGGGACTTCGGCTCCACGGGCCCAATTCCCACAGCCACCGAAGATAACAGCTGGAGGAAAGGTCTTTAAACAAATGCCTCTGTTTATTGAGGAAGAAAAATGTTATTACATTGATCCATTGACAGGACAACGGGTGAGCAGTGAAGAGGACTGTACCCTCGGGGCAGTTCTAGAAGTGGATCAGAGAGGGCCATTTGTTGAGGCAGAAGTGGCAGGGTGTCCCACTACGTTCTTAGTGGATACTGGGGCTACTCGTTCGACTCTGAGATCAGCGGTGGTTCCAGACTTGCCGATGTCAGGGGAAACAATTCAGGTGGTAGGAGTCGCAAATAAGAGAATGACTAGTCCTTTGACAGAACCAGTATCTGTGAAAATAGGAAATCATATGAACGAACATCAGTTTGTGGTTTGTGACTCGAGTCCGGTATGTCTGTTAGGTAGGGATTTGTTATGCAAATTGAATTGCACCATATACTGCACCCCACAAGGAGTGGAGGTACAGACTACCGACGATGATGCTACCTTTAAGGTGGCCAATTCAAAATTCTGTGTAGAACTATATCCTACTCTGACGGTAGAAGATCTTCCACAAGACTTAAGAGATGCAGTGGCGTCAGAGGTGTGGGATTTCACAGGAGAAGATATAGGATTGATTAAAGGGGTAGAACCGGTAAAAATTCTGGTAAAACCAAATGTTGAGTTTCCAAGAACGCCTCAATACAAATTGTCACAGGAAACGATTGCAGGAATAAAGCCTGTGATCGAGTCAATGATACAGCAAGGAATACTGAAAGAAATCGTGGGCAGTCCTTGTAACTCCCCGATTATGGGTTTGCAGAAACCTAGTGGGAAGTTTAGGATAGTTCAGGATTTACGAAAGATTAACAACATAGTCGTTTCATGTTGTCCCGTGGTACCGAATCCATCAGTGATATTG
Organism: Lissotriton helveticus; assembly: GCF_964261635.1. Classification (NCBI taxonomy): domain Eukaryota; kingdom Metazoa; phylum Chordata; class Amphibia; order Caudata; family Salamandridae; genus Lissotriton; species Lissotriton helveticus. The sequence continues at coordinate 739,914,067 of NC_136063.1, read as the reverse complement.
TTTCAAATACCATGTCAAGCAGAATGGTTCACAGTGATAGATCTTTGTCAGGCTTTCTTTTCAATCCCATTGGATGAAGAGAGCAGGTACCTTTTCGCGTTTAAAATGGAAGATCGCGTTTTAACATGGTGTCGAATCCCACAAGGATTCACAGACAGTCCATCCATCTTTAATCAGTTGCTGAAGAAGAATCTTGAGAATCTAGTACTGCCACAGAATTCGGTTCTGGTACAGTACATAGATGACCTACTTGTTGCGTCAGAAACAGAGGAAGCTTGTAAAGCAGATTCAATTGCCTTACTGAATCATTTAGCTGAAAATGGACATAAGGTATCTCCGAGCAAGTTACAGTATTGTTTGACAGAAGTACAGTATCTAGGGCACAGGTTAGAAAAAGGGAAACGTAAGGTGTCCCCAGAGAGGATAGAGGCGATAATGAAAATGAATGCGCCTACAACACAGAGAGAAGTTAGAATGTTCTTAGGAATGGTGGGTTACTGCCGACAGTGGATAGTTAACTTTTCACTGAAAGCAAAGCCCTTACAGAAACTGACGCACAAGGAGGTGAGTGATCCGGTACCATGGGATGAAGAATGTCTGGTGGCGTTTTTACAGCTGAGAGACGATTTATGTCGTGCTCCGGCTCTGGGAATGCCAGATTATGAAAAGTCATTTTCACTCTATTGCTGTGAGAGAGAGGGATGTGCTTTGTCAGTCTTGGCACAGACCCACGGTAATGCCCGTAGACCAGTTGCATACTTTTCGGCTACATTAGATCCAGTAGCCGCAGCGTTGCCCGGATGTCTCAAATCCGTTGCTGCAACGGGTGTCAGCATTGAAAGGAGCGAAAGTATTGTGATGGGACATCCAGTAGTGGTATATGTACCACATTCAGTTGAATTGTTAATGACCAGGACGAAGACGCAGCTGAACTGACCAATAGTAGGCTCACGCGCTACGAGCAAGTTATACTTGCCGCAGAAAACGTGACTCTCAGGAGATGCTCTGTCTTGAATCCTGCTACTTTGATGCCATTACCTACTGTAATAGAAGGCGAAGGATGTGAAGACCACGATTGCCTTGATGTGACTGAACTATGCACGAAACCCAGACCAGATATTGTGGATGAGCCATTGTCTGACCCCGATGAAATTTATTTTGTTGATGGCTCATGTTTAAGAGACGATACTGGTCGGTTGAGAGCAGCTTATGCTGTTTGTACCATTACTGGAGTTGTGGAAGCCGCTTGCCTGGAAGGAGTACATTCCGCACAGGTAGCAGAGATTATTGCCCTAACTCGTGCCTGCATAGCAGGAAACGGAAAGAGAGTCACCATCTACACGGACAGCCAATATGGTTTCGGTGTGGTTCATGATTTCGGGCAGTTGTGGTCTCAGAGGGGTTACATGACCTCCTCTGGTTCGCCCATTCGAAATGGAGAATTTGTGCGATTGCTGATAGAAGCATTACAAGGTCCTGTTGACATCGCAGTAGTGAAGTGTGTAGCTCATACTAAGAATACAGATTTTGTGTCACAAGGTAATAGATATGCTGATGAAGTCGCACGCTATTGTGCGGAACAAAGTTATTCTTTCTCAAAGGTGGAAATAGAAGGTGCAGAAGAAAAGACTGAATTAAGTATGATGTTAGAAACTGTAGACACTTGGGAGGATTTAAGAATAATGCAGGAGAACGCACCTGAAACAGAGAAAAAGGCATGGGAAATAGCAGGTTGTGTGCGAAGTGAAATGGATTTTTGGGTTTCAGCAGATGGGAGAGCTGTGTTACCTGAAGAATTAGCTAATCCCATGGCGAGAGAAATACATGGTCCAGTACATCTAGGAAGGGATGCTATGATGAGAGTGTTTAGGCAAACTTGGTATTGCCCTAAATTTAGAATAGCAGCAGAATCAGTCTGTAAACGATGTGTTACTTGCCAACAGCTGAACGTAGGCAAACGAACCCCAGTCACACTGAGTCACATTGGGAGGTCGGGGGGGCCTTTCAATAGAATGCAACTAGACTTCATCGAGATGCCAAGAGTCAATCGCCTTCGGTATGTGTTGGTGATTGTATGCGTATTTTCCAGATGGGTTGAAGCGTACCCTACACGTAGGTGCGATACACTCACAGTGGCTAAATTGTTGCTCAGGGAGTTGATACCGCGCTTCGGGGTGCCTGCCTCTTTGGAATCGGACAGAGGAAAACATTTTAACAGCGAAATAGTGAAGATGTTGTGCTCCACACTGAATATCGATCAAAAGCTGCATTGTAGTTATCGACCAGAAGCTTCAGGAATTGTGGAACAAGTGAATGGCACTTTGAAGAATAGATTGGCTAAAGTAGTGGCATCCACATCTTTGAGTTGGCCAGATGCTCTTCCTTTAGTGCTCATGAGCATGCGCAGCACACCTGATAGGAGGACAGGTCTCTCTCCCCACGAGATCCTGATGGGGAGGGCCATGAGACTTCCTACAGTTCCAACTACTGCTCTATTGAATATTACAGATGATCTGATCTTGGATTATTGTAAAGGACTGTCTGACGCCATCCATTCTGTGTCCCTTCAGGTGCATGCGGCTGAAGTTCCAGCAGCGAGGAACCTGTGTCATGACCTGAACCCAGGGGACTGGGTCTTGGTTAAAAAGCACGTCCGGAAGAACTGCCTAGATGTTCGCTGGCGTGGGCCCTTTCAGGTAATCCTGATAACGAACACCGCGGTGAAGTGCGGGGGGCTGCCAAATTGGATCCATGCATCCCATACTAGAAGAGTTCCAGCACCTCTAGAAGGAACAGCTCCCATCCCAGACGAAAGCCCGGAAGTGGAAGAAGAGTCGCAAGAAGGGATTGAGGCAGCTGAGGAGGTGTCGGAAGAAGTTGGGAACGCATCGGATTCAGAAGAAGAGCGAAGGCAGGACGGCAGTGAGACAGAAGACGCAACTGAAGGAGAGAGCAGAAGTGAATACGACTCAGACTCAGATCCGTATCGGAGCGACCAAGAACCAAGTGGGAGGACAAGAAATAGGAGAATAAGGCTTGGAGCTGCCACTTGGCCAACAAGGAGAAGAAGGCTAAGTTTGAGGTCGGCCCAGGAAGAAACGCTTACTCCTATATCCGAAGACTCAGATCCAGAAGAAGATATCCAGGATCAAGCCGAGGAGGGTCTTAGAAGATCAAGTAGGGTGCGAGTGCCTAGCAGAAGATACTCTACTCCCGATTGGACCTACCTCGTTGCAGATGTCTGGGAGACACAGAACAGGGAGGATCAGGGAAGTGGAACTGATCAGAACTGACCCGATCATCACAGTGCAAATAAAGTTTCTACTGCCAGGAGCGGAGACCGAAAGGTTGCTGACACTCAACATCGTTCATCCTGCTCTCCTGAGTGGAATAAGAAAGTTGATTTTAGAAACAGTTGAGTTTCCAGTTTGCTGTTCACGATATCCAATATTGGAGGGAACTCTTCTTCGTTTGGAAATGCTTGAGCGAGTAGTAGAAATGCTAGGAGCGCTTATTGTTGTGGATTAAAACCATACTACGAATGTCTTCAAAGGGGCGCAGAACTGGAAAGGTGAAGAAAGTGATCTTGATTAGAACGGACCCCTTTGTAATTGTGGATGTAGAACTGATAGTACCAGGAGTGGAAATTGAAAAAAAACGCTAACTCTCAATTTTGTCCGTCCACTTGTCTTGAGCGAAATAAGGAGAATAATCCTAGAAAAAGTTGACTTTCCATGTTGTGGTACGAACTGTCCAGAACCTGAGGGAATGATACTTCGGATGGACATTTATGAAGAAGTAGTGTCACTCCTTGAGTCATACATAACTTCAGACGAAAATAAGACTGTTGCAAAGAAATTGTAAAAACTTGTTGCAAGATAACCTAGCGCCGAGTGGAAGAAGAAAAGTGATAGGGGTTTCATTTTAGTGGATGGAGAAGGGCTAGGGTTGTCTATTTTCTACTGGACTTTGAACTGTTTTGCGGAAACAAATTGTCAAGCTTCCAAGTGTTCAAAGAAAGACATTGCAAGAGAGAAAGACTTTGTTTGAAAAAAAAGAGGAAGTGAATGCTGGAAGAAAGTCGAAAACTACACTGTTTGAGAACATGGAGGCTGGCAACCCGAACCGCAGGGCAAAATGTATAGCTGTTATATTTTTAGGAGTAGTGGTTTCTCTTATAATTTTAGTGGTAACTGTTTCATTCCTAGCGGGACACGAAGGGGATGAAACCGCAGTTAAGGAGGATAAGGGAGTGTCAACACCGAGAACTACCATTATTAAGGAGAAGGGAAACATCAGTGAGAAAGACAAAGCGTTGTTAGATGCAGAAGTAAAAAGGTTACACATGGATGAGTCACAGGGGAATTACAAGTCAAATGCTTATGCTAAATTGCTTTATGAATATGTTGATGCCATGGAGGTAAAGGATTGTTATGTCTGTATGCAATTACCAGCTTCAGTGGAGGAGGGTATCAGATACCATCATCTCCCGTTGACATATGGAATAACGTGCAGTTTATTGTTAAGTATGTTTTATGGACGAGACGGATTTGAGTATTACTTCTCGAATTTCGACTCGACATTGCCAGAGGTTCCGAATTTCAAGCATTTGAACAAATGGGACTACTACAAAAGCGAAGACAGATTACACAAATGGTTTATTCCATGGAGAACGTTAGATACTTCACATGCTCGAATCAACAATCTGACTTGTCAAATATCAGAAGTTGAGAAAAAGTTTATAGCTCAGGTAGATACTAGATACAGGAGGCAGAAGATATTGAAGGCATCAGGACAAGGGGAAACAGATTGGACCAAGGAGGAAAGGGCACAACAACGAAAAGGTAGTATTGGTCCAATTGCTTTGGATAAGGAGAAACGGGGGAAACTGTGCATTCACAGGAGTTACTCCTATTATGAAAACGTTTATGTAGGACAAGTCAATTGTGAACATGCCTTTCAATTGGAGTATTACTCTAAGAACTTCATGAAAGGGATGCAAGCAATACCAAATGTATATTTTGTATGTGGAAAATATGCCTATGTGAAGTTACCAGATAATTGGTACGGATCATGCTATCTGGCTGTTGTCTTCCCTAAAATATATCATGTTGAGAATTTAGACACGCCTAAGAAAGAAATATCAACTAGATGGAAGCGAGGGCTGGGTGCAGCAGAAGTAGTCGGAGATGTAATAGGTGCTGCATTCCCTTTCTTAGGATTGATAATGAATGACATTAAGATCAGGAGGTTAGCTACAGTCGTAGATAGGCTATCTGCCAGTACTGCAAGATCCTTGATGCTGATAGAAGGGGAGATGCAATCGATTAGGGCAATGGTTCTTCAGAACCGACTTGCTTTAGATGTTCTGTTAGCAAAAGAGGGAGGAGTCTGTAGGGCCTTGAAGGTACAGGAATGCTGTACTTACATTCCAGACAATTCAAAGCCTCTAGAGAAGTATATACAAAACATCACTGCCATACACTACGAAATTGAGGACCTGGCAAAGGTAAATGTGTGGGAAAAAGTAGGCCATGGAATGGGTAAAGTTGGAAGTTGGTTTGCCAACTTAGGAAAGGGTATCGTTTGGTACATATTGAAACCCATCATCATAGTAGTGATTTGTGTAATCACTTTGTGGGGATTGGTGCGTTTGTATCAATGTTATAGAGCAAATAGGTTGCAGAGAACTATGAAGAAACAGGAAGAAGAGTTGACAGCGATGCAGGACACTCAATATAAAAGTCTGAAAGCATTAGAGAGTATGAAAAGAAGTGGTACTGTCCTGACTTCACTTTAAAAGGTTCTACATTTTTAGTGTCATGGTGATGATGACCCCTGAAGGTCATCAAAGGGGGGACTGAGAGAGCACGAGTTTGAAAAAAATGTATAAGTACACCATATTTACAAGCACGTAGTTAGTTTAAACATGTTTTGCACACGAGTATTTTATATCCAGGAGTGAAATATACAGAGTGGTTTATATTCAGTAGTGAAACGTATAGAATGTTAAGTAGAGTAACTATAATTATAACGGTGTGAGATTAAATGTAGAAATGTTGGAATATATGTGAAAACCTCATGTTCTCATGTTAAAAAGAGTCATGTCCAAATTAAATGTAACTTCGAAAATCCAGTATTATGTGTAGGCCTTAGGGCAATTCACAGCAAACCTGAACGTGCTGCTAAATTTACGTGAGATAAGGTTGACATGGTTCTTTCAAATGTACTATTGAACTTAGGGTTAAAAGTATATGCTTTATAGATGTGTTATTTTAGAAACGTATGCTAGTTAAGAATGTTTGCTGTTTAAATCAAGTTAACGTTTTAAGAGTGCAGGAACCTGCTGCATGTAAATCAAGTAGGCCAGAACAGATAATGTCATGTAGTTTAAATTGCCATGTGCTCGTTAGAGGAGAGGTCGTGAGGTGTCCAGTATGGAGCTCTGAGAGTGTTTTATGACCTAAGATATGGTGAAGTCTGGAATTTGAGGCCCACTGCAGGACGAGCTGTATGCAGGTGCGAGGGTCCTAATCAGCTCGAATGAAAGGGACTTTGTTCAGTGGCGCCTTGCGCAGGCCTGTAGGAGTTTCCAGGAATTTCAGGGGGTATCAGCGCACGGAAGAAGGAGCCTGGGAACCAAGGTCAACTATAACGAGGGTCTTCAAGAGTACCATCATGGAGTTTACCGCGCAAAGATGTACCACGTGAGGGGCGTCCCAAGGGGCGTTTCTATTGGAAATGTGATTTGGTATTAGGGAAAGTGACCCGGGAGGAGAGTAGAGCAGATGATTTTGGGAGCCTAAGGAAGCGGATGGGTAGGCAGATAGGCTGATCAGGAGAGACCCATTATCAGAGAAGAGACAAAGAGAAGTGTGTGATCTTCTTAGGAAGTCACCACGGCTGACACCTAGAGGGTTAAGATCTTGCTAAGTAGAGATGTCATTTAGTGTAGTGTAGGGACAGACTAACCTTAATTTTCTTTTCTGTAATGACTTTGAAGTTGCAACTTGTATTCATTTTGGCAACGCTCATGTTATTGGAAGTTGTACTTATTATTTTGTTCTTCAGACTCAGACTATTCAAAAAGTTCATGTTCATAGTGATACCGATTTATCTTCTTAATCTCATTTTGAGAAGTTTGTATCTTCAGTTATCTTTGACTTTATATTAAATCTTTAAAACTTAATTTTGGTCAGTGGTCATTTAGAGTGGTGTAAGTTCTTAAATTGATTGCTTTATTGCGAGATTACCTTTTACTCAAGACAGGTACCAACGATTCAGTCGACAGGAAATGGGATTTGGTAAGATAATTAGTAACCAGTAATCCCGCGTTAGCAAGAGTTTTGTGTAAAAAAGCTAGTGTGGTTGCCTGTGAACACCCATGTAACGCCCCCCGATGCTAATTAACGGAAAGCTGCGCTTCGCGCTATTATGTGTTATTTTTAGGCAATTTCCAGGGCAAAACTGAAAGAAAATAAAAAATAAAAAAATGTATGCTGGTTCGCAGCATCACTTTTGTGATGCGAACACGTCACAATATGCCGCAAAGAGTCTACACCCTTTATGGCTCAGGCAAAACAAACAGTTTCAAAATGCATACATTTACAGACAGTCATCAATTCAAGATAATTAGTTCAATAAATTCACCTATCAGAACAGCCACTATTTTTCACTGGGTGACTGTGCAAAGCCTGACTGGAGAGAAATTAAAGAAATACATTTGGCCCAAGGAAGTGTTAATGATGAATTCCTAGCTTAGAGTTAAGGGTGCTTCTGCATAATAGTCTCATATCTTTCATTCTTCTGGTTTCGCAGGGTGCTCTCACTGTTACCTGTCCTGCCGTCATTACAATCCTTGAAGTGAGTCACTCATAAGTACTTTAGACTTTTTCTCTTTGCTGGGTGGATATTGCTACCTACATACCTTTAGTTGCAGGGACAAATGACAACCAAATGTGGCAGAAATCACACATATTTTGTATAATTATGCAAATCTTCAGCAAAATTATGCAAAATTATGCGACCTGCAAATTTGGGCAAAAAAAACCTTGTATTCCCTTGGTCTTGTCTTTTTGTGGAATTTATTTACAGTAAATGGCACATTCGCTCTAAATGTTGTACCATGAACGGCATGTTGTTATGCTAAATTGCATAATGGTATTATTTCGGGAATTTCTTGTAAAAAGCCTAATGTGAACTTTTTGAAATTGCTGGAATTTTTAAACCAAAATTTAAATTGCATGCAGGCCTAATGATTGCATATACTACAAAGTCTGAACTTAATGTAATACATTTCTTGAAACTTTTGAACGTACACTAATATATATTCTTTAATGTTGGTGCTGGATTTTTTTACTGTGCAATTATTTAGCTGAAAAGATCTTCATTTCATGCCAGATTTCCTTTTTTATACTTGAAAGCTTGTATTTTATTAGTTTTCCTTATGTGAGCTGTTTACTAGTAGGTAACACAAGCATTAGGGTAAATATCACTTCCAATAACATTTTTGGATCTTAGAATATTCAAACATTTGTGCAACAATCAGCCTTGTACATGAGATTGTGTGTTTAGGATATAGTCATGGTTAGGTCCCAGTTTTCTTTGAAAATGATTGTTTTCTATTCCTACTAACTCTGGTGCAGTTCAACAAATCAGAAGAAACTTTTTCAAAAAATACAATCATGTTAAGTTCTTAAGGGCATGTTTCATGCAGGTCCGTCAAGCGGAAGGGGTAGAAATAGTATGAGTTCTGGTCCTAAAAGTGACATTATAAATTTTAACTCCCAAAGGACTCTTTGCTCCTCGATACTGAAAAAGATAAATGAACTGATTTATACCAAATTTGGCATGTAAATGCATGGGTGCTGAATATCGAGTAGAGGATATTATACATTAAGGATTAAAGTATTAAAAATGTATAAAATATTGAGGGCAAAAATATCTACCAGTAAAAGTGTATAGATTTTCTATACTGAACTCCACATAGGTACTCTGAAGATAAATATTCGCAAGTTGCATATATGTAGAGTTAATAATAGTACATCGATAGTTGCATATAGGCATTTATCTGCCAATACTTTTGCTTTCAATATTTTGACTATGATATTATAGTACAATGATATTCCCTACAACCACAGGTTGTAGGGAATATCATTGTAAGTAAGTACTTTTGCTTGATTTGGTGTGAATCTGTTCAGTAGTTTTTGAGAAATTAGCATTTAAAAAGCCTTCTATTATTAGCATGAAGAGGTTACATTTTTTAGATATATGGACTACTAAATCATGGATCCTTTGTGAATTCAAAATGCTATAGAGGACTTGCATAGTTAATAAAAAAAATCTCACTATTTTACGAGGGAACATTTCACCCATTGTGCATTTCAAATTCAATCACTGCACTGTCACAGAAAACTTTGTGCTGCAGTCGCCATGACCCAACACAGTGCACCAAGAATCGCGTTGGGAAAAAGAGGAAGAAATAGGGCATAAAGGGGCAGCGGGGACCCACACAGCAATATATAAATATTTTTTTTAATTCAAGATTTGCTAATCCTTTACCAGCTCTCAAATAATGGTAATTCCCCGAGTTGTGGTACCCACGCAGCCTCCAGGCTTTGCGAATCCAGCGAAGGATTTGCAAATCCAGACAAAAATGGAAACAAATGTATTCAGTGCACTACATTTGCGCTTGGCCAACAGTGATGACCACATGTTCAAGGTTGAGAGCAGGGCTTGGCTACAGTCCAGTTTCTTCTGCCAACCACTACTGAACATAGCCAAAGGCCCTGTACAGGGGTGGGGGTGGCAACACACTGCAAGTTGGGCACAGTGCCTAGCTGTCTGTGGTTTATCCTGGCTCTGCATGGCTGAAGTCTGTGTGCAGAAAAGTTGACCTCCTGCGGAGTGTTATGCTCCGGGTCTAGCTGAAGGCAAAATGGGTGGGATTGAAGTTCTGCAGAGGGAGGGTAACAGAGCTTTCCAAGCACAGAAGGGGCTGGCTCCTCTTGGTTGGTTAAGCACAAGGAACAATTGTTCATGGTATATGTTAAAATCACTGAAAAAAAGCAAAGGTTAATGTGAACTTATGAATATCTTTGCATATAACACACTAATATATGTTTAAATAAAAACCCTAGAAATAAACTTTCACAACCACAGTTAATGTGCAGATAAGGTTACAAATTGAAATGAAAAAAACATTGAAAATTACAACTTGTGGTTAGTACCTCAATCCATAACTTTCACAGCACAGATGCAAAAAGTAACTAGTGCTCCACATTTCAATACTTAGGACCTCACAATGTGTAATCCAAAAAATAACAAAAGGCAAAAGCAAAATGGCACATACTCAAACCATTAAATGATACTGCATTCAAAATATTGTGAGGTCATGAGCATTTCGTTTGGTGTGCAAATTATGTTTTGCATGGTTGTTATTCAAATTATGGTTTGTGGCCCTAACCATAATTTGCAATGTTCACTGGTTTGGGGTTTTAATTTGTAACTATAACTGCACTTTAAGTCTGTTTTAAGTGAATTTCTAAGGTTTGAATATATTGTACACATTAAAATGTACCTGAAATGTAATGACTATTGGAATGTTATGCAACTCCTTTATGACTGCTGTTGCTGATGTAGTAATTGCAACCCTCTGAACATCTAACCATTTTTTTCCCCAGAGTTTATATATCGCGCAAACTTGACCCGAAGGTATCAGACCGCTTTACATAAGCACCAATTGTGTTAACCAAGGACACATTCATTTTTTGTTAGGCATGGAGAGATTAAATGATTTGCCCCGAATCACAGGATGTTGAGCGTCATTGCCGAGACTCAAACCCGGTTCCCCCAATTAAAGCTCGACCGCCCTGGCCGTTAGACCACAACCTCTCCCCTAATAAAGACTTATAAGAAATGACTATTTACTACTAAATCTCACTTGGCCTCAGACAAATCCTAATACTTAGATGTGCAGACTTATAATGCCAACTACCTTTACTGACACAAACTGCCTTTCAAAAAGGTATGCCACATACATACACACAAAGGGATTACATCGTCAACACATTCAAAATCCTACATCATTTCGCAGTCACCTTTCTTTTTATTTCAAATACTTCATACTACTGAAATCTGCGATGTTTGTGTTCTCAAGCCATTCATGTAACCTTCCCTGTTTACACTTCTACAATGACACTGTCAAAACATTACTTTTGCCAATGTTTTTTCTTAAATAAGACATATGGCACAATCTAGGCATGGGTTATGTGTATTCAACATTCAAGTCCTGTTTATAATATGACTTTCCAGCCCACTCAAAACCATTAAACACAGTGTCCCTGCATGGCCTGAAAAGTCTGGAGTAAAGCAAAGCAGCATCGTTTGGTGCCTTCCATTCCTCTGTTTGATGGGGACGTTATATGGGTGAAGCGTGGGTGTTCTCATGCATCCACTCATGGATCCTGGAGCATTCTCAGATTTAGTAACACTGGTAGACCTCGGAATGCTTCAGAATAGTACGCCTTCCCGCTAGGACACATATTTTTATTTCTCATTGTTTCCTCTTTCTAAGTATGCTGTTTTCTGCAGAACACTTAGAAAAAGGAAAATACCTCAAAGGCTTGTTTTGTGCAAGAAGGTGTCACTTCCTGCACAAAATCAACCCTACCTGTAACACAGGCACCCTTGCTCCATGGCACAGCGCAGGCAGAGGACAGAAATGCATCATACCTTGATAGTTATGACATATTCCTGTCCTCTCCCCTTCATGCAGTGCAGCGCAGCAAGTTCCCGTTTTAAATCTGGCCCTGTGTTTTCAGGCCTTGTGACTCTTATGCTTTTAACCCCTACGCAAAAGAAAGCTAATTTTAGATTCATCCGAAATATGGCACATTCCGTAAGGAATGGCTGGATGCACATAACACAGGTCTTTAGGGACCTACTTGTGATCTCGGAGGGCTTTGGGACATTGGATCAGGGTGACAATGGATTATCATAAAAAACTGTAGATCAGTAGGTGATGACTGTTGCTAGACGTTTAAGCAGCCAAAAAATGACCAGGAACCTTTTTTTTTCAGCATGGTATTAGGAGGAGGGGGAGAGGATGTAGCCTTACGGCTAGAGGTGCCACCTTTGGAGCTGGGGAGCCAGGTTCGAGGTCAGTTTTGGCTCAGCATCCTGTGATTCTGGGCAAATCAATTATTCTCCCGTGCCTACTAAAAATATGAATGTGTTCTTGTGCAGGGCCCGACTGGCCATAGTGGTCACCGGGCAATCCCCCGGTGCACCACATGGATGGGGGCCGGTTCTGGGCCCCTGGGGGGCGTTTTTGTTACAGGGTCGTTTTTGCAGCATAGCTGCAAAATCGGCTCTGTAACAAAATCGTCCGAAATCTGGTCCAGGCAAAGTGCTCGGCGGCACCTCCAACTCCCCGAGTGGGGGTGGGAGGGGGGGCCGAGCACTTTGCTGGGGTCGGTTTTGGTTCCCAGTCCGGCAATGTTCTTGTGTTATGCAACGCCGGACAGGTAAGGGGTCACATTGGCCCTCTATCACTATACTTTATAAGCCTTTTTGAGCACACTTAGGTTATGGAAAAGATTGACAGATACACACAGATCATCTTGTGTGTTCATTGGAGGTTGAATAATGGTCTCCTTGATTTACGAAGCCTTTGACAATGAGAGGAGCAGTAGATATGAGGAGGGTGGGGTGATGTCCTAGAGAGTAGGATCTAAGTAGCACAGAGTCAGCCTGAAAAGCGAGGTAAACTCACTGGTACATGTAAGGAGTGGGATTATATAGGACTAGTGGGTCCTGCAACCCATGTTCTGTTCCAGTGTACTTTTGCTTTTCAGAGCGGGGTCTCACTACGCCTGAGCCAGGTCCAGGACGAGGTGAGGTCTCTTCCCCGGGCATACTGGGTGAGTGGTTATATGTACTAAAGTTAGACATATATTCAAGGCAATTAAGTAAAGGAACGGTCCTTAACCTATAGGTGTTTTTTTCCCCGTGTCCGGTGTGTTTATTTTACTTCTTCCTCTACAGATTCAACAGAGATACCAGGTGCAAGAGGAGTGAAGTTACAGTTTATGGAGACCTATATGCTTTACTGTTAGAAATATATCACTGTAATATTTTCTTTTTGATTGAGTTTTTTCACTAACACTAGGTTTTGCAGTCGCATTGATATAAGAACAGAGGCCCTGATGAAAGCCTAGGGTTCATTTCCCGTTAAGGCTTAAACATGTTGGCCCCTATGCAGATATTTGTTAAACTGCAGGAGTAATGTTTTGCGCTGTTCTTGGTTTTAATTAGGAAGAGGTCTCGGCTGAATAAAATATTATAATGAGATTCTCTATCCTATTTTAAATCTCACGCACTTTTCTTTTCTGCACTGCACTTACCCGTCAGATCAGATTCTTATGGTTGTCCAAATGTTGGTACATGTGAACTATGAGTCCGTGGAGGGTACTGCAGCTGTCTCGGTGATCTAGAGACACAAGACCCAGGACGGAGGACCATATGATAATATTGATCACACATGATATTGATGGGAATCCAAACATAGTTATTCACTCTGCTAACACAGGGTTAACCATCTTCTGTATGATGCCTTGAGTCAGAATCCTTGTCTCTGATTTCCTCTCAGCATACCAATGTGCTGCTGAGATACAATTTCCTGATTAGATTTTCAGATTATAGACCCATAGGTTTGTTAGGTTGTTTATATATCGGTAAAGGGGGACACAACCTATGCAGGTCTTTAAATGTCTCTCAGGCCCTCCCAAATTTTGTGTGTTATATATGTAACTGGTGCTCATGTAAAGTCTCCAATACGTTTGGGTCGAGTTTGCGCTATATAAATCTGCAACAACAAAAAAAGATTTCCAAATGATAACTTTAGTAGGGGCAGGAACACGTCTACCATAACACCTGTGGAATGCTCTGTGACCATGTAATGAAATAATCAACAAAGATTTCGGCTGTGCTTTTTCATGGAACACTAAAGTGTAGTGGGTGTCACAGTCATAATAGTAGATTACTAGCTGCTATAGACGATGGCAAAAGCAATGGGCCATTTATGCTGGAAGTCCATGTTTACAACCAAAAAGTGTACCACTAGTGCCTGTGTGGAATCCTCAAAAGCAGGTATAACGATTTTTCTACTCCGTAATTGGATTCAATCACGGCATTTAACTACATAGAAGTAAACACCACACAAAATTATGGAGAGTTGTAGGGACAAAGACTGGCGTGTTTGAATGATCACAATTCTGTGGGTTAGTAGTTATTTACAAACTCCTCCAGCCGCGTAGCTGGGGGGGGCGAGGGGGGAGGACCGCCCCAGGCGGCACTCTTTTGGAGGCGGCAAGCACGCACTTGTGGCCCATTGCGGCGGCCTTAGTGATTTATTTGGAGACACTCACTGTCTGACACTTTGTCAGTCAGTGTCCCCAGCCCCTAAATAAATTATTAAGGCTGCCGCAACGGGCCACCAGTGCTGTGCCCTCGCCGCGGCACAGTTTGATCAAGTGCAAGCAAACTCACCTGCTTGCAACTGCTGCCTGCAGCCACGCACGCTGCACGCACTTTGCACGCATGGGGGTGTGGTCCTGACCGGGTCACTCCGAAGTCAGGATGCATAATTAATCATGGCCGAGCCGATGCTTGCCACTGGAGCAGTTGCCGCGGCCACACCGAGGCTGCAAAAAACCGTAAGTTACTGATAATTACATTTACCTAAAATAGCCCTACAGCGCGCAGCTACCATAACATCAGTAACTCACCGCATGTCCCGTTACTGAGACACTAAGAGCCCAGCCCCACTGTTCAGATTGATTGGAAAGGAATAAGTAAATATCTCTCACTTTCGATTTTGGCACAGGCAGTTTCCACTGCGGCCTGTCAGGAGATAAGAGTACGTGATGTTTGGCCATGGAGTGAAAGCCTGAATGTTTACAGGTGATCCCTCCTTCCTCCCTTTTTTGAAGTATTTCAATTCAGGTTATGCCACAGGAGGAGCAATTGTGTTTAAATGTACATGTTTCAGGCAGTCCGGTGCGAGCAATTTTTTATAGGCCCAGCATGCACTCCTCTTTTTGCCACCCTCTAGGCCCCCAGACCTTAGCCAAAAGGGCTGAATGTAAGCTGGCTTCCGGTTTCCTGACCATCATGTACCGGAACCAAGCATTCACATCAGTCCAGTCTCGGTAAAGTGTCTTGCGAGTGATCTTTTCTTCCTAAAGGCCCAAACTCATAATGAGCACAAACCATTTTGTTCTGATAACAGGATAATTAGGGCCATACCTTGGGGAATTTCTCCACAATGATCGCATGGAAACTAGAGAAACCTTGACCCAGATCAGTAGTGTCTCCTCAACCTTCTGCCTACGACAGGCTTGGGAGAAATCCCTTGAGTGTGAACACATTTTGCTGCATTTAGCCTCTTGCCTTCCCTGGGTCTCAGTGATCAAGTCAAATATTTCTACACATGCCTTGCTCCAGGTCTCTACTTTCACTACTGTGGGACAATGAACGCCTAACTGATATCGCTCTGATTGCAGTTCACCTAACCCCATATGAAGTAATACGATACCTGCAGATACGGTACCTGCAGCAGCTGCCTCCTTGCTTTTTGTCTGGCTGTTCTGCTATGGTTGCCCCAGGCCCAGTTTTAGGCCTTTGCCCCCCAGAACTACCGGACAGCTGGGAGCCCAGCGCAGCCCCTGTTTGGTCAGTCAGCTGTATGGACTGCAGTTGCCCCTGGTCGCCTGTCCCGAACTGCGCCACCAACCTCCTTGCCTTCTCCATGTTGTCTCCATAAGGCGCCCCAGCCATTATCCCCCTAAACAACACTGGAGAGCTCATCAATCTTGGAGAGCCAAAACAACACACTCGCTAGTTTAGCCTCCAGGCCTCACTGGGCCCCAGAGGCAGTGGACTCTTGATCCTCCTCCCTAGTGCTAGGACCTGGGATAGTGGCCGCTCTTTCACAGCCACACAGTTATCACCACTCTGGACAATGCTTGTGTTGTCTGCCGGCCTACCCACCTGCAACGGGACTGGCTGCACAGCAGACCACTGTACCCTCAAATCAAGTGCAGAAGACAAGTGACCGTGATCAGCTTTACTCTTCTTCTCCCTACAATCCAGCTGGCCATGCCCCCCAACAGAGGGGAGGCTTACCAAGTGACCTGCCATCTTGTAAGTGTGCCCAGTCCTGCTGTGGCACCCAATAATTGATGACTCACCCCAGTTGGGACGTGCCTTGTGGCATACTATATAGTGTCCTGAACTGAATGTTCTAAACTACTTAATATACTGTGTATGATGTACGTTTTCGAATTGGCTAACACTCCGCAGCTAGATGTGCTTGTACAAATGGGTTGCCAGCATTATGTAATACAACATGTTATTCTAAAGTCTAACTCTTCTGCAACGTGATGTTATATTCCAACAGAATGTAATCCCGCAAACTACTTTGAATAATGTTGAATGAAGTTTAAAATACATTCAGAAAAACCAAATCAAATATGGGGTTTAAAGTCCTTAGAAAGTGTGGGAGATTGTAACTCTGCAGACAAAAACATAACTTTAGTTCAATAGAATCAGTCATGAAACAATACCACCTTAAAATTAAAGTCTAAGTCCATACAAACATAGATGATGGCACTCTCACAACAATCGATTCCACTGAAGAAATTCGACTGATACCACAAAGAGGATTTTCCTTTGAGGATCATAGTACATTTTAGTCTTCAAACTGAGTCAGACAAGAGTATACAAAAAACAGTAATTGGGAAGCAAAGATCTTCGGCGTAAGTGCCTACATATTAAACAGCACCACTTTGCCAAAATGACTTTGAGATCAAATCGGAAATCTCAACAGTAACACGTATAATTAAAGGGGCACATGTTTTATTTTGTACAGAACACACTGGCTGCTCCCCTTCTGTCTTGCGTTCTCAATTCTTCTCATTGACTTGATGTTTTGTTATTTTGTGCATGTGATGCGCTTTTTGTCTCCGTTCACTCAAAACAAAACTGACCTGTTTGGAATAGCTTGTTGTAAATGGACGATTAATGGTGTGGCACTAACGAGGATGCTGCATATTGTTGAACCTTGTAGAAGAGGACATTGAGTAGTTTTCTAATGGTCATATTAGGCAAAAGCATGGATGTGTTTGGTTTATTGTACCCGCCTTTGAAAGGTATTCTGTTCTCATACTTCCAAGACGCAGTATTTCAAGTTACTAATGCAGAACCTTGCTATACTTGAGCATATGCAAATTGCAGCATCCTACCTGTTAGAAAGTTGTGCAAGAGAAAATCAAAAGAATATGATGGCACTTAAGCCAACTGACTTACAACATAATGAATTCGAGTTGACTTTCCACATACGTGTTTCTTTGCTATAAAACCAGGGAATAGATCTGCATGTGGGAGAACCTCGTTGGCCTCATGTCCGAATAATTGTTAAAAGCTAATACCTTTAGGTGTATTTGCTGGCTTGAAAATGCTTTCCAGTGTAGATCAATGCATGTAGCCTTATTGTGTAGCTGAGGTTATTCTGATAGGTCGTCTTGTTGAAAACATTTGTCTCAGTTTTGGAATAAATGTATTTTTTGCATTCGAATTCTGATACTCATGTAAAGCGCTCTGATACCTTCGGGTCTAGCCAGTGCTATATAAAACCTTTCAAATAAATAATTGTGTCTGCAAAACTGTGCAGTAGGGTTAGCGCCAAGACGAAATTCATGCTCGAAAAACATTTGAGCGCTTTATTCCCCATTGATTACTGCAGAACTAAAACACAGGTGGAAATTCACATTCAAATAGTGTTTGCACCCCGGTGTATTTTTTGTGATCACAACACTTGGAATAAGGTCACAAGTAGCAGGATGTTTATCTAAGATCAAGGTAACTATTAGCAGCAATACTACGTGTCTCTCGGACATCTTTCAAGTGCTCACCGTCCTTTTCCCCCTGCACCCCGCCCCTCCAAGGGGCGGCAATCTGAGGGATAGCCCCGGGCGCCACAAGCTCTAGCTACGCCCCTGAACTCCTCTCTGATGTTTTACCACGCTGGAAACGGACAGATGCAATCCAGCAAAGTGTTCAAGTAATTTCCGTATCAGGGGAATGAAAAATAAAATGCACTTGCAAGAGAGTGATCGTTTGAGCAATGCAGAGTTGTACATTGGTACAAAACGACATTCGGGGACGTAGTAGATGCAACCCGACATTCCTGGCATTACACCCTGAAAGCTGTGGTTAGCAGAACCTTTCCGGCTAACTTTAGGGAATGTTTGAAATCTTCTTAAAAGTCACTCTCTTACACACTTGCACAGGAGAAAATTGATAACGTTGTCTGTAAATACAGCCAAATTACGACTTAGTTGTAATAGAATTTGTAGCCCACAAACCCATGCCTAGATTTGCTAATACGAATACTAATATTTGACGCAAGACAGCTCTGCAAACAAAGTCGTTGCGCTGCCTTGCAAAAAGTGAGAAAGGAAAAATGTAACATATCTATTAGGATAGGGTGCATTTTTTTCTCTCCCAGAGTTGGCAAACTTTTGGCTGCCATGTGCTAATGCACACACCCTTGCTTCATTGTACAAGGGTGTGTGTGTTCTCTAAAGCATAGGTTCTATACTGGAAGGTGACCTTTCCAGTACAAAAAACATTATTTAACATTTTCCCACTTTGTGTCTGTTCTGTACAATGTGGCACAAATGAAAAGTAGGTAAAAAACAGAACAATGAAAACAGGTCTTCTCCTGCCTGCCTTGAGGAAGTGTAAGGTTTTGATGCAAATCCCTGTCTCCGAAAGTTAATAGATAGGGATGTTCATCAAAACCGATGGGTGGCTGCATAGAAACTTTCATGTACCACTCATGGAACGTCCCCTTGACGCAAAGTAGTACAAGGTTGTGCATAACATAACTTTGCCTTACTTTGGAATACTTTACAAGCAAATTCCTGATTTGTGTTGGATAGTAAATCGCACCCCAACACTCTGCTCCAGGAGTGCGATAGAAAAGTCATACAAAGCTGGCACAAACCGTTACTAAATCTTGACCCACAGTTTATAGAGGGAAATCTCTTCTCAAAAGCCCCTTAAAAGCATGGGTGTCTATGAGGAACTTTCCCACATTAAATGCACTTCTGCTGAAGGGCTTTTTTAAAGTACATTATGTATTTAGAAAGGCAAATATTGTTGGAAATTCTTTGACTAGCCACGAAAATTTGAAAATGTATGACTATATGGGCGTTCCAATCAATCCCACAGGTCAATCCACATGACTCTCCATCGGGTGCTCCCATTGTGCCACTTAACAATTTATAGGACTAGGTACTCCCATCCACTGTACTGACATTCCATAGTGTAAGTTAAATGTACCCTAAAAATCTGAAAAGATCCCTTTCAATTTAGCGCATAAATTACACATTCCTGCACACAAGCGCATAAAGGATTTTAAATAAGATTAAAGGGCATATTTATGGGATAGATGGCGCAAGGCAGCACAGCAAGTTGCCTTGCTGCTATGCCCTTCGCCACAGGGAAAGGGCAGGAAAGCACCATATATATCCAATATTGTGCAATCCTTTCTTTTCCCCCTGCACTGCCGCCATTTCGGCAGCCTAGCGCCAACCCAGGTATCCTTGCACATTGTTGAAAGGGTGTCTGTGGTGTTGATTGTTGGTGGATTGTTTTTTTGCAGGAATGGGCACCTTCCTGCACAAAAACAATCCATATAGGCATATTCCTCTCTCTATGTGTGCTGCAGAATGCAGAAGTCATAAAAAGGGAAAACAAGAAGGGCTGGGCCACCGGAGGTATGAGGGAGCAATTACTAGGGCCACTGCCTTGGGGCAATAATGTAGAAGAACTTAGGTAATAAGGTTAGAGTGGCATCAGTAGCGAGTAGGGCCGTTTATTGAGGGCAAGAGGGCAGTGGAGTAAGCGTCCCCGCAGCCGGTTGTACACACATCCTGTGGGACTTGTAGGCGCATGGATTATATGCTCTGGTGTTTAGAGTGAGGGCAGAGGCGCTGAAGCAGGCTGCGCGCGCACTGCTGGCACACTTTTGGGGCAGTGTAGTGGCTGCATATACGGGTGCATTGACACAGGGGCAGTGGGCACGGAGGCTGAGGGGGCAGACAAAGAAAAAGGGGCAGAGACACTGGAGCATGAGTGTGCACAGGGTGGGGACAGGCATACAGAGCCCGCGTTAGTAGTAGGAGAAACAGAGCTATTTCTCCTTGTCTTACCTCGGGAGGCATAAGATTCTAACGCATTCCCAGGTTTACAAGTCCTTGTAAATCTGGGAATGTTTAAAAAACCATGGCGGGAGTTGTATGGGAAAACGCAACACAACGTCCATGGAACGCCTCCCTTGCACAGAGTAAGGCAACGTAGCGATTTGCGCTGACTTGTGTTACTCCTTATCTATAAAGCCATTCAAAGCCACGCCAAGTGACTTTTTAAAGAATCATAGATATGATTTTCTGGTCTGCGCCACCATTGCGCCACAAATGGTGATGCTACGGTGTCACAAGGGGTTAACAAATATGCCCCTGAGGGGCTTATTTACAAGCCCCTTGCACCGCTGGTGCAGCACTTTTAATATGGGAAAAAATGACGCACCGGCGGTGCAAGGGGCTTGTAAATAAGCCCCTAAGTGTATAAAGGGTTTTTGAATAGGCCCATTGCTAAGAACACTGCTTTACAAATTCCCATCAACTGGTTCAGTCCTATATTACAAGTGAAAAGTAAAAGCACTTTAATCACACCATTAATGGATTAAGTACACTGACAGAGATGTAATAAATTAACCCAAAGTGCACTTGTTCGAGGGAGCATTAATATAAAAAGCAGACTACCGAAGAATGGGAGAGGCAGGATAGATGAATACGATTTCACCTAAGTCGTAGACTGTTCTCGCGAGTATGAACTGTCGTGTGACACAGCTTACAATAGTAAACAAAAGCTACTAAACACATTTTCTGATCCACTGCTGCTTCTTGGCTTACTGGACGTCAAATGGAATCAGTTAAATGAGCAAGGACATTTTCCGTGAAATTGATTTTTTCAGTCTTTAGAATCCTTGAAATCACTCAAAGTCCTTGTTGCTTTGCAGGTTGCCCATTAATCTTTATAGGGGACTATTGACAATGCAGGTTGCTGCTTTACTGCATTCCGTGCCGAGCAGGTATAAACAAAGCACAAAGTTGTGCGGCTTGTTTCTAATTCCACACAATCCAAGTGAGGCCTTTAGATTGAACAGAAAATAATATCTTAAGGATTTGTCGAGGCAGCGACCTCAATTACAGCGACAGTGCTTAAGTCTCGGATACAGCCAGTGCCATGGAAAGATCTTGTCTTTGAATTACCACCTCTTGCTTGAACATTCCCTGTAATTGTCTACTTTGAAATGCAATCATGTTCTGATTCAAAGTTGGTTGAGCATTTTTCCTGTCGCTGGATCTTCTTCAGCAGTGGAAGTCAAAAGATGGTAGTTCTGGAAATATGATTTTTAAGGTGGGTGTAGAGAAGTGGTCCAAATTTCACAGGTCCACACTTACAGGGAAACTAAAAAGCAATCAATGTAATAGCAGGAACAAAAAGCAGCTAGCAAAGGACAAAGGTCACAGTGTGACATCTTTTATTTCTGAACTCAGGTGGGACGGTAATTTGCAGCAACAGCTCAGTGAAGGTTGCACGTTAAGTTTTTCTCTGCAGTGTGGGCAAGAAATCTCGTTGGATTTTAGAAAAGCCGTAAAATAGACTCGGTTCTTCAAAGTAGTAAACATTCATAGCAACACAGTAAAATTATCAAATTCATCATTTCATCAAAACTCGTTTCCTATTACCATGATTGTTTGAACGAATGTATGACGTTACAACACATACATTTACAACGCATGCCTTTACAATGCAGTTTTTACATCGCAACATCTTTTACAATGCATACATTTACAATGCATGCCATTACAACACATTTTTTAAAACTACAATAACAACGCATTCCATTACATCACATTATACCTTTGCAATGCATACCATTACAACGCAACCCATTACATTGCATTTAAGGTAAGTGTTGGATAGTGTAGGGGTAAAATGACTATTCTAACTCCAGGGGGTGCAACAGTAGGGTAAGTGTTGGATAATGTAGGGGTAAACATTACTATTCTAACTACAGGGGGTGCAACAGTAGGGTAAGTGTCGGATAGTGCAGGGGTAAAAATTACTATTCTAACTACAGGGGGTGGAACAGTTGGGTAAGTGTAGGATAGTGTAGGGGTACTATGCGTTGTAATGACATGTGATGTAATGCCTGCGTTGTAGTGACATGCGTTGTAGTGTCATGCATTGTAAAGGATGTTGAGATGTAGTGACTACATTGTAAATGTAGTGCGATATAATGACTCCATTGTAAAGGATGTTTTCCAATTGAACATCCCTTGTCTCAGGTGGTTTCACAGTTAGCAAACTAAGCTACATTATACTAAACATGTTATGTTAAGCTTTTCATGCATTCAACTAAAAAAGGTGCATTGTACACTTGGAACCATTCCCTGCTTCAGGAAGTTTGATTTTGTATCAAAGAACACATCCTGGACCATTTAGAAACAGGAAAGGCTGGAACATTTCTCTTCAGTTAAGTGATGTTGAGTTTATTTTGTTTACTGAGCGAATGAACTTTTAACAAGTGCCAAAAGGCTCTAAGCTGCTCAAGAAAACACTGCCTAAAGTGATGTGAACCCTACAGGCTAAAGAACTCCTGTCATATTGTAGCGTTATGATTGCAAAAGGCAAAATCATCGAATGTCTACCAAACGGTAGATAATAAGAAGTAATGGAAGGTGTTTCCGTAGGGTGACTGCCTATGCAGAAAAACTGTGTCCACTTATTTTGGACACAATGGGGTCGATTCCGATTCAGGAAACAAATCCGTACAATGATTCTAATTCGTAGCCATTTCCGTACGAATCGTACAAATTCGTCCGAATCGCGTCGTACGATCCGTAGTAAAAAAATACGTTTGAATCGTTGCGAACCGTACGAAAAGCAAGGGAAAATCCATACGATATGGACCCTGAAAGTGAACCGTATGAATCATAAACATGCCGTACGACCCGACATGACCTACGATCATGGGGTGTACGAACTGTACCCCATGATCGTAGGTGCACGAACCGTACCCCTACGATCATGGGGTGTGCGAACCGTACCGGGGGTCCGTTTTGCACGAATTTCTGACTGTACAAATCGTTCTTGCTGGGTCGGAAGTGATGCTTCGATCCGTATGGACATCGCGTACTGCGCATTCCGAATGCGATTCGTACGGGCTTCGGTACGATTCGGACGGAGAACTGCTTTGGCTACACATCGTACTACATCGTACGTATGGGGACGTTCGAGGATACGATTTGTACGGGAAAAATGCTCCGTACGGCTATGGAGTTACCATTGCAGTGCATTGCTAAGGCTCACGTATGAGCCTTAGCACTGCACTGCCATGGGTCAGTAGCCGCAGGACCTTCCAACCTGGATTCCTGCTCGAATTATGGCTTTGGAAGTGTAGCAGTGGGGCACTAGCGTGGCTGCCCGCTGCCACAGCCCAAAAGTCATAATATGGCCTATATGAGGTGGGCAGATCTGCAGTTTGGTGCAGAGGGTACTCCACTGCTGTTTGGATGGAGTGCCCTCTCCGTCAAATGCTAAATTGGGATGTTCCATGGTCACCCTGTGTGGATATTTAAGCACAGGTCAGATCTGTTCTCACTTAGGAATTGTGCCAGTTCTCTAGGCCATCCATTCCATAAGCTTAGCTTTAGATTGCTTGAAAAGATGAAATAAGCTTCATAGGTGTAATCGATTATCAACAGTAGTACATATATTGACATTGGTGCACTACAAATACTAATGAGATAGTTGGAGAGCATTTTATATTATGTTTGAATGAAAAATTCCTGTCATCATTGTCACTTCTGCTTGATTTCTCAGTAGTAGTGGACCATCATACAGTACCATTACAAAATATCAGAAAAAATCTCACCACGCTTTGTAGCATACAGTCCTGAATATGAGTAATTAAACAGAAAACCCGAGCAGATGGCAGTGCATTTGTGAAATCAGTACTTAATTTGTGCAGGTATTTGCAGGTAGTGATTCAGGTCTCATTTGGGGTGGAGAACTTATTTTTTTTCTTCAGACGTTGAGCAGTGAGATAATATCCCAGTGTACAGGTGATATTTTAGGCATGGTAGTTTGTAGGGCACTTATGTTTATAGCCAATATAGATGAAGCAGGAATATGTTCTTTCCAATCCCAAATTTGACTGATAGAATAAAGTTGTTTGCCTAAATATTTACATTTGTAAAAGCTTCACAAGGTGTTGGAAAATGGCCTTCCCTGAAGGGTCACTCCAATCTTTTAGTCTTCCTCCTCCCCTTTTTCTGATTCTGTTTTTGTTGGCAGTAGGACTTTGAGCACTTTTCCACTGCTAACCAGTCATAAAGTGCATGTGCTTGCTCTTCTAAACATGGTAAAATTGGCGCATACCAAATTGGTATATTTAATTTACTTATAAGTCCCTGGTAAAAGTGCACTTAATGTGCCCAGGGCCTTTAAATTAAATGCTACTAGAAGGATTATGCCACTCACTTAAGTGGCCTTAACCATGCCTCAAGCCTGCCACTACAGAGCCTGTGTGTGCAGTTTGAAACTGCCATGTCGACCTGGCAAGTTAAACCATTTGCCAGGCCTCAATCTTCCTTTTTGAAAAATATAAGCCACCCCTTAGGTAGGCACTAGACAGGCCAAGGGCAGGGGGAAGTGTATTTAAAAAGTAGGACATATATTTTTAAGGTTTACATGCCCTGGTAGTAAAAAAAACCTCTTAAATCCATTCGTCACTACTGAAAGACCGATCTCACCAATAGGATAACATTGAGATTACCTTCTTAAATTTTATAAGTGTAATTTCCAGTTGGAAAGATCTAAGACTTCCTGGTCCGATGGCTCTGGAATCACAATGTGAAGCCACAATTTATGGTTAAGTTGGGTTTTAAAAAGGCAATCCTGAAAATGGCATGTTTAGAAAGTTGGCATTTTCTTACTTTTTTCATTTGGTGCCTGTAACTTGTCTATGATCAGTCTGGGGTGGGTGACTTCAAAGGCACAGCTGGGTGTAAGTACTAGACCTCTGACACCACCAATTCGGTAAACCTCTGGACCTGAGGATACCCTGCCAAGAAGGAGGACTGCTTTGCTGAAGACTGCCACTGTGCTGGACTGCTGGTCTTGAACAACTTACTTCCTGCTATGTTGACTTGCTGCCTGCTGCCCTTTTCCTCTGAGTCAGAAGGACTGGACCTGTAGCTGTTGTCACCAGAGCCCAGATTGACTTCAAAGACTAGCATCTAGTATCATGATCCAAAGACATAACAGACTTCAGCTCACCCTGATCTTACATCTAGGACCATTGGAAGTGGGCCTGAGGTGCTCTGCATCATTACCAATGCATCCTCTGCTGCAAGAGCAGAATTGACGCATCCTCACCATTGTGGGAGAAGGACCGGCGTAACTCACTCAGGACAAGCGCATTGCCATTAGAAAACCACATTGGAACCACTGCATCGCCGCCACTGCGGAGAGAGGATCAATGCATCCCCTTAACAGTGTAGAGAAACCCAGCGCATCAGGTTTGGAACCATCGCATCTCGGAACCGGTTCATCATCCTCAGAACTGGAGCATCGGCTTCAGAACCTTTGCATCTTGGAACTGACGCATCATCTTCAGGACCAGTGCATCACCATTGTTGCATGGAGATAGTTGACACATCATCTTAACTCCTCTAACTTAAGCCTCTAGTAGCTTGGCACAAAAGTAGTGAGCTGGACTTAGAGGCAATGTGTAAAGTATTTATGCAACACTTCATGGTTATAAAGTAAAAATAACAACACAAACAAAATCTCACACCAATTTAGAAAAATTGAATAAAATTGTATAAATTATTTGACACCAAAACAACAAAAATCCAATCAGTAGAACCAGATATGAGCAATTTTAAAGATCTACAATGGTAGGCTTGAAGCAATGTCTTATACTGTCACTTTAGGGAATAGAACAAAGGGCGCTGCAGTTCACTAGTGACATTTAAAATACAGGCCCTTGGTACAGTTTGTGTTATGTCCCGGGGACTTATAGGTAAGTTAAATAGGCCAATTAGGTTAATACCAAAAGCGGTACAAAAGGGGGTGGTGATGGACGGCTCAGACGTGAGTCCCTTGCGCACTTTGACACTGGATGAGGCACAGCGTCAGACTGATTTGCATATAGCCATGTCTGAACTGGGGTGGCAGAGTGGGCTAAAGAACGGTGATGGATTAAACCCAGATCTTTTGACTGGGTGTGAGTGTTTGATTAATTCAGATGCTCCGTCCATCAACACCCCCTTTTGTACCGCTTTTGGCCGCCATAAGTGTGGCAGGGTATGCTCAGACGTGAGTCCCTTGCTCACTTTGCCACTGGATTCAAGCAAGCCGGGCTGAAGACGGCTGGAATGCCAGAAACTGGTCCTCGGAAGCTTGTTTCCGGTCCAGGGAAGACATGGCTTGGCAGTTCGGGCTGGACTGTTCCCATGAGGCACAGGGTCAGACTGATTTGCATATAGCCATGTCTGAAATGGGGTGGCAGAGTGGGCTAACGAACGGTGATGGATTAAACCCAGATCTTTTGACTGGGTGTGAGTGTTTGATTAATTCAGATGCTCTGTCCATCACCACCCCCTTTTGTACCGCTTTTGGCCGCCATAAGTGTGGCAAGGTATGCTCAGACGTGAGTCCCTTGCTCACTTTGCCACAGGATTCAAGCAAGCCGGGCTGAAGACCGCTGGAATGCCAGAAACCGGTCCTCGGAAGCTTGTTTCCGGTCCAGAGAAGACATGGCTTGGCAGTTCGGGCTGGACTGTTCCCATGAGGCACAGGGTCAGACTGATTTGCATATAGCCATGTCTGAACTGGGGTGGCAGAGTGGGCTAAAGACCGATGATGGATTAAACCCAGATCTTTTGACTGGGTGTGAGTGTTTGATTAATTCAGATGCTCTGTCCATCACCACCCCCTTTTATACCAGGTAAAGGGAGGGCAGCCACACCAATGAAAGTTACCATATACATATACATATAATATATATTTGGCCTTATACACACGAGTGTATAAGGCCAAATATAAATATATATATGCAGCCTAGTAAAATACAAAAGAATGGAGACAAAATCCTCCCTCTGATGGCAATCAAGCCAGCACAGATTACAATTGGATCATTATCAGATTAGACCAATCAAAACCCAGTTGCCTTGATCATCTTTCTTCTAGACTCCTCCCGACGCTTCATGTCATCATGATATCTGCTCCGACCTTCTTCTAACTCTACATCTGCTCTCTTTCTCTTCTCTCCCTGTCTCACTGTGCACACTGATATCCCTTAAAGATCAAATATAGGAATATCACACAAAGAGCAATTATCGAAAGGGGTTTAAAAATAGCATCCCAATTCCACTTCCCAAACGTTCAAACCACCTACCTATCGAAGCAAAACCATTTCCAATAGCTTTCCAAGCACCTGTCATTTCTAAATTTTATAAAAAATCTTTTGTAAACCCGGATATGTTCTTAATATATTTCTCCAGATCCTTACTCTCATCTGGAATATAAGTACAGCATTACCGAACCTTCAACATTCACAGACTCCGCCCTCTTTTGTAAGCAAAAGGTCTCACGCAAGTCGGTTCTGCAAAGCCATAGACCTCATCGCAACCATCTCAATATTTACAAGCAATAGGAAATTTGCAGGACTAATAGCCAATTTGTCCATTACAGTAAGCAGCTTTCAAATTTTCTGATCATTCAGAATCACCAATACAGACAGGATTATAGCACCAAAAATATTTGTTACTACCTCTGCTGCACTGACACCTCATTTGGTTCTGGATTTCTATTCCCATACAGGATCATTACTATGTTCAACATAATAATAAATATTGGGGAACAAAATATATACACTACAATAATTTGTTCTTTTTGTGGAGCGGGAACTACTCTGAATATAAGAGAGTTGATTATTTGGTTTCTGGAAATAAAAATTTACATGTGAGGACTCTATTTTTGATTCTCTTTCACAAGGAATCGTCCCTTTGCCATTGGTCCGCAGTTTTCGGAGTCAGATTTGTCAAATGAGTCCTTCTTATGGCTTAATGAGGAAATTTTGAACATCTTGAGGGGTTCTCCATTCAAAAGGGACACAAGTAGGATGTTTTGCAATCTGGAAATTGGATTTCTGAGATGACTTTAAAAAGCTTGTTTCTTTGGCATGGAGCATCCAAAATGTGCTGTGAGTAAGGAGATCTCTTGTTTTTTATTTTTTACAGAGTTTTATATAGCGCAAACTTGACCCGGTATCGGATATCAGAGCGATTTGCATAGCACCAGTTGCGTTACCTGAAGACACATTAATTTTTTGTAAGGCACGGTGAGATTGAGTGATTTGCTCAGAATCACAGGATGTTCAGCGCCATTGCCGAGACCCGAACCTGGTTCCCCCGATTTGAGGTCGACCGCCCTTGCTCTTGCTCTTCTCAGTTGTTGCTTAGCTTATAATATATATGCTCTGTAGTTTTTTTCCAACAATATTATGTGTTTTCCCAAGTGTACATCCAGCGGGCTAACCATAGGTTCTTGCAATTTCATATCATCATTTAGCCCACTCACCTTCTGTTAATGTTGTATGTTTTGTAAGATCTTGCAAAGCCACAGTCTGCTTATTATATGTGTAGAGGAAGCTTGTAGATTGCATGAATGTATGGACATTTGAGGTTAAAGATGATAATTTGATGACTACTTGATGCAGTGGAGATTAGTCCTTTAATACTGTGATTATATTGAGAATGCTCTAGGCTGCAAATTTACCTCTGGTCAATAAACTTTTGTAGTAGCCTAAGAGGAAGAAGGATTACCGACAACCTACATTTTCAATTGCAGTGTGATCATTAGGATCACACAATGAAAATCAGAATCAGTAATTTGAAGTTGAAAGATTTATTACGAACTCAAAGCCAAACTAATATAAATCAATCTCAAGAACATACTGTAAAAAGAGAGACTTATCAAAAGTAGACCAGAATGTCTAACAATATTGGTCCTTCACTACAAAGAACATATAAGAATCTATTTTTCCGCAATACAAAAAATGAAGAAATAAACTTGATGTATGGATGAATAATTCCAATCTTTCTCCCCTTAATTGGAAAGTATTTGCAGCATCTACTAACCCTACATTAACCTATAAATAGGGAAAACCCTATTTATTCTAGGAGGCAAGACAGGTGTCAGCATCAGAACCTCTGTTGAAGTTCTATAAGTAAGGAGTCATGTATAGCATAAAGTCATATAATCAGAGATGCCAAGAGAGGTCTACACCTCTTCAGTATAAAGAGAATCTGACTGAACCCAAGGTGGGTACACTAATTAAATTTTACAAATGACATTCAAGAAAACATGTCCTTGGGTTCCCCCTTTCGGCCAATAGTACTAACTGGTACCACTTCCTTTGTTCTTTCCATTAAAATCATCTTGCCTTTGCCAACTATTCCTCACCTCACTAGTTCTGAAATAAAATGTTCCTTTCACTAACTAACAAATGCCTTGGTCTACACCGGCAAAGGAAAAAAGCAAAACAAGAAAAACTGTTTTCACATTAGTTTTATCTATCTTCACTGCAAGCTGAAGGCTTACAATCAGGCTAACTTAACATTTTCTTTTTAATACACATTAGTTTTACAAATTACATATATTTCAATAAATGAAATCTTTAATAATGAATCAAGCTATATTGTGCTGTACTGTTATATGTGGCACAAAAACGAAAACATGTATTTTTCAAGCAAACAATACATTCTGGTCACACTTTAGAAAAGAATTAAACACACATGATCCGCCCTCACTAATCCCAAGTGAGCGCACTGCATTACATGCATATTAGCACACCACCGTACAAATTAAAAATATAGAAAATTAGCATCAGCAATCCGGATGACTCTGAAAAGGAAAAACATTAATATGCACATATATATTTTTTCAAAACAAATAAGAGATGCACCACATCTCACCTGTATTGTTGTGCCACACGAGTGTATAAGGCCAAATATAAATATATATATGCAGCCTAGTGAAATATAAAAGAATGGAGACAAAATCCTCCCTCTGATGGCAATCAAGCCAGCACAGAATAAAATTTGATCATTATCAGATTAGACCAATCAAACCCCAGTTGCCCTGATCATCTTTCATCTAGACTCCTCCCGACGCTTTATGTCATCATGATATCTGCTCCGACCTTCTTCTAACTCTACATCTGCTCTCTTTCTCTTCTCTCCCTGTCTCACTGTGCACACTGATATCCCTTAAAGATCAAATATAGGAATATCACACAAAGATCAATTATCGAAAGGGGTTTAAAAGTAGCATCCCAAATTCCACTTTCCAAATGTTCAAACCACCTACCTATCGAAGCAAAACCCTTTCCAATAGCTTCCCAAGCACCTGTCATTTCAAAATTTTATAACAAATCTTTTGTAAACCCGGATATGTTCTTAATATATTTCTCCAGATCCTTACTCTCATCTGGAATATAAGTACAGCATTACTGAACCTTCAACATTCACAGACTCCGCCCTCTTTTGTAAGCAAAAGGTCTCTCGCAAGTCGGTTCTGCAAAGCCATAGACCTCATCGCAACCATCTCAATATTTACAAGCAATAGGAAATATGCAGGACTAATAGCCAATTTGTCCATTACAGTAAGCAGCTTTCAAATTTTCTGATCATTCAGAATCACCCATACAGACAGGATTATAGCACCAAAAATATTTGTTACTACCTTTGCTGCACTGACACCTCATTTGGTTCTGGATTTCTATTCCCATACAGGATCGTTACTATGTTCAATATAATAATAAATATTGGGGAACATAATGCCAAGATAACAGTTACCATGCCATCCAAGTGGCAATTTGAAATATGCATTTTGTCCACATATAAAATAGACTTCAAGAATCACAGAATCCTGTCCCTCCAAGAAATGAGACATTTTCCCTCTCACTACCCTAGAAATAAAGTATCTATGTAACTCTGATCAACATGTATACACAACTTTCCTTTGTATTTCAAATCTAAAACGAAAGCAGGTCAATTTCCTTTTTCCTGATGTTCAATTATTATTATTATTATTATTATTATTAGGGACATTTATAAAGCGCTGCGTTACGCACACCGGCGTGTCCACGCGCTAAAAAGTGGGAGAGGCAGCGTGCAGGGAACACAAAAACTGAGCAGACAATTATTTGGTATAAAGGAATGTTTTTAGTTTCGCTCGGAACCTCGTTTCCTCCGGTTCCAGGCGCAAGTCCGCTGGTAGTTTATTCCAATTATTTGCCGCTAGGCATCTAAAGGACCTACCTCCCATGCGGGCTCTCTTAACTCTGGGGACCCTCAGAAGACCGCCCCCTGCAGATCTGAGTGCTCGTGCAGGTTGATACACTTCAATCAGTTTATTCAGCGGGTCGGGTGCCCTACCATTCAAAATTCGGTGACAGGTGCAGAGGGCTTTGTATTCCACTCTTCTCCTCACAGGGAGCCAGTGTAACTTCTGGAGGGCCGCCTTAGAAGGCGCCCTTCTGGGCAGCCTGAGAATCAGACGTGCTGCCGCATTCTGCAGCACTTGCAGGCGTGCCATGCTTTTTTCTGGAGCCCCCAGGTACAACAGGTTCCCGTAATCCGACCTAGCTGTCACCAGAGCATGAACCAGGGTTTGACGGGCACCGATCGGGAGTAAGTCCAGGACTTTTCTCAGTTTCTTCAAAATCCCGAAACAAACTCCAACCACCCGGTTGATCTGGGGGCCAAAAGTAAGGCCCGCATCAAACCAAACCCCCAGATTTCGTGCTTCTTGGCATGGGGTTGGAGTTGGTCCTAGACAGGGTGGCCACCATGCCGACGACCAAGCGGACTGGGCTCTCCCCACCACCAGCACCTCTGTCTTGCCGCCATTAAGCGTCAAGCAGTTGATAGCCATCCACTCGGCAAGCTCTTTCATGCACGACCGGAAGCCATCGGCAGCAAGACAGGGCGCGTGCGATAAGGAGATCACCAGCTGCGTATCGTCGGCGTACGAAACCAATTGGAGACCATGGCTCTCCACAATCGAAGCAACAGGCGCGACGTACATATTAAAGAGGGTCGGGCTCAATGACGAGCACTGAGGCACGCCTTGGCCCAGGGGAACCCCCTTGGAATAGCAGTCTCCTTGCCTTACTCGGAAGCTTCTCCCCTTGAGGAAGTCCTGGATCCATCTCAGCGCGGTGCCAGAAATGCCGCCTCTGTTCAGACACTGTAGCAAGATGTTGTGTGCTACAGTGTCGAACGCCGCGCTGAGGTCCAGCAGGATCAGAGCCATAGTTTGGCCTGCATCCACACCCTCTCTCAGATGTTCCGTAGCCATAAGGAGGGCGGACTCGGTAGAGTGGCGTGGCCTAAAGCCAAACTGCGTCGCATGGAGCAATCCCGTCTCTTCCACATGCTTCATAATTTGGGTATTAACCACCTTTTCCGCCACTTTGGACAGAAAAGGCAGGAGTGAGATGGGCCTCAGATTTTCTAATACCTCAAAACCTATGTGGGGTTTCTTCCGGAGCGGGAGCACCACCGCCTGTTTCCACCCCTCAGGCAACTTTCCCGATCCAAAGGAGGTGTCCAGGACATGCCTCATATAAGGCTCCAGTACTTCCAGGCTGTCCGCCAAGCGTTTGGGTGACACCGGGTCCCACGGGGACCCTGATTTAACAGAGCGACACACCACTACTAGATCCTCAGAAGAGGGGGTGCGGAAGTTTGTAAGGTGCCCTGCCATCTCTATGTCCACCAATGCTACCTCAAAGTCAACCCCTGTCGGTGGATTCGGGAAAGTCGAGTAGATCTTCTCGACTTTAGTAGAGAAATATTCGGCAATACGGTCACACGACTCCGTTGAGCAACTCTCCGGATCTGTAGATGAGTTTACAGTAGTCAGGGACTTGTAGATACCGAAGAGTTCTTTGGCCGAGTTTTCCGCCCCCAAGATTTGTCCTGCATAGTAGGCTGCCTTAGACTTTTTAATCAGCCTATGATGAAGGCGCCTTTTTTCCAAGAACAATTCCCTAGCCTGATTGTTATAAGACACCCTCCAGACTCTTTCAGCTCGCCTACATTCCGCCTTTGTTTGCCTCAGCTCGCCACTAAACCATGGGGCTGAGCGTTCTTTCCGGGCACATGCGGAGGTGCGGCAGAGTGGGGCTGTCTGGTCAAGCGCTTCAGTGATGCGCTGATTAAGGTTAGAGACCGCCGTTTCTATGTCTTCGCCACCAGGCTGGCCCTCCCTACTTAAGGCTTGATTAAAATCCTCCACCGAGAATGTAGCCCACTTCCTCCTAAGATAATTAGGGGGTGCCTGACTGGATTTGGTGGTTTTTAAGCTATGTATGGAGAAAGCTACCAGAGAGTGGTCTGTCCAGGGGATAGGCTCTATTCCCGACACCTCCACACCTCCCCAGTTCGCGTAAACCGGGTCCAAGAGGTGTCCCTGTCGGTGCGTGGGGCCTGAGAGCTTCAATTCCAATTGAAGAGCTAGCATATCCCGACAGAAATCCTTGACCCCTATAGCCTCTGGGCAGTTTAAATGCAAGTTCAGGTCTCCCAATAGGAGGAATTTATCCCTACGTAGGGTAGCCTCCATAAGATTTTCTAGCAGGCTCTCCCTGAACTTTGTACACGCCCCTGGTGGTCGATATACCAGACATCCTTTGATCGACGTGCCCCCGTTGATTTGAATCGTGAAAACTCCCGCCTCACTCTCCGCGATCAACATACGCTCTAGGCAACAGCCCAGTGTTTTCCTGAAAATAACAGCAATCCCCCCTCCCACCCCCTCTGGCCTATCCTGCCTCACCCACGAGTAGTTCTCTGGCGTGGCCTCGATAATGTCCGAGTCAGAACACTGGTCTAACCATGTTTCCGTAAGAAACAGTAGGTCGAACTTTTTATCTGTAATCAGCTCAAAGACATCAAGTCTGTGTTTACGTAGTGACCTTACGTTAAGGAGACCACAGGAAAGTACTTGCTCCTCAGTATCCCGCAACAGGGTGGTGTAACGGAAACCACAATGAGGACATTCCCTCTCGTCACTCGACATGCCATGCATGCACAGAGATGCCGTGTGAGGACGGAAACCAATAAGTTGATCCCTAGCCCAATAGATCTTACGGCCAGGGATTCTCGCCCTAGCCCGCGAACGGCCGCGGACGGGCGCAGACGGGCTCGACTTTGGCGACACTTCGGCGCGCCTTCGTCGCGCCCGCTGCGCTCGTCCGCTGCGCTTCCGAAATGACATCCTCCTTTTGAAGCCCTCAGCCCGTCTGCCTCACAGCCACTAGACCGCTAACCGGTCACTCGCAGGCGGAAGCGGAAGTGACTGTCTCTCACCTCCACGCCCTCCGCTCAACGTGCTAGCCACCCTGTCGGACCGAGGCGTGGGAATTTCTTAACTCCTCCACTTAAAAATTTTTAAATTCTGATTCATTTCCGTTTGAAATTGTAGGTCTCTCCATGCATCCTCCATCAAATCCAAAAATGTATTTTCCACATCTGACATCAATCAAGTAAAAAATATGTCTGTGTGCACACTCAGTGTCTAATGACTTATTCAAATGTTTGATAAGGGGGACTTATGGAAGAAGCAGGTGTCTTTTTGCCTTACAGTCTATAAAGTGTCTTTGATAATAAATGGTTCAAGCTCATTCAATAGTAGTTCCAATATGAAATGTTTCAGTTCAACAGCTAGCATAGAAAACTAATTTGTATCCAAAAATGGAAATTCAGCCAATTCTAAGATAAGATGTCTCAAGGTATTCAGTCTCATCAACAAAGGAACGTCAAAGGTTAGATCAAACTAGAGATCAAGTTCCTGAAGTTTCCATTGAACTTTCACAGTGATCCCAAATTTCCCAGAATTCATTCTTACTGTCAATTTCAAGAAAGTATGTCCATTCATGGCATAAGTACCTTTGACTGGGTGTTCTAGCTTGATTTGACCTCTTTTCCTCTTTTACTAGGTCTGAATCCTCTATACCTGGGAGATCACTTTCTACTTGCAAGGCCAGTCCTCTCCTCTCCTGCCTTCTTAGCCAACATTCTTCTACTGTCCCTTTCCATTCTCTAGCAATAGGCCTTTCATCAGGATCTGAGTCTACCTCTGGTATGACCGCTAGATTAGCCTCTCTTTCCCCATTGAACTCTCCAAAACCCTCCGCAGGCAGAATAAGTGCTATTTCTGACTGTTCCCCTACAACTTGACTGACTTGAATAGAACCCTGTGAGTAAGAGCAACATAAATCCAATTGGGGTGACCTCCGCACTTCACAGGAGTTGACGTTATGGCTCCAGGCATGATTTCTATATGTGCTTCTTCGCCACCAGCAGGTCTCCATGAATTAGGACATGGCATTGCTACTGACGGGCCTTAGCAGCTTCAACCTGATGCAACATAGAATGCACAATTGTAGTGATCTAAAATCAAATAATCAGTAATGTTTACCAGAGTGTTTGCAGGTACAGCCGTCATTCTCATTACCTTTCCCATGATGATCTGATGGGGAGGCAGTCCTGTCCAATGATCAGGTGTGCTGTGCAAACTCCACAACACCAACAGAAAAGCATACAGCCATTTTAAGGACGTAGAAGCACACACTTTAGCAAGTCTTGATTTCAGTGTCCTATTGACCTGCTCCACCAGCCCTAAAGCCACAGGTCATTAACTAGAATGCAGTCTCTGCTCAATTTACAAGGCAGCACACAGAATTATCTGTGCTTCTTTATTGAAGTGCATTCCTTGGTCCAATTCCAAAGAAGTCAGGAAGCCGAAACTTGGTATCAACACCCTCAACAACTACTTTGTTACTGTGAGACTATCATTTATTCTTGTGGGATATGCCTTGACACATCATGAAAAGATGCACACAACAGCCAATACATACCTCAACCCATTACACACAGGCATCTCAATGAAGTCCATCTGCATACTATTGAAAGGACCTCCCAACCTCCCTATGTGGCTTAATGTCACTGCAGTTCTTTTCCCCACATGATTCTGTTGACACAAAACACACGGGTGACACCACCAATCTAAACTTTGGATTGAAACATGTTTGGTGAAACAATCTGACCATGGCATCCCTCCCAACATTAGTCAAACCATGGGTCGATGATGCGGCAAGCGCAAGGTAAGTGGTTTTATATATCTTTTATTTAATTTTACTGATCCCGTCATATGTTGACTTCTATACACCACTCTTACCTGTGCTGGCCGTGGGTGCTGTCCCAAGCACCCAATCGTCCTCCCCCCTCAGGCACCATCAAGAGGATTGATCGATGCCAAGATTTTCACTTGTCTCAAACAAAAGAAATTGTTGGTAAAGATTGTTATTCTGGAAAGCATTCTGCTTCGAATTCAGGACCTGATTTGAAAGAAACCTGGGTACATTTACAGCTTGCTTTATCATTGGAGGTTGGGGAACTTGCATCACTGGAGCTTGGGGCATGTTACAATTCTGAGATCTAGTTTGAGGTACATTCTGTTGCTGCATGGA
Organism: Lissotriton helveticus; assembly: GCF_964261635.1. Lineage (NCBI taxonomy): Eukaryota > Metazoa > Chordata > Amphibia > Caudata > Salamandridae > Lissotriton > Lissotriton helveticus. Next base: position 739,877,313 of record NC_136063.1, on the reverse strand, counting down.
ATTACTGTTTTGAGGTGGTACAAACCCTGAAATCTGACTCTGATTTGTGAGATTAAGATTACATTGTCACTTCCAATGCTCCATCATATTGCATTAGTGGCACGGATTGGACTTCTTCAATGTTGCTACATCAATTCCAATACTCAGACCAATAGGGAAACTCCAATCTCTATCTTGTGAGTAAATTCCTCTCCGAGCAGCCTTCCTTTGCACCACCCTCAACTTCTCCTTTAACTTTTTCTGCCTCATCTCAATCTCATTGTTGTAGTATTTAGTATATTGCAAAATTAACTGATAATTAGCCAACAAATCAGATGCTGCTGAATCATCATACTAATCGCAGACCTCAATCCTGTCACAAACCTGGACACAAAATGTCCCATATCTTTATGTTTTAATGTTTCCATTCCACTGTACTGTTTAAATGCTGAACAATCTCTCATAATATGCATGAATAGTCTCCTTAAGTTCTTCGGCCATTTGATCAGTCTTAACCAAATCAATATCTTAGACTTCAGTCACACCATCAATTGATCATACTTCCTCATCACTTTCACTGAAGGACCATGAGTCACAAAGTCTCTTGTCTGCTTTCTGTTTGACCTCTAAATTGCTATCTTACCTCGCCGTTCACAAATCACCTGGGACCACAATGTCAAACAAGGTATTCAGATCAGTTCACAAAACCTTTGAAATGTTGAACTTGTTTGTACCACTCCACAGGCTTTTCTCTCAAAGTAGGGAATTCATTTGTAAATGACTTTAGATCACTTCGTACCTCCTGTAAAGGAAAGCTAGTAGCTCCCAACACAACCCCTCCAAGAGGGGGCGGCTCTCCCATCAATTTCTTGGGCGTTATCCTTTTTGACCATTTAACTTCCCATTTCTCTAAATCACTCCAAATGCAAATGCTGTTGATTAATTCTAAAATTTGTAGCTATATTCATATGGTATATGTCTTGATCACTAAGAATGACTCTTCTGTAGGGCCATTGCCCACTCCAGATCTACCTCATATTTCTGGGGTTAGTTCAGATAATTTATCATGTGCTTGTTTTGCCGTCCTAGTAACAAATTTACTCATGAACAAAAGTTCAAGCTGCTGATATGTTTCTATTTGATCCAATGCAAGACAGCCAATTATCATTTCATCCAATTCCAACTAAAATTGTATTACATCCATCAAGTTTACTTTCAAAGAAGACTAATGAGTTCTCTTACTCACGTCTTTGCTCCCACTCTCATTAGACGTAGCATTAAGAGCTTTCAAAAAGTCTTCCAATTCCTGGACATTAAGACCAGAATGTACTTTAGAAGCTTTAGATATTACCTTTACCTCTGGGGTACTGCTATGCATATTTAAAGGCTGTTCCCAGGTAAGTGAATCCAGATCCGGTAAACCCGGGAACGTCCTTAAGGGTCCAAATCCAGTTTGATGCACATATGGGTCTGCTCTTGCACCGCAAGGAGAACGTCCATTAATTTGATTTAAAGAACAAATGTTACTTCCTTTCGACTCATGGGGGTAATTTCTGATACCTGTTGTTGAGCGGGAACAGCTGAATTTTGATTCACGCTCCCCTTGGAACCAGGCTTATAAATTGAAACCACTGGTCAAATGGTAACAGGATCTGTAAGGGGATCAGGAACTGTACAACCAATAGAGGTCTTAGGATCGCAAGTCCCTGCATTTCCTCCCATCATATTTTTATTCACTGTGGTAGTCTCCATCACTCTCTGGTCCTTCTGCTCACGAGAAACCCCTATCATACCAGAACTCATACCTACACGTGCAGTGGGCAATTCAGTATTCCCTCTGTAGTCTCTCTCCTACCCTCTACATTCATATATCATTATACGAGGTAGACGCAAGGATATTAATACTTCTAGAAGACTATCACTAGTATCACTATCACTGTTTTAATCTTTCTTTACAGAGTCTCTTGGTTTATCCTTCTTTGTCTTTTTTGTCACTCTTTCCACTTCTCCATTTTGCAATGATGGGTATAATTATTCTCCCTCTATAATGTCAGTTCTCCACATTTCTGCTCTGCAATCCAGCTTGCATCTGCATACGTATGCACTGTCTTTTTCACTTGTCCTTGATATCTATCTTTTGCTCTTGCATGAGCCACACGCTCCCAAGTGTTCATCACTTCAAATTGTTTAGGTATAGGTTCTGGTTACATCTCATAAAGAATTTTCCTCAAATTTTTAAGAATTCTCAAATGAAATGTACCACAACGTGGAAACGCCAGTGCATCTTCTTTCTCAATGATCTTGTGCCATTGTTCTTGTAAAATGCATGTGTGTAACCCTACATGTATTGCCATATAATGACCTGCGGTACCTTTGGGCAGGGCTTCTTTCCCCCTCTAGGAGACATCTGAACACCTCCCCTAAATTAATCTTGTAAAACTTTAAAACATTTCATGTTCAATTAAAATTTGTTTAGACACAAAAATCTATAATTTTGCATAAGCATCTTGTTCCAGATTAACAACCAATAACAGAGCAGCACCTTGTGACGCACAGCAACTCAACCTCCTTTACAAATTTCATGCACATTCTCTTTTCAACAATACTCTTACAACTAAACAAAATGGAATGGAAGCAAATAACAATTGTCTGATTTCCTAAAGGATAAACAGAAACCGATCATACAAAGTATCATAAATACACATTCAAATGATACCTCGTCCTATGGGGAATGACTCTGATCAATGCAACTGTCCTCTGCTTAAAAGGTTCACCACACTAATCGCACCTCACCGTCACAAAAAAAAATGTCCCTATCTCAATTGGGCTGTCGATGAAGTCTCACAACAAACCCCACAAAACCTGAGCAGACAATTACAAAACAGTGTCTTCTACACTTTTTAAATCATCCTAGGAACTTGGGCCATGTAGAGTCCTGATAATAACTTCTCCACAATAAGCGCTTTACTTACACTTCATCTAAAATTTTACCACATCATATCGTCAATCTCCACAAGACACCAAACAATTACCACAACCCCACAAGCAATGCATATGCCATTTACACACTACCCTATTGATATTTACTCCTCGGCTGTTACAATATGCTCTAGAACCACAGTAACATCACCAACATTGATTTTCCAAGTCAAAACATGGGCACTAGGTATTACAATTGGATCTAGACTAATCTAAAGTAACAGTTTTCTAACCCCACTACTTCAGGTACTAACTAACCTTGATATGCTTCCATCTGAGAACGATCTGGGCCGCTTCTTCAAATTTAACTCTGGTCAATAGACCTTTGTAGTAGTGTGAGAGGAAGAGAGTTTTAATGACAACCTAAATATCTAAGTACAGTGTGGACATAAGGACCACACAACGAAAGTCAGAATAAGTAATTTGGAGCTAAAAGATTTATTACAAACTCAAATCCAAACTAATAAAAGTCAATCTGAAGAACATAGTGTAAAAATAGAGAATTATCAAAACATCTAACCATATTGGTCCTGAACAACAAAGAAGACATATGAATATCTTTCACCACAATGTTTAAGATGAGGAAAAGAACTTGATGACTGGATGAATAATTGTGATCTTTCTCGTCATACATGGAAAATATTTGCAGCATATAGTAATACTACACTAACCTATAAATAAGAAACTTCTATTTAGTCAAGAAAGCAAAAAGGTGTCAGCATTAGAACCTCTGTAGAAGTTCTATAAGTGAAGTCAGGCACAGCATAAAGCCACACAATCAAAGATGTCAATAAAGGTCTATACTTCTCCAAATCTAAAGGGAATCAGATGGAACCCAAGGTGGGTTCACTAATTTAAATACACAAAGAACTTTAGAGAAATGATGATCTCATTTACATCATAATATGCTTTCCTTCCAGTTCAAAGGATAGAACTTGGCACCTTGAACACTACTCCCATATTCCAGTCTCCACTTCCAAAGCGTCCTTGCGTTCCTCCTTTCATCCGATAGTACAGACTGGTATCACTCCCTTTGTTCTTTCCAATAAAATCATTCAGCCTTTCCCAACTCTTCCTCGCCTCACTATCTCTGAAATATAATGTGACATTAACTAACTAACAAATGCCTTAGTCTGTGCCTGAAATGGAGAAAAACATGCAGAAAAAACAATTTTCACGTTACTATTAACTATTTGACTGTAGGCTTTTAAGGCCCACAATCAGGCTAACTTGAAATTTTCTCTTTAAACGCATTAGTTCCACAACCTACATATAATCCAATAAATGAAATCTTTAATAATGAATCAAGCTTTATTGTGCTGTGATCCTATATGTATGAAGCTATATATAGGCATCTTATTTATGCACATATATATAATCGTTCATGAGGATTAATGCACCTTTTCAGTTACTTTCTTATTAAGATATGAGCATATTTTCTCTTCATTTTCTTTATATACTTTCTCTTTGTTGTCCACCCATCATTTATTATTATTTTTGTTTTAGCTAGTTCATAAGAACTTTTGATACTAACCTCTTCGGTGCGTCGGACGACCGTGTGTGGAGGACGGCCGGGGGCAATCCGAACCAACCACGCGCTGTTTCTTTCAGCACTGCGGTGGAGTGTCCGCCGCAGCAAGAGGATATAGCTATCCTCGATGTACACAACATTATACATGTTTTCTTGATTAATTAATTAATTAATTTTATTTATAATATTTTATATAGCGCAAACATGACTCTAGAGGGTGTCAGAGCACTCTACATTACAATGTATGGAAACATTAGATGGTTGGGGTAATATATATACATTCAGTAAATGACATTAGATATAGAAAGATGTAGACAGTATTATATAAGATAACGAAAGCTGCTAACAGTTTAGCATTCGTTCATTAGAAAGCAAGTTCACTTCTTTTTTGAGGGAGGAGGAGGAGGGTAATCGTCTTTGTTTTTGTTCCATAGGCGAGCCTGGCCCCGGCATTGAGAGAAGCCCTCAGTAGGGCCAACTTGTATTTGGGCAGACCGTATAGAGTGGTACTTCCGTAGTCCAGTCTTGGCAACACTAGGGCTTGTACCGCCATTTTTAAGTCGGCCTGTGGAAGGAAGGGTTTCATTTTCCTTAGGATGCTCAGCTGATGATTAGCTCCTTTGGTGGCCTTACTGATATGCGCCTGCATATTCAAGTGCTTGTCTAGCGTCTTCTGTGCTTTGGACGGCATCCGGCCGTCTAACGTCACGGTGGGTGTGTGGGGAGGATGGCCAGGGGTCGTCCGAACCGCACACATGTGGGATTTTTCAGCACTGGGGAAAAATTATGGCTGCAGCAAAGTGGCTAGAGTGATTCTCAAGGATCTAGTGGAGTTAATGATGTGGGGAGAACAGTCAAAGGTGGTTAGATGCTTTAGCCAACGGTCAATCTTGGGTGTGTGGTTGGAAGGGGAGATGAGGAGGAATTCTGTTTTTTTGGGTATTGAGCATGAGGTGGTTGTCAGTGCGCCAATTTTGAGGCTTATGCAGAATAGCGTTGAGGAAGATGAAGTATTCTGAGGAGGAGATTTTCATATAGAGTTGTGTGCTGTCTGCATACAGGTGCTATAGAATGTTTGCAGCGTTCAGTGCATTTGCTATTGGTTCCATGAGTAGATTGAAAAGAATAGGTGAAAGTGCTGAACCCTGTGGAAACCCTAGGGTGACCAAGGAAGGTTGGGAGATGATTGCTTCATCTTGATTCGTTGGGTTATGTTGTTAAGAAAGGAGGTAAACCATTGTAGGACTGTACCAGATAGGCCCATCCTTCTTTCCAGAAGGGACAGAAGGTTGTCATGTTTAATCGTGTTGTAGGTGGAGGATAAGTCAAGAAGTATCAAGAAGCATAATTCATTCTGGTCTACCATTTTTAGTATATCGTCCGTTATATGGGTGAATCCGGATTGGTGTTGGTCTAAGAGGTTGAAATTCTCGAGGTGGTTGCATAATTGAGTTTGTACACATGTTTCTACTAGTTTCGCCAGAGTGTGGATGTTGGATATAGGACAGTAGTTGTTGAGATCAGAGGAGAGTGAGTTGACTTCAGTATGGGTGTTACCTGTCCTACTTTTAGGCATTCAGGTATGGTGCCTTGCCTGAGGAAGGCGTTTAGAATCTTTGTCCATAGGTAAGCAGTGAGTTTTTCTATTGTTTTGAATAGGGAAGGAGGTAGAGTATCAGTGAAGTGATTGGGGGGGTTAATCGCAAGAAGGGTGATATGGATGTCGTTTTCAGAGTAAAGTTTCTTGTTTATATATAGACCCTTGTATCTCCATTAAGGATATTATTTATCCTTTGTTTCTACGCAGCCCTCCACAAACCTGTGGATAAACCTGCCCCCCTTTAGGAAACCGTAGTATGAAACTTCCCTGTTCCAAGCCTCAGTTTACCTGCCAGGCTTGTTTGAGGGGCGCGATGTCAGCCTTTCGTGGTATTATTCCAGATGCGAGATGAGACTAACGGTTGTAGCCTGAGAACGATGGTTGCCTTAAACTAAGAAGGACTGTTTTGCTATTACTGAACGGACCACCAATTTTTGCAATTTACCGCACTGGTGCCAGTGAAGGCTTTGCAGAAAGAAGTGACCAGATTCCTGACTCAGTTACTGGTCTAAGACCTCCCTCATCCTTCTATCCATCTAATACCTTGATGACACCAAAACTATTTATGTTTGAAAAATTTGTTCTCAAGGGTCCGGATGATAACATTTGTTGCTTACAATATCTCCTTTGCTGAAAGACAGGCACTAATAGCATTCAAGCAGGGCAGTTCTATTATCATTGAGCCAGCTGACAAGGTGGGTGTGGCCTTGTGCTACAGGATGTTGGTACATATGAGAGTGAGATTCAAAGCAGATGACAGATATCAACCATTACAAAAAACTGACCACAGATCCCTTGGACATCGTTAGATATGAGATGTTGAGGATTATAACAACAGGAAAAAAACAAGGAATTATTTCAGAGAAAGAATTTATGTTCCTAAATATTGACACCCCAAGAAGACCAGTTTTACACTGTCTACATGCTGTGACAATGTTTATAGCTTCACAATGTACAAATATTCCCAAGGATGACAGCATTAATATTATTGGAAAATTGTTGAACACATGTGCACATCCTATTATCAAGACAAAACAGAAAGCCAAACATCTACATATCAATGTACATGTGACACACTTCCCCTAAGCAAGAAGCCCCCACAATGAGTCCAATGTTTTAAGTATTACCCTCATGCGGTGTGCACATCCACCACTCCCGCTGTTTCTAGAGAGCAGTCACCAAGGCCAATGTTGAATAAATCACAAATGTGGATTGCACCACCAATTCCAAGTTCTAAAATCATTATGTCCATTGAATACTTGTTATTGCAACCATTCTTTATTCTTCACTTCAAAATTTAGTTCAAACAGCCAAACAGCCAACGCTTTTCATCCAACTTCCATGGACTTCCTCAGGGCTGTAGGACATACAAAACATATAGTGTATACTACAACAAGTATAGGATTGACAATGACACATACATGTACATAAGACACCCTAATATTTCCACCCAAACTTTCGACATAAAAGACTCTCGCATACAACACACATATGAATATTCACATTTAAAAAGTACACATATACACATTCACATATAAAAGCTCACTTGTACAATATTAGATATACAACACAGGGACAGTTACCAAGAAATCGATACATTTGAGCACCCTTTAAGTGTAAATAATCCAGAATGAAGTAATAGTGTTAGAGAGATACAGGTAGATTCATCAATGCCTCAATCTGCGAATTTTAAATTGCGATTAAAAGCAAATCGCAATTTAGAATTCGCAGAACGGCATTCATGATTATTAGCGAGAAAAAAATGCGATTCGCAAGCGGTCGCAATCGTCGATTGCGAGTCCCAAAAATCGGTAAAGATTCGCAGATTCCGCCGATTCCCGTGTTGAAATTGCGATGTCGCCATTACCGAAATCGCAAATTGCGATCTCGCTAACTGCGAGATCGCAAAAACGGGAAGTCGCATCCTGAGCACAGTGATGACATCACAACCAGGAAGTAGGCAGGTCACACCCTCATTCTGCAGTGAGAGGCTGAAGTACAGGCAGCAGTGTCAGAGCTCCCCTCCAGTGTTTTCCACATGAGTACAGCAGGAGACACCACAGTGGCAGGCATGTCACAGGATGCAGCAGGAGCTTCCACCAGTGGGAGAAAGCGGAAAATCAAGTTTTCTGAGCAGGAGCTCGAATACCTTATAGAAGGAGTAGCAAGGGACCACAACAGGCTATTTGGCCTGAGGCCGACAAAAGGCGCATATGGCAGCGCATCCGCGCCAAAGTCAACGCAGTAGGGGTGACGCAGCGCTCGGTGGACGAGCTGAAGAAGTGCTGGTACGACCTAAGAGGGCAGGCAAAGGAAAAGATTGCGGAGTGGCTGGGGGAGCATGTGGCGACAGGTGGAGGGGAGCCCACTGTCCCACAGAACACACCACTTTAGGACCGCGTGGAGGAGACAATCAATCCACAGGCCTGCGTGGGTGTGACCCATCTGGACTCCTCCCGACCCACCAAAGAAACAACAGGTAAGTGCCATGCGACAGCGACCCCCTGTCCCCTAACAATGTCCATGACTCCAGTGCATCCCATAGCAAACCCCAATCATGCTGCCAAAGCACACCACTATAGCGCTATTGCATTGTGGGACATGTAGTCTGACCACAATTACCATCCTGTACCATTAAGCCTGACATGCCCAGTGTTAGTCAGTCCTGCAGCGAGTCAGGGAATGGTAGTCTGCATGCATGTAGCAAGCCTTACCGTGTACGGAACATGTCACTAATCAACGTCCACCTTAAATCACAGGTGGCGCAGATGTCCCCAGCACGGACAGCGAGGCCCTGGTGATTGATGACAATTAGGAGGACACGGAGGGAGACACACAACATACCCCACAGCCCGGACCATCAGGGCAAGCTGCTGTGCCAGCGGCCATCCCACCACCTGCCCCTGTGGCCCCTACCACCCCTGTGCCAACAGGCGCTGCTGTACCACCGCGCCGCACTCAACCATCAGTGGGGCCTGCAACACCAGCAGCAGGTCGCCAAACAACCCGCCGCCCTGCGGCTGTGAGGAGCCAGACTAGTGGACTGGCGAGAGAGCAGCGCACCAACACCCCCAGCGCTGGCAGGGTCAGGAACGTGCGTGCAGGTGGGCTCTCCATCGAGCGCAGGATATTACATGTGCACCAAACTCAGGCCCGTCACCTAGCCACCATCCATCTCCAACTTGATAAGACCACACGTAATGTGGATAGGATGACTGCAGCTCTTGAGTCCAACACACAGGCCATGTCCAGACAGCCATGTCTCAATCGCTGCAGGCACCGACAACTGATGGCCCGCCTGTCGGCGTACATGCGCTCAAACTATGTTATGGGCAACGCCACCACCCAGCTCTCGCGACGCTCCCTGGCCTTGCAGGTCCAAATGGCCCAGTGCTGCCAGGACGTTGCGACAGCCCTGGAGCATATTTCTACAGCCATGCAGGGCATGCAGGCTACCGGCCATGGCCAGGCAGACGACACCAGCGAGGCTACATCAAGCCACAGCAGCCAGTCCCTTCCACCGGTTGTAGCACCCCGCCGCAGCAGCAGGCCCTCTGCTGCCTCACGGCAGACTCAGGAGGAGGACGTTGAGAGGAGGTATGGGGCAACTACCCGGAGACGCCACTGAACTGTTGAACATTCACATGAGGGTATATGCTGACGCCACAAGCATGCCGTACAGACATACAGACATATGACGCAATATGTCAGTCTTGTTGTAGTTAACAGAATGACCATTTTATTGGGCAGTAACATATAAAAAAATTCTGATTAGCTTAATCTGACTCATGTCATTATTAATGTTGTCATGCATGAGTTGAGTAATGGGTGTGGGGAGTGGGTGTACTAAAAATAGTTCATGGTGATTTGGTTGCGGCGCCTCTGTCCTTCAGCAGGATTCTCTCCGCGTGCGTGGCGCACATGTGCAGGTGGGCGGTTGTCCCCTTCCGACTCACTGCCAGAGATGTCAACAGGGATCCTGCGCTTGGTAGCAATGTTGTGAAGGATCGCACACACGGCCACGATGGGGCAGCAGACCTCAGGATCGTATTTCATGGCACCACCTGTCTCAGGCAGTATGCGGAACCTGCTTTTCAACAGGCCAAATGTCCTCTCAATACAGTGCGAATGTGTGATGCATTAAACCGCCATTGTTGTGGAGTTGCAGGGTTGAGGTATGGGGTGAGGAGGTACTCACGGAGAGCATAGCCGCTGTCACCTGTATGTAAGGAGCAGAGAGTGAGTGCCTGTTCTGCGCAGCTACATGATTACAACGTACACATTTGGGGCATGTGTACTTACCTAGTAGGTGTCCTTCCCCAAAGTCTCCCCTGGCCAGTCGTGTGTGGATGCCGCTGTGCCTGAAGATGAAGGAGTCATGTGTGCTCCCTGGGTACTGTGCCACAATGTCCGTGATTATTGTTTTGGCATTGCACACCATCTGGATGTTGAGGGAGTGGTAGCATTTCCGGTTGCGGTACATGTACTCTGTCTCAGCAGGTGGGCAAATATGGATGTGCGTACAGTCAATACATCCAATGACGTGTGGGAATTGAGCTACATTGTAAAATTGCAGCTTTGTATCATTGAGGTCCTGTTGGCTGGTGGGGAATGATATATAGTGGTGTAGCCGAGTCAGCATTGCCTCCAGGAAACTCCTTAGGCAGCGGGACATGGTGGGCTGGGAAACCCCCCCTGCAACTGCGACCATCCCCTGGAATCTTCCGGAGGCCAGGAGGTGCAGGCAGCACAATACCTGCACATGTGTGGGCACGGCATTGGTCCTCCTTGTAGGGTGCTGCATCAGGGGGTCTAGGTCCAGAATGAGCTTGATTATCATGGCCCCACTCAGGCGGTACTTGGCATAGATTTGCTCCCTGGTTTGGTCCAGAAGGGTGACCCACTGGCGGAATATCTGCTCCTGTATCCTCCGTCTGTTGCGTGCAGCTCGCTGCAGCCTATGCCGCCTCACCAGCATGTAAAGTCCAGGCATTGTGGGAATCACCAGGCTCCAGCTGCATGTCCTTAAATGTGTTTGATCAGCCCTGCACCTGTTGGGAGTGCCCTAACTGTTTTCTGAATATTTTTTTTTCAGTACTGGTTACCACCTGATTTGAGTTCTTCTTAAATTGCGCGTCGCAAATAGCGATTTTCACGTTTTTCGCTTTTAGCGATTTTTCATGAATGGCTTTTTTGCGAATTCGCTATTAAATTCGCAGAATCCATGGATTCTCGCTATTTCCGATTCGCTAATGCCCATCCTCCAGGATTCTGCGAATTTAATAGCGAATAGCGAATTCGCTATTTTTAAATTGCGAATTCGCTATTTTGGTTGTTTGGGTTTCTTGAATTCCTTCCCTTCAAATTGCGAGCGCAATTGCGAATTCGCAGCTATTGCGAGCGCAATTTCCTTTCATGAATCTAGCTGATAGTGTCCTCATTGACAGATGTTCCCATGTGAAAATTTTTTGCAGAAGACATACTGTGATATCTTAGTTAAGTCCTCCGATGATTGTTGGTATTTAAGACAACACTGTTGGGTTCCCGTACCACAGTGTATTTCTTTGATTTAAACTGATCCCTCATATATCATGGGGAAGTTCCATATTACTCGGCTCCTGTGCCTAGAAACTAGAGTATAAAATATGTGTGCTTAGAATCCCCTAATCCAGATAGTTGGTCCCCCAAAGTACTGGGGGGCTCTCTAGACTATTTATTTCAAAATATGCAATTCAATCAATGTCCTCAAAGACAAAAAATAAAGGAATACAGCTGGGTTCCCACCCTTTTGTGTTGCTTTGCCCAATTGACCCGCGATGAGATCCTTGTTAAGGATCCATGGTCGTATCAATGGGTATCCTGCTACATCTTGGAACTGGGTCTTTGTGTCTGTTGGTTTCATTTTGCAATTTAATTTACCCCCCCCCTCCCGAAATGCGTTTATTTTTTTCTCTGGTGATCCATATTTCAATTAATAAAGAATGTGTACCTCAAATGTCCCAATTCAAATGATTGGATCTATTATTGGATTTGGTCAACCAGAAATTAACCAGTGAAGGCAAATTAAATCTTATGATCCCGACTTCTTTTCACCTGCTAACCTCTTTTCAAGTCATCATATAGGTTTCCTGTGATTGCTTAGATCCGGAACTGCATTGATGCAGCAGTACTTAACAAGATACGATTGGGTATTTTTCTGTTGTTGTTTGCTGAAAACCAGGTCTAATTAGGCCGTTTGTTTCTTTTATCTTTTAAATTATTAATATTTTCTAAAATTCATTGTATGGTCAGGGCCACTAGAATTATGTGGCAGGAGAGGACCAAATTATGTTGAAGACTTTCAGTAAATTAAGAAGCAAGAAAAGGCATAGAGTAGCACATTTTGTACTACTTCATAAATTTTTCATTTTTAAACTTGGTAACGCTGTCTGGGCATTGGTTGCACCTCATTAGTTCCAGTTTACCACCTAAAGAAAGCAATAAGCTCACATGTCCAGTTTTTCAAAGGGCCATCCAGCACTGTCAACATTTAGAGCTGCATTTTTTGTAAATTTTGAACCAATTAAGCTAGAAACAATGGGGAATATTATCAGGACAGGCGATAAAATTATCGCCGTTTTAGCGGCAGAAAACTGCAGCTAAAATGGCGATAATGGGCTTGATAATATGCTCTATGGAATTCCAATTGAAGCCATGTTAGATGCCCTTCTCATTTAACATGGGCTTCAAGTGGAATTCCATAGAGCATATTATCAAGCTCATTACGGCGATAATGTTATCGCCTGTCTTGCTAATATGCCCCACTGTTTTTTTGTGTTAAAATTTACAGGTTAAGCTGCAGATGATAGTTTATGTTTCAAATGCGGCAAATCTATAATTATGCACAAATTGCTGTCGCTGCGCAAACGCATAATTTCAGTTGCCCAGTATATGGGAAATTAAGATGATGACTTTTATTCTAAATAGGGACCTGATGTAGAATTCAGCGAATGGATCGGACATTCCGTCCCTGTATTTCAAGCTTGTTATATCCTTTACGATTGTGACGGAGTAACCCGTGCACCAAACTACTGAATCAGGCCCTTATAATTTGCATAAAGCCACATTTCCATAATTCTTTGTCAGAAATCTGTTTATTTGCGCTATAAACTCTCTAAAGATTGAGCAGGAAATTCCTGTGCGATGTTCAGTAAAGAAAAATAGATGGCGCGATAAAAAGACTGGCAGGTCGAAAAAACAATTGGCTCCAATTTCTGTGTTATTTATGTGAACACGCTGCTCTGGCCTGTGTTTTTACTTCTGAAGCATTATTGGTATCAAACCTTCCCGATTAGCTCTGGGATTTGCGGTCCCCTAAACATGAATCTATCCATAAAGAAAACCTCTACAGTACGATTGTACACTTTAGTCAGAAAATGCAGAGAGTAAACTAAATGTAACATCAATGACACACTTCTCAGCTTGTTTTTTATATACTATAATGCTGTTTTTCTGCCATTTCTTTATCTTGAGTGCTAATTTTATCAGGGAAATTGTAATTTGTAAAAATGGTACCCTTCGTAGGCAACTAGCCTACGGGGAATTTATAAAGACAGGTCACATGACTCTATCACAAGCATTACAAAGATGGTGTCCGCCAACCTGGGCTTTAAGTGGGATAAAAAATCACTGGGGGGACTCGTAATAGGGCTTGGCTGATTTAATTAAGGTCGTGGCTTAAAAACAAATCAGCTAAAAATCTTTGCTTAGCATAGTGTGCTGCCAGACTGGTATTTTGCTGCTTCTGTCATTGCATCCAGATATATAATACAAGTAAATGTACACCTACAACAAATCAGGTCAACTCTAGGGGGCAGATTTACAAACCCCTTGCGACACTTTTGAGCCGCCGTTGCATCACTTATGTGACGCAGCGGTGGCGTAAATAATGCAACCAATTTACAACGTGACGCATCTAGAGAGATGCACATTGTAGTAAAGCCCTGTGTCATATTATACCTGTGTCAGGTATAATGTATGCAGAGTGGGTGTTCCCAATGCAGGAAAGCCTTGTAGAAGTTACACAGTGAAATGTACGAGATTTCTCCACTCCACTTCTAGAATGCCTCTCCATCAAAACCTTACACCTGCTTGAAGCAGGAGTAAGGAGTGACGCTTTACAATGAGTAAAGGCCTCCTCGAGAATTGCTGGAGTTGTGTCATGCTTGCGACACCACTCCAGCAATGCGTGACATTTGGGCCAACAGATTCACCAGAATTTCTGACACATCTCTCAGTCCTTGCGCCATGGTGCACCGTATTGTAAATACGGTGCATACATTGTGGCGCAAGCGTATGGCAGGCTGTCGCAGGGAAACTGACGCATCTCTACAGATGCGTTCTGACATCAAGGGCCATATCATTGAGCTGTGCACTAATGTAGGACACAGCTGTTAGCCTGCTTTCATGTGATTCCACTGTCTAAAACGCATACATTTAACTAGTAATTTCTCAGAGTTTTTGGAGGAGCTGCAGAAGCACATTTCAGAAACAGTGAGCAGTTGTTTCCTCCCTCTGTTTCCGAGCAGTGCTGCGTGCAGCTCATGCACTTACTCAGGGAAATTGCGAGTTAAATGCAAACATTTTTTTGCAAACATTTAAAATCGTCAGGGACCTGTCTCATCCTGCATGCGTGGCCAACACGGTTGTTGCGTCACAGGCCCTGTGTGACTCCCTGGCTGGCGCCTTTGAGGAAAAGACCGCTAAGATTTTAGATGGTCTAAAGAACTCTTCGCCTCCTGCTCTCGGTCTGGAAGCTCCGGTCAGCCCGTCCAGTCGACCCCGGCCGGTTGTCTCTGGCTCCGGTGTGGGATCTCCGGACGGGTCACCCAGTCGACCTCGGCCGAGTGACGGGTTTTTTAGCTCGGGCAATCTCGGCTTGGGAGCTCCGGTTAGCCTGTCCAGTCGACCCCGGCCGGCTTTCTCTGGGCCCGGTCTGGGAGCTCCGGACGGGTCATCCAGTCGACCTCAGCCGAGTGATTGGTCTCTTAGTTTGGGCAATCTCGGCTCGGGAGCTCCGGTTAGCCCGTCCAGTCGACCTCGGCCGGCTGTCTCTGGTACCGGGCTGGGAGCTCCGGACGATCTATCCAGTCGACCCCAGCCAAATGACTCGGTCCTTAGTTTGGTAGCTCCGGAAAATCTCTCCAGTCGACCCCAACTAAGATTTTTTCCTAGCCCTTCCTTTGAGGAATTTTGCAGCATTGCACACACGGTGTCATCGGGCTCTCCGCTCGATCCACTGCCCCCTAAATTTTCGAAGGCATTTCAGGCTGAACTATTTCATTCCATCTGCCTCCAATCTCTGGATCTGGCTACTGTTCCCGAATGCTGGAAGTTAGCAGTAGTGTCTCCTCTGATCAAGAAACCAACGTTGGATCCCGCCTGTCTCTCCAACTACAGACCAATTTCCTTGCTCCCTTTTCCTATTAAGATCCTGGAAAAATGGGTGACCCGCTCTCTTTCGGGCTTCCTGGAGGAAATTGGTTGGTTCGATGAGTCACAGTTTGGCTTCCGTCCTGGGCACGGGACGGAATCCGCACTGGTAACCGTACTGGACAATCTTCACTCGCGTGTCGACAGTGGTTGGGCAGCCTTTTTAGTGCTGCTCGACATGTCTGCAGCGTTCGACACGGTTTGCCATCGGACCCTTATCGGGAGGCTTGAGAAGTGCGGGGTCACAGAGGGAGCAAGAGACTGGCTGGTATCCTACCTCAGCAATCGGCAGCAGTTGGTCTCGCTACCTCCATTTCGATCGGAACCACGGAAAGTAGGGCAGGGGGTCCCTCAGGGCTGGGCCATCAGCCCTATGCTCTTTAATCTATACCTCCGCCCTCTGGTCCAGCTCATAAAATCTTTTGGTGTCTCGGCTTTTAATTACGCTGATGACACCCAGCTGGTCTTTTCTTTGGAAGGAAATAACGCGGTCCCACTGGAGACCTTCCATCGCTGTATGGCAGCCACAGCGGAGTGGTTGCGGGCTAACTCCCTCCAATTTAACAGCACTAAGACGGAGGTGCTTCACTGCTCCATGGACCGGATCCCGCGAGTACTTCCAGAGAACTTTTGGCCTGTGACTTTTCCCGAGCCAGTGTCGGCGGCGGAGTCAGCTCGTAACTTGGGGGTGATCTACGGCCCAAATTTACAGCTTGATATGCACGTTAACAAGACCATCTCTACGTGCATGATGCTGTTACGTATGCTGCACAAAGTTCTACCCCTTCTCCCCGCTCAGGCCAGGCCAGAAGTAGTGCGTGGGACTATACTAAGTCGCTTAGACTATTGTAATGCGCTACTTCTGGAGGCTCCAAAAAATCTGCTGGGGAAGTTACAACGGGTGCAGAATATGGCCGCTAAGCTGGCTCTCTCTCGCCCCAATTTTAGCTCCTCTACCCTAGCTTTATGAGATCTTCACTGTCTTCCGGTGCACTCGCGTGTACTGTATAAGGCGGCATGTCTGGTGTTTAAGGCAGTACACCGACAGGGTCCAGTGTTACTGCAGAACATGTTCGCCTGGTACTCTGCCTCGCGGCCTCTCCGCTCTTCTTCAGCACAACTGCTGGCGGTCCCGAGGTTTCAGAGAGGTAGGATGGGCGGCCGCTCATTTAGTGTAGCAGCGGCTAAACTTTGGAACTCCCTGCCACTCTCTCTGAGAAGCCATAGGGATTACCTTCCGTTCAGGAAAGCGTTAAAAACGCATCTCTTTCCAAAAAAAGTTCAAGCGCCAGGATGCCCTTTGGGTGACAGGATCGCGCTTTATAAGTATACAAAAAAAAAACATTTTAGACAGCTGTGCCTTGACTGGGTCCACATATTAATGACATAATTTCAAGTATTTTAAGAAACTGGACAGCAGACACTCATTACTGGACTGCTCTGCAGACCGCATGAGACAGCAAAGAGGATGCACAACAACAAGGAGGGATGGGAACAAGTGGATGACGTGAACTGATGAGGAGGAAGATAGTAACAGATGGAGTTGCAACTTGAAAAAGAGGAAAAGGACCAATGAGCATCAAAAATATGAAAATTGTACCTGTTATATTTGGGGGTCTAGGTGGCATAGGTAGGTACCTGTGACAAATAGAGACCCTTGCGTCTAGTCAGGGTAAGGGAGTACACTCCTTAAATAATGCCTGCTCATCCCCTTGGTAGTTTGGCATGAGCAGACAGGCTTATCTGAGGCAGTGTGTGAAGCATTTGTGAACACATACAGTAACCCAGTGACAACACTACAGATGGACACCACACAGTTGTATATTAAAAATAAGTATTCTTTATATAGATTTAACACAAGACCACAAATGACAAAAATCCAGACTACTGTACTTAAAAATTGTAGAATTAGCTTAGTTCTCTTTAATTCTGAAAATGCGACACTTTGAGTCAATGTACCTTAAGATGCGTTGAAAATTTGGTGCAAACAAACAGAGATGGTGCTTTCTTCTTGATGTGACACGCACCTCGGTGATGCAGCGGCATCTGCAGCGACGTCGAGCCTCTTCTCCCGCAAGGCGAAATGCTTTACACGATGCGAGCCGCGACAGGCCCTGCGACACGCTTCCCAGTGATGTGGCAGCATCTGTTGCAACGTTGATCCTCTTCCCAGATGATGCAAGTTGCTTGCACAACGATGTGAGCCACGACAGGGCCTTCAACACTCTTCCCGGAGATGCGGCGTAGTCTGCTGCGATGTCGATCCTCTTCTCTGGAGATGAGCTGCAACAGGCCCTGTGACATGCTTCCTGGAGATGCGGCGGCGTCTGATGCGACGTCGATCCTCTTCTCTGGTGATGAGCCGTGACAGGTCCTGCGACACGCTTCCCAGTGATGCGGCGGCATCTGCTGTGAAGTCAATCCTCTTCTCCGGCGATGCGAAGAGCTTCGTGGTGTGAAGCAGCAGCGGCAGTTCGGCGACACGCTTCCTGTTCTTAAGTTGCACTTCCAGCTCCTTGCGATGCGCAAGTCCTCAAAAAGTCCAGCACAACTGCAGGCACTTCAAAATGACTCTTGGGGAGTTGGTGGGTGAAGTCTGTTGTCCCTTAGACCTCAGTAGGAGGCAAACTCTGTTCTCAAGCCCTTGGAGATCCTTACAAGTTGATGAAATTACACAAAGTTCCTCTCTCCTTTCTTTGGCTGTCAGGCAACCTCTGCAGGCGAATCCCCCAAGCAGCACTTCAGTTTAGGGATAGTCTCTCCTCAGTCTCTCTGGTTCCACTCATCAGCAAAGGTTTCTTCTTGTTGTCCAAAAGTGATCTAATTCTCTGGGGTTTGGGTCCCCTCTTTTATACACAGTTTCTCTTTGTTCTCTAAAGGCAAAGAGGCCTTTGCCTAGTCCAAACCAGTTCTGGTCAGTCCTGGAGCATTCTGTTGACATGACTCCTTCTTTCCTTTCACAGTGCAGGACAGAGACATCAGACACACCACAGGAGGTGGAGCCAGCGTTGTGGAGGGAAGGCACAGCCCTATTCAGGTGCTGGGTGCAACTCCTCCCTCCCATCTAGATGCAGATGTCTCTATTCAGCACTGGGCTGACTCACCCTGTCTCCTGGAATCCCCGAGTCCCTGTCACTCAAACTCCAGACAAGGAATACACAACCTAGTAGAGGCAGGCTTAGATAGTTAGACAAGAAAATACCTACTTTCTAAAAGTGGTATTTTCAAACACAGAATGTTAAAATCAACTTAACTAAAAGATGTATGTTATCATTCTGAGTTCAGGCATACTAAACTCCAATTTCTACCTAGTTCCCTGAGTCAGTTAGGATTATAAGATGTAATAATCAAACTGCCCATTCTGGCCTATGGGGAATAGGTAGCCTTGCAATATTGAAAAAAAGAAAATGGCTGTAATTCACTATTTGGAAATGCCACACACATCAGGGCTTGTCCTACCTTATACATACAATGCACCCTGCCCTTGGGCCTACCATAGGGGTGTCTGATATGAAGAAAAAGGAAGGTTTAGGGACTGGCAAGTGGGTGCAATTGCCCAGTCATCATGGCAGTACCAGACTGCACACAGGGTCTGCAATGGTAAGCCTTAGACACACATTTACAGGCTGCTTCTGTGGGTGGCACAACCAGTGCTGCACACCCACCAGCAGCATTGGGTTTACAAGCCCTGGGCACTCCTAGTGCACTGTACTAGGGTCTGATAGGTAAACCAAACCAGCTAATCATGGAATCACTAATGCATACAACAATTTACAATAGGGAGCACTTGCACTGTGGCACTGGAGAGCAGTGGCACAGTGCCCAAAGCATCTAACACCAGCAAAAAAAAACACAAGAGGCAACAGCAAAAATGGAAGGGAGACCTACGCCAAGGTGCCAGGTCTAACACGTGTCCCCTCCAGCTGAAATGGGGGGAATACTACCTTACCTCCTGGAAGTTCTCATCACTAAGGTGGGAAAATCTGGACAGACCATCGGCATTGGCGTGTTCTGTACCAGGGTGGTGTTCCACTGTGCAATCCATCCCCTGTAGGGAAATGGACCACCTCAACAGCTTTGGATTCTCACCCCTCATCTGCAGCAGACATCTGAAGGGCCTGTGGTCTTTCTGAACAAGAAAGTGAGTCCCAAACAGTTATTGTCTCAGCTTCTTCAGTGCCCAGACCACAGCAAATGCCTCACGTTCAATAGCACTCCGCCTCTCTTCCTGTGAAAGTAACCTCCTACTGATCAAGGCTACGGGTTGATCTAGGCCCTCCTCATTCACCTGTGACAAAACAGCCCCCACACCATGCTCTGAAGCGTCTGTCTGAATGATAAACCCTCTGGAGAAGTTGGGTGCCCGGAGCACGGGCGCCGTGCCCATGGTCAGTCCAAATCACTTTCCTGGGCTGCTTCCAGGAAGTCAGCTCTGTCAAGGGTGATACAATGTTGCCATACCCCTTGACAAACCTCCTGTAATACCCAGTAAGTCCTAAACAGGCTCTCACCTCTGTCTGGGTCTTGGAGGGCTCCCAAGCCAGGATGGTTTCAACCTTCGGCAGTAGGGTAGCCACCTGGCCGCTCCCAACCTGGTGTCCCAAGTACACCACATAACCCTGCCTGATATTGCACCTATTTGCCTTGATCATGAGGCCTGGCTTCTGCAGCACTGACAACACTTCCCAGAGGTGGCGCAGATGTTCTTCCCAACTGGTGCTGAACACTGCGATGTCATCCAGGTAGCGGTACTGAACTCTTCCAGTCCAGCCAACCCCTGGTTGGCCAACCTCTGAAAGGTGGCACGGGCATTCTTCATCCCAAAGGGCATAACCTGGAAATGGTAGTGCCCATCTGGTGTGGAGAATGCTGACCTCTCTTTTGCCCCATCAGTCAAGGCGATCTGCCAGTACCCGGACGTTAGGTCAAATGAGCTGAGGTACCTTGCAGCCCCTAGCCAATCAATGAGCTCATCAGCTCTGGGGAAGGGGCGCGCGTCAGTCCTTATGACTGAATTGAGCCCTTGTTATTCACTCAGAAATGGAGTTCCCGCAGCCTTTGGGACCAAGACCACTGGGCTGGCCCAAGGACTGTTAGAGGACTCAAAACTCATAAAGCAAGCATCTTTGAGATCTCCTCTTTGATGCAAGCTCTCACCCTGTAAGTTTTGTGCTTCACAGGAGGCCTATCCCCAGTGTCTACATCATGGACGTACCAATCAGTGACACCAGGAACCAGGGAGAACAGATCAGAAAACTGTCCCAGAAACTGGCGACAGTCATTCTGTTGCCCATGGGTCAGGGTGGAAGAGAGGTTTACACCATCCACTGACCCATCTCACTCTGTTGCAGACAGGAGGTCAGGAAGAGGCTCGGTCTCCTCCTCCATTCCAGCATCTGTTGCTAGGAGCATGCCCACTTCAGACTTCTCCAAATGGGGATTCAGGTGGTTGACATGCAGGACCCTCAAGTGGTTCCTGGGAGACCACAAGTCCACCAAGTAGGGAACAGGACTTTTGCGCTCCACCACCTCAAATGGTCCGGTCCACTTACTCTGGAGCACGCAGGGCTCCACTGGGGCCATGACCCACACTTTCTGACCAGGCTGAAGCTCTACCAGAGTGGCATTCTAGTAGTACCATCACTTCATCTCATCCTGGCTGACTTCTAGATTCACCTCAGGGAGTTGCCTGAAATGCCTAGTCTGGTTCCTGAAGGCCAGCATGTAGCTATATACATCCCGGGAGATTGCTCCCAGCCTTCCTTGACCAGACTCAGAGGTCCTCTCACTGGGTGAACATAGAGAAGCTCAAAGGGACTGAACCCTAGAGATTTCTGAGGCATCTCACTGTAGGCAAACAACAGGCATGGTAAGAGGGCGTCCTACTTAATCCTCATAGGTTCCTCTGTAGTGTAGTTCCTGTATTCCCAATAGGCTCTGCACATTGGAATAATATATCCTATAGATTTGACTTAGGACTTATGTCAACTAGGTCTCTATCGAATATACTAAACTTAATTGTGTGCGTACCAGCTAACTCAGAGGTCACTAGACACTTTCTCAAATTCACAAGAAGGGATTAGTTTCTGGCAACCGCATATACATGACAACTTTGTTTCTCAAGAATAAGAAATATATCTCTCAGAGCCGCGGAAACATAAGATAAGTATTTCACGCAGTCAACCGTGCATGCTTCGTTTCAACAGAGTTGCAGAGAAATAGAGAGACGGCGTTTTCAATCAAAAGGTTTATTGAACAGTTTTTCTTCTCATGCAAGGGAAGTGAGCTGCTACAATCATTATGCAGACTGCAAAGTATAATGTGTACAGCGAGAATAGTATTATAAAATAATAATTTAGGAGCATTGTATGGTTTCTAAGCCATATAGAAATACATACATGAATAACATTGACTAAAATATTCAACTGGTGCTTCTAAAATATGCCTAACCCAATGTGCCTTAACTAAGTCTAGTACGCGGGAAGAAGTAAGTACTGTGTAGCATAAGTTTAGTTGATTTTGCCAAGAATCTACCAAAGGTTTCTCTCTGTTCTAATCAGCTAAATACCTTAGTTAGAATGAAGGAGGTCTGGTATCCCTGTCTCGGGACTCGACTTCCCAACACCCTGCAAGGGGAGCTTGGAAACACTGGAGATGGATTCTCGGCAGGAGAAGGTCAGCCTCTTAATCAGTGCGTCGGCTTCCTTTGGCACTTGCTGTAGCGAGCTGCGTCGGGCAAGTAGATAGTCGAACTGCTCCGAACCACCGTACTTTGCTATAGCAAGTGAAGACATATTTATACCTTGAAGGTATTCAGGAATGCCATATTTTGATGTAAAGTTGGGCATATGAACGTCAGGAAAGTACCCCTAGGGAATAGTTGTTCTTTGTAAAGTAACTGAGTTCTGGACAAATCAATATTCAAGCGAGGGGAAGTTCCCTACCTGCTTAAGCTGGTTTTGCAAGAAATCGTTGTGACGTTTGGTAAGGGTGCAAGTAGCCATGCCTGTATTTGGGTAGCATGGGCTATGCCTAAATAAGGGATTGGTTTCTATGACTATATAAGGGCAATTTCGAAGAGGTGTGGCGCCGCAGCCAGGGCGACTGACTACGGAATCTGGGGATCATGGTTCGATCTCCGGTGCCGGCGGCAGATTAGCCCAGTACCATGTGACTCTGGGCAATAGCTTGCTTAATCCTCCTGACGGCCCTCAGTGCCTAGAGACCCTCACGGGTGATTGTTCGCGCTTGACAAATGTGGATTATTATTATTATTATTATTAATATTTATTAATATGAATTGTACCTATATAAGGGCATGAATTGGGAAAATTCACTCAGAGCTTAAAACGCCACACAACACCCACAAAGTTCTAAACACATTAAAACATATCTAAACATGTTGTGTTAAAACCCACCCAAAATACATAAAAATTCATTGGTACTGGTTGTACACGAAAAGCATTTGTGCTGTACGCACTTCAAGCAATGTTTCATTCAAAGCATATGGTTTGACATTTGAAAATGCTATCCGAACGAATCACGAAAGTACATTTATGAAATGGCTCTTAATTGCAGAAGAAAAAGTCGAGACCATTCCATGGCAGATTATATAAACTGGTTGATTGTGGACAAGGTCAAATATTGTCTCTTGGAAGTTTTCAAAGAATTCTAATTCTCTATGAATAGTTCTACTTTAGGCAGATTATTTTGTGCCAAAAATTTAAAAAACACAAATTTGGAAAATCAAAAGTTTGATCATAGAAAAAATAGAGTTCCAAAGTTAGAAACTTGTTTTGAAAAAATGAAGGTCGTATACAGAGTCTCTCAGAACACTACGTGCCAAATCAAAAGTCAGTGTTATTGTTTGGAGAAAAACATCAAGTGTTCTAAGTCTGAAAAGAATTTGTCTACTATTGTAGGTGAAAGTTGGATTACCTCCTTTAGAAGACTAACCGCACATAGATGTGAAGCATCCCTTTCAGCATTGGTCGCAATAGCAATGTTCGAATTGGATACCTGTGTGCCGC
This sequence comes from Lissotriton helveticus, assembly GCF_964261635.1. Taxonomy (NCBI): domain Eukaryota; kingdom Metazoa; phylum Chordata; class Amphibia; order Caudata; family Salamandridae; genus Lissotriton; species Lissotriton helveticus. Next base: position 739,853,723 of record NC_136063.1, on the reverse strand, counting down.
TTTCCTCTCATACCTCACCGTTAGCATTTTGCGTCTGTTAGATCTCAATGAATGCCGTCATCAGAATTGGTAGCCGCTGGGGACAACACAGTGCATGAGCCGTTACTGGTCCAAGCATAGTATCAACATCCGTTGGCAAGACTGATGGGAGTGTCAGACAGATGTCTAGCACACATTCTTCTCCACATAGCAGGCATCGTAGAACAGGTAAGATGCAATCTTGCCAAATTGGTCTGAATGACATAAACCATGTGGTTTTAAATTCTCTTAAAAAAGTTAATCCCAAAATTTGGACTATGCGCTCATGACACTTAATCACCAGAAGAATGTTCTCATGGTGAACTGGGAATCGCTGGTGATTTGTCTTGCCATATCGGAGCAGAAAGAGCAATAATATTCCTAGGACTGCTTCAAAGGGTGCTAACAGTCCTGAAAAAATTGTCTTAAATACATGTACAATGTCACTCGTATCAGACATGTTTAAGATACGACCTAACATTTCTGAAAAATGTATAGGGCAGTTTGTAGTTATTAGGGTGTGTATCTCTGCAGAAGTCCTTGCGACTTGCAGATTATACGTCTCTTTGGCCGAGGTCAATGGCACAGTTTTTCATAAAAGAGTGGCTTTCATTCTGCTTAAAGTATCAATTCGTATAGAGGCCCAGTGCTTCTATGGTTCCAGTTTCGGACAGCAGAGCGCAGCAGAGAGCTGTCAGATCGTGCAGAGAGCAGTCACAGTAGACACAGCTGCGGCAAGCAAGCGAGCGGGCGGGCAAGCAGCCGAAAACGCCATCGCCGTCACCATCGCTAAACTCAGCAGCTTGCAGCAGGGTTCAAACGTCGTGATACCTGTGGGCAACCCTGTAGACTGAGCCGGGATTGCAGTCGGGACTGCAGCGAAGAGACAAGGCGAGGCGAAGAGAGGAGCATAGAGGTGAGGTGAGGTGCTGTGAAGCGCACTGAATTGGCATTGAACTGGCGCCCTGAAAACGTTCTGCCTCTTGCCTCTTGCCTCCCGCCTCCTGCCCCCCTGCAGACAGCCTCCAGGCAGCCTCCTTGCACACGGCTCAAAATACATGACAAACGGCAAGCAGCATACAGCTCTCCACCCACGAGTGAGGGAGGGTGAGGAAGAGCCGAGCCGCGAGGGACGATTGACTGTTTTAGACGGTGAGTGGGGCTGTGCAGGGAAAGCTACTCAGGCATTGTGTTATATCAGTATTAATTTCAGCGGACCCCTGCATTCAACGGGCGGTTACTTGCATAATTGGCATATAATGCACACAGAGCCTAGCACGGAAGCCAGAGGTGCATTTGAGGACGCTGATTAAAAGCGCAATTATCAGCCGACATCATACTCCTACCCTACCCTACCTAACGCCCGGGCTAGTGCTATGAACATGAACCACAGTACCCACCTTTGCAGTTTTTGACAGATCAGACACGGCTTCTTGCGCATGTGCGGAAGGGAGACGCTTTGGTGAAAGCTTTGGTGGCACGCGCGAGTGGAAGGTGGAAGGGGAGCCCGTCCAGCCAAGCCGGCCTTGCCCAGTTCGCCTAGCCCCCTGCGAAATGAAAAAAAAACTCTGAGGGGGGGCCCAAAAGCCGATCCGGCACCCTGTAGTCGAAAGGCGCTGGGAGAACAGCTGGGGGGACAGAGAGAATCGGAGCCAACGCCAACGCCGAAGTCAGACCCGGAGGACAAGTGGACCCACCCACTCACCCACCCCAACCCCAAAAAGTCGTGCCGAACGGAGTAGTGGGCTAAGAGCCCTAACCGGGGGACAATGAGGTCAGGGAGAACTCGACGACCGGTGGAAAACAAGAAACCCCCGAAAAATTCAAAGAAGTCAAAAGTAGCAGACACATTTTCGGGGGCTCAAGCCAACCAAAGGGAGAGGTTGGTCTCAGCACCCACCCCTGAATCAACGTCAAAATGTGCAAGGAAGTCGGGGCTCCTAAAATTCTTCTATTTAAAAGATCCAATTGCAGCGATCTACACGTCAACAACTGAAGCCAGCAACTTACCAAACCCAATTTCCCCAATCAACGTTCTACCCTCTCTGGACCAAAACAAGTCAAGCATGAGCGACGGGCCAAATCCCTGTATACAATCCAAGGGTCCCTCACCCAAGGGAAGCACACTGACAATTACCGCACAAGTACACCATCTAAACTCCCACGCAGGGGAATACGACTATTCAGAATCTCAAAAGCACACCCTGACGGACGCCAGCACAAAGGACAACAGCCGGAAAACAACTGATAGTACAACACTTACCAATGTGGTGGAAGTAAAGGATCCTAAAGGTCTGACAAGACCCAAGGAGGGCCCAACAAGCCAGGACAACTTACACGCTGAATCCTCGTGCGATAGTGACCCATGGCACAAACCATTGTTTTTGTCAAACGATTTTGAACTGGAAGAACTGACGGAAAGGATATCAATGTACCTAGAAACCCAAGGCAGAGCTTTACGATCTGAACCAAGTCCGAAAAATCTACACCAGAGTCTAGGTCTGGCGATGTCTACTCCCCGAGGGCCAGTAGAAAAAAGAAACCAGCAAAACCTCACCATAAATGACAGTAACAACATGACAATAAACGACCCTTACGTAAATCAAACCGCACCAATAACCATCTCGTCGGGCAGCTCGATGGACATTGACACGAAAGTTACAAATAAGACTCAAGGAGATCAGTCGACTATTTGGATCAAGACCTTACTAAGCTCTTTAGATCAAGCCATAAAAGTTTTGAACCTTCAATCGAATAAAATGGAGGTGCAAATCAACCTCATCACTCTAGTGGCAGGCCACATTGCGGGCTTAAACTAAAAAATGGACGCACTTACCTCACTATTAAAAAATCAGGGGAAACTAGAGGCCCAACCAGAGCTTAATAAACTACAGCTTTGCTGCGGTTGTGGCTCAATAATTGAAAAACTAGCAAGTCTGCCTGCAATTCTGATGGACATTTTACGGGAGGTAAGACACCCACACAATTCTGTTGGAAAAATCAGAAACCTTACCCCGGAAAAATCATACTCCCCCCACAGGTCAAACGTAAAGGAGTTCTCACCCAGTAATTATTTAAAGGACTTAGAACACATCTTGAGGGAAGAGGGGCTAGAAAGATCAGCACAAGACCTGGAACCAGCATTGCCCCCCCAAACTTTAGTTGAAGAGGAAAAAATTGTCGCTAAGGAGGAAAAAACAGCAACCAAGAGACAAAAGAAAAAGGCCAGGAAAGCCAGATTAAAATATAAGCAGCAACAAACTTCAGACCCAGGGAAGCTGTTTCCGATCTTCAACGCAAACACCGCTCAGGACCCCAATTCTGTTTCTCTCACCATGCCCCAAGACTGCAAGGTCGGCCAAATGCAAATGCCAGTGAATCGAGAGTCTCAAATACCCTCGAGGGAGGACAAACCTAGGCAGAGCGAAAAATAACATCTGTTAACCAACACAGCACAATGAACTTGGTACTAGCAGAAGCTCTTGGCGCCCCAATTGAAAAAACACCAGTATCAAAGAACATCCAGATTCACATGGAAGGAATCGCCGGTTTTACCCGGATCACCGAATTGGGAGGCCCAGAGCAAATAAGGCCCAGAGAAAACACGGGAGACTACATAGGGGGACAAGGTCTGTCAAAACCGGCTGATAACAACAGTCCGAAGTCCACCGGAAGACAGTCCAGCCGCCAGAAACTGGAATCCCCCCAGAACAAAAAGTCAGGAGAAACTCAAGGACCACAGCTAAAAACTGTACCTACCCGCATGTGCGTTACCGTTTCGGAAAAGCAGTGCACCTGTGCCCTACTACAAACTCGACAAAACTCTTTTTCAAAGGGGCATCACAATCCAGGTCCAAACCAAAGTCCAACTAATCTGACATCCTCAGCTAATACGGACCGGGAGCGAGACCTCACCACTTCAATTCCTAAACTCAACGAAATTACGAAGCCTAAAGATTCCAAAGAAATCCTTCATCATTCCGAAACATCACTCCACAATCTAACATTTATCCCGGAATATCCATCAAAGGGGCCTCAGGACTTCTTAAACCGAGGCAACCTGCTAAAATTATTCCGGGAAATAGAGGAGTTAAATGAGATAACGTCACAGGACCTTCTGACAGTTGAATTCAAAAGAATCCTCCATCATACAGAATCTGAAGTCACCGTCACAACGTGGGCCTCAAAAGCCATCGCTGACAAGATATTCTCCACAAAAGATCACTTCGAAATATGGGGAATCTCGCTGGTAAGAAACACAAGCCCAAGATATCCATTTCCGCTACAAATAAACACCAACAGCGAATCAAAGGGTAACGGAAAAAAACGTCCTCCGTTCTCCTGTCTACTAGGAGCATGTGCTACCTCTCCAGCCACTGCAAGCTTAGCGGTAGAGGCAATCTCGATCGATTCCAACCAACCAACTAGGCAGCAAAACAGATTGGTCCTGGGTCCCAATGTTCCTGTGTAAAAAGGGACCCTAACACGGAGAAACATATCTTATCGTCTCCATGTAGGAGGGAGGAAACGCAGAGTGCCAAAATAATTTCAACAAAAATCTCAGTATGCACATGGAACGTACATGGATTCCAAAAAATGGAGCTGGACCACGAAACACAATTCTTTTTTTCCAACCAAGACCTAATCCTGATTCAGGAGTCATGGAAATTAGCACCAAGTGTAATACCAGGCTTTAAGACACACCACATCCCGGCAGAAAGACACTCAAACTTTGGGCACCCCCGGGGTGGTCTATCAACTCACATCACTCTAAAATTCAACTGGTTATCAGAAACACTGGATGTAGGCCTCAACTGGGTACAAGTGACCAGAATCACTGTCAGCTGGGCCCAAACAGTGGCAAATCCTAATCCTCAATGTCTATATACACCCGGATCGGAAGTTGCAACGAGAAAAACAAATGTGCCTGACGTCGCTGATTAAAACGATGCAAAAAACCTACTTAGGATGTCCACTACTAATCTCAGGGGACTTTAACTGTGATCTTATCGGTAAAGATAGGGCATAAAGAATCATGCGACAGCCCAAAGGAGGCCTCACGTTATCCTTTGATCCAAAAGTCCTGGGTCTGACGATTTTAAACGGCAATACGACGGGGGATAGGCCGGCGGGTATTACGTACCTGAGTGGAAGGGTCCACTCAACAATAGACTACACAATAGTGAGTGACGACTTAATTCCAGACATCGAGACCTTTAAAATCGTCCAACCGTCAGGAAGCGACCATTTCCCCCAAATAACTTCCCTAAACACTGCACCCAACGTGGCACCGAAAATATCAAGTCTGCTCCACCAAGCCTCTAAATTCAATTTAAAGAAACTAAAATGGCGAGGAGAAATGCTGGAAAAGATCCAGCTCGCCGCGACTGCTCGCAAATCCGAGTTAGGGCTGCAAAAAAAGGAGGAACTGGTAAAAAATTGGGAGCTATTGGTCCTTGACCTTCTTTACAAATTTCCAGCAACTCCAGGTGTACCGAGAAAGTCCGCCCTTAAAAAGGAGCCCTGGTTTTCCAACGAATTAAGAATAAAAAAAGGAGGGTAGCAAAAGCGGTCCGAGTTTTAGCGCGGCAAAAAAAACTGGGGTTACAAACCAATAAAGGGGATCTGACAGAAGCCGGAAGTGCTTATAGGAAGTCTCTAAACATCGCAAAATCAGCCTACAAGGAGAAGCTATGGTATAGATTGCTAAGTGCAGGAAAACCAATAGTCGAGAATTTTGGGGCATCATTAACGACCTAAATAAAGGACAAAAACTTTACCAGGAAGCGGGAGTAGGAGCCGACTCTCGGTCTCAACACGTGCAATCCCTTTACAGTATAACAACAGCGGGCCTCCAAAACCACATAAGGGTAACAAAGACAGTAGAGAATGGCCAGTTGGGAACTTACAACACAGGTGCAGTAGGACCGGTGATAAAGGATTGCTCAAAAGAGGAGATGACAGTCCCAGAATTAACAACTAGAGGGGCACTCTGTAAAATCATCAAGAGGCTAAAGGCTGAAGGAGCACCAGGCCCGAATGGACTGCCCAACGCCATCTTTAAACATGACCCGGAATTCTGGGCAGAAATCCTAACGCCACTGTTTAACCAAATCTATTATGACACACAGGTACCTGCATCATGGAAGGGAAATGTGATACATCCAATATTTAAACATGGCGACCATGGCAACCCAACAAATTACAGACTCATATCGCTGATAGACGTTGAAGCAAAACTCTACGCCTCTTGTATCCTCCGAAAGCTGCAAGACTGGATCGAAGAATCTCACAGAATCCCCTGGTTCCAGACAGGATTTAGGCAGAATATGGGGACAATTACCAACTTAACTTGCCTGTCATTATTAACGGACAGAACAGCAGTAAAGGGTGCACGATTATATGCCTGTTTTGTTGACATCAAATCTGCCTTCGACAGAGTTAACCGAGAGCGTCTATGGGGTAAATTGCAGCTTTGGGGGACGCCAACAAAACTAATACAGGCAATAAAAGTTTTGCATGAAGATACATGGGCAAAAGTTAAATTGGGAAATGGAGCTTACACAACTAGGAACATACCAACCTACCAAGGCCTAAAACAAGGCTGTGTTTTAGCGCCCACCCTTTTTAACCTTTTCCTTTCCGATCTCGCAATAGTGCTGGACACAGATAAAGTGCACCCTCCTTCATTGGCAAACCGGCGAATTCCCTGTCTGCAATACGCAGATGACATAGTCCTGCTGAGCAAAACCCCAGTTGGTCTACAAAGAGCTCTAAACATCTTATCAGTGTACTTAAGACAAGAAGGTCTGGACTTAAACAAAGAAAAAACCAAAGTGGTCCGTTTAGTAGACCCAAAAAAACTTATACACATGGACGTTCAACGGGACGAAGGTGAACGAGAAAGGTTCGTATAAATACCTCGGAGTAACAATATCCCAGGGAGCAAAACTAAAGGAGCAAATAACTGTAATACGCGCAAAAGCCCAAAGTCTAATCTTTGCTTACCGGTTGCTAAAAAGAAAAATGAATTGCCCGAACTATAATCACCTCTTGAAGGTCATGTCGGCACAAATCTTACCATCATTGTCATACGGTCTCGTCACATGGTGTGGCAAGGAAATAGACCTACTAAATGAGCTCCAAACCAAAATCTATAAAGCAGTTTTTAATCTTCCAAAGAGTGCTTCAGTCCCGCAAGTAAGGCTGGAATTCGGTCTGCAAAACCAGAAATATAGGAGCATGAGCGGCTTCATAAAACTGTGTCATAAGTTAAGATCTGCAGATCCGGATTCAATGGATTGGCTAAACTGGGAAGCCATAAAAAATCAAGGAGTGATGGGAACCCTGTGCCCTTGGGGAAAACATTTGAAAACCTGCGTAATAGAACTCGGACTGGAAGGAGCATGGGAGTCTGTGACGGATAAAGCAACCATGAGTAGATTAGCCAACAAGGCAGCAAGGATGAAAATCTTTCCAAGATGACAAAGCGTTACTTCTCAAGCGCCGACATGGTTGGACCATAATTAACTCCTTCAAAGCTGGTCGGCCGCATGCATACTTAACCTCTCACTTCAATGTGCACACAAAAAGAGCCTTTACAGCCTATAGGATGGGTATGCACATTTCAAAGGACTTAGTACCATCCTGGAAAGGTAACCACCAGATCGAGAGTTGTAGACTTTGTGGCTACAAAACAGAATCACTAGCTCACTTTTTGTGCGTCTGTCCGGCTCTCCTGGAACCACGTCGTGGATTACTAAAACAGATCTGCAACGAGTTAAAAATCCGCACCTGCAGGCAAGTGGTAACTTCTTGGCTGGGAGGGAGCTCAGTTATCTTGGCATGCCGGGGAACAAAATTCCTGGCAGAAGTGAAAAAATGCCTGAGTCTTGTGGAACAAGGACAGGGTGAAAGAAGTGGGTTAATTAACGCTGCGTTGATCCCAATGTCTGGTAATCCCTGCACAAACATGTAATAACATTCTGACCTCCTAATGCCGGTGGGAGTTTCCCCGGAAGAAACCCCTTTTTAAAACTGTGTTACATCATTTTAACAAAGGAAGAGTCTAATCTTTTTAGTAAGCATTTTTTGTACCATAACATTAACATGTGGAAATTGTAATGATTTTAATTAATTATGCAATAAACCTTTTTGACTTTGACTTTAACTCGTATAGAAGAGATGTTCAGTGAAGGCCATCCCGGTCTGTCTTGGTTTTTGAGATAGGCTAAACCTGGCTACATGCCACAGCAGCTGTGATCATTCAACATAATGTAAGTTCCATTAGAAAGCTGCCTAAAAATTGGATCAATCACTGCAGCTGGTGAACCTTGCAGGTGGCAGGATAAATTATTAGAGGAACCATCGCAGGCCCCGTATAAGTTTATACCCTGACATAGGAGAGAACAGCTTAGTGCATTTTCACAATTATTACCACTAAGAAACACTTTTTTCCCCCCACTCCAACATCAATGGCTGCCTTTTCAGCGACTGTAAATGGCAATCTTTCCAGTTTTTCAAAGCTCAGCACCGTATAGTCTGCTTCCCTCTGTGCCACTTTGATCTGTTTATCAGTCAGATTAAATTGTGAAAACAGTGACGTAGTGTTGATTAAACGCCAAGGCACATAGCCTGAATGAAGGTTTTGTAATGTCCAGCCTAATAGCATGATAGAACGCAATTGCGACTGAACATGTTTCAAAATGACCAAGTCCTGTACCATTATGTCTATGGCAGAGGATACTATGCTATCCAAAGAATATATCCGGACGATAGAGTCATTAACCCATTGTCAACTACAGAGAGAGATTTCTCTAAATTAATACGATCAAATTCTCGTATTCGTTCTGCAGTCTCTGCTTGCGTAATCTTCCACGCTTCATTATATAGAGCATAGATACTGGTGTATGTAAAACATTTATGACGCGGTTTAGTAGGTCCTTGTAAGAAGTCCCTCAGGTCAGCACACGGTATGATGTTACCATCCCTGGATGCTGTCTCTGAACATATCTTGGATCTGGCCTAGTGAATGTGAACCCTTGTGTCTAAATCAGGAATCTATCTTGACAGTTCTTTGTGTCTGTGGGCCAGATTAACCATTTTTTCCAATCTGGATCTGTTCTGTTGTGAAGCAAAATAGTATGTACGTCGACCACCCCCTCTGAAGTGTTACTGCTATCAGGTGTAGGTGTAGGTATGGATGGTTTGTTTAAATCTTTTATCTTTACTAACCCAAGACAAGATGTCTGTTGGACAGTGTCATTCAAAAACATTAATTGTTCTGGGATGATGCAGGCTCTAATTAAAGCTTCTAAGCGCTTCACCTGACAGTCTTTTGTGCCCCACACAATTTTTGTATCAATGTTGTTTTTCCAAAAGTCAAAGCTTAATGTAGATGGCTGAGCATGAAAGGCCGCAGAATACATTTGTTTGGTATTTATCAACATACTTTCCCTTCCTGTCCATTAATATTATTATAGTAAAATGATGTTGGATTTGAAACATTAAAACCTGAAACGTATGGAAATTCGCCATAAAATGTTTTTGATCTACCCTTTGGTGGCGTAGGACAATGTTCCCATTGGTTATCAGTATATACATTTCTAGGATTTGCAGATTTATGCAAGAAATGATGACCTTAGTGATTATAACAATACATTTGTTCATAATCTGATGAACCTTCTAAGTATTCATGATTTGTAAATACAGCAGACATTTCAAAGTCTGACATCATATTATTAACAGTCTCGAAGTCCCAATCATCAGAAAAGGTACTAGAGAAAACAAAGTCACTCAAGGAAATTTTGAATTGGTGTGGAATTTTCAACTGAATGTCATATTCAGTTCTGTCCCAAGCTATACCACCAGGTACAGTAACAGCTGTGATGTTCACTGATGACAAATCTCTTTGTTCACGATGAGAGGATTTGTGTGGCTTGAGGAGTAAGTTGATATTCTTACTTGCTGTGTCCTTTTTAACATATCTTCCATTTATCAGCATTCCCAAAGTAAATACAAGAGTCAGCAAAAGTAGAAGAAAAAGTACACCCAACACAATCCAAAGTTCAATCCATAGTGAAACCAGATAAGTCTTTTCCAGTTGATGAAAAAGTTCTGTTGCTTGTTCTTTGAAAATTCTTTTAGCTGGTGTTGTTTCAGGTTCACTATGTTCCTCGGAAAATGTATCAAAGTTAATGAAATAGCCAGAGGCAGTTCTGTCAATTGTAGGGATTGCTTCAGGATTCGATGAAATCGCTGGAGCCACTTGATCTTTTATTACATTTGTATAGTCAGATGCTATTTCATTGTAGACAGGCGTTTCTTGACGAACTGGTATTTGGGTCTCAAGAGGTACAAGTTCCATGGCTTTGTTGCATAGTTCTTCTTTTTGCACTGCAAATTCTTCAAAGGTGATGAATCTCTCAGTTCTAAACGCTTGGATAGTAGCCAGATTTGTCCGTCTGCTACATCTTTGGAGTCCACTTGGCCTACTACTTATGATCAGCCACATGATGTGATTTGACCAGGTCGACGGACACAAACCTGTTCTCCTTTTTACCAGCAAAGGGAAGCAATAATACTGTTCTTGATCCGTGGATGGCTAGGACAGGTACTGGTTGTCTGTAAGAAGGCCCAAATTCCTTCTTGTCCGTGATCTTTTCTCTGACTAGATCCCCAATCTTTGGAATCCAGACAGGTCTTGCTGGGACAGATGGTTTTTCTTCAGTGGTCGTTGGCTTCAGAAGTACATTCGTTTGTCTGGATGTTATTTCATTTAACTCCTGCAAAACAGCCGAATGATCTTTGATAGCAAAGCGGTTTTGTTCTACCACTGACGTTTGACAATCAAAATCTGAGATAATCATTTATGTTCCAAAATGATTTCATATGGAGTGATACCCCCTACAGAACTTCTTAGCAGATTGTTAAGACTACATTGGGCACTTATTGGATGTTTGACCCACCCGTCACCCGAGCCTAATACCCGAGCTGTTATAGATTGATTTAAGTCCAGCTTATTTCTCTCCACTACGCAATTTCCCTCAGGATGGAATGGACTAGAGTACCGCAATGCAACAACCAATTTGGCCATGGCTTCCTTGTAATCTCGAGAGCTAACCACAAGACCCTGGTCAGAATGTAGCGTGCCGACTGCGAATGTGCCGATAAAGATTCACAAACCTTTTATAACAGTTGGAGCGCTAGCCGAGCGCTGAGGCCACATCCAAATAAATCTTGTCCGAATATTTGTGGGACCGCATTTGTCCATATGGACATCTGTGTGTAGAAAGTCTAATGCTATCTAACATTGGCGTGGGGCTGGCTACACTGTAGTCAGGTATCTGGTGGCGTTCTCTGCTGCAATCTCTGTTGCAGTCATGGCAATTATTGGCAAATGCGTGAATGTGACCATTCATCCCTGGCCACCAGTACGTCTCTTTTAATTCTAGTATAGATTTAGAGATCCCCTGATGTATCAGAACCTCTCCCAAATGTGCTTCGTGTATTAAAGCTACGCTACGTTTCCTGTTTGGAATCACTCTATCCCCATTCCATAAATTCGAGCAAAAGGAAAGGAGTTTGCGTCAATTATGTATGAATATTTGAGTGGATAGTTTTGAGGTAATGGTGCACCGCTGCCTTTGCTTGTGGCATTGACAGCTAGCATTATTTTGGCGTCTATTTTTGTTTTTGAACGAGTGATTGCTTCTATGGAAGCCGTTTGCACAGCTGCCTTCGTGGCTTCATCAGCCAATGAATTCCCTGCAACGTGAACACCATCACGCTGATGGCTCAGTGTATGTATCACGTGAGCCTTTTGTAGTCCTTGTCGTAACTGAACTACTTGTTCCCAAAGCAATTTATGCTTGATTGTGCCACCTTTTGCATCTTTGAAACCATTTTCAATCCAGTTCTGCAAGTATTCATTGGAAGATTGAACGCAATAATATGAATTGCACACTATAAGTGTCAGGAATTCGCGATCAGTACTTTCAAGCGCCATCTTAAATGCCTGTAGTTTAGCTCGCTGAGCTGTACAATCTCTTAGAGATTGCGTTTTAGTGACCATTGGTCGGAATTTGCCATCTCGCCAGCAACCTTTAACGATCACGCATGCAGCACTATAAGCTTGTTTACCCCCAATAGCGGGCTGTGCTGATCCGTCAGTTTAAATAATACATTCATACTTTTCTAGAGGCAGAATTTCAGTAGGCAGAGGACATTCTTGTTAATATTGGAGAAATTCTTGTGTTTTCAAATAAGGGTAAAAAATGTATTTGACGTCTGTTGCAGCAAGAGAATTAACCCATTGTATCCATCTTGGATGTAAAGCTTTTGCATTCGGTATGCTCGCTTTTGTCACTGCCTCGGATGCTGCTTCACCTTTAATATTAGCTAATATTACTGTTGAGACCTGTTTAAAATCCTTCAGTAGTTTCATACCTAGATTTCAAGCAGGCTCTGCCCCGTATTCATTTTGAATCTGTTTCAGGACGTCTGGTATTACCACCATTCGCGGAACACCATGTGTTTTGGTGTATATTACAGCAAAGACTGTACCCCAAGTGTCACAGTCCTGCAGGTGTGGTGCGACACCCATTGGTAAACAGATTGTTAGAGTTCTGTGTTTCTCATGAGGGGTAGTATCAGGAAATACTGCCTCGATTTGAGTAATTTTTTGAGCTATCAAGAATGGAATTTGTTCCCGTTTTGCGGGTTATTTACCAATGACTGATTGTATAGCCATATAAAAATACATACATAAATAACATTGACTAAAATGCTCAACTGGTGCTTCTAAAATACGCCTACCCCAATGTACCTAATCTAAGTCTAGTACGCAGGAAGAAGTAAGTATTGTGTAGTATAGGTTTAGTTGTTTTTGCCAAGAATATACCAACAGTTTCTCTAGGTTCTAATCAGCTCCATACCTTAGTTAGAATGAAGGAGGTTTGGTATCTCTGTCTCGGTACTCGACTTCCCAACACCCGGAAAGGGGGGCTTGGAAACACTGGAGCTGGATTCTCGGCAGGAGAAGGGCAGCCTCTTGATCAGTGTGTCAGCTGGAGAGTCAGCTTCCTTCGGCACTTGCTGTAGTGAGCGGCGTCGGGCAAGTAGATAGTCGAACTGCTCCGAACCACCGTAGTTTGCTATAGAAAGTGAAGGCATATTTATACCTTGAAGGTGTTTAGGAATGCCATAGTTTGACTTAAAGTCGGGCATATAAACATCAGGAAAGAACCCCTAGGGAATAGTTGTTCTTTGTAAAGTAACTGAGTTCTTGGACAAGTCAATATTCAAGCAAGGGGTAGTTCCCTAACTGCTTAAGCTGGTTTTCCAAGAAATCGTTGTGACGTTTGGTACGTGTCGAATTAGCCATGCCTGTATTTGGGTAGTATGGGCTATTCCTAAATAGGGGATTGATTTCTATGCCTATATAAGGGCAATGTGAATTGTACCTATAAAAGTGCATGAATCGGGAAAATTCACTCGGAGCTTAAAACGCCACACAACACCTCAAGGTTTGCCTTTCAGGGTTCGGTTGAACCTCTCAACCAACCCATTTTCTTCGGGGTGGTAAGGAGTGGTGAACTTGTACGTTACACCGCACTCCTGCCACAGGGACTTCATATAATTGGAAATTAAGTTGGTCCCCCGGGCAAAAACTACATCTCTAGGGAATCCCACTCGGGAGAAAATTCCCATCAGTGCTCGTCCAACCACGGGGGCCGTCACTGTCCTCAGTGGTATGGCTTCCGGGTACCGGGTGGCATGTTCCACCAAGACCAGGATGAACCTGTTGCACATGGCTGTCTTGGGGTCCAGTGGCCCCACAATGTCAATACCCACTCGCTCAAAGGGGGTGCTGACCACAGGGAATGGCTGGAGAGGAGCCTTCTGCTTCCTCCTACTCTTTCCACTTGCCTGGCAAGTCTGATATATCTTGCAATGAGTGCCTGAAATCTTGCACATTTGGGGCCAATGAAAGTGGGTGACAAGGCTCTCAAAGGTCTTGTCCTGCCCCAAATGTCCTGCCAATGGCATATCATTAGCCAGCCCCAGTAGGAAGGCTCTGAAGCACTGGGGTGCCACCAGCACACGGTCTGACCCAGGCTTAGCTGCCTTAGGCTCACTATACAGGATACCATTCTCCCAGTATATCCAATGTGATCCAGACTGATCACCTGCTGCCTGGCTTGCAGCCTGTTGCCGCAAACCCACGAGAGAAGGGCATTCTCTCTGCTCCTTTCAGAATTCTTCCCTGGAGGGTCTTCCTTCCTGCTGCCAATGGGTCAGGTCAGGCAGGTCCCCCAGTTCAGCTACCTGTTTCCCTGTAGGCTCAAGGGCATCCCCCTTAGGGTCTACCTCCTCCTGGACCGTGGGAATTTCAGGTGCTGGTCTTACGTGCCCCCTGCCTCTTCTCTCTAAGGCGGGTCCCTGGGCTTCCCTCTCAGGCTCCAGGTCCTCTTGCGCACCCCTATGGGCTTCCATTGACCATGTGGTCACACACGCCCAGTCAGGCAGACCCAACATATCCAAGTGAGGACTCCGTTCCACCTTTCCCCAAGGTGAGCTCTCCAAATAGTACCCCAACAAACAGTCAACAGGCATGGCGGGCCTCACAGCTACCTGAAGAGTACCAGAGACACCCCCCACTCAAGGGGGACCTGAGCCATTGGACAATGGCTCTCTGTGTTGTCGGCGGCAACAACTCGGAAAAATTCATGAGGGACAATCTGATCTTGAGACACCAGGTGACATTTGATACCGGTCACACTGGCTCCTGTGTCTCTAAGAATCTCCACCTTATGGCCATTGATGGTCACCCACGGCCCATATTTCTTAGTGTTGTTGGGCAGTTGGGTCCCAGGGACAACCTCATAGTCTCCTTAAGAGACAAGGGACATATCTGCAGGAGCCCACCCACCTTGGACATCAATCTCCTCCCCCAAGGCTACACTCACCATCTGCTAGGGTGGAGCACCAGGGGGTGCTGTTTTTCCAAACTGGGGGCACCGTGGATCATTCGCCTTATGACTCAGGCCCCCTCACTTGTAACACTTCAGGGGTCCCTTGTGAACTGTGTTACCTGTCGGGCCCCTTGCTTTCTCTCAAGAGGAGGCTGGGAACCTTTCCCTCGGTTCCCTTGGGAATTGCTTTGGGGCCCTTTCTGGAACTTCCTCTGTATACCCTTGTCCCCCCCACTTCTCTTCTGGGGACCCTGCCCACCTTTGGCTGAGTCTCCCACGTGACCCTTGTGGACCCGGGTGCCCACCCAGCAGTCCGCCTCTTCAGCAAGCTTCCTAGGGTTAGTGAGCCTACTATCAATCAGGTGCTGGCGCAGCTCTGGAAAAACAATTACTGGACAAGTGCTCCCTTGCAATCAAAGAGAACCTGAAAATCATTAACTGTGCTGTCCTTTACCCAACCATTCAATGCTCTGCAAAAGAAAGTCACATATTCCACCCAGGTACTGCTCTCTATCTTCTTGCAACTCCTGAACCTCTGTCTATACAGTTCAGGGGTCAAACCATACCTTGACATTAATGCATCTTCCATGTGGCTATAGGAATTATGGACATCAGAAGGTAAGTCTAACAGGGTATCCCGCCCCTCACTAACGAACCGCCCCTACAACCCCACTCCTCAATATCTCTCAGGGACCCTGTGGGAAGACATGGCTACCTCATAGGCTCTGAACCACTGCCCAATATCATCATTCTGATAAAATTCTTTCTTTCACCACATCCTTTGGAATATTCACCCTAGCTTCTACAGGCCCTGACGCTGTGCTGTCACCAGAGGTAGTAATATTTAAGGTGCTTGCTTTCAATTCTAACTGTTTTTTTCTTTTCCTCTAGGGCCAATCTCCTATTTTCTAACTCCAGTTGGCCACCCAATTTGAGCTTGGCCATCTCCATATCATGCATCCTGTGTTTTTTCCTGTCTGCCAGCTCTTCTGGGGACAGGCTCTTGGCAGAGACACTGCTACCTGCTGGGGAGACTGCTCTCCTCCCCCCTGGACCCAATGACCCCTCTACCTACTCATCTGGATTATCTGCACCCTCCACAAGCTCAGGGGTGCTCCTTGCTTCAAACCAGGCCCTCAGCGCCTTTTGGAAATCCTCCTTTCTGGAGATACCGGTCATAGAAACGTTGAACCTCCTGCAGAAGTGCTTGAGCTGGTTAACAGTGTAGCATTTTAGTTTCTCCTCTGCCCAATCAACATCAACAGATGCTATGAATGCTGTTTTCTCCATGGTGGTTAAATTGGGCAGTTCTTTGCAAAAATAGAAAATCTCAGGAAAACAATCTACCAAAAAGTATGTGGTTGCGTTTTGGTCTGTACTCACTAGTAGTGTTGACCAATCACTGTATATGAGTCACAAATGCAAGTCCAGAATCCTCACCGCTGACCACCAACGTTAGATTTGGGGGTCTTTATTTGGCATAGGTAGGTACCTGTGATAAATAGGAACCCTTGTGTCTAGTCAGGGTAAGCCGGTACACTCCAAAAATAACCCCTGCTCACCCCCTCGGTAGCTTGGCACAAGCAGAGAGGCTTATCTCAGAGGCAGTGTGTAAAGCACATACAGTAACCCAGTGACAACTCAACAGATGGACACCACACAGTTGTATATTAAAAATAAGTATTCTTTATATAGATTTAACACAAGACCACACACGACAAAAATGATCAATACTGTACTTAAAAATTGGTAGAATAAGCTACGTTCTCTTTAGATCTTAAAATGCGACACTTTGAGTCAATGTACCTTAAAATGCATTGAACATTTGGTGCAAAGAAAGAAAGATGGTGCTTTCTTCTTGATGCGACATGCTTTCCGGGTGATGCAGCGGCGTCTGCGGTGACATCGATCCTCTTCTCCGGCAATGCGAGATCCTTTACACGATGCGAGCCGCGACAGGCCCTGCGACACTCTTCCCAGTGATGCGGCGGCATCTGCTGCGACGTCGATCCTCTCCCTAGGCGATGCGAGTTGCTTCCACCAAGATGCGAGCCGCGACAGACCCTGCGACACGCTTCCCGGAGATGCGGCGGCGTCTGATGCAACATTGATCCTCTTCTCCGGCAATGAGCCGCGACAGGCCCTGCGACACACTTCCCGGAGGTGCGGCGGCGTCTGATGCAACGTTTATCCTCTTCTCCGGTGAGAAGCCGAGACAGGTCTTGCGACACGCTTCCCAGTGATGTATCGCATCTGCTGCAATGTCGATCCTCTTCTCCTGGCAATGCGAGCGGCTTCGGTGGACCTGCGATGACTCAGCGATTCTTCTGCGACACACTTCCCGGTGATGTGGCGGCGTCTGCTGCGACGCTGATCCTCTTCTCCGGCGATGCGAGGCACTTCGTGTTTTGAAACGACAGCTGCAGTTCGGCAACACTCTTCCTGTTCTTGAGTTGAGCTTCCAGCTCCTTGGGATGCGCAAGTCTTCAAAAAGTCCAGTACAACTACAGGCACTTCAAGAGAACTCTTGGGGAGCTGGTGGGTGAAGTCTGATGTCCCTGAGACTTCAGCAGGAGGCAAGCTCTGTTCTCAAGCCCTTGGAGATCCTTACAAGTTGATGAAAGTACGCAAAGTTCCTCTCTCCTTTCTTTGCAAGTCAGGCAACCACTGCAGGCCAATGCCCCAAGTAGCACTTCAGCTTAGGGATAGTCTCTCCTCAGTCTCTCTGGTTCCACTCCTCAGCAAAGGATTCTTCTTGTTGTCCAATAGTGATCTAATTCTCTCTGGTTTGGGTCCCCTCTTTTATACACAGATTCTCTTTGTTCTCTGTAGGCAGAGAGGCCTTTGCCAAGTCTAAACCAGTTCTGGCCAGTCCTGGAGCACTCTGTTGACATGACTCCTTTTTTCCTTTCACAGTGCATGGTAGAGATATCAGACGCACCACTGGAGATAGAGCCAGCATTGTGGAGGGAAGGCACAGCCCTATTCAGGTTCCACGTGCAACTCCTCCCTCCCATCTAGATGCAGATCTCGCTATTCAGCACTGGGCTGACTCACCCTGTCTCCTGGAATGCCCCAGCCCCTGTCACTTAAACTCCACACAAGGAATACGCTACCTAGCAGACGCAGGCTTGGATAGTTAGACAAGAAAATACCTACTTTCTAAAAGTGGTATTTTCAAACACAGAATGTTAAAACCAACTTCACTAAAAGATATATTTTATCATTCTGAGTTCAGGCATACTAAACTTGAATTTCTACCGAGTTCCCTGAGTCAGTTAGAAATATAAGATGTAGTAATCAAACTGCCCATTCTGGCCTATGGGGAATAGGTAGTCTTGCAATAGTGAAAACAAAAATGGCTGTAATTCACTATTTGGACATGCCACACATCAGGGCTTGTCCTACCTTATACTTACAGTGCAGCCTGCCCTTGAGCCTACAATCGGGGTGTCTGATATGAAGAAAAGGGAAGGTTTAGGGACTGGCAAGTGGGTGCACTTTCCCAATCATCATGGCAGTACCAGTCTGCACACAGGCTCTGCAATGGCAAGCCTTAGACACACTTTGACAGGCTGCTTCTGTGGGTGGCACAACCAGTGTTGCAAGCCCACCAGCAGCATTTGGTTTACAAGCCCTGGGCACTCCTGGTGCACTGTACTAGGGTCTGATAGGTAAACCAAACCAGCTAATCATGGAATCACTAATCCATACTTCAATTTACAATAGGGATTACTTGCAATGTGACACTGGACAGCAGTGGCACAGTGCCCAAAGCATCTAACACCAGCAAATAAAACACATGAGGCAACAGCAAAAATTGAAGAGAGACCCCCGCCAAGGTCCCAGGTCTAATAGGGAAGAATAAGCTTTGTCTACACCACCACCAAACTTTGGAACCCACTTTCCATTTCACTAAAACAAGAATGTAATATGCTTAAACTCAGGAAGGCCCTAAAAACCTTGCTATTTTAGTTCACCTCTTCCACAGTACCTCCACCTGTATGCTTGTTTTCAGCGCCTAGACATCTTCGGATATATGTAGAGCTATATCAATCCTTCATTTCATTTCACAGTGAATACGGTCCAATGGACAAGGCTTCACCTCCGCCCTCTTCTGTGACATTTGCACAGACATTGGTCGGTAGCACATCATTCCTTGGACAAATTGTTTCCTCTATCTCAGGGAGTGTGGCACAGTCTTCTTTGGTGGTTGGACAAAGAGAATATTTCCAAAGGGGTCTTGATGCATCTAGACCTCCTCTAATCCTGACTACAGATGTCAGCAAGTTGGGCTGATGTGCTACTCTTCTGGGCAGGTCGTGCCAGTTCAAGTGGTCCTTCCTGGAACAGTGATAGTCTTCAAATTTGGAGGGAATTGATGGTGATATTTCGCGCACTGAAATATTTCCATCTCCATCTTCATCTGAAGAATGTACTAATAAAGACAGACAACACAGCTGGCAGTCGCCTACATCAATCATCAAGGGAGCCCTCGCTCAGCCCCCCGCAATGTGACTGCAACACAGTTGGACTTTGGCATCTCTGAGCAGGCCACATCAGGGGTTAAGACTATGTTAGGGCCGACTTCCTCAGCAGGAAATGCCAGGTGTCTTAGTTTCTGAACCTATCCAGATCATTATTTCGGGAGATTTGCAAACAGTTCAGCATGAATTATCTGGACCTCTTTGCAACCAAGGCCAAAGCTCAGCTGCGCAGATTTTGGCTCCATTTTCCCGGAACAACCTGCTTGGGGAGTAAAGTGGCCAGAACATCGTTTCTATGCATTCCCTCCTTTTCCATTAAATCTGAGGGTTCTCTCCAAGTTCCAGCAGGAGGGTGGGGACATGATACTGGTTGACCCCTACTGGCCATGGAGATCCTCCTTTGCGCTCCTACAGTCCCTGGCTTTTCTTCCTCCTTGGATCCTACCGATATCCCCATCTCCCCTCAGACCTTCAGCCCCTACATTCTGGCTACGCCTTACTCTGTCGGTTTGGAGATTGAGATGTCCGATCTCCTAGCAAAAGGTCTTTCTCATGCCATGGTGAAGGTAATTCAACACTCCAGATGGCCTTCCACTTTGAAATCCTATTTAAAGCACTGGAAGTCTTTTGACACTAGGTGCTCTGCGTGTTCTTTTTCTGCACCTTCCTGTATTTTGGCTCATGTTTTGCACTTCCTGCTGGATGAGTTTCACTTGAATCTTTCTCTTTCCACTTTAAAGACTCAATGATTTGCTATAAAGGCTTATTGGACCTTTACTGAACCTTCTTCTGTGGTACAATCTCTGATTTCTAGACTTTTCAGGAGTTTTTCTGTGGTGATGCCACCGAAAGCCCACGTTCTCCTGCTTGGGATCTTCCTGCTGTCTTATGGGCTTTACAGTTCCAACCCTTCGAACCTCTAGATACAGTAGACTTCAAGAAGTTTCTCCCCTGTAAGGTGTTTTTTCTAGTGGCAATCACATTGGCCAGAAAAATTGGGGATGTTGGTGCTTTAAAATGCTGTCCTCCTGTTCCTCGTTTTCTGGATGATGGTATTTGACTGAAACCTGATCATGCCTTTGTTCCCAAGGTTAACTGCATGTTTCATAGGTCCCAAAAGATTATTCTACCTTCTTTCTTATCCTCTCCCTCTTCTGTGGAGGATTGCTTGCTCTTTATGCTAAAAGGGCTCTTTCGTGTACGTCTCTAGGTCTCAGCAGTTCAGGAAAACTGACTCCTTGTTCATAACATTTGGTCAGTCTGGGATAGGCGTGAAGGCATCCTCTACGACTTTGAGTTGATGGATTAAATCGACGGCCCCCCTGGCCCTGCAAGATAAAACAGGGGTTCTTCCGGTTCAAGGATGATCCACGAGGACAATGGCTGCTTCCTGGGCCGTGGTTCAGGGAGTCTCTATATAGGAGATCTGTAGGGCAGCTACCTAGTCCTCAGAACATACTTTTCTCAAGCATTATCAACTGAATAATGTTTCTGATTTGCAGTTGAGCTTGGGTGAAGGGGTTGTGAACTCTGCATTATGATTCTTACTTTGTGTTGTTTGTTCCCTGGTATTTGCATGTAGTAAAACAATGGTGTTGCATTAATACCACGTTTCCTTCCTTTAGTTCATCAAAGGACTTTCAGCTTTGGTATACCTAATGTTGTAATGACTGGGACGAGGACGAGGTATGTAGGGATAATTCCCCAGTTACTTACCAGAAATCTTCACTGCCCTTAGTTCATCTTGTCCTTCTCACAGTCATTACACCCCATCTACCCTCCTTGCGGTCAGTCCTTTGACGGAGGCTTAGATATTTACCGGATGAGCCAGGAGTACCAGCCCCCTTTATGGGACACAGGTTGGGTGGTTGGGGCTGACTTTCTAGAATGCCTTATTTATTGTTTCCGTTGTGGCATGACATCACCTTGTGTCGTAATGACTGTGACTAGGACGAGATGGACTAAGGGCAAAAACATTTACTGGTAAGTAACCAGGGCACTGTATTTGATGATGACACTATTTAAAAAGTCCCCCTATAGATCACAGTTAACATTAGACTGGCCCTCCCCATCTGTGTTTTTGGCACTAGAGTCTCTTTTGCTGGGGCATTTGCGTGCTGTAATATTGAAGTCTCCCATCCATAAAATTGGGAGGGACTCAAGCAGGTCCCTCTGCTGTTTATCATTGTTGTGCTCCAGCCCTTCGACAATTGAAATGTGTAAACGGTCAAAGATGCAGTGATAACAATGTACTATAAAAAATGTTTAAAAAAATGTAAAATGTACTATAAAAAAAACTTTTAACACCAACAACTGATAGTGGAGTGACGTGGATAACAAGTTCAGAGTACATTGGTACAATGGACCCACAGTAAAGCAGGCTGCTATTGGATTGTACAGCATAAGCATACATTGAACCAAAACCATTAATATGGCAGCAAATCATATCAAACTCATATATAAAAGAAAGCCAATCATGTTTATTGGCTTTTCTCATATATCAGCATCATAAAAGGTACATCTTCTGCTTCTCTACCACGATGTTTGCTGGACAAACAACTGCAAGCGGGTAATTACCACTAACCACTAACATTATCCCTTAATACATGGACACTTACATCCTGCAATAAGGGGTTCTTGAATCTCTCCTCTGTAGGGAGTTAGAGTCAGTCAATTTCATTCAAGTCTTGGAGCGGACCAAACACGAAGCGCATTTACTTCTCAAATATGCATTGATTTGCAACATTATTATAATTCATAAATATCCCCTGATGCACGCATGGTATTCTAGTCAATTTATTGATTTCCATATGTGCTCCTGCTCCTTCATGTGCACATTAGCGGATTGTTGACAAAGAAGACAATCTGAATTAGTGCGCATGACAAAAATGTGTATTTGAACTTTCTTTGTTTTAGTTTTTATTTTATGTCTTTCACTTTTCGAAACCCTTTCGCTTATGCACGCTTTTTTTCTCCCCCTAGGAAAATCACGTTAGTCATGCCTTCAGCAGGTGAAGTTATTGCTGTGTAAAGGCGACCTAAATATTTGTGAACAGCACCAACATATCTGTTTTGCAAGGGTGCCTACATTGGCGCTAGGTTGTCAAAATGGCACCAGCATACACAGAAAGGACAGGAATGCACCTTATTGCTTAAATACAGTGCTTTCCTGCCTCTTCCATTTGGGGTAGGGCAACGCAGCAAGGCCCTATGCCAAAATGACATGAACAATGCCCTATATTTAGGACAAGATATTTATATCAGGTGATTGTTTTTAATGTAGAATAGTTTAACATAGAACCCATGGGAATGTACTCTGATCCTAATATACAAGTGTGCATGCAAATAGATTTGTTGGGCACCTAAGACCCATTTATTTGTGCAAACAATATAGAAAAACTGTTAATCGGTACAGATCTCTCCTGTTTGTCTGATTCCGTTTTTTCTTCTCTTTTCTTTTAATTGGGGAATTAATTTTGGGGTTTTCATAGTCCATAATTCTTCTCTAGTGCTTTGTGTGTTCAGTATACTGCTCTGCAGGCACAGTTGTTTGCCTTAAATAAATAATAGCATAAATGTTTTAAAGTATTCATAATTTTCAGCGTGACAATAATTCTGCTTTAATTCATGTTTGACTCACTCTTCTTATGAATAAATCATTATTGTTTGGTGAAGGCTGCAAGTTTAATCATTTGAAAATAAATATATTCTGAACAACTTTGATAAGTATTTGAACAGTCACTTTTCAATGCAGTCGATTATAACTTGCTCTAGGAAAATATTCATGCTTTTAACACATGTATGGCTGGAATTTCTCATCCTCCTTAGCTTTCTCTTGGCTGCATTGGCTTAAAAGATCAAAGGTGTTTGTCTGTGTCCTTAAACATGTTATGGAACTGAAGCTATGTCAGACTGGTCAATAAAAGTGTCCCCATCCTTCAAGTGTCCCCATTGGTACTATGGTATTTGTAACATTGCTTAATTTGCGAAAAATATGTGCCAAGGCCCTCGTCAGGAGGCTACTGCAGCTTGCACCACCCATTTCCCTTGCCAGCGCGGCCATTAACAGTACCAACACAACTACTAACCCCCACACTCCTGCAAGTGTGACAATTCCGACTAATCCAGCCCCCAAAGCTATAATTATAGCTGGGGCAGCAGGTATTAGTAATTTTTAATGTGCATTGAAGTAATAAACAGCAGTTGTTGTGCTCATCTCTAAATTAGACACACAGCACCACTATGTGGCATACTTTCATAAGTGCTGGTGTTGACAATTAAGTGCCAGTGATGAGTCTCGGAAATCACGGGCTCAAATTAAGCACTGTTTTGTAAGTATATCAGGGGGCCAGTCGAAGTGTTATTTTAGGAGGAGCCCTTGCCTTCTTTTGCAATGCGGTATCACCTTAAGTTGCATCACTCTTTTACATGACGATACCCTTGTCAGCACCGTTAAGCATATAAAATGGCCGTGCTGAACAAAGAACGTCTTTTTATTTTATTGTCAATTTATTTAATTGCAGCCAGCCAGTTGCTTTCACTTTTAATGTCTTAACCTCAAACAGTGTTTGCTGTTATTGGGCAGACCTATTGCTTTGGAAATACATTTGGTTTTGGGTCAGCTTATGAATGAATTCCTTTGTTGCCTATCTCATTTGTCTCCTCTTACTGTAATGGCGTATGCTACTGTTCATGTGTTTGTCCTACCCAGGAGCATTTGGTCACACAATGTTTAAATTGAATTACATGTATCCTTATGCTGCTAGCTGTGGCTGCTTTCAGGGTACTGATTTTTTCCTTATACTTTAAGCACGTCATAGAAGTGCATGTGTTTTAATGTTCTCTCCCTCTGTGCTACATTTGTTCATTTTCCCTGCCCCCTCTCTCTCTGGGCACAATTCAGAAAGGGAAATTTACTGTTTTGTTTAAGTTTACTCTTTCTCGCTATTCACAAATAAACAATTTAATAGTAACTTTGTGACTGCAGACACTCCGCAGTCAGAGCAGGGAATTCAACACATGAAAAGACAGGACAGGCCTATCTTTTTATGTGCAGAGTTCTCTGAACTGCAGATTCTAAGCAGTTATAATGACATACATAATGTTTTTGTCAATTCCTAGAAAGAGTAATGTTAGACACAAGTGTAAGTTTACCTTTGTGAATCGGGCCTCGTCCATGTTGCTTCACCTCACCCCCTGCTCATTTGTTGCTTCCTCGACCCATCCCAATCCTGCTCTTTTCTAATATTTCCTCCACCTCTGTTCTTTTGCTGCTGCCATGTCCCTCCCACTTGGCATCTCCTTCCCCTGTCCCTCTCCCACTTGATTTTATTTTATATTTGTACTTTTGGTGCCTGTCGTGTTATTGGCAGGTGTCCATCTTAAAATGTTTTGACCATTTCTAGATGGTTGCTCGTAAGTGCACATGTGCACACATGCATTCTGTACACCTAGAAATGGGTTTGCGTTATTTTAACCAACCAATTCAAAGAAAGCCACCATAAATGTCCACTCACCAACCGCAGTTGTCTTTGAACTCAATGTATTCAAATATTACAAATACATTCAAAGATGGCCACTATAATTGTGCACATCCACAGGAGCCAACTTTTAATGCATTTGTAATGTCTCAATAAATCCTGATTCAAGATGGGTGCCACTGATACATGCACATTCACAGTGACTATCAAACCCACAAGAAAACATTGGTAAAGCTGTGTATTGTCTTTGCTAGTGCTTTTTTATATGTTGGTTAAACAAAATTCTCGAACTGCAGTAGACCTTCAGTATAGCTATGGTTCAGATGTGCATTATATTGAAAATAAAAGTGCGTTTGTTTGCTCAAAACTTTGGTGTAGTTTGAAAAACGTATAGGAAATGTTGCACTTGCTTTGATCATTCAGGTATGTTTTGACATGCCAGGTTTTGAACAGGTTACGTCAATTGGGGAAAAAGTGATGGAGGAGGATTCAATAAAGAAATCGGGGGCCAGATTTAACACCTACTCATGTAGCACAGTGCAGCAGCAACAAATGCTGCGTTTTGTGAAAAGGAGAGAAGAGAAGAGAACCATAGTTACAGAAATATGGCACTATCCTACACTTTCCCTAGTACCAGCACTTAAATCAGCTGCAATGCGGCACGGAGACACATATGTGCCATAGTGCAATGGTGTCTCCTTCCAGTACAAAATACTATGCATAGACTAACTTTAACCCTTTTCCCTCTTTGTATGCATGCTGTAAAGTTCAGCACATGTACAAAGTCGTAAGAAGAAATTAAAGCATTTTTCCTTAGTTGTGCCTACTTCAAATGGGTGCAGTTTTCTGACGCTAAACGCTGTCTACTTTATTTAGTAAATAGGGTTTAAAGTCAGAACCTTGGGTGGTTGCATTGGAACGCCCATGCTCCACCCATGGTATGCCCCCTTGATGCCATGTAATGCAAAGCAGCGCTATGCGCTGCTTTGCGTTACTTTCACGTTATTTCCAGAGCTAAACAAGTTTAGTGCTGGAGGCTTAACCCCTTGCGTGCTCATGCCCTACGTCACGTTGGGCGTGTGCTCAGAACAGCTGGGGGCCGTCCGATCTCCGCCCACTAATTCATTCTTCCACAAAGGTGGGGAATTAGCTCGGCGTTCGGACGGCCGTCCGAACTCCGCCCTCTAATTAATTCTTCCACACAGGTGGGGAATTAGCTCGGCGTTCGGACGGCCCCCAGCCGCCCTGAGCACACAAGGGGTTAAAATCTTAGTAAATCTACCCAAAGTGTTTTAAATTTCTATGGGAATTGTTGCTCTTTACTACTGTAAACACCTCTCAACAGATTTAAAAAAAATATTGCATGATCATAAAGCGTTACAACGCAGACTTTTTGTAAACTGGAGTAAATATGTATAGAGGTTTTTGGGAAACTAGTGTTACAAAAGTTAATGGTTGGGCTTTGAAGAGTTATATTTGTTGTGGCAGCCCTCACTGGATACCATCAAAAAATGGGGGGGAGGTAGAGATTAAGGTTAGGTTTACCCTCCTTAATGAATGCAGTTCCACAAGATCCAGAATACTGGAATAAGAAACCTAACCATAGGAGGTACAGGGATTCCACTGAACATGTGTGAAGAACCCTGATTCCACAATTTTTTTTTTGTTCTAGAGTCCACTCACCCACCAGGGTTGTCCCTAGGTGGCATGCTTCATCATTGGGGTCTTCTCAATCCGCTGTGAATTGAGGCGTGCTGCGACTTGCGAACTACGTAGGAGCACTTAGTTTTGAAAATATGTGTGGTGCAGTGATGTGGAGTGGACAAAAATATGTTAAAAATACCTGGCTAGTGAGCTAATATTTTTTTCTTGCTCCTAGTTGGTATGTTTCAAAATCAGGGGTTAATATTAGGCAAGACCTAATGTAATGAGTATGGTGTCCCTAGTATTGGGTCGGCATGTTTCGAGCTGTCCCCTACAAGCTCTTCTTCAGGACCACACAAGGACCAGCCTCGTGCTTACCACTCCTAAAGAATCCCGTAAATAGGAAGCCATGAGGTACACACTTAATGTGTATACACCTAATATTTATTACATACGGTTATACACTGACACACCACATTTTTGTTTAGGCAGAATTCTGCCTCATGATCTGCAGGGGTAGAGGGACTTGAAGTCATTGAAGTCACACCTTCGTCAAAGCAAACCTCTTGGAAAATCACCTAATGGCACCCCTGGAGACCACATCTTGACCTGCAAATTAGGTCTTTCCCTAATATTAACCCTTGATTTTAAAAGATACTGACTAGGAGCAGGAATAAAATATTAGCTCACTAGCCAGGTATTTTTAACGTATTTTTTTCCACTCCACCACACATATTTTTAAAACTAAGTGCTCCTACGTAGTTTGCAAGTCGCAGCACACCTCAATCCGCAGCGGATTGAGAAGACCCCAATGATGAAGCATGCCACCTAGGGGCAACCCTGGTGGGTGAGGGGACTCTAGAAAATAATTTTTTCTTTCTGGAAAGATGGTTCTTCACACACATATTCAGTGGAATCACTGTTCCTCCAATGGTTAAGTTTCTTATTCTGGTATACCGGATGTTATGGAACAGCCCTTACTGGATGCCAGACAGCAAAGCCTACATCTTGAAAAGTAGTTTTGGAAAGGTGCAAAGGAAGACTCATACCATCCCCGAACACATGGAAAGATGTGGGGAATACGAATGAACAGAATGTGTCCTAATTCTTGTCACACAGTTTGCATATCCATGCCAAGTTCATAAATCGATATTCAGGCCGTATCTGTTAAGTAAATCAATTTTTTTGCTTTTTGCACAATCTTTAAAAAAGTGAAAAACGAGAAAAAAAGCATGGATATTCACATTCAAAGACAATGTGCATTGAGTGCTAGCACCATAGATGGTTTTAAGGTCTGTGGTCAAGCCTCTATATGCACACCTGAAGACTGTTCACAGTTGCCACCTGTAGGATAAGTAAGGCGTTTCTGGAGGACAGTTCCTGTGCTGTGAACACTCTATACATGGCTGAAGGCCATATGCAGCAGGCCCAGAGGCACATCGGCTGGAGCAGGGCCTGGTTACAGACACGCCTTGTGTCCTGACGCAGCTCTGTATGGTGGAAGGCAATGCACAGCGGTTTCGGTAGAATGGTGGCTGGCAGAAGGTCTGACTACAAGCGAGGCACTGCACCCAGAGCCTGTTGCGCACTTTCAAAGAGCAAATACAGTGGGCTTGTGGCACAGGGGTGGGTTCAGGGTCCGGTTGCAGACTGGGCCCTATACCTTGTTTCATCTGCCAAAAAGGTATGTACGGTTGTCTCATAGGTTGTGGGTTCTGTCAGTGCCTGGCCTAAAGTGATGACCTGTACCCAGAATCCATTTCATGTAACCGAAGTCTATATGCAGAGGTCTCTCTTGCAGGGCAACTGTTATTTGTATTCTTAGTCAAAACCCACTGCATTCATCCAAACGCTAGAGACATGGAAGCTGGAGCATGGCTTTGCAGCAAGTCAGGTCTGCACCCTGATCGCATTGAGTACATTGGAGCTTAGGCCCAAACCAACAGGAATGCTTAATAAGTATAACTTAACCGAATATAACAAGGAGTCTGAAGTGCCAGTCTCAACTTGATAGCTTTCATCACTTCTAGAACCTGTCACAAAAGGCTGTTACAAAGGATATAGTTATTTCATTGGCCCAGTAGAATGATGCACTATTCAAAGAATTGTGGCCAGCAAACCCAGACAGGATGCAATACACACTATCACTGAACCCAATTAATTACAGTTCTACAATATGCATTTACCTTAATTGGGTTGAATTCTGAAGCCCGTAGATTGATCTGAGGGAACATTAATGCTGCATATCACCATCTCCTGAGCATTTAATTGAGCATTGGATTATTCTTATAGGAATTTATTGAAAGGAATACAAGGGAGAATGTTTCTATGGTAATAATGAAATTCATACAACACTGTGCTGTGTCTACTTTCTTGCACAAACAAAATAAGTATGTAAGCAGCTCCACAAACGAACTCTCTGAGACCAAAAATCTAATCAACATATTTCTCCAAATAAAATAAATTGTATCCCTCAAAGAACTGATAAGAACTAATTAGGTACGAGGTCGATTCCAATTAAAGCAGTTTAATTGAAGGGAGTGACATGATTCTAGGTATTAGGGAAAATTACAATTTTAGAAGTGATAAACCTTATTAGTCGATTATCTATATATATAAAAACGAATGTATGTCTGTCTGTCAGTCTGTTTGTCCTTTATACATTACTACATCATTCATCTGATCGCCATGAAACTTTGGGAAGTTGTTAAGTACACTCCCGCAAAGGTTTCTGGCATAAATTTCTTTTAAATATCGGCACCCCAGGGTCCTCATAATCTTTCGAATACTGATAAACGTTTACAGTTTCCGGTGCGACGCGCTTTTGCAATGACCAACAACAAAGCACAAGGACAATCGCTGCAAGTGTGTGGACTAGATTTGGAGAATCTTTGCTTATCACATGGACAACTGTATGTGGCCAGCTCACGCATTGGAAAACCTTCTGATTTATTCGTGTATGCACCAGACAGAAAAAAATATATATTGTGTATCCACAAGCACTCGAATAAATAAAAAAATATTGTGTATCTACAAGCACTCAAATAAATAAATAGAATTAAAACAACACTTTGAATTGTTTTCCATATTAAAATAGAATACGTTTCAATAAAAATGACACAATGTAAATTGAATGTAATCATAACAAGTTTCCTTGAATTTCCTTTCTTCTGAGATCGCAGCAACGCGTGACGGGTAAGCTAGTTTGAAATAAAAAAGAAGTAGTCAAAATAACAACACTTAAGCATGAGACTGTCAACAACCACATAAAACCAATGGCATCCCTAAAACCCTTGAAAGAATATTACATACTATTATATGAAAGTGATCTCGAAGCTTTCAATAAATATTTTTTTGTGGACATTCACACATCTAAATACAGATTTCTCAATATTGTGGGCACACATCTCAGAAGCAGTATTCATCCATGACCAGCTTTAAATCATGAAAAGGAAAATCCCCTGGACCCTGACAGAATAAAAAGAAATCTATATTTCACATTGCATTCCCCTCATAGCAATCTTTTCTCCTGCCTCCGTTATCGTAGTGCCCACTACTTTAGTTTTTCTGATGTAATCAGTTGTCCTAATTCCAAAGAACAGAAAACATGCTCCAACAGAATATATTCATCGATTTCTTTAATACACGTAGATCAAAAATGAATGTTCATTCCCTAGCATTAATGCTGGTGATGAAAAGTCTAGAGCAATCGTTCATTTAGCAGCTTCTGCTGATCAAATCAAATCTGGATAATGTCCAAAACAAACCAATACTTTACCCTTCCTACGGAAACCTTGCAGTGGTGTCCATTTGTATTTATTCCAGCATTAGATTCTTCCTCTTGAAGTTATGAGCAAACAGTAACATTGAAGTAACCAAAACACAAAATATTACAGTTTGAGATTACAGCGCCCTAAAACATTGGAGCAGGGGTACCTCCCAACCCTTTAAGCGTTAAGTTATGCATGCACCTACAGAGGCGCAACTAGAACCAAATTTTGGGGGGCTACTAAAAATTTAGGGGGGTTGGGAGGCTAATTCTTCCAGCAATAGTCGGAGTGGAGATGACAGGTTGAAAAAACAACAGAGCCTCATTCACAAGTAAATGGTCTTTTAAAGACCTGTAAAGTACTCGGGTGATGCTGCGATAAGCTCTAAAACTGTCTGTGTGTGTGCCCGAGAATCTGTCTCAGCCGGGCTGACACACAGGGGAGAGGTGGGGAGGGGGTGAGGGGGGGCAAGAGTATAACGGATCAAGTTGTGCTCAAGCCCACTGCAGATTCATGGCCACTGAGTGGCACAATAAGTGAGGGCACAACAGAAATATCAACTCGACTTCCAGAGCTGGCAACATTTTTGCTCTGATACAACGCCGTTCAAGGCTCAATCCTAATAGTTAATTGGTAAGTAGTGTATCAGCAGACTTTCAGTTGCTACTTTGGGTACTCAGACAGGAATTCGAAATAAACAATTCTATTGTTTACCTACTCGTCTATGAAACTCACTTCCTGCACTGGTCCATATATTAATTCGGTACAAAAGGGGGTGGTGATGGACAGATCATCTGAACCAATCAAACACTCACACCCAGTCAACAGATCTGGGTTTAATCCATCACTGTTCTTTAGTCCACTCTGCCACCCCAGCTTCCTAGGACTGGTAATGCCAGAAACCGGTCCTAGGAAGCTTGAATCCGGTCAAGGGAAGGCATGGCTTGGCAGTTCAGGCTGGACTGTTCCCATGAGGCACAGGGTCAGACTGATTTGCAGAGTGGGCTAAAGACCGGTGATGGATTAAACCCAGATCTGTTGACTGGTTGTGAGTCTTTGATTGGTTCAGATGCTCCGTCCATCACCACCCCCTTTTTACCGCTTTGTTCGCCATAAGTTGGCAGGGTATGCTCAGACGTGAGTCCCTTGCTCACTTTGCCACTGGATTCAAGCAAGCCTGGCTGAAGATGGCTGTAATGCCAGAAACCGGTTCTAGGAAGCTTGAATCCGGTCCAGGGAAGGCATGGCTTGGCAGTTCGGGCTGGACTGTTCCCATGAGGCATAGGGTCAGACTGATTTGCATATGGCCATATCTGAACTGGGGTGGCAGAGTGGGCTAAAGAACGGTGATGGATTAAACCCAGATCTGTTGACTGGGTGTGAGTGTTTGATTGGTTCAGATGCTCCGTCCATCACCACCCCCATTTGTACCGCCATATATTAATTCCACAGTGCAAGACCAAAACATAGTATCTAGAATCTACAGTCAGTTGAATTCAAAACATGTACAGTTTACCCACTTGAACAAAGGTTTGCCAAAAAGAGTAGAATAAGGCCACACTTACTGCTGGTAATATATGCAAATATGATCAAATGATCCCTTAACATGACAAGTAAGATATTGCCAAACAAAACGATGTGTTCAGGATACGTACCAAAACTATACCCTCTTAACTTTCTGCAACCAGTCCAATAGCAGCTAAGTGGCTACAAGGAAATCAGTGATATAACAGCGGCAGCGTCATAGCCAACAATTTGAATCTACCCTGACATAGGCCACTAAGAGAAGATTAAACTATCTGAAGAAATGTGACCGAACATGTGAGTGAAGGTAATTAAATGCTCAACTTCAGCTTCTATGAATAACATTATCTTTACGATCACCTATAGAGGCATCTGGTTTGTAAAACGCTGTTTGAAACAGGTCTGGTGGAGCAGTAGAATCTTGGACATGCTGCACTGAAGTTTGGGAATAAGAACTCATGCTCTTCCTTTATGAGCAGGAATGCAACTCCCCATCTTCTTCCATCCCATGATTATTTCAATAGCATCACTCACTACTTCTATGTCAACCTCATTTTGATTTTAGAGGCATTTATGTGAACAAGCGATAATAATACGCCTTCCTCCACCTGTACACATCGTTACTACAGTGGAGATGTCAATGATAAAATGTGGGCAAGTGGTTTTAGCACATGGCATTATTGCACTTGAAATATAGCAAACAGTTGTAGCAGCAGTGTAGACAGGCAAGCACGAACTAAATTGATACGTTCCAGTTAATGAGCCCATCAATTGCAAGTATCAAGGAGAAAAAAAGAATAACAGAAATTACCCATGAAAGCCTCTTCCACACAAAAGCTAAAACATTGACCATTCCACAACGTCACAGAATCAACATTTAAAACATGCACATTTTATAAGTTTGTATTGATTTGAAATTGGTTAAGCATTTTGCATACCTCCTGCAGTTGCTAAAGTGCTTAGTTCATGAACCCAAATACACACGAAAAGATTTTGACCAAACATAATTATATCATCAACAACTTACATTTGAATAAGACATCTAACAACCAGAACGTACTCATCCTACATACTGGCGCCATTGACTATAAAAAAATATCAGTAGCTCTAGTGCTCTGCTAATACCATAAGAGACACTTTCATATGTGTTTTTCAGGCTTGTGCAAGACTCTTGCATTAGGCGAGCAGACCTGGTGGAAAGTGACCAGATTGTGTGGAACTCAAGACATGTTATCAGTCAAAAGGCATAGCAAGAATCCTCTGACTATGGACTATCACGACAACCATAAATTAGTTTGATGTGATAGGGTACCAAGTGTGACTTCCACTGTTCTAAAATGAAGGCTATAAATACCATTATATCTGCCTTCAGCAAAGAGCCAGAGATCAACATAGGAATACAGATTGCCATATCAGCCCTATTAAAAGTTCTTAAACTAATGCATGTCTGTCTTGCGGGCTCATTCCTGTGCTGTTTCAATTGCCATGACACATACTTGTTCTGAAAAAGTCTGTTCAAGATCATGGAACATTGTTGAATATTGTGCAACGTTACATCATTTTTCCACCTTACTTACAGTCAGTTAATGCTCTAAATGAAAAGTGTCATGCTACTGCGAAAGTGGGACAAGTAAGCAGCAATGTTGGACTTGGCCCCTTTTCCCAAACTTTTTCGCTTTTCACCCCCCTATTTCAGGATGTCTACCCCATGGTGAAGAAATGTGTAGGCCATGTGTGGAGTGAGATGTCAAGTGTAATGCAATGCAATGGTGTGTGCACTTATTAACCCCCATAGTAGAAATGTACCCTGGTATCATGTTGCATTTAAAATGGATGCCATGGCTGTGTGTTGTGCCACCTGACTGCAGTGGGTTAGCGGTCTAGTTGTTTGGTACCCAGCCATCATTTGGAGGGAAAGCCTGGCACCCAGGGTGGTCTACTCCTCCCCCTGAGCGAGTTTGAACAAGTTCCACAGAGGATTCTAGAAGCTTCTGGCACTGACTGGTAGGTGGGGTGAGGGGCATATAAATAAGGGGGCTGTGCCACCATGTGCTCAGACAGAGCAGGGACAGGAACGTGAAGGGACCTGCTGCCAGGGGATACCGCCACTTGGGCCTGTGTGCTGGACCCTGTACCCAACCAAAACCCCTCTGCTGTCCCCCAGGGCTAGTGGAAGCCCCACTGCAGGAGTACAGCTTGCTGTACAGGAGGAGTGCCACGCCCCAGTGGAGGATGGTTAAAGCCTTCCGCCCTGTCTTGATGAGTACCCACTGACTGCTGACCTTGCCCAGTAGTACCTGCTGCTCTGCTACCTGCCTCTGAAGAAGGAGTGCCATCCTAGGTCCCTGAGGCTGCTGGGATCTTGCGCCACGCGAGCGCTACACCTAAAAGCCCCTGAAGAGGAGAGCGCTTTATTGGGGCTGGACTGGACCCCCCAGGAGGTGAGGAGCGTTACCCTAGGGCTCCTGAGGCTTGCTGGTGGGGCTGTCTGTCCCCTAAGTGCTATAATCCCAAAGCACTGTGTGTGGATAAAACCGCTATCATTCTCGAGCACTGCGCGGCGACCAGAGCCTGCCTTGTGCCTTCTGCCCCGTGGGACTGTGAGGAGCGCTGTTGCCCCTTCCTAGCGCTGTGTCCCAGTGAACACTGTGCCCTCTTAGCGCTGTACCGGAATCACGCTGCATACCCGATTCACCATCGCAGCCCAGGTCTCCTCTGTGTGGCCCTTCAAGTGCTACTGACTCTGAGAGCGCTGCTTGAAATCACTGCTGCGGCCCAAGTATAAGCGCGTGTGAAGCGCTGCTGCAGAACTCACCGTTGCGGCCCCCTCTGCTGTCCACGACCTCGGGGTCCCCGACAAAGTATGTGCGGCATCGCCCGACCTGCTATGTGCCCCGGGTCAGCCCCTTAAGAGATTGTGCCGGTTGCCCTGCACCGTCGCGACCCCCGAATTCAGGGGAGGGCCGCTGCGGGAATTACCTGGAGTCGCGCTAGGCCGATGAGGCCAGGAAGGGCGGCTTCACGTGGCTGGGGTGCTGGCCACGTCACCGGCCGCGCCCCACTTGCCACGCAGGGATTGGGCCTTGCCGCCGTGCCCACTGGAGGGTACGCCCTGATTGGCAGCTAACGCCGCGCCCCCAGGAACTGTACAAGTAAAGTCGCCCGGAAGTCGACGGAGACTTTGTTCCGTGGTGGGGGCTCTCCGTGAGCGGAGGAGAGCCCCAGGACAGTGTTGCCGCTAGCGGGCCTCCCGTGGGGAAAGGGAAGCCCCGCGCCTGCCGCCAGCTGACAGCGGAAAGGAGAGAGGTGGGCAGGGACTGCGAGGCACCTTGTCGGTGCCTTTCCTGCCCGCGAGGATGTCGGGAACCACCCCGACTGCAGCCCCGAGAGCCGGAGAGTGAGGCATTGGGGAACTGGTGATGGGGAGGGGGCAGCGGGGCCCATTGTTGGTGCCCGCCCCGGTTGGACCTCCACAGAGGATCGGAGTGAGCGTGGAGGGTCTTCCCAGCTGCCCCTCTCAGCAGTGGGCAGCTGCAACGTGAAGCCACCGGTACTTGGGAGTCCACGTGGGGGCCCCAGTGTGAACTGGGACACAGGGTCCCGGGAGCTACCCAGCCGCTCCGCCGTAGTGGGCCGCTGCAACGAGAGCACCTTTCCCAATAGAGACCCAACGAGGGGGCTCCCTAGGCGAAGTGGCGCCAACAGAATAACCTACATGCTGGTGTGACCGCTAACTTGGGCAGTTTTTCCTCGATGTCTTCCTGGCTGGTAATGTTTATGGCCAGAATGTTGGACTGCCAATAGGTAGGCCTGGGGTATTGTCCCCCTGGCTCAGGGTTAGGTCTAAGGGTTTATGCCTACTCTAATGCGTACAATGGTGGTTCTGTACAGGATGTGCTTTTATGCCTAATGTCCTACGGCAATGTTTTCATCCCAGGCCTGCGCCACTGTGTTCATGCTCATGTAGGTCCCGGGCCGATTGTTTTCATGTTACCTTTTAGGCCTACTGTGCTAGGCTCATGGTTGATGCCTTATACCCCGATATGTTATATGCCTGGGGTAGGCCCATGGTCATGTTGCTCCTATGCCTAATCTGATATTTCACCCAAGGTTAATGCGGAAGTGCAGGTCTGCCCCTGATGCCTATCTCATGAGACTAAGCAGATTTTATACCTAAGGGAGGGGGTTCCGGCCAAGGTGTTTTTGCCATTTTTATACGCACAGTATTTCTTGTCAAATGTGTTATGCCAAGGGTTAATGCTTATGTTTTAATTGCACTATTGACACTGATGGACTTACCTTCTTTTTTTCCTTTGCCCTGTACCTAATCCCCATTGTATATCTTGCCCGGCACCAGTTGGCCCAGCATTGTGACTACTGTGTTTACTATTGCATATTTGGTACAATACAAAAGTTATTCTTCTTCACCAAAAGTGGTGTTGTGTCTCTTTTTGTGGTGTGCCTGGTGTGCCGTCTGTGTGTACTGCATGGATGCTTCACGCATGTCCTCAGGAGTTTGGCCAGCCCGCTCTGCACCATGCTACCCCCGTGGAATTGGTTACCCCATTTCTAACAAGCAGGATGCTTGTTAACCCAACAGGTCTCAGAAAGACAAAGTAAAATAACTTGCGGGTTATAAAACAAAAGTGTTCTAACTACGTTACGTAGCATATTTACGATGTTGAAACCAGCTTAGGAACTCCACGAGCTAAATCAGCTGCCTACATTATTTTGAATTCAAATTGAGGGCTGCACTCAGAAGTGACTATTTCTAAAGGCAGCAGAAGCTCAGAAACCAATTAGCTGTGAGTAGCAGCACTGGAGAATAAACAAGCAAGGGCCGCCCTTCTGACCCTCAATCTGCAATCCGCCTGCTGAGTCACCTGCTATGAGAGCTATACAGGAGATACTTCTTATACATTATATACACCAGAAAAGCTCCCAACTGCTGATCCTAGTCAGTCTTCGTGAGCAAAACCTTTTTGAAAGATGGTTGCCACACAAAAAACGATCCAATAAATAAAGGACCATATTAAAACATTAATACTACATCAGCAAACATGGAATGCACCCACATGAGAGAGGGATGGGGATGGCATAAGAGAGGCACTAATCTTCCTGGAGGGCTTACTAAAATATACTTCCTATGAACAGAGGAATCACGAAGTGACTCCAAGAGTCAGTTGCCTGACTTCCCGTTGGAGCTTCGGGGCCACAACAAGCATCAAGAGACCTTTAGTTGCTTTCCAGATAACCAGTGCCGTCTGGAATTGACTTAGGACCATGTGTATGAACACATTTTCCCATAGACATAGAATGGGTAAAACCCTTTGATACATCTGGCCCTTAGTCTTTTTTGCCTTTGTGGGAGTGAGTCCAGAGTAATGTCCCCTGATCCTGGAACCCTTTGTTGTGGTCAAATTGTATTCTTCCCAGCCTAACTGCAGGTTTCACCAGCTTCTATGCCAAGCATCAACGCTGACATTCTTCACTCAGTGACAAGCTCTTTTTCTCTAGAAAACGAAGTCAGAAGGTAAACTTTCCACCAAGACGAACCTGGTCCATGTATCTGGCCTACTCCTACCCCCACTATCCATGCTAGGAACCTAGGCATCATCCAGGACAACAAGCTAACCATGGCAACTCAGGTCAACTCTGTCTCCTCCTCCTGCTTCTTCATCCTTCGCATGCTTTGAAAGATATTGAAATGGCTACCCCAAAACATAAGATGGACCTTCGCTGAAGCTCTTATCACCAGTCACCTGGACTATGGCAATGCTTTCTATGCAGGATCTAATGACTACACAGCCACACAAAATGCCACAGTCAGACTCAACCTGGATCGCCCTAGACGAATCCACATCTCCCCCCAAGAAACTCCACTGACTCCCAGTACAGAAAGAATACCAGTTCAAGCTTCTGACCCACGCATACAACGCCCTGCACAACTGCGGTGCAGCCTACCTGAACCACCATCTGAACTTTCATCAGCCCACCAGACACCTCTGCTCCGATTCCCTCTCTCTAATCCTTGCCCCGCCATTCGTCTTAGCAGTTGTGGAGGTTGCTCCTTCTCCTTCCCAGCATCCAAGAAATGGAACAGGCTACCCTTTCATCTCCGGACCATCTCATCTCTACCAGAGTTTCAAAAGTCCTGGAAGACCTGGCTATTTGGCTAATCAACTGGACACCGCCAGCACCAGAATATCCTCATGAGTGAAAGGTCATGCTCTACAAATCTACTGGTTTATTGACTAAGTGATAGATAAAAGACACATGCAAATTTAGAATTGTTAGTACAATGCCAAGGGCCATTTTGAATAAGTTGAAGTTACATTGTGGGGTTTGTCTAAGGGACCCATTTTCCGTTGTGAATCAATATCACCCCAACTTAGGAGTTGGTAACTCATCAATGGTTTGCGATCAGTGTAATAGTCACAAACCATTTACACTTAAGTTATTGATTTGCAAATTGGAGGTAACCAAAAGCACACCCTTTCCAAATTGCAAAAGAGTAATAATTTCTTAATCTATTTTGCAAAAACTTTTCTGAATTGCTTAATTGGTTTGGAAAATAAGCGAAAGTGATTTAGCGGTCTCAAACCCTACAATTTAGCTATTGGCATGCTTTGCGACAGCTAATTCTCTGAGTATACGTGGCCAGGTTTCAACATTTAAAAGATAGGAGGTACATGATACAAGAAACTTACATGTGGTCAAAAATAAGATAACAAAAATAGCAGATAAATAATGGGGTTCAGCGAAGGGAAGATGTGCCTAGCATGTTTTCTTATTTTCCTGGCTATTAGCTCTTTGGTGTAGCAAAGATTAATTTGTGGGTTTCTTTTGCTTTTATTATTGAGAAACCTCAGACATACACCCGTGGTCAGTGTTAGAAAGCATACGTGGCAGGTGAAATAGACAAAAAAGATCCAACCATATGGAGAAGCTGCAAAAAAGATGAGTCTTCGTTGCACAATTCAATAAGATGTGGTCAGAATAAACAAAAAAAAAGAAGTACCAAGCAGGTCTATAGTTAAGAGGACCTGCAAATCTGTACTCCCCAACCTCCCAGTCAGCAGATTTGGACGGAAATCTTCAGAAGATGCAGGACACAAAATAAAAGTGGCATTGCAAGAGCATAAGCATTTATAGGACTTGAAGAAAAGGATATATGTGGCCTATAAATACTGCGTTGAACTGTACTAAGTGACCTAAAGAGAATGTGCTGTTTCTCTTGGAACCAGAGTAAGGAGGATACATGATACAAACTATGAAGCTTATACACCTGTGTCACAGCCATGTTCAGAATTCTCTGAAGCTTGAATGTCACTCACACAGAAAGGCCAAGATAAAGAGTTTTTCCCTACATCCAGCGCAAGAGAATTGTGGCACAAATGACCATGGCGCTGTGATCAGCAGGGATAAAAAGCAGAACTTTGTTCTAAAGCTGGGCCTGCAAAAAATACGATCCCTTAGGCCTTCAAACACAGGGACATCAAATGACAGGTCTAAATCGAAAAAGATGACAAGATTTCTTCCGTCAGAAACAGGGACTGACACGTCTAGGTAATCAGGATAGGTCCTTTATTTAAAGTTCAGTTTCGAAATGTGCCCGTGCACAGAGAGAGATGTTTGTGGTTCAAATGCTCCATGACAACTGTCATATAAAGAGTAAACACATAGGGGCATATGCCCCTATCGCCACCACAACGTCACTGAAACTGATGTTGTGGTGGCCCCTTTTAGGCTGTGTTTAGCGTGAAAGGGGCGTGCAGTGGGTGTTTTGGTGGGCGTTCCACCCATTGATATTTATGCTGCCTCCTATTCACAAGGGCAGCGTAAATAGGAGCTAAAGCCAAACTTAGGACCAGGAAAACCCTTGTCTTAAGGAGAAATGCTTTATTTCTCCTCGTTTTTGCATTTTCCATGTGGGCTGCCTAGTGCAGCCCACATGGAAAATGCTAAATACAATGGGTTGTTTAAGTACAGGAAGGTGTCTCTTCCTGTACATAAACAAACCTTCTTTTTTGCAGACACCCTTGCACTCTGGTGCAAGGGTGCCTGCGTTGGCGGTAAGTTGTGAAACTTAGCGCCATCGCAGGGGGAAAAGCAAGGCTGCACCACGTCCTTGTGAATATGGTGCAGCCTTGCTTTTCCGGGGGAGACAGGTGTAACGCCTCTCTCCTCCACTTCCATGTGAATATCCCCCATACTTCCTCGATACTTATCAAACTGTAGCTGCATTGAACAACTACTTCCGGAATGTCAGCCGAAGGCCCTTCTTTAACTTTATAAAACCTTTGAATGTACATCGGGGTAAGAATGCTCAGATTTATGATTGGTAAAATAGTCACATAAGTGTACAAAGTGAAGTGAATCTTTCATTGAAATTGGGCATGGGTGAAGAACAGGCAGAAGTTGAAATTTGCTTCCATAGCATACATTATACACCTGGAGCAAATTTCTGACTTTTCAGGTTCTTACAAAAAATTGGAGATGAACGTCCAGAAATTCACACCCTTCAACTGGTATAGTTTTCCCCATGTGTAAAACTCCAAGCTAAATTAACAGCGAGGAAAAGTTTCTGCCAGTGGGAAAGTGCATTATATGTGCATACCTAATTTATCTTTCTTTTTGGTTTTCACTCAGGAAATGTTTCCCCCATACCTACCTGAAATGTGGGGTTGCCCACCTTGGACAGCGGTAATTTTCGCAAATAAATACATTTGTGGCCATCGAAGGTTCCCCTTGTAAACAAATGACGCCACAAGGCGAAGTTAGGAAAACCGGAAACCAGAGACACTCTCATGCGGGGTCTTTCAAACCACACCAACTTCTAATTATGGACTGAACAAGGACTTTTAACACATTTTAATCTTTTTTATAATAAGTTATTTATATGTTATGTAAATTCAATGGTTTTAATCTATCAAGCATAATAAATTACTTTCTTACTTAAGAAAGTATATTCAATTAAATAAAATAAATATGCGAACAATCTCAGCCCCAACAATTTGCATACTCCTAGTCGCATTTCTTACACAATTGAATGGTTGAAAGTGTTGAATTAAGAAAATGATCTTGTTGCTGGATATGCTATGCATGCATATGCATGTGATGCATACATGAGCTGACAGCAACTAAGAAAGGTATTTCGTGGATTGAGTCTTGCCACGACTGAGCATGTCCTGCTTTTCTCAGGATGGTTCATCAGTGCAATAGGCGAACACCTGAGTAATTATATATGATCAAATTTTCACTGCGACTGGCTAAACAAAATTGTGACTCCTGGAGTGCTCCCCATATGTTAAAAGAGACGTATGAAAATGTCTTGACTTTAAGGGCAGATTTACAAGCACCTTGCACCACTTTTGCGTAATTTTTAACATGGGAAAAATGACGCAAAAGTGGCGCAAGGGGCTTGTAAATCTGCCCCTAAATTTTTCAGGTATGTGTGTCATGGCGGGGTGATGTGAAGTGTATACTTGTCAATCTCAACACATACCGGGTGGATCAAGGTAACGTTAAATCTCACAAGTATGACCAGGATTGGAAGTGTCCATTTTTCCATGAAGAGGAGGGGGGATGGTAGAGGAAGTTCTTGAGGACTGAATGAAAAAGTACATTGTCGACCATGCATTGCACAGGTGTCGGTTAAGCCATTAGGCAGTGCCATGGAATGTCTTTTCAGCAACATGGGGCTGTAAGAGATGGTGGAGGTGCGAGTGCACAGCAAAAAGTTACCTGCAACAAGGACCCCTTTGCCATGGCTTTGTTGAACATGAGTGTTGTCAGCCTTGACATCATGGTCTGGAAGACACTGACAGGCATAAGGTGGAAAGGGTCGTTTGAAGATGTTCAGCTTTGAAGATGTGCTTAAAGTTGATGTTGGCCATTGGTGCACCTAAGGGACCTCACCTGGGAAAAAGGAGGATTTGGGGATTGCTGGCCATTTCCTACAGCCGTGGGGCAGTCACTGGAGAGGTGTGGTGCAGCCGCCAAGGGCAGCTGACTTCGGAGCACAGGGTTCAGGGTTTGATTCCGAGGTTCTGGTGGCAGCTGAGCTCAGCACCCTGTGACACTCGGCAATAGCTCACTTAATTTCCACGATGGTCCACCAGCGCCTTCAGACCTGTGTGAGTGGTTTGTGCTTTACAAATACAGATTTACATTTACATTTTTTACTGCAGGCCCCAGCATGGATCTGGAGTCAAGTGAGTTCATCAGAGTCAAGAGGTGCTGGAAGCAGCATCTGCAACTGCATACTAGGTTGGAGTTTGGAGATTCCTCGTCTTATTTAGGCTTGTATCTCCCTCTATGGACTAAGATGAGAATTGAGAAACCTACTATGGACGAATCTTATGGTGTACTTTAAGCTGAAGCAGGCATTCATTCATTTCAAATCAACTTCTAAGTGAATCCGAACACTTTGAGAACAAAGGGTAGGTGTTTACATGTAAAAGAGTATGTCAACCACGTAGTGCACCTATACAGTGATTTAGGGCCCTGATGTGTGAAATAACATTTACACTATGCATTAAATTGGAGCAGTGCGGTGTTAACTAATTCCA
Organism: Lissotriton helveticus; assembly: GCF_964261635.1. Lineage (NCBI taxonomy): Eukaryota > Metazoa > Chordata > Amphibia > Caudata > Salamandridae > Lissotriton > Lissotriton helveticus. The sequence goes on along the minus strand of NC_136063.1, from coordinate 739,811,251 downwards.
TACAATATCCTGTGCCTTTATGTGTGAAGATAAAACCCTGACGACACTGAATTAATAAAGTACTGCCTAAAAATAGCCGAATTCGACTGTAACAGAGAGAATACTCCGTGGACAGAGGGCCCTTTGCAAATGAAGTGTAAAGTTCAGAACCTTGTATTCCTGAGCAATGGAAACAGCTTCCTCATTAATTCTGATACGAGATGGAAGATGAAAATTTAAGGAACAAAGGAAGAGGCTTAATTATATTCTGTGTTGCGCGCCTGAGCTAGAATCTCTCCCTTGCACTGAATGAAAGCGGCTGGCGCTTCAATGGCGGCGCTCACAATGAGACAGATGTACAGAGCTGTGATTTCAAGCGAGAGCGACACAAATGCGGGCCTGTGTGAGCATGTCTGGCTGTATACAATGTGACATTTTGAAAATCCTATCCGCAGACCTTGAGAGAAAAATCTGACTGTCTAATTTTTCACAACGAATTTCAAGTAAAGAAATGCAAAGAAGGGTTTCCTTTGTCCCATTGATTTACGGAAAGGTGCGGTGCTGATGGCTTGATAGCGTTTTCATAAACATATTCTAGAGTTATCAGAATGAAAGGGAACCATTCTCCCTTCAGCTGTCAAAAAATACCTTGCAAAAAGGGTATCGGAGGTGTTTGTGTTATTTATACCTCATGACTATTGGAAGGCGTCTGCTTGCTGAGCAGACCTCTGGATCAGAAGTGAGGGGAGAGGCCAGAGGGCTACAGCGTCGACCTCGAAGCTGGGGAACTGGGTTCGAGTCTCAGCAGAGACGCTCAACGTCCCTTGATTCTGGGCGAATCACTTAATCTCCCCTGCCTAAAAAAAAAAAACATGAATATGTCTGTCTATAACGCACAAGCTGCTCATGTAAAGCGCGTTGATACCGACCGGTGTTGTTAATGCTATTTAAATCTCGGGGAAAAAGTGCTTGCGAAATGAGCATTTAAACAGCATAAAACAGTGCCAACAAGTCTGGCTAATAACTGAAAGTGTCTTTTCAGTCACAGGTGAGATGAGGCACTCAATGAGTCATCGTCCATGTGCCCCTGCCACTCATCCTCCCACTTACTCTTCCACACTGAAATAGACTCAGAACATCAAGAAGCATATGGAAGATAAAACATGCTGCCATCTAAATTTTTGATAAATCAGTCAGGGGTTTGTAAACTGCGACTTCTCAGATCCAGGTCTTGAGGTCCCTCCTGAACTGGGTCAACAATGCGGGTTGCCTGAGGTGGAGGGGTAGTGTGTTCCAGGTCTTGGCAGCAAGGTAGGTAAAGGATCTACCTCCGATTCTGGTCTTGTGACTTCATGGGACAGAGGCAAGGCAAGTTGAGAGCAGGGTTGTCTGGCGGGTGTGTGGAAGCGAAGCAGTGGTTCAGATATTCTGGGACTATGTCGTGGAGGGCCCTGTAGGAATGTGTGAGGAGCATGAAGGCGATTCTCTTGTAGATAGGGAGCCAGTGGAATTGTCAGAGGTTTTTTGTCATGCGGCTGCAGCGAGGGATATCAAGGACCAATCTGGATGCAGCGTTTTGGACATTCTGTAGTTTCCTGAGCTAATCTGGGTGACGCCAGTGTAGGAGTGGGTGACCGTCTTTTTGGATTCTTTTGGAAGCCATCTGAAAGTCTTTTGAAGCAGGTGGAGTGTGTGGAAGCAGAATGAGGATATTGCTTTGACTTGGTGGTTCATAGAGAGTGAGGAGTCCAGTATGATGCAGAGGTTGCGTGCATGGTCCGTAGGGGTGGGAGGGGTTTCTAGTGTTGCAGGCCACCAGAAGTCATCTCAGACTGAGGGGGTGGGTCCCAGGATGAGTACTTTGTTCTTGTCCAAGTGGAGTCTAAAGTTTGCAAGCATATGCTTGCATTCCAAAATAAAAATTAAACTAACCATCTTGCAAAGGTATTGTGCACAATGTTGTTTTCTTTTAATGTTCCAGTTAACTGTCATGTTTAGAAGCAACTTGTTAGCTGTCTTGGAACATTAAATACAATGATACCCTATGTACAATATCATTCCAAGGTGGCCACTCAGTAGAAATTTCCCTGGGTACCCATCTTCATATGCTAAAGTGCTTAGCATATCACTATTGTATTGATCCAAGGTGGCCAAAATGACCCTTCTACACAAGATGGACATTTTGGAACAGAAAATCAATGACACACTATGAAGAATGTTATCAGAACATAGCAGACCAGTTTAGAAATAGTGGCTGCACAGAATGTGACACACTGAAGATGAAATGACTGGCAAGCCTGCGACCTGGTAGGATTGATCATCATCATCAACAACTTTATTCTAAAGAAATAAAACCATAAAAGTCATGAAAGTACATTAAAACACACAACCACAGACAAAAGCAATACATTAACCACATCGATGCTATGCATTTTCCCGCTGTGTGCTGGAAACAACAAAAACACATGTTACATGACGAGCTGGGCTCGTCATCAGCGTAGCAGGAGGCTACCTCATGACGAGCCCAGCTCGTCATGAGCGTGGAAGGGGTTAAACAGAGGACATGGTATTCCTTAAACCAACAGCACTACTTAAAAAGCAGACAGCATGCCAACGGACACAGGAATAGTTTAACTGTTGTAAGTATAACAATGCTGATCTGCTTAGATAAAATTAATTCCTATCAAGACAGGTTTTAAAAAGCCTTTACGTAAATGTAGGTAAAAAGTGCAAATCAATGTAAAGTGCAATGTATCCTGGTTGGATGTAGAGTCACATTGGCTGGGGGCACAATCAGCGTCATTAGTCCAATATTTAGGGATATGCAACAAAGGATAAACATGTTGAATCTGAATTGAGTTAATAAATAGGAAGAGTGTTTGACATCTCACATAAACGGTATGGTGCAGCATGCATTTAGTAGGGTGTGAGATCTCACAGATGATTTAATCAGTATTAGACTTGGCATCATTGGCGTGAGTCTTCCTTCAATTTTTACTGATTGCCTCCTCTGTTTTTGATATGTTTTGCTGGTTATATGCTTTGGGCACTGTGCCACTGCTATCCAGTGCAACAGTGCAAATGCTCCCTATGTTAAATTGATGTACTAATTAGTGATTCCATGATTGGGCTATTTGATTTACTTGTCATACCCTAGTACAGTGCACCATGTGTGCCCAGGCCTTGTAAATTAGCTTGTAAATCAAATGTTGCTGGTGGGCTTTCAGCACTGGCTGTGCCACCCACAGAAGCAGCTTGTAAAATGTGTCTCAGGCTTGACATTGCAAGGCCTGTGTGCATTCTGTGACTTCCAGGTTGATTTGGCAAGTGCACCCGCTTGCCAGTCTCTAAACCTTCCGTTTGCTTCATATCAGACACCCCTATGGTAGGTCCAAGGGCAGGGTGCATTGTAAGTATAAGGGAGGAAATGCCCTGGTATGTGTGGCATGTCCTAATAGTGAATTACAGCCATTTTCGTTTTTCACAGGCTACCTGTTCTCCATAGGCCAGAATGGGCAGTTAGAATATTACATCTTATAATCTTAACTGACTCAGGGAACATGATAGCAATTCGAATTCAGTATGCCTGAACTCAGAATGATAAAATATATCTTTTAGTAAAGTGAGTTTTAACATTCTGTGTTTGAAGATACCACTTTTAGAAAGTATGTATTTTCTTGTCTAACTATCCAAAGCCTGCCTGTTAGACCTGTCTGCTTCTGAGAGTCCCCTCACACTATGATTTATTTTGTTCCCCCGTGCCTCCTAAAATTTGTCGCTTTTTCTTTGTCTACCAGGACCTTTTTGTGTGTTATCCCATGGGGCTAGATGCTCTTTGATGCCCAGTTGCTCACCAAGTTCCTGGCACCTATGTACAAGGCGCCCGACGGAACCGGTGGCATAACCAACTGGGGTTGTCAACCCTAAAATGGTGGACACCATTGTCCCCTATGAGAGTGACTCCCATTGGAGCCAATCTGACCTCTGACCCTTTGAAGGTTTTGGCGCACTTTGTGTAACCTGCAAACCTGACAGGAATCCCCTCAGGAGTTACAAGTACACAAAATGGCTGCCTTAGGAAGCCCAGTACGGTGGCTCCTAATGACCAAGAAGATACCTTGAAAGGGCCATGTCATTGATATAGCCAGGGAAGGTTCTAGAACCTTCTGGCTCGTGCTGGCATCCTAGGGCACGGGCTATAAAAGGCCCAGTCCCTGGCGGCCATTAGAAGGAGAATGATCAAAGAACACCAGAAGAAGAGGACTTGACCCCAGATTGACACCTGCCCTGTTAACCCCCTGAGGCAGCTGATAGCGCAGGCAGAAGAGCAGCAGAGGTTGCTGGCGTGGACCCTGACTGGCGTTCCAGTCAGAAGCGTGAGCAGTGACCTCTAGCCTTCAGCGCCTGGTCAGCGAGTGCCCAATTGCCCCTCAGAGACTTTGGCCATAGTTAGAGCCTCCCCGCCCCCCAGTGGTGAGATCGCAACTGCAACACTTAAAAGTGCCACCTTCAACTTAAGTGCCTCCTGGCGGGCGTTCGGACGTCTCCGAACCCACCGCCGTCGACGCGCTGTTTGTGGATAGAAGGTGAGGTGCTGCTCTGGGGCGGGGAAAGGCGGGCCTTCATTTGGGCGAGATTACTGTCTCTGCCCTGCCCGAGTGACTTGGGAGCTGGTGTGTGGGCAGGAACCCCCCCCATGAGTGAGCTCGGAGTGAGGATCGCGGAGCCCCTGGAACCCCCCTTCGCCCTTGGGAGAAGTGCCATACTGACTGGAGCGCTTACCGGTGCCGCCGAAGTGAGGTGGGCCGTCTCTACCCCTGAAGTTGCCGCGTTGTTGTGGAACTGTGATGCGGTCTCATTTTGAACTGTGCGCGCAGGTGTTTTGGCCCCTCCGGCAGCCCGTTCGACGGTCCCAATGCTCGTGAACTGGAGCCGCCTTCGGAAACCCCGCCTGCGCTGACAGAAGCGCACAGACTCCTCCTGCAGCAGTAGCATTGAACCGGCTGGCCGCGGAGTGTAATTGCCGTAGTCATTTTATGCCTTTATCTTCCAGATATACGCGCAGTGAGTTGTGAGTGCAACTCAGGGATTATCACGCGTATCTTGTGCCAGAGAGCCCGAACCCATGAACACTTCAAAAACTGTAAGAGCACGCATTCCGCATTGAATGACAAATGTAATGTGTTTACCCTGAAAGTGATTAATTGGTGGCAGCGATACCAGAATGACCCTGTGATATTTATGTGAAACGATCAGTATCTAACCTGCTAGGAAACTGTCCAGTCATTGCTGATATTTATTCCAGTCATTGCTGATATTTATTCCAGTCATTGCTGATATTTATTCCAGTCATTGCTGATATTTATTCCAGTCATTGCTGATATTTATTCCAGTCATTGCTGATATGTATCCCAGTCCTTGCTGATATTTATTCTAATGTATTGAATCCTTATATTTATCCAGTATATTTATTTATTAGAGTCCAACTATTTATTCCTGAGAAACCAGTACACAGCTAATCAAACCCATGTAAGAAATGTGAATGTGATTACCTAAGTGAACTTCCTTCAAACCCAGAGAACTTTTACATAAACGAAACTTATTTTTCTATAACAGTGGTGTGGTGTCCTTCTTTTTGTGTGGTGTGCAGGGAGTTATTATTTGGTCATAGCCGGCTTAACACAACAGCCTTCTACCGCCTTGTCACTCAAGCCAAGCTACCCCCTTTTGTGCTGGGCTTGCCTATCGCAGGTCCAACACTGCCTCTGCTAGGTTGTGTATTCCTTGTCTGGAGTTTGAATGCCAGCGCTGGGGGATTCCAAGAGACAGAATGAGTCAGCCCAGTGGTGAATAGAGAGATCTGCATCTAATTGGGAGGGAGGAGTTGCACCTGGGACCTGAATAGGGCAGGGACTTCCCTCCGCAATGCTGACTCCACCTCCTCTGATGTGTCTGATGTCTCTGCCCTGCACTGTGAAAGAAGAGAAGGAATCATGTCAACAAAGTGCTCCATGGCTGTGCTTTCCCTCCACAATGCTGGCACCAAACTCCTGTGGGGCGTCTGATATTTCTGCCCTGCACTGTGAAAGGAAAGAGGGAGTCCTGTAAACAGAGTGCTCCAGAACAGGTTTGGACTGGGCAAAGGCCCCTCAGCCTTTATAGAACAAAGAGAAAAGTAGTATAAATATTGGGACCTAGACCCAAGAACTTTAGATAACTTCTGGGAGCAAGATTAACCTTTTGCCAAGGAGAAGAACCAAGGAAACTGCAGGAGTTTCGACTGCCCCTCTGGCAGTGTGCTGTTTGCTGGGTTGGCCGGCAGGAGTTTCTTTATTGCCAAGGAAAGGATAAGGAACTTTTTAACCCCTTCAACGCTGATGACGATGAGGAAGATGGAATTTTACATGACCAATGTGTCCCCTGCGTGTACCCCATGTTTAATGTACGTGCATGTCATCCATGCATTTTCCCGCAAGTGGCCTGAGTAACAAGGCCTCTGCATTTACGTCCTACATTTATGATGCCAGTTATCCAGTCCTAAAGTCTCCCATGTAAGAAACGACAAGTTAGTGTTAAGGCCCATGTATTTGCATTGTGCACGTTTAAATCACGATGAACCACATTTGTGGCTCAGCCTGAGCCCATTTCTGAATTAAGGTTTCATGACTCCAGACACTCTGAGAGCTGCAGTCACATATCCCTGACCTCGCATACTTCTGGCTCAGCCGAAAGAGGCCCAGCACGGGGTTGCCAAGACATTATTGTGCATACAGTTATCTGCCTGCCCTACAGAGCCACATTCCTACCCGGTGAAGAAGGTAAACAGAACCCGACTGCAGAGATAGGGCCTAGCCTTTCTGTCTCCGTTTAAGTAAAATACAGAACTTGCATCCATAGAATACCCATGGCCCCCATGCAATGAACGAAGAAATATATGCCACCTCTGGCTTTTTAGTGATGAGCGACCCTTGCTTCAGATAATACATCCCCGGACTCAAGATATCAGATAGTACCAGACGTGCTGGTCGCCCTGACACTGAAGGCCTCTCTTCTAGACTGAATGTCGAGTTTTCCCCAGTTACACGTTAGTTGCACGTCATGATCAAGTTGCGCGCACAAGTAGGGCAAAGTTCCAGCCTGCCATGCAAACCCCCCTCCTTGTATCCACCCACCTATGACTCACCTATGACTCCTCCTCGAATGCACGCCCACATGTACGCCCACATACTCTTATCTTTTTCTTTCTCTTGCTCTGCCTGTAACGTTCCTCCCTATGTACAAGATTACGAAGCATATATATGTGTGCAATAAAGAAGGTTAGAAGAAGACCCTTCCTGAGCCTTAGTGGTGATGGAACCGATTCTCCCCTAACTCGAGTTATGAGAATAAAGCCCTTTTGAATCGGAGACCACGGACTCTGCCTCTCATTTAATGCATGATACTTTGTTTATTTAAGAAATTATGACAGGGTAATGATTTATTTACCACAACGAGCTGGGCTTGTCATGAGGTAGCCTCCTCGCACGCTCATGACGAGCCCAGCTCGTCACGTAACATGCGTTTTTTTAAAACTCAGCGTACGGGCGGAATTCCGCCCGCACGCATGCGGTTAAGGGCTTTCATCATCTTACAGAATATTCTCCAAGGGCTTGAATTTGTGCTTGCCTCCTGCTGAAGTTTCAGGGACAATAGACTTATGGGCACATGCATCAACCTATTTAGGAACTGCAAATGATGCGAATCGGTAAATTCGTCTGTTTGCTCTTCCTAAATACGTTTTTGGGATGCATGAAACAATGTTTCAAAATTCGCTTTTTTTTGCATTTCCTAAAAATGCGAATGCATTTAAGGAATCGCATTTGTGCGATTCCTTAAATGCAATGCATCAATTTTTAAAAAAATGCAAATTTTGAAATAGGAAGTGCAAATTAACACGAGGTTGACCCTCGTGTTAATTTGCGAAAATCTTTAAAAAAGCAAAAAAATGCATTTTTTTAACTTTCATGTTACAGACACACATGTCCTTAGGACATGTGTGTGTGAAACATGCACTTTAAAATACATTTCAGGGGTGCAGGGGGGTCCTTTGGACCCCCCTCTGCACCCTTGGAATGCATTAACAAATTGCGAATCGCATTTTCAAATTCGCAATTTGTAATTGCCTTCCCATTGACTCCTATGGGCCTTTTGGCCCATAGGAATCAATGGGATTAGCAAAATCGCAATTAGTAATTCGCATAATATTTGCGATTCGGTAAAAATTGCGATTTTTACCGAATCGCAAAATAATAGCGAAAATAATGATGCATAGCATTTTGCGATTCTTTATTTGCGATTCGGTAATTTTCGCAAATTAAGAATCGCAAAATCTATGAATGATGCATGTGGGTGTTAATCTCCAGCTCCCCTCAGAGTTTCCTTGCTGGGAATTCTGTTTGCCAAAGGCTGCGTGTCGCTGGGAGCTGGAAGCGCGACGCATAGAGAAGAAGCGTGACGCTGCCGCAGCTGAGATCGTCTCATCGCCGGAGAAGCGTGCCACCGCCACATCTACCAGGAAGCTTGTCTTCGTTGAAGCTGCCTGCTGTCACATCACCGGAGAAACGTGACGCCATCGAGAGGGTCGCCATCGCATCCCGGAGAGGCGTTTCACAGGGCCTGTCGCGGCTCCCAAGTACAGAGTCGTCACAAGGCTGCGAAAGCATCTACGCATCGTCATCGCATCATCGCATCAAGGGCACCGTCTTCTCGCACTGCACCAGGATTGTCGCATCGCGGCACCATCTTGCGCATCGCAACCGGACCGCAAGCCGAGAACCTACGCATCATCCCCGCACCGTTAAGGATCACAACGCATCCCGTACTCTGCGCAAGCATTGAGGCGCGACGTATCACCTCCCCCAGGGAACGAAACTGACGCATCTCCTTTTGTTTATTTGCGTTACTTATCCAGGTACGTTGTTGACAAATTTGTCGCATTTATCATCAACTTGAACTAAGCAACTTTTACCATCTTTTAAGTCAATCTTAAGTACAGTATGGTGGATTTTTGTCGTTTGTGGTCTTGTGTTAAGTCTATATAAAGAATACTTATTTTTATAAAACCTATGTTATGTCCATCTGTAGTGTTTTCACTGTATTCCTGTTTATATTCACATATGCTTAACACACATCCTCTAAGATAAGCCTGTCTGCTCGTGCCAATCTACCAAGGAGGTGAGCAGGGATTATTTAGGAGTGGAATCCCCTTATCCTGACTTAGAAGTAAGGGTCCCTATTTGGACAAATGTGAATAACATTGCCAACTAGAGACCCCCAGATGGATGTATGTCAATACATCGCATAGTAATACCACGCATGCCATTACAACGCGGGTATTACTACGCAATGACAATGACATCGCATACCATTACATCGCATACTTTTACCACGAGGATGCCTTTACCGCTCATGCCAAAGGCATGCGTGGTAAAGCTATACTTGTGGTAAAAGTATGCAAGGTGAGTTACATTCCTACCCCTACAACTACACAACAGACTACTCCCACCCCTACACTACCCCTACCCAAAAACACTACCACACTACTCCGTTACCAACACTACTCCCACCACTACACTACCCTAATTTCTAAACCCTAAAACACTACTACGCTACCCACACTACTCCCACCCCTACACTACCCTGAACCCTAAAACACTACTACGCTACCCACACTACTCCCACCCCTACACTACCCTAAACCCTAAAACATTACAACACTACCCACACTACTCCCACCCCTACACTACCCTAAACCCTAAAACACTACTACGCTACCCACACTCCTCCCACCCCTACAGTACCCTAAACCCTAAAACACTACTACGCTACATACACTACTCCCACCCCTACACTACCCTAAACCCTAAAACACTATGCTACCCACACTACCCTAAACCCTAAAACACTACTACGCTACCCACACTAATCCCACCCCTACACTACCCTAAACCCTAAAACACTATTACACTAACCACACTACTCCCACCCCTACACTACTCTAAATCCTAAAACACTACTATGCTACGCACACTACTCCCACCCCTACACTACCTTAATCCCTAAAACACTACTACGCTACTCACTCTACTCCCACCTCAACACTACCCTAAACCCTAAAACACTACTACGCTACCCACACTACTCCCACCTCTACACTACACTAAACCCTAAAACAATACCACGCTACCCACACTACTCCCACCCCTACACTACCCTAAACAATAAAACACTACACTACACAAACACTACTACACTACCCCAAACACGGAACACTACACTACACAAACACTACTACACTACCCTAAACCCTGAACACTACACTACACAAACACTACTACACTACAACCTAAATCACTACACTACAACACTACCCTAAATCCTAATACACTACAATAAACAAACATTACAACACTACACTACCCTAACACCTAAATCACTACACTACATAAATACTACACTACCCTCCCTAATACACTAAACTAAACAAACACGACAACACCACAACACACACTAAAATGTTTTAAAAAAACACACACAACACAAGCATTACCACACTACTTTTAAACTACCCTAAACACTACAAAAGTAACCCCCACCCCATGCACAAACCCCATTACCTCTCTCCTCTCTAGCTTCACCATCAGATCCTGCTTCCTCCTTCCAGCGGTGCTTCACGTTGTTGTGAGGAAACAGCCTAAGTTTCCTCACAACGACTTGGATAGCCGCCGTCACCTTTACACATTACATCGCATACGTTGTAAAAGCGCATGCAATGTAATGGTATGCGTGGTTTTACCACGCGTTGTAACATCGCATGCGTTGTAACGCATGCGATGTAAAAGCAACACTTGGTAAAACCTGCATTGTAATGACTGCCCCCCCCCCCCCCCCCCCAGATCTAACATTGGTGGTCTGCGGTGAGGATTTGGACCTGCATTTGTGACTCGTATACAGTAATTGGTGTACACTACTAGTGAGTGCAGACCAAACGCGATCACAGGCTTTTTTTGGTAAAATTTGTTTCCTTAGACTGTTATTTTTTCCCGAAAACTCCCAATTCTCACTACCATGAGTAGACCAGCATCTGTTGTATCTATGGATCTCAAATTTGATGAAGAGAGGTTGGAAACCTACTCTTTGAAACAGCTCAGGCATCTCAGCAAGAAATTGAAAGTTGCTACACCAGGCATTTCTAAAAAAGATGACTACCAAAAGGAGCTGAGGGCCTGGGTAGAAGCAAGCAATGCCCCTGATCTTGTGGTGGAGCCACCTGGGGTTGCAGATGGGCAACTGGATAGGCCAGTGTTTCCAGCCAGCGGAGGGGTACCGTCCCCACCTGGCAGTAGTATCTCTTCATAGGACCGGTCCCCCAGAGAGTTGGAAGACAGAGAGAGAAATAGGGCACACAAGCTGGAGATGGCTAAGCTTAAGATGGAGAGTCAGAGGGAAGCAGAGAATAACAGATTGTCCTTGTAGAGAGAGAAAATGAGAATGGAACATGAGAGGATGTTGAGGGAGTTAGAGATCAAGGCAAAGGGCTTAGAGATCTACCCCTCTGGTGGCAGTGCATCATCTGTGCCTTCAGAAGGCAGGGTATATATTCCCAAGGATGTCATCAAAGATTTCCATAAAAAGGAAGATATTGGGCAGTTGTTTGCAGCTTATGAAATAGCAATGTTGGCCCACCTGGTCCCTGAGAAGGATTGGGGAGCTGGTTTGTGGGGCCGCTTTGTGAGTGAGGAGAGGGATACTTTGTTAAACCTGCCCAAGGAGAATAGGATGTCTTATGCCCACATGAAGGAAGCACTGATGGAAAGATATGGTTTGACTGCAGAACACTAGAAATAGGTTCAGGAATTGTAAGAAACTGGAGGGAACCACTTGGGTAGAATGTGTATCTTTCTTTTGCAGAGCTATGGATGGTTGGGTGAGGGGTAGCAAAGTGGATAATTTTGGAGCGCTCTATGATTTGATTGCCAGGGAGCACTTGTCTGCTAATTGTTTTCCAGAGCTATGCCAGCACCTTATTTATAGGAAGCTAACTAACCCTAGGAAGCTTGCTGAGGAGGCGGACCGCTGGGCCAGTACCAGGGTCCACAAGGGTCATGTGGGAGACTCAGCTGAAGGTGGGCTGGGTCCCCAGCAGAAGAGTGGGGGTGACAAGGGTAAACAGAGGGAGTTACAGAAAGTTCCCCAAAGTAATTCGCCAAAGGAACCAAGGTAAGGGTTCCCAGCCTCCCCCTGCGAAGAAGTCAGAACCCCGACATGTAAACCTGTTCCAAGGGGGCCTGTTACTTTCTTTCAGTGTAAACAGGTGGGACACCGTAGGTATGATCCCCAGTGTCCCCAAAAGGGTCAGTATGTGCCACCCCGTGCACCCCGTCAGATGGCCAGTGTAGTCCTGGGTGGGGAGGAGATGGGGGCCCAAGGTCGGTGGGGTCCCGCAGAAATGTCCCTTGTCTCATTAGGAGACTTTGAGATGGTCCCAAAAACTCAGCTGCCTGATAACACTAAGAAGTACGGGCAGTGGGTGACCCTCAATGGCCATAGAGTGGAGGCTCTTAGAAACACCGGAGCCAGTGTGACAGCTGTCAAGTGTCACTTGCTGTCTGAAGAGCAGGTGGTCCCCAATGCATTCTTCCCAGTTGTTGCCGCTGACAACACAGAGAGCCATTGCAAGGTGGCTCATGTTCCCTTTGAGTGGGTGTGGTCTCTGGTACTCTTCAAGTAGCTCTGATGCCTGCCTTGCCTGTTGATTGTTTGTAGGCAATGATTTTGAAATCTCCCCTTGGGCTAAGTTGGAGAAGAAGGCTAATTTAGAGATGTTGGGTCTGCCTGAGTGGGTTGTGTGACCACTCGGTCTATGGCGGTATACATTAAAGTGGTCCCAGTGTATTAACAGCTTTCTCATGGAAGGGAAAAACACAGATAAAGAAAATATTCAACAGTATCTAAATGAAAGCAAAAACAGTGATTTGCAACCAATGTTATTTAATCACATTGGGAATAAGCTTTTCATGTAGATAGAAATTCATGGCAAAACAACCTAACAAGGTATCAAATTCAAATGAGTGGTGCCCAGAAAGGGGGGGCAGGATAAGATGGTAAGTGATGGGAGAGAAAGTTTTGTGGTGGTGACAAATTATCACAGCTCTGGTATATATTGATTATATACCGGATGGTCAAAGTCACAACATTGTATACATATTTGCCATATAACACAAGAGGTCACAATCTATTTATCACTGTCGATTGGGTATTGGCAAGTGTTCTAAAGTCGACGCTTCAACCCCTTTTCCTTGGGTATCTTGAACCTTACTAGCGGGGTCTTCATCAAGACAAGTGTGAAGTGATAGGGGCTGGGGACACCTAAAAATAGAAGAACGGTGTATCGGACTGCAAACTAAAAAACTAAAATAAAGTCCCAGGAAGCTGGGAAGGGTTACTCAATATTACCATAAGTGTTGCGGCAGAAGGGCAGGGGGTTTCTCTCAAAGTTCAATACTGGAGAAAAGGGGCTCCAAGGCTCTCCAAAGTACAGTGTATCGGTAGGATTGAGGCGTCACCTGTGTGATAAAGGTGACCATTAGCCAGAATAAACAGGCATAAAACCAGAGGTAATACGCCGCATTTAGAGGACCACTGTGCACTTACTGAATGTGCGTCTGCCATGTGTGCACAGTTCCAAGTAGTTATAAGACTTCTTCTCTGGTGGGCTGAGTAGTCCCGAAAAATCAGTAAGATTGAGATAAAGCCTGAATCATAGGAAGTACACATTTTGAATCTATGGAGGAGAGTAAAAACCAGCTAAGAAAACCATGTCATGAATCAAATATCGTAAGTGCTAATTCAAAAGACAGAAATGGTATGCACTATCGGTGGTGAGTCAGAACGGTTCAGGCGTCACAGGTGTTGAAAAAAGTAATCGGAAAGCACTATCATGAATCTTGCAAGTACATTAACATCTATCGTTACATAAATGGTGGGTGCATACAATTCTAATAAACAGCTCGCCTATAGCGAACTATAGTGCAAAATAGTTAAACGAAACTGGCACACAAAAAGGCTTGTGGTGCCGCGACCGGTTTATTTTAAGAAAATAGTGGTGGATTGGACTAGCATGACGCTGCTGATTTTGCTCAACGCCCTAGTTGGTCGCTCAGGTGAGTGATCATCGACGTCGGGGACTGCTGAAAGGATGGAATCCGGCATGTGCATGAATTCGCAGAGCACGTGGCGGTTGTCGTGAAATAGAAAACAGACCGGTTGACAGTTAAAACACGAGCGGGTAATTTACAAAATGATTTAAGAAAGAAACAGCCATAGTAAAATGAAAAACAGCTCGGTTGACAATTAAAAAATGAGCGGATGATTTACAAAGCGGTTAAAGAAAGGAGAAGACATAGCGGTTAATATGTCATGTTGGACCTGGTTGTTGAAAAAAGGTCAAATTCTTTCAATATAACTGAAGGTACTAGTGTGATAGTGCCTCAACCTATGGGGCCACAGTATCAAAATGGTGCCAGTAAAAGCTTACACGATCGGCAACTGGACAGCGTTTTTGGAAACAGCCTGTGTTCGGCGTACTGCTGTTAGATATACAGAGGAAGCTACTTTGCTAGCGTGCACGCGAGCACTATGCGTGACGCGTCAGAAATTAATCAAACGTGAAGAATGACTTAACCCCCATAAGTTCAAGGGCCAATTGTGTAAGTTAAGGGAATTAATTTAAAAACTACATAAAGGCAGAGTTAGTACTGTATTCAAGTGAATGAGGGTCGGTTGTAGAGGATTGCTCATATCTCGCACAGACATTTATAGAAGGCATGAATATAAATAACGTTTAATCTACACAAAGACTTCATTGTGAGTATTGGTACATAGATCCCAAGCAATGTGTAACCTTCAGGTAACAAAAAGCAACCCAAGGAACAAATGATATAAATATAATATTGAGCCATGATTTATCACCTTGAGCATTATGTAGTAATTCAAATGGGACATAACAGCTCCTATAACATAAAGGATCAAAAGTATATTGTCCTGTGCACCAAGGTCATACACTTCATTGTTAATACATTAAAGACCAGTGGTGTTGGTGCTCAAAAGAGGCAAATAGAAGCATTTCCTTTGTATGCAATACAAGATTCATCAATCTACGAATTGGCATATGCATGTTGAGACAGATACTGCTGGCCAACATGTTACGCAGAAATGGCAGTTAAAAAATGGACAGTGAATTACATATGTATGCAAAAACAAATGACCAACTAGTGCAGGGCTCGCATGATAGTCTTATAGTACGATTATATGTGCCACATGGAGATAGAAAGGGGTGGCCATTGGAAAGAGAACTCGGGTTGGAACCAACATCATTGTCTAAGGAGTCTATTGTATACTCAGACATGCCAGTTGGGCATTACTGGTATCCTGTTCACTGAGACCATTCGTGATGGAGTCCAATCTTATCATCCATTTGGATTCTCTTACATTCAAAATAGAGCTGATGTCACCTCCTCTCAGACCCAACTATGCTTTTTCCAGAACAAGTCATTTCATTTGGTCTGGTGGGTGACATTAATTGACAAAATTATCAACAACGGGCGCTCCCTGCACCTGGCATCGTATTCTGCTTTGATGCTGAAGTATCCTCATCTTGACCTTCTGCTGGGTCTGGCCCACGTACAGTAGGCCACATGGGCACACAATTCCGTAGATCACGTTTATAGAATTACAGTTGGTGTATCCCTGTAAGTCAATCATATGTTGGTTATGTGTGAAGGTTTTTGTCTGTACAGTGGTTGCACACGCCTTACATTGACCGCATTTGTGGTGGCCTTTTATTGGTGGTAGATTCCACATGGACTGAATAGTAGGATTCTTTTCTGTTGCTAGGAATGAATGAACCACGTGGTCCTTGATGCATTTAGCTTTTCTAAAAGCATGCACAGGTGGCTCTGGTTGTTTGATGTCATCAGCCATTAGACCCCAATGTTTATTGATCACTTTTTTTATTGCATTGCTCTGTGTTGAAAAAGTCGTCACACAGGTTAGCCTCTTCAAAGAAGGATCTTGTCTATTTCTCAGGGTTAGTAGATCATCTCGTGGGCTGAACCACGCCCTCTTCTGCGCTCTCCTGATCATTCTTCTTGGGTACCCCCTGGCTATGAGTCTGGCATCTAGAATATCGGATTCTTTCATGTAGTCAGTTTTTTTAGAGCAATTCCACTTAATCTGAAAAAATTGGACAACCGGGAGATTGTCTCGCAGTGCCCTCGGGTGGTGGCTGTTGTACCTCAGTAACGAATTACATTCCGTAGGTTTACGGTAGAGGGTAGTCTACAGTTCATTGCTATCAAAACAGATCTTAATGTCAAGAAATACGATTTCAGTTGGGTCTGACTGCTTTGTAAATTTGATGTCTGGGTCACATTGGTTAAGCCAATCATAAAAGAGACTAAGTTTGATTTCCTTTCTAGTCCATATCATCAAGATATCATCCATGTATCTTCTCCATAGATATATCCTCCGTTGGTGTGGGTTGTTTGAGAAAATGAAAGATTGTTCAAAATGACCCATATAAATAATACCCAACTCTCAGGCGAAGGCTGCCCCCATCCCCACACCCTTTCTCTCAACATAGTAGTGACCTTGATAAGAGAAGAAATTCTTCTTCATTGCTATTGTTAGCAAGTCGATGATGAACTTAGTGGGCACTTCCATGGGTGCTGGGCGCCTGTCAAGATACTTGGTTATGACATCCACTGCTACATCTTGTGGGATACTCGTGTATAAAGAGACCACCTCACAGGTCAATCACAGTTGTTGGGCTGGATTATATGGACGTTCATCGATCAGTATTATAGTTTGCATTGTGTCCCTTAGGTATGCCGTCATATTCTCTGCTATAGGCTTTAGAAAAAAGTCAATGTATTTGCAGAGGGGTTCCACCAGAGAACCACAGGCAGACACTATGGGCCTGCCAGGGGGGATGGACATATCCTTGTAGATTTTTGGTAAAGTGTAGATCGTGGGTAAGCGTGGGTGTAATTGATTCAAGTATTCGTACTCCAATTTGCTCAGAAAACCAAGTTCTAAAGCCTCAGAAGTAAGATTCAGGATTTCAGTGGACAAATCCTTTGAAGGGTCAGTTCGTAGTTGGGCATAGCTAATGCCATCCTGCAGTTGTCAATGGATTTCCAGTTTATAGTCTATTGTGTCCGGTGGGTGGAAACTTTCCCATGGCTCTCCGGCTGGAAGTGCACCTGCTTGCGTCCCACACTCCGTCCTCGCTGGTAGTTCAATTGTTGGCCTCTCCGTGGGACCCGCTGCCAATTTGTACCACGTCCTCTCCGTGGTCTCAATTGGCCCACGTCTAAAAAAGGAGGATAACTCTGGGGTGGGTACCAGTTGTCACGGTATCCGTAGCTTGCGCCTGTGGTCTGTTGGTCAATGTCACTGTCCGTGCTTGCGGACGAATCAGAAAAAGTGGTATAGTTTCTTCTGCCCCTGAAGCCTCCTCTGCCTCTTCCAGTGTATCACCCTTGGTTGTCCTTGAATAGTAATCCTTGTTGATATACGGATACGTATTCTTTTTGTCATAAAAGTGTATATCCTTGGCTAGTTTGTCCAATTTCTTGTTCTGAGTTGTAGTCTCGAAATCCTTCAAGCTTTTTCCTAAATTTTCAAGCACCTCTTTGGCGTTGGATAATGCAGCGTCTCCACTCAGTCTATGGCAGCCAAGGATGTTCAAGAGATCCTGGAGCCTGGAAGTATGGCACAGGAACCTGCCTTAAAGAGAAACTAGCCCCCATTGTTCCCACGGTCCAGGAGGAGGCAGACCTTGAGGGGGTGCCCTGGAACCTACAGGGGAGCACGTTTCTGAACTGGGGAACCTAACTGAGCTGACCCATTGGCAGCAAGAAGGGGGCCCTCAAGGGAGTTATTTTGTGCAGAGCAGAAGAAGTGCCCTTCTCTTGAGGGTTTGAGGCAACAGGTCACAAACCAGGCAGCAGGTGATCAGTCAGGATCACATTGGATCTACTGGGAGAACGGCCTCCTGTATAGCGAGCCTAATGTTGCTGAGCCTGGGTCAGCCCGTGTGCTGGGGTACCCCAGCGCTTCAGAGCCTTCCTACTGGGCTTGGCTCATGATGTACCTTTAGCTGGACATCTGGGGCAGGAAAAGACCTTTGAAAGGTTTGTCACCCACTTTTATTAGCCCCAGATGCGTAAGAATTCAGATACTCATTGTATGACTTGTCAAACTTGTCAGGCAAGTGGGAAAAGTGGAAGGAACCCCAAGGATCCTCTCCAACCTTCCCCTCTAGTCAGTACCCCCTTTGAACGGGTAGGCATTGACATCGTGGGCCCACTTGACCCCAAGACAGCCATGGGCAACAGGTTTATCCTGGTCTTGGTGGACCATGTTACCCGGTACCCGGAAGCCATGCCGCTCAGGACAGTGACGGCCCCGTGGTGGAACGTGCACTGATTGGGATTTTCTCCTGTGTGAGGTTCCCCAGAGAGTTGGTGTCTGACTGAGGTACAAACTTCAGGGCATATTAACAAGTAAGGGCATTACATTATCGCCGCTTTTATCGGCAGGAAACTGCCGATAAAATGGCGATAATGGGCTTGATAATATGCTCTATGAATTCCAATCGAAGCTCATGTTAGATGTCTTCACATCTAACATGAGCTTAGATTGAAATTCATAGAGCATATTATCAAGCCCATTATCGCCGTTTTATCAGCAGTTTCCTGCCGATAAAAGCAGCAATAATGTAACGCCCTTACTTGATAATATGCCCCTTCATTTCCAGTTATATGAAGTCTCTGTGGAAGGAGTGTGGTGTTACCTATAAATTCACCACTCCTTACCACCCACAAGGTAATGTATGGTTGAGAGATTCAGCCGGACCCTTAAAGGCATGATCATGGGTCTTGAGGAACTGATGAGGCATAAGAGGGACGTCCTCTTGCCATGCCTTCAGTTTGCTTACCATGAGGTGCCACAACAGTCCCTAGGGTTCAGCCCCTTTGAACTGTTGTATGGACACCAGGTAAGAGGGCCTTTGAGTCTGGTCAAGGAAGGTTGGGAGCAATCTGCCAGGAAACCTCCCCAGGATGTATACAGTTACATGCCGGCCTTCAGGAACCAGACTCGGCGATTCAGACAGCTCGCTCAGCCGAATCTGTTGAATCTGGAAGCCAGCCAAGAGGACATGAAGCGGTGGTATGATCAGAAGGCACCTATGACAAAAAAGGACCCTTGTGTCAGCCTGGATAGAAAGTTTGGGTCATGGCCCCTGTAGAGCCTTGTACGCTCCAGGACAGGTGGACTGGACCATATGAGGTGGTGAAGCGCAAGAGTGATGTCACCTATCTGGTGAACTTGCAGTCTCCCAGCAAACCTTTGAGGGTCCTGCATGTTAACAGCCTGATGCCCCACTTAGAAAGGTCTGAAGTGGCATGCACCTAGCGACAGATGATGGAATGGAGGAGGAGACAGAGCCTCTTCCTGACCTCCTGTCTGCCACAGAGCAAGGTGGGTCAGTGGATGATGTCAGCCTCGCTGCCACACTGACCCCTGATCAGCAGCAAGATTGTCGCCAACTGTTGGGACAATTCTCTGATCTATTTTCCTTGGTTCCTGGTGTCACGGAGTGGTGCGTCCACGATGTGAACACTGGAGACAGTCCTCCTGTGAAGCACAAGGCTTACAGAGTGACTGCCAAGGTCAGAGCTTTCATTAAGGAGGAAGTCTCCAAGATGTTTACCTTAGGGGTGATTGAGTCCTCTAGCAGTCCTTCGGTCATCCCAGTGGTTTAGGTCCTAAAGACTGCCGCGCCTGGTGCCACACCTGAACTCCGGTTCTGTGTGGACTACCGAGGGCTCAATTCAGTCACCAGGACTGATGTGCACCCCATCCCCAGAGCTGAGGAGCTCATTGATCGGTTAAGGAATGCCCGGTACCTCATCACGTTTGATTTGACACCTGGGTACTGGCAGATCGCCTTGACTGATGGGGCTAAAGAGAGGTCAGCATTTTCCACACCAGATGGGCACTACCAATTCCGGGTTATGCCTTTTGGGATGAAGAATGCCCCTGCCACCTTTCAGAGGTTGGTCAACCAGGTGTTGGTTGGACTGGAGTATTTCAGTGCCCCCTACCTGGATGACATTGCAGTGTTCAGCGCCAGTTGGAAAGAACATCTGCGCCACCTCTGGGAAGTGTTGATGACACTGCAAAAGGCAGGCCTCACGATCAAGGCGAGTCGGTGCCAGATCAGGCAGGGTTCTGTGGTGTACTTGGGGCACCAGGTTGGGAGCGGCAAGGTGGCGCCCCTGCAACCCAAGATTGATACCATCCTGGCATGGGATCCCCCATAGACTCAGACACAGGTGAGAGCCTTTTTAGGACTCATGGGGTACTACAGGAGGTTTGTCAAGGGGTATGGCAACATTGTTGCACCCTTGACTGAGCTGACATCCAGGAAGCAGCCCAAGAAAGTGAACTGGACTGACACCTGTCAGAAGGCTTTTGACGTCCTGCAGGCTGCCATGTGCACAGCACCCGTGCTTCAGGCATCCAACTTCTCATAGGAATTCATTGTTCAAACAGACGCTTCAGAGCATGGAGTGGGGGCTGTTCTATCACAGATAAATGAAGAGGGCCTAGACCAACCTGTAGCCTTCATCAGTAGGAGGTTACTTCCACAGGAACAGAGGTGGTTTTACTGATTACCTCCTCTGTTTTTGATATGCTTTGATGGTTACATGCTTTGGGCACTGTGCCACAGCTATCCAGTGACACAGTGCAAATGCTCCCTATGTTACATTGATGTAATAATTAGTAAATCCATGAATGGGTTATTTGATTTACTTTTCAGACCCTAATACTGTGCACCATGTGTGCCCAGGGCTTGTAAATCAAATGCTGCTGGTGGGATTGTAGTGCTGGTTGTGCCACCCACAGAAGTAGCTTGTAAAATGTGTCTCAGGCTTGTCATTGCAAAGCCTGTGTGCAGTCTGTAACTGCCATGTCAATTTGGCAAGTGCACCCCCTTGCCAGTCCCTAAACCTTCCCTTTGCTTCATAACAGACACCCCTATGGTAGGCCCAAGGGCAGGGTGCATTGTAAGTATAAGGGAGGAAATGCCCTGGTGTGTGTAGCATGTCTTAATCGTGAATTACAGCCATTTTCGTTTTTCACTATTGCAAGGCTACCTGTTCTTCATAGGCCTGAATGGGCAGTTAGAATATTACATCTTATAATCCTAAGTGACTCAGGGAACATGGTAGAAATTCGAATTTAGTATGCCTGAACTCAGAATGATGAAATACTTCTTTTAGTAAATTGTGTTTTAACATTCTGCGTTTGAAAATACCACTTTTAGAAAGTAGGTCTTTTCTTGTCTAACTATCCTTAACCTGCCTCTGGTAGGTTGTGTATTCCTTGTCTAGAGTTTGAGTGACAGGGCTGGGGGACTCCAGGAGACAGAATGAGTCAGCCCAGTGGTGAATAGAGAGATCTGCATCTATATGGGAGGGAAGAGTTGCACCTGGGACCTGAATAGGGCTGGGCCTTCCCTCCACAATGTTGGCTCCACCTCCTGTGGTGTGTCTGATGTCTCTGCCCTGCACTGTGAAAGAAAAGAAGGAATCATGGCAACAAAGTGCTCCAGGGCTGTGCGTTCCCTCCACAATGCTGGCTCCACCTCCTGTGAGACTTCTGATGTTTCTGCCCTGCGCTGTGAAAGGAAAGAGTGAGTCCTGTAAACAGAGTGCTCCAGAACATGTTTGGACTGGGCAAAGGCCCCTCTGCCTTTAGAGAACAAACAGAAAAGTAGTATAAATATTGGGACCCAGACCCAAGAACTTTAGATCACTTCTGGGAAAAAGACGAACCTTTTGCCAAGGAGAAGAACCAAGGAAGCTGCTGGAGTTTTGACTGCCCCTCTGCCAGTGTGCTGTTTGCTGGGTTGGCCTGCAATGGTTTCTTTATTGCCAAGGAAAGGAGAAGGAACTTTTTGAGGACTTTCATCATCTTACAGAATATTCTCCAAGGGCTTGAATTTGTGCTTGCCTCCTGCTGAAGTCTCAGGGACAAAAGACTTCATCTCCAGCTCCCCTCAGAGTTTCCTTGCTGGCAATTCTTTCTTGCAAAAGCCTGCGTGTCGCTGGGAGCTTGAAGCACGACACATCGAGAAGAAGCGTGACGCCGCCACAGCTGAGATCGTAGCATCGTTGGAGAAGTGTGCCACCACAGCATTTCCCAGGAAGCGTATCTTCTTCGAAGCTGCCTGCTGTCGCATCACCGGAGAACCGTGACAGCATCAAGAGGGTCGCCATCGCATCACCAGAGAAGCATGCCTCAGGGCCTGTCGCGGCACCAAAATATAGAGTCGTCCCAAGGCTGCCAGGGCATCTACGCATCGTCATCGTCATCGCATCGTCGCATCAAGGGCACCATTTTCTCGCACCGCACCAGGATTGTCGCATCGCATCGAGGTGCCATCTTGCGCATCGCAACCGGACCACAAGCTGAGAACCTACGCATCATCCCCGCACCGGGGAGGATCACAACACATCTCCTACTCTGCGCAAGCATTGAGGTGCGACACATCATCTCCCTTTGCGAGCCTTTTGTTTATTTTGCGATACGCATCCAGGTACGTTGTTGAGAACTTTGTTGCATTTATCATCAACTTGAACTAAGCAACTTTAACCATCTTTTAAGTCAATCTTAAGTACAGTATTGTGGATTTTTGTCGTTTGTGGTCTTGTGTTAAGTTTATATAAAGGATACCTATTTTTATAAAACCTGTGTTGTGTCCATCTGTAGAGTTTTCACTGTATTACTGTGTATATTCACAAATGCTTAACACACTGCCTCTGAGATAAGCCTGTCTGCTCGTGCCAAGCTACCAAGGGGGTGAGCAGGGGTTATTTAGGAGTGTAATCCCCTTATCCTGACTTAGAAGTAAGGGTCCCTATTTGGACAAAGGTGAATACCACTGCCAACTAGAGACCCCCAGATCTAACAATCAGTGCACTGTTTTCACTGACATCCTGTTTCTGAGAGATGAAGGCCTTTTTAAACCAATCTATGTCTGTTTTAACAATTAAGGCTGGATTAAAACACATGCCAGGAGAGCTCAGCTTGGTCGCACCCTCTTGAACATATCTAAGTCAAGAAATCCTGAAAGCAAAGTTGAGTCTCACATAGGCACCTAATAATCCTTCTATTAATCGCAGATTTAGGCTTAAGCCATGCAGACAGCCAGACTTACATGGATTGCGTCTGACATAAAGCCTTGCCCCAATTTCTCAAGGACAATAAATATAGGTCGGCTTTATGGCACTAAGAAATAGATTTTCAGTAATTTGAAGGCTAGTAATGTTAGCATAACCCCCGATATCACAGCCATACACTGCAATAGACTCCCAATTTGGTTCATAAATCTCTATAATAGCAGCTGCAGATATATGCCCCAGCCTACTGGCAAAGTCAAAAATAGAAGCAATGCTCCAGGAAAAAGCATGTCTCCTGGCCTTGACCTGGGGTAACTAGCTAACAGAAGTGTCACATAAAATGCCAAGGAAGGTGAATGTATTTAATTTGCTAATGGCACTACTATTAAAAATATGAGTTCTACTATTGGCTGATTTAGGACCCGCTATTGTTGGATGGGACTTTATGAAATTAGTACCCAAGTCCAAGCTGTCCATATAAGAAACAAAAGTATCCAGTAAAAACTGCGACCCTTGTGCTGTTCTAGAGACTGAAAGAATGTCAGCTGCATAAGGAAGTGCTGGCAGTGGTCAGCATCCTACCAAAGGCATGTTCACCTCCCATAAATCAAGACCCTTTTTAGACACATACAAGGTGAATAAATATGGAGTCAGAATACAACCTTGGCAAACACCTTGTCTAAGTGAATAGTGATCAGTGCATTCCCTCTTATCGCCAAACGTTACAAAACCAGAAAAGTTCCATGTAATTCATGCAATTAAATGGCAATGTTTTTTTAATCCACATATCCAGCATTGTAAGCCACATGTTATCTCTATTCACTCGATCTAAAACAGATGACAAGTCCAAAATGGCAAGATGTATAGCTCCGATTGACCTTCTATGTATTTGTTTCTAAGAATATACAGATTCAAGCATTGATCCACAGTCCCTCTACCATGATGAAAGCCATACTGTACTTCAGAAAGAAAGTGGCTCTCGCTAGCCCAGGATATCAATCTAGAAAGGACCAGTCTCCCAATCACTTTCACCACCAAATCTGTCAGTGAAATAGGGCGATGACATAGAGGATGGCTCCTATAGCCTTTTTAAAAGAACGGAACAATCACAGAGTTAGCCCAGGCCTTTGGGAGAATATGTCTGAGAGTCGCATTAAAATGGATTGTCAAAAACAGAGGCCAAAGAGTGACTACAAAGGGGCCAGGGGATTTTTATGTCCTCATTTTGCAACAGGTAGTAATTGTCCTCCTGAGGAATCAGTGCTCTCCGCCAATCAAGCAGACACACTTCAACATGGATGAGAACTTCTCCAACATATACTCCTTTGAGCTAGAAACTTCAGTGGCCTTCATATGAGTCACTTCCCCAGTTTCATCCAATAGGCAACTCCATTTCATTATTTACCCTTGCACTATTTTGCCCCTCTCACAATTGTAGCTTAAATTTGTTGAGCCTCATAAATTATTTCATGTATGATTTTTTTTCCTTATTTCAGATTAACCTCAGCTACCATATCCAGTGTCCTAAGTCCTCCAATGGATCTTCTCTGTGCGCAAACGGACTGGAATATTTAGGTGATGAGCGATTAATATATGAGGGCCTGGTATAGATCATCATTAGCATTCAATAATAGAAAAAATCTCTCATGTAAAATCCCCCACTCTTAATAAGTTGACCCTCAAATCAATTTTTAAATTAGCCACAACCAAATCAATGAAGCTCAATCAGCAGAATATTTCATCACAATATATTTCTATTAGGTATCAAAAGATTAGCACATAGCCTTAATTTCAAACTTAATAAGCGTTTGTTAATTCTGCAAGAATCGAAAGTGAGAGATATCTTCCTCAGCAGAGTGAGATTTTATTCAAAATAGAATAGTGAATGAGCAGGAATTCAGCTGAATCTCACACCAACCCTTTAGGAAAGTTCAGCCAATACTGAATGACCAGTTCCAGATCTTAGACAGAATCATCTGCCTCTGTTTGCACTGCGGCGTTCATGCCACAGCTGCTCTGTAATGAACCCTTGCAGCCACAAAGGTTCCACTATGATAGCATACAAGCTGGCAGCAAACGCAGTATTTCGTCATAGTTCCTGCTGTTTCTGAAAGTCCAAATCATCAGTCTCAGTAACACAAGATGGGTAGAGGAGAAACTCCCTTTAGTTCACAATTTAGGCAATTATACTCCATTGATTCCAGGTTTACACCCTTTGGCATCACCAAATTTGTCAGACCACTCTATCTCATTGGTCGCCCTCAATCGGATGAGTTGATGTAGGAAGTAAAAGCATACAAATCCAAAAGAATGTGGTAATCCATTTGCTCACAATTTCCTTAGAACCATTGTAGTTTTGTCATATGATCGTTTGTTGCATGTAGAAAGTAGGCAAATTTATGCTGTCATCTCTTGTCAGTCTATTCCAAGCACTACTCTAGGAAGTAACACTTTTGATGCAAGTCTTGTCAAGTAGGCTACAAACGTGAAAGTGGACACTTAAGTGTTAGAACGGAAGTGGAAACTTCACAAAAAGCTTTCACAGGCCTCAGACTATTCCGTTTATAAGTTCATAGTAGAAAAGGAAGCAGAGTTTAAGGCCTTCAATAAATACAGCTCAAAACAGGGAATTTGTGCTAAAATATGTATCTCACAATACATAGAACAGTACATTAATTCTGCAACTAAGCATCACTTCATTATAAATGGAAATTAACTCATGTAAGTATAGGGTACTCATAAAGTTTTAACACTAACTATCAGTTCTTATAACATTTTGAACGTCTCTTTGCAAGTTATACATTAATACATCATACAGGATTTAAAAGCATACTTGAAATGAACCTTTACGAAGTGCATATAATAACATAACCTTGTGTAACATCTTTGTCTTGTTTATGTCAGTGCTCAAGTTCCACATTCTACTGTTATCTAGTATCCGAAAACATAAAGCAGCTTTATTCTTATATAGAATCTTTCTGTGTTATTTACCAGATTAATCTAAGTATAAGTACACGTCACTAAAATGTCAAATTTCACATCAGCTTATTCACTGTTTGGTGTTATCAGATATCTGCTTCTAACATTTTGCATGCTTTTATATGCTGTATCTAAATCAGAACTTCATTTGTGCGTTTCTTGAAACATGGAAACCTAAAACACCCTATGACATTATAATGTGAAATAGTGTCACAATCCGTTTTCTATCCAAACTTGTCGTAGGTACGTCAATGACAACATCTCTGCTCCATCACCACCATTAGTTAATCGACAGCCCCATCCACTGATGAACCTTTGTGAGTCAACCTCCTAGCCTGCAACTCTGAACATAACCACTCTGTAGACTCGGGGGGGGAGAAATCCATTCCATACACAATTCCCTTCTATCCAGCAAAATCAGCTAGAATAAAATTGATTGCTGTTATTTGGGCAGCTTAACCACCGACTCCAAAAAATCTTACCCACTTCCTGCCAGAAGGGTTGAATACCAAGACACTGCAAAAACATGTGTACATTTCTGTCATCTACAAACCACATTTATTGTACCTCTTCACCGCCCGGTTCCCCAACTTTGACAGCCTTTTCCAATGCACACCATCAGGGTAAACAATTGATTCTTCTTTAAAGACGCGGATTTCACTGTTTCATACAAAATGCACATTGATCATTGCCAGCAGTCTGTTAACTCCAACACAGGCAAGTCCCTTCTCCAAAACTCCTCTGGCAGAGTCAAGTCGACATCCACAGCATCAAATATCGCTCAGTATCTTTTTGCTACCTCTTTCTTTTTGGGGAGCTATATTTTAGCTGATGCTTTATAGGTTCTTCACTCTACTGCCCCCTTGCACATGTCCAGATAGACAACTGATAGAATTCAAACCTGGACAACCTGTCCCCTGTTGTCAGCGACATAGCTTCCCAAGATAACAGTCTTCCTTCCCGGATAGGTTGTCCCCATCTGTCTATCCTAGCATCCATCAAGGTCATTACTAAATGATCCCACAAACAAACCGGGACCCCCGGAGAGTTCCAGATAGTGGAAAATTCATTGGGAATTGGTATCCCTAGAATTCGTCTTATTTGTGCACAAAGTCTACTTGATGCCAGAGATTTTCAGCTTCACCTTTTTGAAAAATGACTTCCCCAAACATGTAAAGAAAGTATATGTCTCCCTGAAGAAAGTTGTTTTACACTGCTCAAAACATAAGACATATCTGTGATTGGTCTGGACCGTGTAGCAACATTTTATTATTTTTCCACTGTAAGGCTAAGCAATAAAGATGGTAATCTGCAGCTGGTATACCTCCCTTCTCCTGTGGAGTTGTTTCCAGACAATTCTAGCCCCTCTAGAAGTACAGGTGGAACTACTCACTACCCCCTGCAGCTTAATAAACTTTTCCGTTTTAAATGTTAGGGGAATCGCATTTAAGAGGAAAGTAAACTTGGGTAATATTGACATCTTTGCTATATCGGATTACTCCAAGATAGTTAAAGGGAGATTAATCCATGTTCTTAAGAATCTTTCCATTTCCATCATAATTTTATAAAAAATAATTTGTACCATCCTATCCTGTTCACCAAATAGCCCGAAACTTGGCCCAATTTCTCCATTGCCTGCTGTATAAAAGGGTATGAGTACTCTAAGTTTAAAGTATATACTATCAGGTCATCTGCGAATAACGCAATCTTCCTTTCCCATCCATTGCTTACAAATGGCACAATGCCTGGGTTCTCACTCATCCTTTTTGCCAACAGCTCTATATATACATTAAATAAGAAGGGCAAGAACAGGCATCCCTGGAGTGTACCTCTTTATATTTTAGCCTTTCTAGTCAGCATCCCATTTAGAGCAATTCTCACCACTGGTTCTCTGTATATTGATTGGACTGCTCTTGGGAATTTCTCACCCAAGTCATTATGCCTAAGCACTATATTTAAAAACGACCAACTAACCCTGTCAAATATCTAAGCAGAATCAAACTCTAAGCCAGATAATGGTAGCTTCCATACTATCACCATATCTACTGCTTCCACCATATAATTTGTCAACTTGTGTAGCTGCCTCCCCAGATGAAGCCCATTTGGTCCTCATACACTATATCTCCAATCACTTTGTTCAATCCCTTTTCTAGAATGTGAGTCTAGATTGTATAATCACAGTTCAGAAAATATATAATCTTATAAGATTCACAACGTTTTGGGCCCTTCTGATAGCTTTATCCCAACATAGTAGGGAGTACTTCCCCTAGGAAAGATGTCCCCAACCGTTTTAGCAAATGCTAGCATACAACTCATTGGGAGACCATCAGGGACTGATGCCTTGCCTTTCTTCACTTCTGTCAATGCTTACTTCACCTCAGTTTGTGAAATCTCCTGATTTAAGACAACTTAGTTCAGTGTAAAGCATCGGAAGTGGGGTCTCACTTAACCAATCTTCTATCTGGCCTTCCGGCACCTCTGACTCCTCTGTATACTGTTTTTGGTAAAAAGTAACAAAACCATGTTATATGTCTCCCTCATTCATGTACCATCTTCTAGTTCTCGTATCCCCTATCCCCCTGATTAGGTTACTTGCATGGCTCACCTTTGTATTCTAGACCAGAGGGTTTCCACTGCCTGCCCCATGCCCATAGTGAGCTAATTTACTTACTTCCCATTTTTTATGCTAGACGTCCTCAATATATTTTGCTAGATCTTCCCTCACATCTCTCAGTCTGCTATTTATAGTAATCACCTCCTGTGTCCCACCCTGAGACTCCTTTGCTCCAACTGGAGCCTGGTAACTCTCCACTCAAAATATAAATATTTCTTCCTGTTCCCTTTGTTCTTGCATGCAGCTATACTGATGATCCTCCCTCTTATGAATGTCTTAAAAGAACCCAAACTATGTGGGGGATCCAATGCCTCATTTATCTCAAAGAGCCACTCTGTAAATGCTCTCAACTGATATACCACTGTCCGATCAAGCAGTAGCCTCCAATCTAAAGTCCATCTTGGGGGACCTAGTCCCTCTCTTAGGGACATCTCAAGCATGATAGCTGAGTGGTCTGACAAGTGCTCAGGTAGATGGACAACCTCTTTTATTTTGATAGTGATTTTAACATCAACCAGCAAAAGTCAATTCTGGAGAAGTGGCCTTAATTCTCATTATGAAAGATACATTCTGTCTCTCTACCAACCCTGTGTCTCCACACATCACAAAGGCCTAGGTCCTTAATCATAAACCTAACTTGTGCCTGCATCTTAGGGAAATTATCTATTTTCCTTATAGTAGGTTTATCTAATGTGGGATCAAGCAGAACACTGAATTCCCTTCTATAATTATCAGTGTTTTGACTTCTAGTAAGTGAAAGTATAAAGTCTGGAATGGTCCAGGGTCATCTATATTTCGTCCATAAATAGCAACAATACCGCACCAAGAAGCATAAACTAAAACATTGGCTATTAACCACCCCACCACTATCAGCCATATACCCTCCCATGGTCACCTGAATCAAGGTTTTGATGAAAATAGCCACCCTCTTCGCAAAACACACCTGATCCATGCAAGCAATCCCCCAATCCATCTCTACATACTCAGCATTTCGTCACCCTCCTTCCTGAACAGATTAATCTCGTGAATTATTTTAACCTGAGCATCTGATTGCTATAAGTACTCTAAGATCCTTCTCCGCCTATTTCTTTCTCTGAGTGCAATCTCATTCCTAGACAAAACTCGTTGAGGGTGTTCCTTATTGCTGACTGTCATTTTTCTTGTTTCCCTTATTACTTAGGTATCTAAGGTGTCTCTCTCGGTGCCCAACCAACAATAGTTTGGTCTCATACTTTTCCTCACGTCCTGATGCAGCTAAGGAATGTTTTATTTCTCCCCTAATGCTTGCCACCCTATACCTCACCTCACCTCACCCACATCTTACCCTAAACCGCCACCCATTCCTCCCTGGGGAACCTTCCCTGATTTCCTTAAAGGAATTTTGGTAATACCCCTTCAAACCCCTTCTCTAGTGCTAATCTAAACCTTACGCGACTTTATTAGTTTAATTAGCCTCTCAACCTCATCTGACTCTCTTATATTGTGAATACTGTTATTCCACATAACTTTAGGTGTGCCTGGGACTCTAAGCTGACCAGTGGCTTCCAGTTCCTTAGAGCTTTAATATACTTCCCCAGATCCTACTGCTGATCCTCAATAGCTCTTGAGATTTCTGATCTAAACCGAAGGATATGTCATCTGCCTTCAATATGCCCACTTTAAGGCCACTGACAAGATCTGCTATTTCAGTAAGTATGTCTTGAAGTTAAGCAAGATCCTCCTTGTACCCTATTTGAATTTCTTCTAAATGGATCACAATACACCCTCTGTATGTCAGAGGCAGGATCTACATTGGGGTCTAAAGATGATTAGGTTTATCAGAAACTCCTTGAAATGATCACCTTTCATTCCTTCTGAGAGATTCAAGGGCCTTACATTGTTGTGCCTACTGTTGTTTTCCAGTGTTTCCAGTTTCTCCCAGATTTCTCTATCTCTTGTTGTCAGTGTCCAAATCTCTTCGCAATTAACCTCGACCATGCCACTGAACTCCTCCAATGAATCCTCCAAGTCTTTCATCCTTTCCATGAGCATGTCAATTTTTACTTCCAGAACTTCGCAAGCACCCTGGATATCCCTTTGAATTTTAATTTGACTTCTTCTATTAGTTTAGTCAACATCTCCTCTATACTGCTTTGTGCTGCATTAGATTGAGGAGTACTGTTCTTTTTGCTGCGGCACTGTGTGCCTCCTTCCTGATCGATCTCTAAGTGCTTCTCAGCTAGTACCTGGAATCTACTGCAACCCATGCTACTGCCCTAGCTACTGCAGATCCTCCAACTTTCAGCATTTCTTCACTACCTCCACTTCCATTGTACTGTTATTCTGTTGCCTAAGCTCCACCAGTTCTTGTGGGGGATCTACTTCTTTATATGCCTCCTTCGCAGACTGAAACCTAAAATATGACATCGATGAGTTAGTTATTCTGTGACTTTCAGAAGGTTTTGCCTGCCCTCCAGACCCTACCTTAGTCCCCACATCTCCATGGCATAATCTAGCTATTCTGCTTCTACTTTCTCCAAGGACGTGTGCAAACAGAGCCCGGGCTAACTCTGAGACTTGACCCCTGTTGAAAAAGTTTGTACTGATGGCAATGATGATATTATGTTGAATGCACAGTGGTTGGCATTAACGTCTCATTTGCCCCCAACCTCCTAGAGACACTTGCGGATTTACCCTGCTTTACTCCCCCATTCCTTAAAGAATATTTATCTCTTACATCACTTGACACACCATCCACCCCTGCGGAATAACATTTCTGCCTTTTGAGTGGTGACTCCAGTTCTTTTTTCACTGCTGCCTCTCGAGTGAATCCGCCTTGCTGAATACATGTGATTGCCAGGCCCTTCCTCTTCGCACACAAGCGAGAGGCTCTTCGCTCCGATGTAGCAGCCAACTTGTGCTGATGCTACCTGCAGTTCCCCCGAGAGAGATCTGAGCCAAAGCGTGGTGATTTCTACTGAGTCCTGCCACTGCTTCCCTCCAAATAGTACCACTGCCACAGGAAACCCTTGCCTGATTTTTGGAACCAGTACACCAGAACATCTACTTGCTGCAAAATCTTCTCTTCCCAGCCTTCACCCATAGGTAAGCCCTACATGTCTATATTCTGCCTCATACAGCCTCCTACAACCTGAGTCATGAGCACTAGAGGAGAGCTCCCGGTCAGCTTGTCTAGCTGTCCACCATGTTCCCGAAGGGATAGGGGCTTTGTTATTAGGGAGCCCGGTGATAACCTCTCTTACCTTTTCCCAACTAAAAGCTAGATCAAAATGACAAGTCGTCATCAGAAAAGCCTGAATCTCTGATTCAAATGAGGCAGAACTAAATGGCCTCAAAATGCCTGATCCAAGGATCAGCCGGAATGTGTGATGATCATGAAAGCAAAGAATTTCAATTGTGCTTAAAGAACGGGTGATTAACAATCTCCCAGATTTTAGCAACATCCCATCAAGTGTGGACTTCAATCAGATCAGTGCTTGCCAGGCTTCCAACTTCAAGAATATTTACTCTTGTGACACCGCAGATTTGTAGGAAGCACAGAAACAGTCACCGTTAGGTCCGTCCCTTGAAATCTCCTTAAGGGCCTTCATAAGCTTGTGATGTGACAAAGAGCAGATCAAACCATCTGTTAGGAGCAGACAAAGATTGGTTGGCAGAAATAAGGGAAGACCTGACCTTATCAAAAATCACTTTAAAAGAATTAAACAGGGTCTTATCAGACAGACTATCATCAAAAAAGCAACATAACAGGTGAAAAATGATTTGTGATAAAAAGTGTCAGCATTATTATCTCACCATGTAATTCTACACCCTTGGTCCTGATTGATCTCAGACCCAAGTACAAAAAATAATGTGGAAACCATAATAGTAGCCAAGGATAATGAAGCAGACAGTGGGTTGTGATCGCTCCGTGAATCCCAGTGGGCGTTATAATCAAGTACGGAGGGAACCAAGGGAGAAGACACAAAAATAAAGTCTAGCACCATAAAACGACCTCCCACTGTAAAAGTGGGTGTGGCCACCTTATGTCCGCGTTGAGCATAATTCTCCGCAAGTAATAAAAAACTAAATCATATAGTGTGTTTATTAGTTCACACGTGGTAGAATGAGTGAAGCATGGGTCTGTGAGGATTGAGGAGAGAGAATTTGCCTTGTCCGACAACTGACAATTATGAAAAAGATGCAAATTAAAATCATTCAGCAAAATAAATGGAGTGTAAGCCTCAACATAATGATAATCCTCTTCCAATACACTTCTTGGATAAGTGATATTATCAACAGTATATTGAATACTACTAGCATTACAAAAATTAAAAACAAGAAGATTGCACGATTTAGAAACCATGTTGAGATTTATAAATAAATTGAAGGCTACAATTACCAAAAGTCTTCCCTTAACCCTCCTTGAAAGTGGAACCCAAACTGGAGCACCAAATCAGCAGTAACCTTCTACAAAGAGACTATTACTGACTTCCAAAGTTTCCTGCAGTCAAAGAATGATGTATTCAGACAAAAGTTACCAATTAATATCATTCCTTTTACCCATCTTCCCATCAATGTTCTAGCACAAAATGTCAAGGGAGGTGGAAGGCCCCTCTATATTGGGCAAAACCTCAAAACTAGTGACCAGGCAGTTGAAGAGGAAGTAGGCAGTCTGTCGTGTCCATGCAGGTTGCTTAGTGTTTAAAAAAAGTTACTGGTGGGGATGTTGAAAGGATCCATGATCCATCGTGGGACACTAGAAAAAGTCGTACAGGCTGGCTAAAATGGGGAAGCACCAAATGAACTGGGCTGTACAAGCCTTTAAAAGAAGCCCAAAGGAAGAGGTACAGTCTCAGTGAGAGTTCCCTCCTAATAAGCAATTTCTCCGAGCAGATGACCAACAAATGACACCATGTTCAAAATTTACCTCTGTGCAATCACCAGCAAAGATTTTGGAAGCCTTGCCCAGCTAATTAACTTTTTGTACGATGTAAATACAGATTAACTGACATGGCATGTAACCCAAATGTCCTTCCAGCAATGTACAACCTTGTTTCTAAGCTGTATTGAATCCTCTTTAGACCCCCCTGCAGAGTTGAAAGATTGGCCAATAATATCACAATGGAGTTGCATCAAGAGGTGAATGTAAGGGACAATAAAAAGTAACCAAATCTCCACCATGCACACCCATGTCAACCGTGGAGCTGTCATTGATAAGAGCTGTACAACTCCTATAGTTTAGTCCGGGCACTAGACCAAAAGTTGCAGCCTCAGGACCATACAGCTGTATCACACCTGAGTTAACCAGACATCCGCTACTCGATAAAGCTCTGCTATGCCCCGCATCCCGTTCCTAGGCAGTTTTTGAGGGCCTAGGCATCACTGAAGGATGCATGCTTGCTGTCAAGTTCACTACGGACACCATGAATGCTTTTGGTGTATTGTTCAGCAAGGCAGTGACAACGGATATGGGACTCCTCAATATTAGTAAATCTCTCATTGCATAGCATGGTGGATTTAATAATAAGTAATTCTTAGTTCTTTAGATAAGTGGTAAATGAAGTATACATATGTAAACATTTTGTAACTTGATTTGTTATGTCTACCAGAAGATGCTTTCAGAATCCCAATGACCAGCTGCTTTATTTCTTTGCTCTTTGGAGAAGTGGCAGATGTGGCAACAACAGAGTGTCAAGGTTGATGTACTTCAGCTTCAACTATACAGTTAATGGTGGAAATGGTTAACTAGGAATAGGGGCAACAAACAGTACAATTCTCCTTGGATTTTGACAATTGCATTGTAATGACATATATATAACGCGTACAACCCCTGATGAGGTGTTGAAGCTCTTTTGTGGCAAGTAGTACGCTACTCCAGAACCCATAAAGGATTAGTGGTGAATTAGTAGAGTGAAAAATGAAAATAATTTCATTGGTGGATATGTTAGTCAGATATTTGGGTTGAGAAGGAAAGTAGAGGGATAGAGGAGGGAAAAAGGTTTGAATTTATATCGCACTTGCTGACCTTCATGAGGTGTTGAAGTGCTTTTTTCGGCGAGTAGTACACTGCTCCATAACCCAAGTAAAAATAGATCATAAACCTACAACCAGTAACTAATGGTAATCACTGTACTCCTAGAGAACCGGGTCTTATGGGCCTGGCGGCGCAGGTCACGCCTAATATCTCCGGGTTCACCTGCCTTGTCAGACAGAGACACGAGGCACTCTGTTAGGCGTAGAAAATCAAATTTATTAGCTGCAGCCAAGCACAGTTGTCCAAGAAGTTACGGAAGGTAGATTCTTAGGAGACTGCTCACAGTCTCTTATAGTACACATGTTTACAATGCCCACTCCCAAAACATAAAAAAACGAACTGGGTGCATTCCACTGAAGAAAAGTGTCTAAAATATCGCGCACACTATACTGTGGACCACTCATGATCCAATTACGAGCGAGAGAATCTAGCTTAAGCTGCTCGTCAGAATCTAGAATCTGGGTACAAGATTGCCTTCGAGACGAGGCAGGAGAAAAATGAAGAGGCCCAAGAAAAGGTGACAAGAGACCGGAAACGGTGTTAACTAATCGTTGACCAGCTGTAGGGGAATCTGACACTAGAACAGGAGACAATGTATTCTGTACGGCAGGAGAAGAGCTAGCAGCAAAAGAAACTGAAGGTGAAGGGGACTGAGGCACAGAAGACTGGGGTACAGAAGTCGGTGGCAAAGGAGGTGGAGGTGGAATTACTAGAAGAGGCAATTGTGCAAGAACCGGAATAACTGGTTGAGCAGCAGGTTGTTGAACAACAGGTTGTAATGGGGGTGCAGTAGCACCCAATACATAGGGTGGAGGTAATCTCATCAAATGGGACATGAAAGGATCTTCGTCAAGATCCTTATTCTTTGGGGAAGTAGGCAACACAGGGTAACATCTATCTATTGCCATACGATGCTGTCTTTCTGAAACTTCAATCATCTGATCAGTCTGGGCAGCCTGCAAAATCGTCATATTATGCTCCTTCTTATCTTTCTTTGCTTGTTTAATTTCTTTCTGTTTGGCTTCCTTACGCCATAGGCGGAAAGAGTCAAGCATTGCCGGCTGGGCTTTCCTCTTAAACAAAATCGCTTCTAAAATATTTAATATGTCAGGCTTAAAGCTACCATTTTGTGGCCACTGTAGAACACCATCATTTTTTGTGTATCAGATCCATGTTTAATTGAAAATAATAGGACCAACACCATGTTTCGAAAAGAGCTCGTAAGTGGGAGTTCCAACCGGAGGAATCGGACAAGAATCCTCTAGCCGGGAATCCCTAGAACAACCTAAACAACAAAATGTCTTAAACTTACTAAATCCAGGCATTTTGTAACAAACTGGACTGTCTACAAACGTCAAGGGGTTCAAGACAATATAGTCACAGCACAAACGTACTTACCCCTTGGCTTCGATAAGTGCACTAATCGAATGACAAAAACAAAACAAAGAGTGGGCGCTACCCACAAATACTTAACTAAATGTTTTCTTACGCCAACAGATGTCCGTCTAACGTCTTGCGATACCAATCATCACCAGAGGGCCAAGGCAGGGCGACAGTCAGGGCAGCAGTCGTCAGCAGCCGTCGGAAAGGAGTAGCCATGCTGCAAAAGACCTTTGGTCCACTTCGACATACAGGGGTTCCTCTCGTGGTTTGCGAATCCTCCAGAATATTCTTGCGAAGCTCCTCACGTCCCTCGGGCTGAACTACTACCACTGAAGTCGCCCCGCGTTGGGCGCCAGTTGTAGAACCGGGCCTTATGGGCCGGGCAGCGCAGGGCACGCCTAATATCTCCGGGTTCAACTGCCTTGTCAGACAGAGACACGAGACACTCTGTTAGGCGTAGAAAATCAAATGTATTAGCTGCAGCCAAGCACAGTTGTCCAAGAAGTTACGGAAGGTAGATTCTTAGGAGACTGTCACTTAACTCTGTGGCTCACAGTCTCTTACAGTACACATGTTTACAATGCCCACTCCCAAAACATACAAAACTAGCGAATAGGAATAGTTCGAAAACAAGCTATCGAGTATCCAAAACACACCCTCTTTTCAGACCCCATGTGCTCTCCTCCCCTCAAGTTAATCAACACTAGTGCCCGTAATTCAATTTGCAGGTGCTAGAACATGTTCGTATGCTTCAAAGGATAGTTTATGTAACAAGAGAATACACGAAGAGAATAGCGAAGACCAGTCAAATAAGATAAAGTAAGAAAGAATGGTGGGACCCAAACAGTGGAGTAAGACAAGGATTAATCAGTCTAAACATGGATTTAACAAACTCGGCCAGACCCTGACATCGGTTTCGTAAATAAGGACAAGGGGTTACTTTTTAACAGAAGATAAACGTAGCGGCTGAAAAGGCAAAAACACTGCGTTCGCTGTGCTACCTGAGTGAGGCAACACAAAATGGCGGCTAGATATGAAACGGAGTCGAAAACCACGGAACCTTACTCCTCCTCAACCTGTAACATAAACTACATTATGCAATCCCCTCACTAGTCTAAACACATAAGACCCTACCTCCTAAGTATAACTCACATTAGGGGCGTAAAGCACAGAGTGAAGTACACTCTCACTAACACAAACCTACATAGGTAAAACAACCTTATAATCATAAACCACAGTTTTAGAGGTATCAGATACAGGGTGCGCAAAACATACTATACACAATACATTTCCTAGCACCTCATTTAGAGCGCATCAATTAAATTAGGGTCTTGCGCCCTATCCACTTACCAGCCCCCCTGGCCAACTGGCCATCTAAGAAGGAACTCAAATTCCCTGTGTCCAGAATGTCAGGGCGCGCTGCCAATGCAGCGCCAGTCAGGGGTGCGCCATCTGCGCAAACCTAATTGTTGCATCTGCCCACTACTTGCTGGGCAGCTGAGAACAAGAGCAGGGCCTAAAGGCTGCAGCTGGCACTAAGTGCTGCGCATTTGTGGAGGGCCAACGCAGGGGCGAAGGAGTGCGTCTCACTCCTAGGTTCACCAAGAACAGGTCCCCTGAAAAGAAATATCTAAACGGTGCAGCTGCCCACTACTTCCTGGGCAGCTGTGAAAGTCAAACTGCGGCATGGGCTCTCAGTAGACCTTAAGGCAAAATGTGCCACACGTGGGAGCCAACTGGCTCTGACAATACATACTGCACAGAACGTTGGAGCCCTCTAGGCTCTGAAATCAGCTATGCCCATTGGAGCACTCTGGCTCCTAAAATAACCATGCCCCAACCACTGATGCTTTAAAATAACTGTGCCCCGGAGAACTGGGGCCCTCAGGGGCAAGAACACGGGCCCTTCGGGCCCTCGGGACCCCCACTGGGGCCTTTTACATAAATGGGGCACATTGGGAGCCATCTGGCTCTTGCAATCAAGATGGCGCTGGCTCCCTCACTGATAAACAACACGTGGGAGCAGCCCTCTGCCAGGCGGGGCTGCTGATAAGAAACTCTGTCCCCGTGCCTCCAAGGCACCATGATGCACCTCCGGAGCTTCCCCCCCGCAGCCCTTCAACACTCACCAGGCTGTTCTCTGGCGGGGGGCTCCTCCGGGCGGCCGTAGTTCCCACTAGGTGGCAGGGGGGCAGGCACCGGCAATGTGCCTCGCGCTCCCCTGCGCCGGACACAGGTTGCACTTGCGGGGCTCTCTCACCTCCTGAGAGCCCCGCCTTCATAAGGCGACGGTCTTCTTCTGGTCCCCCATCTCGGGACCAGGACTTCGGATGTGGAGCCCTCCTGGCTCCGGGCTAGCTCTTCTTCCGAGGCTCCATCCAGCGCATGGGAACCCACACCGCTCATGCAGCTTTCTGCTGGCGGCCCCGGGGCTCTCCACAGCTCACGGGAGCCCGGGCCATGGGAAGCCTTCACTCGGCCTGCCTCCTCTTCCGGCTTTACAGTGGACACACGGGGCTTCCCTCGGGGAAGCGGAAGTCCCGCACCACGTCAGGCGACTCGGCCTGACTTCCGATTTTGGCCGAACCGGGCCGCAGCGGTGACTTCCTTCCATCGGGCACTACGAGGGGTAGGCTCCCTCTTTACTAACGATATAAAGCGGGGTGGGCACCTGCTATAGATGATTCAAATACGGGCAAAGTTGCGGGGTGGGCACCCGCACACTAAAATAATTAAATAGGCAGAGGCACCCATAAATGCGGCAATTACGAGGGAATCCCTACACCGGGGGTTCCCTCAGGAGGGGCAGCTCCGCGCTGCTAAGCTCCAGGGCTCCGGTTGGAACCAAACCTCAGCATTCCCAGGGCGCACACAGGCAGCATCAATTCCTGGTGCAAAGTCAAAAGCAAAGCAAAAGGTCCTGGAGGTCAGGGAGGCAATGTAGGGCCCAGGGGCCAGCACACAGGGCACTCCAGCAAGGAGACAGCTCCCATGGCGGTCCCTCCTGGGCCCCACCAGCAGCACGCCCCTGGTAGATTCAATTAGCAAAGACAAGAACATTTTCATGGGGTCACAGCCCCTCTTTTATACACAAAATGCCTTTGTTTCCAAAGGTGCAGGCAAGGGGCGAACCAGATGCAACTGGCTCTTGAGCACTTTGTTTTGCTCAGCCCCTCTGCCTCTTCACAGGATGGGTCAGAGACATCAGACACACCACAGGGGGTGGAGCCAGCATTGTGGAGGGAAGGCCCAGCCCTATTCAGGTCCCAAGTGCACTCCTCCCTCCCATCAACATGCAGATCTCTTCATTCACCACCGGGGCAGACCCATCCTGACTCCAGCCAGCTCCAGCCAATCACAAGCCAGACAGTCAATTCACATTCACTGCAGACATGCCAACCTCTAGAAGTGGCACTTCCACACTAGACACATTAAATCTGCGCATATCATCGTGCAGCATTTAATCTCACGAGTTCGCACATACCAAACTCGACCCTGCACTCCCCACACATCAGGAACTACCATGGACACACATATCCCCATGCATTCCTATGGGAGGTCAGGCCACTCTCACCACACATACACAGAGAGGGCACGCACTTTATACTGGACCACAGTGAAAAAGTGCACAGAGGCCTAAAATCACCAACACCAGGTTACAG
Organism: Lissotriton helveticus; assembly: GCF_964261635.1. NCBI lineage: Eukaryota > Metazoa > Chordata > Amphibia > Caudata > Salamandridae > Lissotriton > Lissotriton helveticus. The sequence continues at coordinate 739,771,321 of NC_136063.1, read as the reverse complement.
AAACAGGCTAGGAAAATGCAAAAAAGTTTCGGGGTGAACCTGCCAAAAGGCTCAAATTTATGACTCCTGTTTCCAGGTGCTTGCAAGATTCTGGGTTATATAGTTCGGACCCCTGCCAACATGCAGGAGGAAAGAGAAAGTGCATCCCATATTGCGGAACTTCAGGCTCCAACTTATATCTCTTATCTCAAAGTTACTATGAAATTCTGGTTCACATAGGGCCCGATTCACTAAACTAACTTAAGATAAAATCCTAAACTTACTACCATTTTGGTATTCACAGAATGTACTTACTACTTTTGGTATTCACAGAATGCACTTACTACTTTTGGTATTCACAGAATGGATTTACAACTACTAACTTTACGTCCGCACTCGGATGGGAATTCCCGCACCCAGAGCGGGAATTCCGCTTTTGAGCCAGAATCTCTGCTTCCGGGCTGGAACTCCCGATTTTGTGCTGCCATGCCTCCATTTTGGCCTGATGAACATTTCAAGTGCCTACCATCCCCCACCACGCTCCGGCTGATGTCAATTAACACTAATTGCTAGACCAGCACCACAAAACATATAAAAGCAGCACACACAGAAGGAACAGGTTTGCCACAGAGAGTTCGTGTTCACAATCGCTTTACATTGCCTGAGGAAAATGGAAGAAATGAGGAGGAAGAAATACTTTACTACTGAGGGGACACCATGCTTGTGGAGTACATAGTGAGGCACCACAAACGCCTATATGGTCTCCCACCTTACTGCACCAGTGGCACACAGAAGGCAGCTCTATGGCAGCAATTAGCTACTGCTGTCACAGCATTGGGGGAGGAGAGGCACACAGTCCAGGACATCAAGAAGAAGTGGCAGGATGAAAAGAAGAGGGTGAAGGAGAAGTACGCCAGGATCGAATTGAACAGCATCCTCCCTGCCCCACACTCTGGACCCGCCTCTGTCTCACCCCGCTAGAGTAGAATAGCCTCACCACAATCCACCCCCACATGGTCCATGGGCTGCCTGTGAGTGATGTCTGCAACGTGGTACCAGGTACATGGGATGACAAGAAAAAGTGTATGAAAAGATTGTCTGTGTTGCACTGCCATTGTGAGTAAGTAATTTGTCCAAAGTGTATATAAAAATATAGTCAGTCAGAGACTCATGTGCTACCCTCTGTATGTTGCTACACAAGTCCCAGAATCCTTTGTTTTAGAAAGGCAAGTCCCTCTCCCACTATTGAAAACATGGGCACAGTACTGCTGCCGTATATACCTAACCCTGCTAAGTAGCAATTGACAAAGTGCCCTTTCCACTCATCCAGATGCGGCTTAGTCAGTCAAAAATGGAAAGGGCTGTGGAGCATATGAAAATCGACTGACAAATGAATTCGGAAAATACAAGGGGGCATATTTACAATGTGGCACACCGTGGCACAGAGATAGACAGATGTGTGTCGCATCTGCTGTCGTACAGGCGGCGCTTTGCTGGAGTTGTGTCGCAAATGTGACGCAACTCCAACAATGTTCATAGACTGCCCATACCTAGTGTGCTGCACCACTCCTTATGTCTGCTTCAAGCAGGCATAAGGTTTTGTCGCAGCGGCCTCTGAAAAGTGACTCAGTGAAATCTTGTAGATTTCACTGAGTCACTTTTACGAGGCTTTTCCCTAAGGAACGCCCACTCTGCTTACATTAAACCTGATGCAGGTTTAATGTTGCGCAGTGCTTTACAACATGAAGCATCTTGCTAGATGCGTCACATTGTAAATAAGTTGCAACGTGGTGCCTGGTTTATGCTGCCGCTGTGTCACAGAAGTGACACAACAGTGGAGTAAATTGTTTTGCAAGGTGCCTGTAATCTGATACAAATTAACCAAGAAGTAACTTACCCTGTGCCAGCCAAATTCACAAAGCAGAAGGTGCGAGAATCCTCAGATCAAAATATGTCTTTCACATATTCCGTTTTTCATTTCCCACTCTGCCACGCCATTACATCCCCAACACCCCACTGCCCCACTGCTCCTACCTGCCCCATCTGCGGCAGTACTTCACAAAACTGTTAGCATGCAGAAGATATGGGGAAATGCCTGATAAGTTCCACATGTAAATTTCCCATTTGGTTACTTTTCTCTCATCTCACCTATTGACACAATCAGCCAGAGCACAGACAACTGCAGTAGCAGAGGTCCCTGCATCTTCTGGGAGGAAACAATATCATTCAGGGCAAGGCATACCACCCTCACAAACTGGTAAGTCAAACTTGTCAGGAGATGGTCAAAATGCATTCATTGTCAGGAGACAACAGAGGGACATATAGTGCCCGAATATGAAAGGTAACCAGAGATGAAAAACTAGCTTAATAACTATTGGAGTTGTCAATGGACAGTCACATTTAGCAAATGATATATGTGAATAGCGAAGGACAAAAATATAATATGTCTTGGCTCATCATACCTTTGTAACTGGGGGACATATCATATATTTCGCCAACAGTCCCAGACCTGGGAACTCAATCCTGGAATCGAGTGCCACAACAAGTCTAAAGAGTGTCCCCACTACATTGTAATAGTTTCTGTAGACCTAATAAAAAAATACAATGTTAACAAATGTGAAAATGATGAACAAGAAGTGAGATACCATTGTCAGTAGTATTGACAATGTATCTACTGTCCAACTTAGAATGTTTTCACTATACATGAAGTCCCTCAGTCCACCCAGCTGGTCATGTACTTCTTACATTGAATGGCTTTTTTGTTGGCCATCAACAAATCACAATAGTGGACCTTACTTCAGGATTCGTAGTCATGTCATTTTGATATACGCCACTTCTAGGTAGTGGGCCCATAATAAGTTATATGTGGGATCACTCATGATATTTAGTGCTACACATTTCTGCAACGGTGTGCCCACAACTGCTTGTGCTTATCCTTTGGGCCTGAGATTGAGTGCATGACATGTGGCAGCAGAAATGCAAAGTTGCAAACACACTTATCATTGTAGGTACAATGATGTCCTCGAAGAATCAAAAACACACACTGACTTCTGCTACAAGGTTGGCTGTGACATCTGGTCAGGGACCACACACTGGGCCAGTGCTGGGCCATGGTAAGTAAGCACAAGATTAATGTACATGGATGCTCATTAAATGTGCCTTTAATCTCCACTGTATGTGGTATGTGTTGGACAACACTGTTGCCCTGCATCACAATATGCTCACATATGGCATTAAGCCACATACCAGATCAGACTTTGGTGGCTAATGAAAGGATGACACAAATTGTATGCCAAGTGAGTACAGAATGGACATAAAATAGTACAATGTGTCATATGAAGTGTCCAAAACACAAGTGACTTTCAATTCAATGATACAATAACTCCCTGGCAAAATATCTATGGTAAAATCATATTGAAATTTGTATGGATGAAGCTCACACTGATGCCAGTTGTGTACCTTTGAGATGGGTGTATGGGCTGCTAAGCTGAATCTTAATGCAGTTACATTTTCAAATCACTTGGCTGAAAAGCAAAACGCTAATCCAGTGCAGGTGGAAAGCATCAAAGATTCTCAACTTAGCTGCAATGTGGGATCATAACCAAATGTTTCATTCGGTTTGCCTCCTCTTCTACTGTATTCACATATACTGGTGAGTGGTTGACATATGAGGATAGGATGTCTGCTGTACAATACACCATCCGTTGTCAGCTAAGTACTACCATGATGTTGGAAATAGGGTATGCAAACAGAGGACACTCAAACGATGGACATAAGAAATCTGTGTTCTCTCATTCAGAAATTAGCTTTGTGCCTTCATGGTTAGGGAAGCACAAATGACCAACATTATGTACCTGACTATTGCACATCTCACACATGAACTCCTTTTGACTTCTCAACAGACAACATTACACTCATGAAACCTGTTAGTCTTAATATTGAAGGTGAAATCAGTGTAATGCAGAGGAGTCTGGGTCATTTATCGCCTTCCTTAAAGTATCAGTAAGTTTGTATGTTGATGTGTCATCTTATTGATGTCAGTGCTGCGTGGAGGTAACAGCTGGCAGCTGCTGCATGTAAGCAGGGGCCCTCATGTAAAGTCCATGAGGAAAACCGCACATTGTCCAGGATTATTCGGTCAATGGTTATTGAGAATTACATGTTAGCACATAGCTACCATCTGTTGTACTGAAATATGGACATGTATGTCTCATCACAGCTGCTGACAAGATGACACCAGTGCAGCGTACACCATCCTGGGGAATGCATGACATCCTGGCTGCAGCAGTGAAACCCTCTTGCACCTGTCCATCAGGTAATTGTGGCATCAAGTGTGTACTAGCTTAGATTACTAAGCCATGAGAGCGATCAAGATCCCCTTCTGTATGGAATCAGCAGTTGTTGTTTACAAAGTGACATACATATTATGAGTGTCACATGTGTCTGTTTGTCAATTAGTATGCAGATCTTAGAGAATGTTGTCACCTCCCTCTACAGCTGCTGGATCGGGGACAGCTATGTCAACGACATCTATGAGGAGCCAGGTTCAGCAGTTGACATCAGGGGTGATCGCGAAGGGACAGAAAGTTGTAGCTGAAGCTGGTGAGTTTACTTGTATAATGTACATCTCCATTTAATACCTCAGTGATATGGTGTGAGCTGTCATTTGTGGTGGAACCCTAACCAGGTCACATGATCCTCATCTGTTGATGCAAAGTACAGTTAATCCAACCCTTGTGTTGCACCACATGTAATCCCAGGTCAATTACTAATACGGTTGCAACCTCTGTGTTCCAGGGGATGATGAGGATGAGGATGACGAACCTACAACCAGTGTGGGGCGAAGGGCAATCAGAGGGGTAAATCCATTGAACCTCTGGGTAGTTATGTCGGCAGCAAGTAATGCGCAAAAGGAGGAGGAAGTTCCTGAGAACCAAAACTTGGAAGATGATGGTGACTATATGTCCATCCACTACGGGGACGAAGATTCAGATGCCATTGACAGCAATCTTACCACATTGCCAAACTCATTCAGTGCATCACATCCCCCACCCAGCAACATTTATCAGCCTCCTCCAAAACAAACAATTGCCTGTCCCAAGCATGGAGCTAACCAGCCACAGCTCTCACGCATCCCAACACAGACATCACTCCCTCACAGCCCTCACATCCAGGACCGACATGGTGGTTCCCCTACACCCTGTTCCCTATACAGTGAATCCTCGGCTTCCTCTCCACTATCGGGGGAAGTACCAACCCTGTTGTGGTGCAGGTATCCCCTGGGCACCATTCTTCTACCCACAGGCTCCTACCTGCCACCCCCCTGCTGATGGCCCTGCTGGTCCCATCCATGGCTGACACCTGCAGAGAGGGCCTGCACCTGGCTATGGCGGCCAGTGGGAACAGGACTTTTCCAAAAGCAGACAGATGTGAGGCAGGACAATCGTGCCATTGGGGCTACCCTGTCTGGCATGTCTGAGTCCCTGCAGGTCATGTTCCAATTCCCTCAGATAGTGGACAGACTGAGCCATGTTTTAGATGGGATTAGATAGAACTTGGCAGGACATGTCCAGGAATATGAGAGACATGTTGATTGATAGGCTTTATTTCAATATAAAAATACCATAAAAGCGTGTACAAAGAATACAAAATGCAACATGAAAAGCAATCACATTCTAATTACATACAAAAAGTTAAAAACCAAGAAAGTGTAAAATAAAGTTAAGACAAGATTAAATTGATAGAGAAAGCCTTCTTGCACGGATCAACCAAGACCATTATAAAAATTTTGACACAGCACATACAATCACAGTAGAAGTGTCAGACATTAAAATACGGATCGCCATTAAATGCTGACGGGTACATAGGAGTCTGCATAGGGGTTTAAGCCACCGGCTCCTCGGAGCACGGTAGTCCAGACATTCAAAAAGAATGTGGGCTACCGACTCTACACGGGAGGGACAAAACGCACAGAACGGAGAGGATTGATAGGGCAGTTTCCAGCGGGCAACTACTTCACCTACTGGGAGAGTCCCCACTCTGAACTTAAAGTACAAAGTGCGGTCAAAAGGGATGGAGATAATATCTAGGTAGGGTTCATAGGCCACCACGTCTTTGATCCTCACAAAAGCTACAGTGGAATTACACTGTCGTGGGTCTGAATGTAGTGTAGATGAGACCCAATTCCTGTACAGCTGTTTGATCATAGCTTTGGGTGGGGCGGATCTAGCTGCCCATGCGTCTGCTAACCCTATCTCCACTAATAACCGTTTAACATCGCTCAGCCATTTCATCCTGGACCAACCTATCATGGCCATAACCTTTGATAGTGCTTCCGCGTAAGAGGCTAGTTCGGGCACTCGCCACAACCGGGCCCAAAGGAGCAAAGGGCGGAGTTGTGCTTGATCTTTAATGGATCTGCAACCTAGATCCAGTAACACTGGTACGGTAGGTGTACTCCAAGGGAGAGCCATCAGATCTTTCAAGAATTTGCCCTCCGATCTTGCTAGTACATCCAGGTTGCCGGTGCCCCACAGCTCCGCCCCATATAGTGCGGCACTAACCCCTTTGGCTCTATAAATTTCCACTACAGGGGCTATTGGTGTACTTGTAGTGGATCGTTGTTCCTTAAGTAAAGTGCCTCCCACCCTTTTGTGGCCCAGAAGCATTTTTTGGATGTGCGGGTTCCAGGTAAAGGAATCATTAAGGCGGATACCCAGGTAGTCGAATTCAGACACCCTCTCCAGTGGATCGGAATTCAAAGCCGGGGGTTGTCCAAGTTTCTTTGGGGGATTCATAACCAGGAACTTAGTTTTATCAGTATTGATTACCAACCCCCTCAACCGACAAAACTCCTGAAAACTGTTCAGCAGGCTCTGAAGGCCCATAGGGGACTTTGAGATAAGAAGAGTATCATCTGCGAAAAGCAGTGTTGGGATCCGTTTGCCCGCCAGGGATGGAGCGTCCGAGGGAATTCTTGACAATTGCTCAACCACACCGTTTACATAGAGAGAAAACAGGGTGGGAGCTAACACGCATCCCTGATGGACGCCCCTGCCCACAGGGATCCTATTAGTTTTTTCGCCCTTCGTACCCCAACGAACCTGCGCAAAATTACCGGAATGTAATTTTACCAAGAGGGAAAGAATATACACGGGCAACCCCAGATCTAGCAGGACCCTCCATAGCTTCTCTCCGGGAACCAGGTCGAAGGCAGTCTTAAGGTCTATAAAGGCCAAATAAAGACTGTCCCTGCCCAGCACCACCACCTTCCAATGTAAAAGAGCCAATCTGAAGACCTGTTCGATGGTCCCAGTGCCAGAACGGAATCCGGCTTGGAGGTCTGACAGAATATGTTTTTCAGCCACCCACTGGAGTACCCTTCCCAGAATCACCTTCCCTGCCACTTTTTGGGAAGAGTCAATCAGACTAATAGGCCTGTAGTTGGCAGGGTTGTCCCTACACCCTTTTTTGAATATCGGGACAACCTCTGCCCCCTTCCAGGATTCCGGTACTGGCGCACCTTCACTAATGGCATTTAGCAGTGATGAAACAATCTTCCCCCAAACCTTAGGATTTACCCGTAATAGGTTGCCCGGTATCCCATCGGGCCAAGCTGCTTTCAAGGGCACCAAAGTCTTAATTACATCCTCCACCTCTCTAGCAGTGAAGGGAACAAACTCCGAGCCCAATGGGCAAACAGCCAGAGAGAGTGTGGAGAGGGCAATTGACTCAGTGGATGTGTAGAGAGACGAGAAATGGTTGGACCTGCTCTGGGCAGGGATGTTGCACGTAATCAAGGTGCTATCTGACCTATCCCTAGATCTTATAAGGTTCCAGAAGCTTCTGGCATCCCTGTCTGAGCTTGCTTTCCTAAGATCTGACCAGAACCTGTCCTCCCATTCTCTCTTGGCTGCAGAAGTGATCTGCAAGTACTCTTTCCTTGCCAATCTTATGCAGCCAAGGATTTGCTTTTAACAGCACCTATCAAAGAGTGTTTCTTCGCCCTACATTTTTTGGTGTACCAGCCATATGAGTTCGGCATATTCTCAATCTTAACGGCTCGGGATGCCTTACATGGGAGAAGAAAAAGCTCACTCAGAGCCTTGGTGGTATCACAAAATAGCACTGAGACTCCCTCGGACTGGGGGATCATTGAGTCCAGTTGGGACTGTGCAGTGTCTAAGAGAGCCGCAATAGCTGACACTTTCTTTTCATCCATTCTGAGCTTACTCCACTTTAGGCGTCTACCACAATTGGAAGGATATACTTCCTGATGGGCAGACGCCAGATGGGACCCAGGCACCCCCAAGCTCCCCTTCCACAAGGGACGGAGGGCAAGAGATAGGGGATTATGGTCACTCTCGACCGAAGGGAGTACCTCCATATCCTGTAGATAACCCCAGAGTTTTACGTCAAGTAGGATGTAGTCTATCCTGGACGTGTGATCCACCCTGTTGTAAGTATGCGCTCCAAATACGTCCGAGATCGTCCTCCCATTCACCGCCCTAAGGCCAAATTCTATATTAAGGGAGTAAATTTGGACCACCACTTGGGACCACCTTCTAATAGGGGGTAAAGTTAGAGCAGGTATTCCTCTCCTAGTATCTTCATTGATAGTCCCCAGGGTGTCCTCCAGTCCAAGGGGCTCAAACGTACAATTGAAATCCCCTGCGACCAGGACATGAGAACTACTAGTACCCTGCCTAAGCAAGGATTCCAACTCTGTAACTGTGGGTGAACACGAACCTCCCTTCGTACTCCTAGCATAGATGTTATGAATATCTAGGTTCAGCCCTCTCCTGGGTCCCTTAAGTGATATGCTCAGAAGGTCAAAAGAGTTTGACACTAACTGAGTAGCTTGACAGTCAAATGAGATGGCGACCCATATGAGGAGGCCTCCTGAAGGGCGGCCCTTCCCGGAAGGAGATGGCAGTGCTGGTAAGAAAAAAGACGAATAGCCTACCTTGTGGCAAGGCTCCCTACTCCAAGTTTCTTGGAAAATACAAATAGGGTAGCCCTCCACAAAGGTATTCCATTCTGGCACAGACAGGTTCCTCAAAATGCCCGCAACGTTCCAGCTGAGAATCCTTAAAACTGGATCCGCCACAGCTGGCTCGCTGTAAGGTGCAAGGTTGGGGACCCACTCCCCATCAAGGGGTATCCGAGATGAACTTGCTCCTTGCTTAGTCACAGCACCCTGATTGATATCCCATACTTGGGGACTACAGACAACTAAGGGGGATATCAGACTGATATTAGTAGTCTCCAAAACGTGGGACTCCGTCGAGGGTCCCGAATCCGGGGAGAGGGGAACCAACCCGAGGGGAGTTTCATATCAGTATCCTGGCAACCTTCCATATGACCCCTGCCATGCAACTGGCCGGTAAGCCATGGGGAAGAAAGCATTCCCTGGGAGTGTAAAGTTACACCTCCCTCTACCAACCGGGTTCATACTATAATGATTGCCTACTGATCTCGGGTAAAAGTAGGACAGATCTACCACTCCAATGCCGGCACAACCACTCCCTAGGTTCTGATTACAAATTAGCTGGGCAACCCTATCATGCTTGAAGTTTACCACCACACAGTCCCCCTCGAAGCGCTTATGTCCATGCCCCACCCACCCTACCCTTCTAACACCCAGAATCAACCCGTCTATTTCCCTGGGCAGGGGTCTATTTATCCTTAGCCAGTGCATAGTTTTGTTTTTTAACATCTGGTAGGATTCTGGCTGCCCAGCCAACAAGGGCGGTGCGTTAGTAAGAACAGCAACGTAAGGGTGACAATCAGGGGGCAAATTCATGGGTGGTATTCTAGAGGCCTCTTTGGGGGGGGGTGCATCGGGGAGGATAATATGGGGAGGAATGGAGCTAGTTCTTCTAGATGGGGCTAGCTCGGGAGCCTTGCCGGTACCCGAGTTTCTAAAATTAGCAGCGCCCTTTTAACCAATGGCCTCAGAACGTGCGGGCTCCTTAGTGTCGGTAATTGGACCCCTTGGAAGATCAGGGTGTTTGGTGGTATTTTCTATTATCAGCCCATGGTTCTGGTCACCCCCATTGGCAGAGACAGCAGGTAGATCTTGTGCCTCTACCGCTGGCAACCCATCGACCGTTCCAATTGCATTTGATAAATCCTGTGGGTTGACAAGGGTCGACCTAGCAGACAGTCCCCCCCTGAGTCGTCATCCCTGATCCTGGAATGTAATTTAATTAAGGATTTGGTGGAGAAAAAATTATCCAACGTCGCTTGTTCAAAGGTGTCCAAACGCTCCGCCAACCTTTTAACCCTTTCTACAACCGGAGACAATAAAGATTTCATGATCTTCTCAATCTGATCAATCAGGGGGATCTCAGGGGATGTGAGCACGGGGAAGACCATAGGCAAAACAGCGCATGGTTTAGCTGGTAACACGCCGAGGGGCACACCCCCCTGTCATCCTGTGAGCAATCTACGCCCGCCCCTGCAGTTTTTTGAGACACTCCCACCCTAGTGCCAAGTTTCCTAATCTTCCTGTGGGGGTTAGGATGGTAACCTTTACGAGGGCTAGCAAGTCTTTTCCTTTTAGTGTGGACCATTCTGGCTACTACCCGTGGCAGCAGCACTGGTGGAAGAAGGGGTTCCCTATGGCTAAGAGTGATGTTAGGGGCAGGCATGGGGACTAGAACATTAGCATGCCTTACAGCCAGCTTCATCCTCAATAAATGGGACTGGATCAGTCATACACTCCACCCTATCAGTGCTAGGCTTCAGGGCAACTAGCGGTGATTTATCCAAAAGTGGAAAGACATTAGGTACAGGGTCAATTGCCCGTGCTGGAAGAAGGGCCGGCGCCGGAAAGCTCAGAGATGGCTGCTTCTCTAGAGGATATTTGAGAAGTTCAACAGATAGCCTGCGCTCAGCACATCTCTCAGCTACGGCAATTTCTCTGTCGAGCTCACTGGTGGCCCTGCGAAAATATTTGTCTAATGGGCCTAATATTGCAACCCCTACCGTAGAAGGTAAGGGGTTTGGTGAAAGCGAGGACATGTTTAAGCAGGCTAATTATAGTAGTGTCAATCGTAATCACAATAAACTCCAGCACAAGGAGACACGTCAATGTAGTTTACTTATGGTGCTAACAATTTTTATAACTTCAAAAAGGGGAAACAACTCACTACAACAAGACGAGACAAGGTCCTGACAAAGTTCAGAGCCGAAAATTAGAGAGTGGGCCCAGCCCAGCCTCCTGCAGCCCCTGACGGCCACAGACGGCCCGCCCTTGTCCCGGGCTTTTCCCGGGACGCTCCCGCACGCTCCTGCGCGCTCCCGCGCAGCGGAATACACAGCTCGCTATAAAGTGAGGGAGAGGGGTCAGGGGGTGGGGCAGGCAGGCAAGGAGAGCGGACCAGGTGATGTTAGTTAGTCATACAGGGACTTCTGGGAAACAAAGTCCCTGTATTAACGCTCGCAGCCCTGCTGCCAAAGGAGCCCTTGCCTCTCCCCAGCACAGTGCCCGAGCGCCAGTCCAGATGCAGGCTGCCGCAGTATCCCAGAACCACGAAGCGGGACCCGCGAAGCGGGTCCGGCGAGCAGTCTAGAAGCCTCAAGCAGAAACAGCAGTCAACAATCCACTCGGCGATACCTCCTCTCCGATCTCAATCAACTCCAAAGGGTGCCCCTCGGTCCCTCCAAACGTGGCAGATTTTATTACTTGAAGGTCAGGGGGCGGGGCAGGAAGGCAGGGAGAGCGGACTAGGTGATGTTAGTTAGTCATACAGGGACTTCTGAGAAACGAAGTCCCTGTATTAACGCTCGCAGCCCTGCTGCCAAAGGAGCCCTTGCCTTTCCCCAGCACAGCGCCCCAGCGCCAGTCCAGATGCAGGCTGCCACAGTATCCCAGAACCACAAAGCAGGAGTCAACAATCCACTCGGCAACACCTCCTCTCTGATAATCAACTCCAAAGGGTGCCCCTCGGTCCCTCCACATCACATGTTGTCCATACTGGTAGGCAGGATAGTTTAAGAGTCCTTGGTCTTCCTCCGGAGTCGGACCTCGGCTCCTTCTCCACACCACGGGCCGAATCACACGCATGAGAGACATGATATCCATCCAAAGGGAAGAGAGTGCAAGACTCCATGCCTTGGCCATGAAGATGATGGAGGGCATGCTGAACATGATCCAAAGTCTCCCTTCACGGTCAACACAGGGAGGGGAGCCATCATATCCGCCTGCAGGACAGCACATCCACACACCTGTACCACCAACTGCACAGGCCCACAGCAAAGGTACACATCCATACTGGTGCCCTGAACAGGTACTCACACCACCTACACAGCCACCACCAACCCCTGTACAGGCACTCCCACCTCCTGCATAACCACCATCAACCTCTGTACAGTTACTCCCACCACCAAACCATGTACAGGCACTCCCACCACCTGAACAACCACCACCACCCCCTGAATGGGCACTCCCACCACCTGCACAACCACCACCAACCCCTGTACAGGCACTTCCACCACCTGCACAACCACTACCATCCCCTGTACAGGCACTCCCACCATTTGCACCACCACCAATACCAACCCCTGTAGAGGTATTCCCACCACCTCTACAACCAGCCCTTGTACAGGCACAAACACCAAATGTACATACACCATCTGCCCCAGCACATGTAGATCACCCTGTACAGGCACATGGCCAACATCCACCTACACGAAGGCGATAAGCCAAACCTGATCCCTCCCAGCAATCATCACCTCCGAAATTGCGATGTTGCATGCACGATCGCCATTGACAACATCCCAAAAACAAATTGACCACTCTGAATATGTTTAAAGAAAAAGTAAAGGTCTTCCAAAGTAAGATTCTGTTGTCTATCATGTCCTGTATAACGATGTAGGTGGCCTAGAGATGGGAGGAGGTATGTGTATGTGTGACACAGTTTCAAGTATAACCAATCATTGCAACAAGCCATAATGTGCATAGCAGATGACTCTCCAAATACGTGTCCATTTTCTGTACCATACATTCACAATGAAGTGAAACAAGTTAAAGTAAGTAGGATTTTTCAAAGACATTTATGTATGATTAGAAGAACAACCATCCGTTTGGAAGGGAGAAAGGAAAACAAATGATGATCTTAATGCAGATGAAGAAGGGAACTTGGATTGGGGTGGGGCAACAAAAATTTAACACGTCAAGGAGCGTCAGGGAAACCAGTCTATTTACAAGGGGAAAAGAAAATACTTGTCCACGAAGATGATTCAGTCAAAAAGTCAAGTGTCCTCTGGTCATCCTCTACTATCACAATGTTCACATCCTCCGAGTCCAATGCAGGGAGGCGGCTGGCCGATGCAGGAACGGGTTCCACACAGGGTCGGGACACATGAGGAGTACGGGGGTAAACAGAGTGGGCCAACAGAAAGAGGGAGACATTGACGGTGGTATGGGAAGGAAGTTGGGAAACAACAGATGACATGGCTGTGGCCATGGGATTGACACTGGTAGTGAGGGTGGCCAGAGCTCGGGCAGTCTCCTCTCGCATCATGCGTATTTCTAGACACAACTGCATCTCTGGCTGACCCTCACATACCTTAAAAAGGAAAAACAGTCCCTAAATTTAAGGATATCCCTTATGTCGAGGTGTCCCTTGTAACAACTACTCCAGTAAGACACACCAAGACTCAAAGAACAACCATATGGTCAAAAAACAGCCATAAAACTCAGCTAACCAATAACTGAGCATCAGTTTTGTAGGGTACTCAAAGTCATATACAAGTCATGTGGCATTACAAAAACAATCCTATGTGCATATGTGATAAAAATAACAGTTTATTAAAAAGAATTCAATAACAATACATAAAATTTAATATTGTACAATCATACGAACAAATACATTAAAAACCAAAGGTCGACGCGGCGTTTCGGTGTCTTGAAAGGATAGGTACACCTTCTTCAGGACGTTTTTTTTAAATCACTCAAATTGTGAGTGAATCTGGTAGTTGCGAGCTACCTGTAATACCAGCAATTTCTTAATCCATTTGTTGCATATACCTGGGATGACCACCGTATGGATAATGTATTCGCATACAATCTTACTTAGAACAAGTTTCTTGGGGTCCACTCGTGGGGTCTAGAGGAGCTATATATCCGTTCTCCTTATACCGGCTGAAAGCGTCTTGCTTTGTGCTTCCTTATGTCGGTTTATCTTGTTAAGAACCAGCGGCCTCCCTGTCATCTCTTCCTGGTACAGCGTTTCCGGATATGCGAATACATTATCCACACGGTGGTCATCCCAGGTACAGCGAACCTATCCAGTTTATATAAACACTTGGATCCAGGTGAAATTATGTGTAATAATCAACAAAGCAGAAAATATGCAACAAATGGATTAAGAAATTGCTGGTATTAGAGGTAGCTCGCAACTACCAGATTCACTCACAATTTGAGTGATTTAAAAAAAAACGTCCTGAAGAAGGTGTACCTATCCTTTCAAGACACCGAAACGCCGCGTCGACCTTTGGTTTTTAATGTATTTGTTCGTATGATTGTACAATATTAAATTTCATGTATTGTTATTAAATTCTTTTTAATAAACTGTTATTTTTATCACATATGCACATAGGATTGTTTTTGTAATGCCACATGACTTGTATATGACTTTGAGTACCCTACAAAACTGATGCTCAGTTATTGGTTAGCTGAGTTTTATTGCTGTTTTTTGACCATATGGTTGTTCTTTGAGTCTTGGTGTGTCTTACTGGAGTAGTTGTTACAAGGGACACCTCGACATAAGGGATATCCTTAAATTTAGGGACTGTTTTTCCTTTTTAAGATTGTTTCACCCTGTCCCGTATTGGCACATAGGGTATCTCCCTTGTTTGTTCTCTGACCCTCACATACCCACATTAAGTTGTCTTGGACAGCCACAGGAGGAACAAGACTGGGACGGCCTGGGTGGGATAGGAGGGATGTGGTGCCTCAGGTCCGGAGCCAATGTTGTGGTCAAGCTGGCTGCTTCGAAGAGGGGAACTGGTTTCTGGGGATGCAGCTGGAGACCCTAATGGAATGGGGTCCTCTAGAGGTAGGGAGGGGCTGATGGCAGGCCCAGGTTGGGTATTGGTCTGCCCCGGGGACACCTCAACAGAACCCACAGGTGAATAGTCTGAGTATCTCTCACCACACCCTGGCCAGAGGTGTTGGGTTCTTCATGCATGCCCATGCATGCATTTTTAATATTGCGGCGGGTGGTGCTTGAAGCAGCACCCGCCGCAATGTTAAAGATACAGGATGTGACCGCCAGGGTGGCGGTCACATCCTAATTGGCATGGAGGGAACGCCACTGCCCTTGCGGACGCTCCCTCCACCTCGGGGGTGGCGGACGTTCGCAAGTCCGTCCACCATCCTAATAGGCCCCTAAGTATGGTATAACAGACAGTGTATTAAATTCACCTTGAAAGGCATATTTGGATTTAACATATGGTTTTCATAATGATTAAATCAAGTTTTCTGCCTTTGTCATTAGGTTAAATAATAAATAAATCAGCCGTCATCAATGACATGTCAACATAACCAACTAAATTTTGACGTGTTGAGCATATGCTTTCTATAGTAATCACACTGAGACAGGTAAGTGTGAGAACACTTAGTTTAATGACTGTCCTTCTCCACAGCTTCCAGGGACAACTAGAAACTGCCCCTTTGTATTCAAACCATTACATTCTATCGCCATGTCAGTGACATCATAAGCTGTGGTGATTAGATCAATAGACAGTAAAGAATACATGCTCTAGAAAGACTGCTACACTTTCCCAATAGGCAAAAGGTACAATACAAGCACCCTTTTTCAGCGGATCCACAACTTCTGTCTAATCAAAATTTGTGCTCAAGGTAACAGAATTATGGCGGAGGCAAAACCCCTTCTCTGTGGCGCTTTTAAAGCTCTTTATGTCTTAGTCACAGGTCTGGCAAACGATGTGCTTCCACCTCAAGCCTAATGATTACACCTCTAAAAAATCTGACCTTCCAATTGTAGTTGCATAATTGCTTCTATATGCAGTACCTCGCTCATATGTCCACCTCATCCCAGTTGTATATAAACCCTTCTCGTCCACCGCTATGCCTGTCTTACATACCTCTTGAACAATTTTGCTGTTGGCATTTTGAACACTGCTTTGTCTTAAACTTTGTTTTCCATTAAACTTTGAATTGTGCATGGATCCTTGGTGTCCTGCTTTATCTTGATGTTTTGACATATTGAGATCCTCCCTACTGTAAGGACTGTGACAAGGAGGATGTATGAGTGGGTAGTGTGTCGCTACTTACAGTTAAGCTTCATTACCTTGATTAAGGTCCTCCTCATCCCAGTCTTGTTCCCTCCCTCCCTGCTGCTACGGTTGTGTCTGGTCTTGTTACTATCTGGCATGGCGGAGGTGGGAGGGGGTTTATAAAGGTAAACTTTAAAAAATGACTAGCTTTCCAGGTGTCCTGTTCGCAGGCGGGATCACCTCTCTACTGTAAGGACTGGGACGAGGAGGACCTTAATCAGGGTAAGTAACAACCCATTCCTCCTGTCATTCGCTTGCATGTCTGAAAGAGACCACATTATGAATGTGTTAAGAACACTTAAGGTTCGAGTAGATATGCTGGAATTTTTTTAGATTCACTCGGGGTGCATTTTACTGACCTTATTTTTCCCACTACTAACTTCACTTGGAGTATTTCAGCAGCATAGAAAGTTGCAGTGCAAATAGGAGGCAGGAACATTCACGGTTACCTTTACAGTCTCCAGTTACTTCAATGCTCACGTAAGCCATGAGTGTTCTTCTTTAACATGGGTAGGAACTAGGGCCGGTCAAAGTAAAAAAGTATTTCTCTGCAAACTTCATGCCCCTCACGGCCAATATGCAAGTTCACTAAGATATACTCAAGCTAGGCTGTTGTTTGTAAAGTTGAGTTTTTGCAATGCTTTTCTATTGTAAGTGCTTCATTTTCAACATGTTTTCAGGTGTAAACATTCCCATAGCTTCCTTATGCAAGTGTCTACTGTGAGACATCTAAGAGGAAAATGAGTGTTTAGTATGCGCGTGTGCACAATATGTTAGCTTCATAAAAAAGCTTCTAACCACATGGTGCTACCTGGGAAAGGAGCCACCTGTCATGATTTTGTTTTTATTCTGATTGCTTTGAAGAGCTTGCAAAATGCCCAGTTTCTCTTTTATTATTTCACCCACCCTTCAGCTGCTGGAGTTTTCTTGTGTTTTGCTCATCACCTGACTTGCCTTGTGCTGAACGTTTTTTTGCTTTTATTTTATTTTTTTATCTCTGTTTATTTTTACAGATTTTTTTTATTTTTGTTTATTTGTTGTGTTCCTGTTATGTAACTATTACTTTTTGATAATTCCTTCTTTGTATCATGCTTGGTACTCAACATGGCAGAGCACACCCAATCCCATCAACTCCACACTTGTTTCATTCATTTTTCATAAGTGTGTAGTAAGAATGCTAACATTCGTAGCATACAAAATACTCCCCCTATACTAGCAACATGTGACAAGCCTGAGAACGGCTTCTTCTGTAAGACGGTAGGCACACCTGGTAGGTGTCCAAAAGGGCATGTACCAGAACACGAGTGTTGCATGCTTCCTGCGCCTAGGGTACACAACCGGTCGCATCTCCTTTGCAAGAAGTGGGGCCCCATGTATCACCTTGGGCTAGAAGTGGAACATTCATGCAGAGAAATACAACAGCTATGAATAGGCCCTTTAACCCCTTCGACGCTGATGACGAGCTGGGCTCGTCATGGCGTAGCCTCCTCGCACGCTGATGACGAGCCCAGCTCGTCACGTAAAGTGCGATTTAAAAAATCTCAGCGTACGAGCAGAATTCCGCCCGCACGCATGCGGTTAAATGTATGTACAATAGTTATGCAGACAGAAATGGACTGTCTGCAGTTGAACAAGCAATGAAAAACGACATCCAATTTTAGTATACATCTTTCTGATGGGTAAATGTAGTAGTGATGGGAGTGGAGTTAATTTTGGGGTTAGGTAGATTTGAATGCGTTGTGGGAGGGATTATAGGGTTGGGCTGAATATTGATGGACGTTTGTAAATATAGGAATACACCGTTGTTTTTACTGAATCATACAATCAGTTTGTGCTCAGTAGGTGCTAATTTTCTAAATCTAAATCCATTCAGAACAATACACATGTCCTTGCTTGCAAATAGGACAGGGGGAGCAAACTATTCACGTCCTGAAGATGGGACACAGTGTAGCAAGAAATCTGAATTAGAGCCTGCAGTCACCATATAAGTGATGCCAGGATGAGATGTAGGGATGGTTTAAGTACTCTTCAAGTGTGGGATACACTGGAAGACCTGTTCAGTGAACAAACATTACTGCAGGGGCAATAAAGGCTCGGAGCATAGTATAGGAGAGGACTGGCAATTGTTGGCAGCCCACTCTTTGGAGTAGAATGAATAATTTCCTGGTTTTGCAAAAAGCTGTTGAAACTGTCTATCTTTTTCTCTATAAACGCTTATGGACTGTGAACTTTTAAAAGGAATTGTCAATGCATGTGTCTGAAGACTTCACAAATCCACACCTCTTAGGCATTTTGGATCATTTAATGTATTCTTCTGGATCAATTGAGAAACCCAACTAAAGGAATTAATCAACAAAGGGTCCAACATTTTTCCTAGCTAAAATATTTTAGAAACCTCTCTGGATATGACAGTTTGACTTTATTTTGTGTTCTCTGTCTGGGGATACTCTAAGGAAACACTTTTGCTTACAAGAAATATTCATAAGAGAATAGTACTTTTGTTAAGTATGCTCTGCAGTTTGCAGAGGCACATTAACACTGAATGCATCAGACTGTAAAAGCACGGATAAAATGTTTGAGGCTTTTCTAAAGTGGGACATTACTCCCATAAAACTTCTACTTTGAAAACATTGAGATGTGAATAAGAATTGGATTGAAACTTGAAACTCGAAACCTGTCAATATACATTTCAATAATATGTAATACAACCAAGAATTATCACTATTATATCTCCAAGGTTCATCTGAATACAACTTGAAATATTCAACTAAAGGTGTTTCCTTCTCTTCTGTTATTTTCTTGGTATTAGCAAGAAATCCAAACTTACATCTTTAAATAAGTAAGGGCCCGATGTAGGTCGCCAATTACTGGTCACATGGCACACAAGCCAGAAACAGGGGTGCAACAGGGTGTCAAAGTGACACCCTGTCCCCCTTGTAAAATCGGTAATTTTACCGATTTGGTAATTACCGAATCGGTATTTGCTATTCAAGGCCCATAGGAATCAATGGCAAATACCGGTATTTTTACCGAATTTTTTACCTACATAGCAATTACCGAATAGTAAATACCGAATCGGTAAAATTCGGTATTTACCATTTGGTAATTTGCTATTACCTACATCTAGGCCCTAGTACTTTATTGTATAATTATTTACAATCTTAACAATTCCTTCAAAGTACCAGAAGAAACAAATGGAAGAAAATAAAAACCAATTTAATTGGTGGATATGTTAGTCAGTTATTTGGGTTGAGAAGGAAAGTGGAGGGATAGAGGAGGGAAAAAGGTTAGTATTTAAGCAGAGCTTCATAACCCTGATGATGTGTTGAAGTGCTTTTTTCGGCGAGTAGCACACCTGTCCGGAACCCATAAAAGATTAGTGGTGAATTAGTATAATGAAATATGAAAATAATTTGAGTGGTGGATATGTTGGTCAGTTATTTGGATTGAGAAGAATGGTGGGAGGATAAACGAGGGTAAAAGGTTTGCATTTATACATAGCAGTAGCACAATATTCAGGAACACCTAAAGGATTTGTCGTGAATTAGTATAGGGAAATATGAAAGCAATCTGAGTGGTGGATATGTTAGTCAGTTATTTGGATTTAGAAGGAAGAGGGAAGGTTCCCTCATGTTAGAATTCCTGAGTGTACTGGGTAAGTTAGTCACAATTCTTTTTTCACATTGATGATTTTATTGGTAATTGCCCCTACTGAAGAGGTTAAAAAAACAAAATGTTGGGTTACCTTCAAAACCCGTTTCCGGGAATTAGGTGTGAGAGAAGATTTGCACACATCCATTTTGTGGAAGATCAGCAAGGAAAAAAAGAAAGCATGGCCAGGTCTGGTCTCAAAAAACAATTGGCCAGGTAGGTTATTTTACGACAAAGTCTAGTCCCACTTACCCAATTAATCTAAGTGGACACACTTGTGGTTTAGTGTTTTTACTTATTTTTTCATTTTTTAGCATTTCATTCATATATGGCTGAAGAAAGGTACAGTTCAATAGCAAAAAATTCACATAAACTTTACACTTTTCAAACATAAAATGTACAATCACCGTGAATGAGACATATTTACAAATATACAATTAGTACAAACAAGAACAGTAAAAAACGAGAAATGCCTATTCACATTAAATGTTCAAGGCACCAGTCCTAGTATACAACCTACAAGCAAGCAGGAGACTTTTTAGATGTAATTACTAGCCTGCTCGCTTGCCTACACTGGAATTTGACAATTACTAGGGTAAAAAAATCAGGTTGAATTTATCTATAGTAGAACTCCTGATATGCCCTTCCTGAAACTTCTTCCAGTATCGTGCCAATAGGTTTCGAACCCACAAGATATTAAGGGGTTCTCCTCAGGACCTGGACTGGAAACTGTCCTGTACTGTAAAGTGTAAAAAATGACATAGTTTAAAAAGCACTGATTCCCTCTAGGCTTTACATACATGTATGTACACTCTATCTCGACTACAGATACCTGAAATGTAGCGTATTTTGAGCGACAATGTTCTCTTTCTTGTCAGGGGGACTGTGACTCTGTGAATATACAAGGAATCGTTTCAGAACCACCCAGGTTAGCTACAGTGTTTTCATATGAGCAGCTAGGCAGAAACAACAAAAATGTTTGTCAATCCTACCTCGAGGCGGGATTTTTTCACAATCTTCAAGCTCGTGTGGTGTCTGCAACAAGGATGAGAACCGTTTTTTTTATATTTTGATAGTCTGGACAGGCTGGCTACCTGGTGCAACAAGCGTTTAACATGTCAATTACACGTACCTCCTCGCGGAGGTCACTTGCGAATAAATCAACGTTGTCTCTTTCCTGATCCAGCCGGTCGGATGTTCGTTCTCCGACCCTGTCTGTCGCACCGCTTCGACTTCGGCGTCTGACGTCAGCTTGTGGGGGCGGGCGAGCCGATGTTCTTCTTACCCGCGTGACTCATGCCGAGGCGCCTGGTCCATGTAGTCCACAAGTTTTTACAAGCTGTTTAGTCAATGCGTGATACTGCAGACAAAGGCTACTACTTTTAGCTCAAGTTGCTCAGCTCAGAACTACCAACGCTGATCGTGTTGAAGGGTCGAGTCAATTGCACCAGGTAGCCAGCCTGTCCAGACTATCAAAATATTAAAAAACGGTTCTCATCCTTGTTGCCGACACCACACGAGCTTTAAGATTGTGAAAAAATCCAGCCTCGAGGTAGGATTGCCAAACATTTTTGTTGTTTCTGCCTAGCTGCTCATATGAAAACACTGTAGCTAACCTGGGTGGTTCTGAAACGATTCCTTGTATATTCACAGAGTCACAGTCCCCCTGACAAGAAAGAGAACATTGTCGCTCAAAATACGCTACACTTCAGGTATCTGTAGTCGAGATAGAGTGTACATACATGTATGTAAAGCCTAGAGGGAATCAGTGCTTTTTACACTATGTAATTTTTTACACTTTACAGTACAGGACAGTTTCCAGTCCAGGTCCTGAGGAGAACCCCTTAATATCTTGTGGGTTCGAAACGCGTTGGCACGATACTGGAAGAAGTTTCAGGAAGGGCATATCAGGAGTTCTACTATAGATAAATTCAACCTGATTTTTTGACCCTAGTAATTGTCAAATTCCAGTATAGGCAAGCGAGCAGGCTAGTAATTACATCTAAAAAGTCTCCTGCTTGCTTGTAGGTTGTATACTAGGACTGGTGCCTTGAACATTTAATGAGAATAGGCATTTCTCGTTTTTTACTGTTCTTGTTTGTACTAATTGTATATTTGTAAATATGTCTCATTCACGGTGATTGTACATTTTATGTTTGAAAAGTGTAAAGTTTATGTGAATTTTTTGCTATTGAACTGTACCTTTCTTCAGCCATATATGAATGAAATGCTAAAAAATGAAAAAAGAAGTAAAAACACTAAACCACAAGTGTGTCCACTTAGATTAATTGGGTAAGTGGGACTAGACTTTGTCGTAAAATAACCTACCTGGTCAATTGTTTTTTGTTGTCTCAGTTTGAGTGGTCTAGGCCAGATAGTGTATAGACCCAAGCCTTCCTTGTTTTCCCAGGTCTGGTCTCAATCAGGCTCAGAAAGGCCCATTTTTGGTCCAGTCTTTGCCTGAGCACATTCCATGCTGCTGGGATTTAGGCTCCAATTTATGTCTACAACCTCCAGGTGGCTGTGAAAGTCTGGGTCATGTAGTCCAGGCCCAAGCTGTCATGCAGGAGCAAGGAGAAAGTGCATCCCATGCTGCAGGGCTTCAGGCTCAAATTTATGACTCCTGTGTCCAGGCACTTGCAAGATTCTGGGTTATATAGTTTGGATCTCCGTCATCATGCTGGAGGAAAGAGAAAGTGCATACCATATTGCGGGGCTTCAGGTTCCAATTTGTATCTCTAGTCTCCAAGTGCCTGTGAAACTCTGGTTCACATAGTTCTTACCCCCACCATCAATCAGAAGCAAAGAGACAGTGTATCCTCTCGTTGGACAGTTGGTGAAACTGCAGGATGCTGTAAAATAGATTAAAGAATATAAATTAAAAGAAACCTATTATAGGAAAGAAAAGAAAAACAAAGGACTGCCTACCACTCAAGGCACATAAGCGCACACTGATTTTCAGACAGATATTCACAGTGTGCTGGAAAAATGTTGCTACTCAAAGGGCAATGGAGCCAATGGGAGAAACGCGCTAACCCACTGCCCCATCAGTTTGCTGCCATGCTGAGTCGCAGAATGTGAATGGCACTTGGGCTGAAAAACCCTAGGCTCCTCTATGTGTTTATATGTTTGTAGATTTTTTGAGTATTTATTTTAATGCAAGAGCTTGTCCGACAATTACACTTGCCAGGGTCTACCAAGGATTATCACAGCACAAAACCTATGCCCCCAGGATTTATCACAGGAAACAACCACCAACAAAACCTTGCTGAGTACATCAATCTGTGAAATTCTGTAAAACAAAATGTGCATCTACAAGACTTAAAACAGTGCAATATAAAATCACTCTTAAATGCATATTGGCTTTAACTTGTGATGTTTCTTATAAATAAGCCAGGTCCATTTCATTTGTTGTAAGTTTATATAATAAAGAGATCACACCTAAGGCATATCACATAATTTTCCTTAATGTAACAATCAGGTTGATACCCTTTATCAGTGGCTCATCACCATAATCAATGCAGTCTGACTATAGTGATCGCAAGTTTTCCCACAAGGTGAACATCAAGTGTACAGTCATAAAATTCGAAATATGTACCTAATTAGAGTTGTCAAATCAACATGAAACTCTTTGTAAAAGAGGCTAGCAAGTATTCTCACACTGAAAATAATATAAACCCACTGTTTAGTCAAAGAGGTAATCAACATCAGGCCCATGATCTGTTTCAATAATCTATGAGTTCATATGACCCAAAATCTCTCACTAGGCAGTGTAACCATAATCCAATCGTAAATGTTTAATGCATTTACATATGTTCTTCACAATACATTAGTCAGGCCGACATACCTTTTCACAATAAACGAATGAAGACTATAGCCTTTACCACTGAATTGTCAATATAAAAATCACAGGACTTGTGTTTTGAGCACAAGCATTCCCTCAAAGCATTCCTCCACATACAGTAATATAATTAATTACAAATATGCACACAACTACACCTGGCAAAACAATATGTAACTATCCTAAAACAGTATAAAAAGGATTCTCAAAGTGCCAATCTTCTACCCCTATGGTTTGTCTCAAGGTTTAACTAACACCAGAACCCTACCATACTCTGGTCATTTGTGTGATTCCTATTAACAAAATAGATATCTACAAACTTTAAAAATGTATTAACATTCCATGCTCAATGGCCTTTTGGCCTTAACATATGCTTTTCTCAATCAATAGGTCGATCGTCCCGCCTTTATTGTAACAAACAGATCAGGCTAATTGCCTTAACTAATGGTTTGTCATCATAAGAATCTTAGTCCTGCTGTATAGAATACAAGGCTAAACGTGCAATACAGGCAGCCCTTTTCAGTGAAAGCACACAATATCTGATCAATGAAAATTTGTACTCAAGCCAATCAGTATTTGGATAACACCAAAGCCACTTTCTCAGCAGTCATACAATTAGAAGTATATAAAAAATGACAGATGGCAAAAACATATACAACCCTTCCTAAAGCAACATAACAAGAATTCTCAAAACAAATCTCCTATCCCTGAGATTTGTCAGAGGGTTAACTGCAGCAAAGCTCTTACCTGCTATGGTAAATTGTGAGATTAACTGTTAACAAAAATACCTATTTAAAATCTTAAGACAGTGTAATGAAATTCATCTTGAAAGGCCTATTTGGATTTAACATGTGGGTTTCATAATGATGAAGTCAAGTTTGCTGCCTTTGTCATTACTTTAAATAATAAATAAATCAGCCTTGATCAACGACATGTCAACATTACCAACTCAATTTTGATGTGAATGCTTTCTGTAGTAATCACACTGAGACAGGTAAGTGTGAGAACACTTAGTTTAATGACTGTCCATCTCCACAGCTTCCAGGGACAACTATCAACTGCCCTGTTGTATTCAAACCATTACATTGTATCACCATGACAGTGACATCATAAGCTGTAAGGAGTAGATCAATACGTAGAAAAGAATACATGCTCTAGAAAGACTTCTACAACATCTCCTTTCTTTCCATGAAGCAAAAACAAAAGAAAGTAGAAAAGAAAAATAATGGAGCATAAAACAAATGCAAGAACACAAGGAGAAGCAAAATGAAGAAAAGAACATAGCAGAAACCTCTGTAATGAATAATAGACTTTAAATCCAAATTCCTAGGCAGAAAAATTATCCTCCCACTCTTGCGAGGAATAACATACTTCAATGATAACTTAGGAGCCTGAGACGGTTGCAGGGTCCACCCCCTCCGAGCTTGCTGGACATGAACAGCAACGCTGCTCGACTCAAGCCCCAATTGCAACATAACCCTCCTAGGAACATTATAAATTCTCAGCAAATTCCACCAACTCCTCCCATTGACCCTCACAGAAATACATGAAGTGGCATCCACTTTAACGGGAGGACCACATTTTGACAATCCCTTTGCAACATTGAGTGGGGACTTAATTCTCATCCAATCTCCCACACAAGCACTATACTCAAAACCATCCACATCAGGCGCAACAGAATGAACATTTGTCCGCATATCAGCATGAGAATCCCCACACTTTGACCATTAACCCCATTCCTTCATCCAAGCAGGGCACATATGAAAAGAAGCCACCCTTCCACGGAGCAGTACAAAGGGGCGGGAACCTGTGATGGGCCTGGGAGTAGTTCGATGAGCCCACAACATGCTCTGGACCGCTTAGTTGATATCAATTCTAGTAGAAACTTACTGAACACACTATAATGTGGTTTGTGTGCTCAATAAAACCAATGGCCTGTGAGCGATACAAAGCCACATGGCGATGTGAGATCCCAGATTGACTTAAAAAGTCAGACATCTCCTTGGAAGTAAATTGTACTCCATTGTCAGATACTATCTCTTTAGGGAAACCCTCTCCGGCAAAAAGATACTGAAGAAATCTGATATTCTCCTGTGTATTGAGATCAGTCATGAATTGAACCTCCCGCCACTTACTGAAGTAATTAGCAACCAACAAGGCAAATTTATATTTGTTAGATAAGACATTGAAAGGACCCACATAATCTATGGCGAACTTCAACCAAGGACCATTGGGAAAATCAAACTCTTGTAAAGGAGGAGCAGCAACCTTGATAACTTTGTCACTGGTGAACACGTCGCACGTCCCTCTACAACATCATTTACTTGCCGATCCATGGAAGGCCATCAGTACACACATTGGATCCTCTCTTTGGTACTTGATTGTCCAAGATGACCCTCATGACCATAGTTGATGTTGCAAGCTCTGAACAACTCAGGAGGAATACATTTACCCCCCCGCATGACCATTTCACTACCCTCCGCAGTAATCTCATCAGCAATCTTACCAAAAGGCTGAAGCTCACCATCCAAATGCTTTTCCTTTGGGTAACCAAACACAATGAAACCCTTTACTCTCTGGAGTATAGAGTCTGACGCCATTGTATAGAACCACTCACGTTCTGTAAAACAACCCTGACTACAAACATCCACATACAACATTCTTTATCAGCATCATCATCAGAAAGTTCCTGATTTCCCAAAGGTAAAAGAGACCTTGAGAGAAAATCAGCCCTTGTTATTTTCCCACCAGGAATATGTTCAACCTTGAAAGCATATTGTAACAATTTAAAACTTAATCTTGCAAGTCTCGGAGTGTGATCCTTGACAATGTTACTATTGTGAATGGGGATGAGCGGCTTGTGATCAGGATGTAATCTAAATGTTTTACCCAATAGAAAACACTTGAATCTTTCGACAGCCCAACAACACACCAGAAACTCTCAGTAACTGCGTAATTCTTCTCACTTGAACGTAACGATCGGGAGGTAAACCCAATGGTGTGTCCCTTCCCCTGCTTGACCAGAGAGATCACCCCCCAATCCATCCAAACTGACATCCACCGCCAAAGTACACTGGTAGCGAGGATCAAATCACGTAAGAATTTTGCAAGATCCCAGTTCTTGCTTGATGCGGGTAAACTCATCTTGACAGGATGTATCCGAGATAAAAGTGGCTTTTCTCTTGACTAAACATCTCAAATGTAGTTTTTGCATCAAAATTAGAGATAAACTTTGTGTAAAACTCACATACTCCCTAAAATGAAGAGACCTGTTCTTTCAATGTAGGACAACGGGCATTCACAATGGTCTAGAAGAGACCTTCTCTTGGTACAATACCATCACCGGAAATCCGATGACCCAAGTATTTATTGTATTTTACAACAAAAACACACATGAGTTTGTTGACCACAATCCCTTTCCCCTGTTAACTGTCCAAAACAGCTACAAGATTTTTGTCATGTGACTCCCAGCAACCAAAATGTCATCCTGAAAGACCACCACATCTGTGACACCCTCTAAAACTTTCTACATAACACGTTGAAAAACGTAGGCTGCTGAAGCTAAACCAAACTGCACCCTTCGGAACTGAAAAGCCCAACAACAGACACAAAGGCGGTCAAATGTTTACAATTGGGATCCAATCCACTTGGTGGTAGGCAGAGGCAAGATCAATTTTAGAAAATAATCTAGCTGCCGCAAACTTTGAAAGGATATCATCAATACGAGGGAGTGGATGGGAGTCCACTCAGATTTCCTTGATCAAACTGTGCAAATCAATGCACACTCTAAGACTCTCATTCTTCTTGCGGGCAACCACCAAGAGAGACAACCAAAGAGAGGACTCAATTGGTTCAATGACTCTCGACTCACACATCCTTTTAAGGTCAGCCGACAAATCATCTCTAATGCTAAACGGCACATTATGTAACTTGTGCTTGACTGGGACAGCCTGCACCCTAACTTTGATAAAATGTTTGAAACTTTTGACACATCCCAAATTGTCCGCAAAAATGCTCTCAAATTTGTTGGACCATACGACCAAACTCTTACATTGAGGAGAACCGTCCACGACCTAGACTTGCTCAACCGTACCAGATTTAAGAGTCATGCCCAAAAAATCCCTAATGATACCAACCGAGAATATTAAGACCTTCCTTTGCCACAAAGAACTTCCCATGGATATGTCTGTATGTGAAAACAAGACTTGTTTTGAAAGACCCCTTCAAGTCAATT
Source organism: Lissotriton helveticus (assembly GCF_964261635.1). Taxonomy (NCBI): domain Eukaryota; kingdom Metazoa; phylum Chordata; class Amphibia; order Caudata; family Salamandridae; genus Lissotriton; species Lissotriton helveticus. The sequence goes on along the minus strand of NC_136063.1, from coordinate 739,743,305 downwards.
CACCTCCCTTCATAAGAAATAGGACTTCTGTCTGGTAGATTGGGAGATTTGTCTTTCCAAACACTTTCAAACAACTCTTCAGTAACCATAGTCATGTGTGCTCCAGAACCCACCAATAGTTGTATAGATTTTGCATCAACCAACACATTGACTATAGGATCAACGCAATTCTCTGAGTCATCCTTAACAACCATAATAACATCGGTTAAATAACTCACAACCTCCCTCACAGGATCACTCATATCCTCCTCAGCATACACAACATTGACATTATCCCGGAAACCACACACTTTGGTAAAATACCCTTGTTTACCACACTTCCAACAGGAGGCATTCCTATCAGGGCAAATCTCTGAATTAGGAAAGTGAGAGGGAAATCCCCATTTTACACAACCATTCTTTTTTCTCAGGTTTGAAAGGAGTGTACCGACTCCCTTTTTGCTCACTCTGTGGTTTGTCTTTATCCCCTGTTACTTATCACCTTGAACCTTAAACTTCTTCACCACACCCACAACATTTTTCTCAGGTTTAAGCTCTCTTAAGGCTCTCAGGGATAGTTCAATGCTTTTGAGGATGGAATTTTGTCTTGCCGAGAGGGATTTTTCAGAATAAGCAATTTCTTTTTAAACTTTTTTATTCTTACAATGGACTACAATTTGATCATAAATAAGTTGAAAGGTAAAATGTTCAAACTCACACTCAGAAGCAAAACTATGCAAAGCCCCAACATAAGACACAATACTTTCATCAGTGTCTTGTTCTCTTGTAAAAAAAACATGGGTCTGACTACCACCAGGCTACCTTCCACATCCAACTGTTTCTCCAATATTCATGCAGACTGATCAAATTCATTCAACACCTCTTCTCCTACAACAAAATCAAGAGGAGGTAAATGTTCAAGAACAGTTTGACCCTCAAAGCCTAGATTATGCTCCAAAATAAATCTTTTCAACTGAGCACCAGGACAATCAGGAAACTCATGGTTTGTGTGGCCTCGTACATTAAACGCTGCGACCGCTTGGGAGCAGCACATGACGATTGTAGTGTTGATCTTTAGGGGTCATGGAGATGAGAACCTCTGGCCAAACCCTCCCCGGATGATTGATAAAACAAATATGACTTTCTTTACACTGAACCGAAACGCAGCACCAAAGACAATATCCACCAAAGTGTGAAGGATACTGGAAGCTAAACTGAATACTTAAAGCTAAGCTTTTCAGCAAACCAGAAGTCAAATTGTAATCCAAATAGCAGGAACAACTGAAGCAGACCATAGACGTAGGCATACAATTCCGCGAAGCCGCAGATAGCGGAATTTTTGCCAATTCCGCGTTCTCCACGGAATGCTAAATTACACATATTCCGCAAATACCGCACTGCGGAACTCAATTTACCGCCCAAGCCTACCGGCAATCGTGATGGTTGCAGACTGGCAGAAAAGCGGCGGACTGACTTTGCGTCCACTGCTGTACCCCGCCATGGTAATATGGAGGGGGGTAAATGTGGCTGTGATGGCGGGCAGATCGCATCGCCGGCCAGGCGGTGGTGATCCTCCTGTCATCATAATCACCCCCTTGGTTTAATAACTGTCCATCTCCACAGCTTCCAGGGACAACTAACAACTGCCCCTTCACATTCAAATCATTACATTCTTTCACCATGACAGTGACATCATAAGCTGTAGTGATTAGCTCAATAGACAGTAAAGAATACATGCTCTAGAAAGACTGCTACACTTTCCAATTAAGCAAAAGGTATAAAACAAGCATCCTTTTTTCAGTGGAAACACAACTTCTGACTACTCAAAACTGTGCTCAAGGTAACTAAATTATGGCAGAGTCAAAGCCCCTTCTCTGTAGCGCTTTTAAAGCTCTTTATGTCTTGGTCACAGTTCTGGCAAACAATGTGCTTCCAGCTCATGCCTAATAATTACACTTCTAAAAAGTCTGACCTTCCATTTGTAGTTGCATAATTGCTTCCATATGCAGTACCTCCCTCATTTGTCCTCCTCAATCCAATTCTATATAAACTCCTCCCGTCCACCGGTATGCCTGTCTTACATGCCTCTGTGGATAATTTTGCCGTTGGCATTCTGAACACTGCTTTGTCTTAAACTTTATTTTTCATTAAACTTTGTATTCTGCATGGATCCTTGGTGTCCTGCTTTTTCTTGGTGTTTTGATATATGGAGATCCTCCCTACTGTAAGGACTGTGACAAGGAGGACGTATGAGTGGGTAGTGTGTCGAAAGCTTCATTACCTCGATTAAGGTCCTCCTCCACCCAGTCCTGTTCCCTCCCTCCCTGCGGCTACGGTTGTGTCTGGTCTTGTTACTATCATGCATGGCGGAGGTGGGAGGGGGTTATAAAGGTAAACTTAAAAAAATTACTAGTGTTCTAGGTGTCTTGTTGGGAGGTGGGATCACCTCACTACTGTAAGGACTCGGATGAGGAGGACCTTAATTGGGGTAATAAAGATTACCAGTAAGTAACAACACATTCCTCCTCTCAGTTCACTTGCATGTCTGAATAAGACCAAATTGTAAATGTGCTAAGAACACTTAGGGTTCAAGTAGATGAGCTGGATTTTTTTTAGATTAACTTTGGGTGCATTTTACTGACCTTATTTTTCTCACTACTAACTTCACTTGGAGTATCTCAGCAACCAAGGAAGTTGCAGTGCAAACAGGAGGCAGGAACATTCACGGTTACCTTTGCAGTCATCAGGTGCACGTAAGCCATGAGTGTTTTTCTTTAACATGGGTAGGAACAAGGGCTGGTCAAAGTAAAAAAGTATTTCTCTGCAAACTTCATGTGCTTCACGGCGAATATGCAAGGGCACTAAGGTCTACTTAATCTAGGCTGTTGTTTCAAAATTGTAAGTGCTTCATTTTCAACATTTATTCAAGTGTAAACATTTCCCCTAGCTTCCTTATGCAAGTGTCCACTGTGAGACAACTAAGAGGAAAAAGAATTTTAAGTATGCGCTTGTGCACAATATGCTAGAATAATAATAGAGCTTCTTACCACATGGTGCTACCTGGGCAAGGAGCCACATGTCAGAATTTTGTTTTTATTCTGATTGCTTTGAATGAAAGAATGGTCAATAGTGGTGCCTATACAGAGCTTGCAAAATGCCCAGTTTCTCTTTTTTCATTTCACCCACCCTTCAGCTGCTGGAGTTTTCCTGTGCTTTGTCCATCACCTGACTCGTGTTGTGCTGATCGTTTTTTGCTTTTATTTTTCCTTTATCTCTGTTTATTTTTACAGATTTTTTTTATTTCTGTTTATTTGTGGTTTTGCTGTTATGTAACTATTAATTTTTGATTATTCAGTCTTTTTATTTTGCTCAGTACTCAGCATGGCTGAGCACACCCAATCCCATCAACTCTACACTTTTTTCATTCACTTTTCATAAGGGTGTAGTAAGAGCGCTAACATTCATAGCATACAAAATACTACCGATATACTAGCACTATGTGACAAGCCTGAGAACGGCTTCTTCTCTAAGAGGCTAGGCACACTGGGTAGGTGTCCAAAAAGGCAAGTACCAGAAAAAGAGTGCTGCATGCTTCCTGTGCCTAGGGTACACAACTGGTCGCATCTCCTCTACAAGAAGTTGCGCCCCATGTATCACCTTGGGCTAGAAGTGGAACATTCATGCAGAGAAATACAACAGCTATGAATAGGCCCTTTAAATGTATGTGCAATAGTGATGCAGACAGAAATGGACTGTCTGCTATTGAACAAGCAATGAAGAACGACATCCAATCTTAGAATACATATTTCTGATGGATAAAGGTAGGAGTGCTTGCCCGCAGTTGTGAAAAAAAATGTAGGAGTGCTGTGAGTGGAGTTATTTTTTGGGTTAGGTAGATTTTAATGCGTTGTGGGAGGGATTATAGGGTTGGGCCGAAGGTTGAGGGATGTTTGTAAATATAGGCATACACAGTTGTTTTTACTGAATCATATAATCGGTTTGTGCTCAGTAAGTGCAAATTTTCTAAATCTAAGGGGCATATTATAAGGGGGTTTATCTCCGCTTTTTTGGCTTTAAAAGCCAAGAAAGCGGAGATAAAATTATCTCCCTATTACCTAGCTGTCGCTAACACCAGTTAGTGACAGCTAGTAGGAGATAGCGACCATCTTGGGCCCCACTTTGCATGTCAGTGATATTTATCACTAATGACATGCAAAGTGGGCGTGCCAAGATGTTAGCGACTGGAAACAGTCGTTAACATCGCTATCTCCTATTACCAACTTTTGGAGATATTCGCGCTAAGCGCGAATATCGCCAAAAGCTAACACCTGCCCTGAGCAGTTCTTAGCCATGTTATCCAATGGGAGGTGGATAACATGGCTAAGAGCATTAGCTCGGTAATGCATGAATATTGCTGACTTTTCAGCGATATTCATGCATTGCGGCCGTTTTTTTATCGCATTTGCGATAAACCTTGGTAATACCAAGGTTTATCTGCGATAAAAATCGCCGCAGCTCAGCGGTAAAATTTTGTCTCTAACCAAGCAATAGCGATAAGTAATATGCCCCTAAATGCGCTCAGAACAATACACATGCCCTTGCTTACAAATAGGACAGGGGGAGCAAACTATTCATGTCCTGAAGATGGGACACAGTGTAGCAAGAAATCGGAATTAGAGCCTGCGGTCACTAGATAAGCGATGCCAATGATGAGATGAAGGGATGGTTTAATTACAAGGGGTCAAGACCTCTTCAAGTGTGGGGTACACTGGAAGGCCTGTTCAGTGAACAAACGTTGCTGCAGGGGCAAGAAAGGCTCGGAGCATAGTATAGGAGAAGGACTGGCAATTGTTGACAGCCCACTCTTTGGAGTAGAATGAATAATTTCCTGGTTTTGCAAAAAGCTGTTGAAATTGTCCATCTTTTTCTCTATAAACGCTTATGGTCTTTGAACTTTTAAAAGGAATCGTGAATGTATGTGTCTGAAGGCTTCACAAATCCACACCTCTTAGGCACTTGGGATCATTTAATGTATTCTTCTGAATCAATTGAGAGGCCCAACTAAGGGAATTAATCAACAAAGGGTCCAACAATTTTCCTAGCTAAAATATTTTATAAACCTCTCTGGATATGACAGTTTGACTTTATTTTGTGTTCTCTGTCTGAGAATACTCTAAGCAAACACTTTTGCTTACAAGAAATATTCATAAAGAATAGCATTTTGTTAAATTGGTTCTGCAGTTTTCTCATGGAGAGGCACTTTAACACTGAATGCATGAGACTCTAAAAGCAAGGATAACAAGTTTGAAGCTTTTCTAAAGAAAGACTCTTCTCCCATAAAACTACTACTTTGAAAACATTGAGACGTAAACATGAATTGGATTCAAATTTGAAACTCTAAACGTGTCAATATATATTTCAATATTATGTAATATTACCAAGAATTATCACTATTATACCTCCAAGATTCATCAGAATACGACTTGAAACATTCAACTAAAGGTGTTTCTGTATTTTCTGTTATTTTCTTAATATTAGTAGTAAGCCCAAATTACATATTTAAGTAAGTAAGTAAGTACTTTATCGTATGGTTACTTAAAATCTTTACAATTCCATCAAAGCACCAGAAGAAACACCTGAAAGAAAATAAAAACACAGACCGAGGGGTCTCTAAGAAAACCAGGAAACATAAACGAAGATACATTTAGTCTAGAAGAAAATTAAACAATACATCACATTGGGTCTAAAGAAAGCGGGACTTATTTTCAAGCCCCTTGCGCCACCCTTACTCACTTTTTCCATGTTAAAAATTATTCAAAAGTGGCGCAAGGGGCTTGTAAATCTGCCCCTTCATATCTGATTTGGAATTTAGGCCTTATATTCAAAGTGCAAGGTGCAAGTTAGTCAAAGCTTGTGGAGTAGCTGAAGAGAGAGCACAAAAAAAGACCAACCGCCAGAGTCGCTAGAGTGCAATTGGGCAAAGGGGGACCAAAGTAACACTTTGGAATTTAAACACACAGCAGGAATAGACATTTCAGATATAATTTCAGAGTCCCAGGTGGTCAGTTCTGTTCGCCGTGTGTCGGCGTGAGACCTTGATGTCCTCGCGCCTCGCAGGAACGAAGCCTGTCGTCTGGTGGGCGTGAGTTCTCAGCTAGCTCACGCCATACAGGAACGAAGCCTGTAGTCTGGTGCAGGGACCGTGAATGAGGCCTCACACACGGCGAACAGAACTGACCGCCTGGGGCTCAATGATGTGCCCCCACACAGATTGAAATAATTCCTGAAGACCTTGCCAGGTCGCTTACCACACCGGTAATCCCCAGCACGCCCCAATTGAACAACCCTGTCCTGATGACGATCCCGAGTTACATGGATCGAAACGCCGTCGACACCCCAGCTTATTAAAAGGCGTACTCGTCCAATTGTGGTTCAAATAATGAAAATAAATCGCCGTAATCTGTGATATCACTTAGTCACATGATTGGAACCACTCACTGCATATATTATTCACCAGAGTCACAGTGCGCCGTTTTCATGCTGTTCACCTTGCACTTGCGTCGCCACTACCACCACAGTCACTTTTTTAGAGCACCAAGTCTGTTTCGGTTGTTAATTAATTCATTTTATGCAGTGCTGCAACTAACTGTACATTACTGACCAAGAAATAATTAAAAAAGATGATTTAATATCTTGATTCAAATACAAAATGAGTGTTCTCCTTTTCTCCCATGCTTGCAATGCGATGTGCATGCCTAAATAATTGACTGTATCAATTTTACCTATTGGGACATTGTTTTCTATGTATACCTGGTTTATTAAAGAGCAGGTTTTTTAGAAGTTTGCGGAGATGAGTAGTTTGGGTTCTGATCTAAATGAAAGAGGGAGGGCATTCCAGAGTTTGGTGAGATTATAGGAGAATGAGCGGCCTCCACATCTAGCTTTCTTGAAACTGGGTATTACGGCAAGGAAGGAGGATCCTGATCTGAGCTGTCTGGTGGGATGGTAGGCGGTTATCAGACGACGATTGATAATGGGGCCTGTTCCCCAGAAGGATCGATGCGCAATGCACATGGCCTTAAATTCTATCCTTGCCCTCACTGGAAGCCAGTGGAGGTCCTTCAGTCTGGTTTTGACCAAGACTAGTCGGGGGATTTGCAGGAGGGTTCTGGCAGCGCAGTTCTGAATTATCTGCAGTTTGTTTAGGGTGGCCTTCGGCGCCCCAAGATATAGGGCATTCCAAAAGTCTAAGCGGGACAGAATTAAAACCTGGACCATTATCCATCTGGCGTGAAAAGGTAAGAGGGGAAGGATTTTGCGGAGGAGTCTTAGAAGGCCGAAGCAAGTGGCGGATAGTTTGGTCGCCTGGTGGTTAAAATTGAGTGAGCTATCTAACCAGATGCCCAAGCTTTTGATCGAGTCTTTGGGTGCGGGGGATGGTCCCAGACAGGGGGGCCAGAGTGGGTCGATGATCTTATTGATGGAGTTCCCAAAGAGCATGAGCTCTGTTTTATCCCCATTCAATTTGAGGCAGGAGGATGTCCTCCATTCGGTGACTGCTTCCAAACAGTCTTTCAGGCCCAGGGGTGAGTTAGGGGGGGATTTAGGGCCACCACTAGCTGGGTGTCATTTGCATAGGTGACTATTTTTACTTCAAAAGGGCGAACGATCTCGGCTAGTGGGCTCATATAAACATTAAAAAGGATGGGGCTCAGAGAGGAGCCCTGTGGAACACCACAATTCAGGGGCTTGCTGGGGGAGGTACACTCTCCCTCAAATACCTGGAATGATCGGTTGGAGAGGAAGGACCTAAACCAGGTGATTGCCATTCCCGAGATTTCCTTTCCACTGAGTCGGTGCAACAGGATGTTATGGTTTACAGTGTCGAAAGCGGCACTTAGGTCTAAGAGAATGATTGCTGCCGTACCTCCATTATCCAAGATTATCCTGGCCTCCTCTGTCACCGCGACCAGAGCGATTTCAGGCCCGTGAAGAGGGCGGAATCCCATCTGGGAGGGGTCCAAAAGTATGGTGGATTCTAGGTAGTTTGTTAGCACCGTATTGACATGTTTTTCAAGGAGTTTACTTAGCAAGGGCAGTAGGGAGATGGGCCGATAGTTAGAAGGGTTGTCTTTATCAAAGTTTGATTTTTTTAGGAGAGCTTTAACCATGGCTTGCTTCCAAAGGAGTGGGACAGTCCCAGTGGAGAGGAGGTGTTGAGTAGTTACCTGATGCATGACGGATTCTAAGTTGGCGGGGTCTAAGGGAGGGAGATGTTCCTGTATCGCCGGGGCTGAAAAGCCGGAGTCAGAGGAAATGCTGTGTGGGGTGAATGGATGAGAAAAGGAGGTGTTAATTGTTTCAATTTTGTGGAGGAAGAACTCTGCTGGTTTGTCGCAATGAATTTGGACATTCGCGATGTCTTTGGGCTCCTTAGGTAATTGGAGGAGGGATTTTGCTATTTGGTATATTTCCCTGGGTTTTGAGGATGCTTTGGCAATTTTTTCCTCAAAGAAGGATGACTGTGCGAGTTTGATGCTAGACTTGTAGGATTTAATTGCTGCTCTGTAAGACGCTTTTTTAGAGGGGGAATAATCCAGGCGCCATTTCTTCTCCATCTTTTTGCAAGAGCGTTTTAATTCCCGGAGGTCAGTGGTGTACCAAGGGGCTGTTGGGTTACAGCGTTTGGGTTCCGAGATACTGGTGGGGAGCACTAGGTCGAGTGAGTTGGTGATATACTTGTTGTAATTCTCGTTTCCCAGGGTAGTGTTAGAGGTGATGGGTGGTTTGGTAGTTTCGAGCCTTTCCAGCCATCCGGGTTGAGAGAGTTTCGACCAGTTCCTGGATTTACGAGCTGCTGCGGGCTTGGAGGAGCATAGGTTAGGGATGGTCCACTTGAAAGGAATTAGAAGGTGGTCTGTCCAGGGAAGGGGGGAGAGGGTTCCAATTTCAAGGTCCGAGCAGTGAAGGACTGGGCTATTTAAGGCCCCGCGGTGCCAGGGAACAACACCTATAACCTTCGTGGGATACCTGTATTGGCGCACAAGTGACAGAGACACGGGAGACTTCCTTCGGCGTCAAAGATCAGAGTTTATTACTGCAGGGAGGCAAAAGTCACTAGAAGTACAACAGCGTGTAGGTTCTACGAGTCTGCTTCCCATTGCATATGTGAGTCGCTCTCTTTTATACAAGATTTTGCCATTGCACAACATGTGAACAAAAGGTTACAACCTAGTTCCCACAATAAACTTCAAGAAAGGGTCGCTTTCATGCTTTCAGAACCCCGGAACATAATCACAGTAACATTACCGGTTCCCAACTGTAAAAGCACATCTTCCCATCGTTAGGCACATTCCACTTGAGTTGTAAATGAGCAAGAGAAAAAGAGACAAGAACAGCTGCTAGGAAGTCAGGCACACCTAGAGAAAAGAGTGTGGGGGTAATATTGGAAACATGATCATAGGATCAAAGAGCTTGATCCCAGCACATGCACGGCTGAAACAATAGGCCGGCACGGCGAGATTACCCTCAAGCTGAGCCATTTGCCTCTGCAGTGTCATTCCTCCGGTCATAAAGACGCATGAAAGGAATATGCGTCTTCCGTATGGCTTGGGAACTAAAGGGGTCATGAGGCGAACAGTTGCCTGCTCGCTGACTACGTGAGGGCAAGAAACAAAATGGATGCCGTACCTAAAATGGAACCCGAGGGTTCAGGTAAGAAACACGTAATTTAGGCGAACCGTGTCAAGTAGTGTAGCGAAAACGCGTACACTTACCGAACTCGCCATTTACGGTTCATAGATACCAAACTCGTCCATATTCGGCAATGCCCAAAACACCGTAACGATTTTCACGGAACCTCAGACGCTCCTTTTGCCCTCATGTAGGCAAGCACTAGTCGAAATCAGAGTCGATCTCGATATTCATCAGATCATTCAGGTGTTGCTGGAACATTATTCTATCCATCAATGCCTCTCTGGAAACAGATGGCCTTCTTATACACGTTGTAGCACAAAGGCCACATAAGGCAGGACCACACTGTACACAAAGACAACACGTGAACAGGAACGTCACAACAACCCCTATAATCATCAGAATCTTCCAACCCCAGGTCGACATCAGGCCCCAAAACCATCCTAGAAGCGTCCAATCTCCCTCGTCCTCGTGTATGGACTCCGAGATTTTGTGCAACTTGGAGATGGCTTGATAAACCGTTGGAGCGTTATCAGGTATGAATATGCAGCAGCTCGAATGGATGACCTTGCACACACCTCCTCTATCTGCTAGAACAATGTCTAGAACCATACGGTTCTGTAACGTCATAAGCCTATCCGCTTGAAGCTCTGCTGTCAAATTACCAAGGGCACCTGCGGTTATGTTAGCAGTTGACTCTACTACACGAGTTAACTGTCTCAGGTTTCTGCTATTGACCATAGGGCCCCAAAACGGTAGGAAACCCTTAAAGAAGTCTCCTGCTTCTTGACCGGCAGTATCTTCTTTGCTAATAACACCTCTCTCAACTCTAGTTCTGTGATAATCTGAGGCAACAGTGAAAGTCGGAGGCAAGAGATTTGCAATATAGCAGGTACCCGAGAAGTCATGAGGTAACCACGTATATGCTCGATCATAACATACAAAATAGGTACCCTTGGCAGCTAGGAAGACAGGGGAAGAGAGCATCGCTAGAACGTAAGTATCCACACAAGCGCTCTTCCCAAGCTGGGCTCTTGGATTTCGGCCACGACCTTGCAGACAAAAGTGGCCTAGGTGAGGTACAATCCAGATTGGAGATGAGCTTTTAAGCTGCCTATCACCCACTGATATACTATACTCAGCCTCACTAAGGTACTTATAGGCCTGCACTTCCTCCTCTGGGATAAGTGAAGTATCGAAAATGTCTCTATCTAGATCAGCAATCGCTGTCGCCAGAGACTTATGGTATGGGCCAGGACCAAAGCTTGCTGAGCGTGGCTCTCGGTGGGGGTAGGAATCTAGTGCACTATGGAACATGATTTGGAATGCCCGTGCTGACCCTTGGGGGCTGTACGGAAGAACAAAATACGGGATACCCCTGTCCATGGTATGTGGCATTAGCCCACACACCCAACAATTCGTAGTATTTACCACCAACTGATGCTGATGCAAAAGTTGCACAAAAGAATTGTTTCTAAATTCCGCACGTCTGACTTGCTCATGTTGGGGCAGTATGTGAAAAGAATGTGGAGAAACAGTAGAGACGAAATTTAGATCAAGAGAAGGAGAGGTAGGTAAGGCAGAAGGCAGTAATGATTGAAAACCAAAATATACTCCACCCACCAGCAGCATAGAAACAGTTAGGAACAACATGAAAACCTGTAGCAAGAAACATTTTGTACGCAACACCTTATCTAATGCAGATCTTTGCGCCGACATTTTCTCTCTTTTCGACAGCTTAGAAAATTCCATCCTCTAACGACCGTCCGCGACGTTCTTGACGCACTCCGTTCTGTGTAGCGATTATCAATTCCCAGGAGTTCCCAGAAATTGACAAAAGAAACCGACCTAGTGTTGATAACTGCTAAACAGAAGAAAGTACCCGCACGGCCCTACGGCCAACCCGGATGATAGGTTCTAGATAAATTGAACATTCAATTTACTATAAGGTTCTTGGCTGCACGGAAAAGGGAAAAAGGTACACCATATAAAATGTCCACAATGTTCAGGGTAAATGTGGGATCCAAAAATAACAAAAAAATTATATTATTAGTCTTTTGTGCGTGGGCGAAGAAAGTATCGGCTGCTCCCAGGGCGAGTCTGATCTTCAACAGTGAATTGGATGGCAAATGAGTGTTCGATTGTTCAGACAATTGTTCAGCACTTGAAGTTTTCAAGGTTGATGGAAAGGAAATTGTTTGAGGGGAATCAACAAGGGTGTCAGATATGGGCTGAGCTTCGCTGAACGGGACAAAGCGTTGTGGAGCGTCGGTCTCGGACGAGGAAAAACCCTTTCTTATCCAAGTATCCGCCGGCAAAGGAAGCGGGACTTTCTTGGTGTGGGTGGCATGCACCCAATGCTTCCGTCCCTCCAGCCGAACCGCCGTCCTTGTTGCCAGTAGCACCTGGAAGGGTCCCACAAACCTCGGCTCAAGGTTTCGTTTTCGTCCGAAGTTACGGGCGAGGACCCAGTCCCCTGGTTGCAGCCGATGACCAGGACCCTCTGTTTGTGACGGCAGAGCCTCAAAGACCTGTTGATGAATCAAACTCAATTTAGCAGTCAGATCATGGAGATAATCAATCAGCATGGGATATTCAATTCTATCAAATTCTTTAGGCCTCGGGACTCCCCAAATATTAGCAGGACGGCCGAACACAATCTCATAAGGGCTAAGCCCTACTCGAGAGTGCACAGTTGCCCTGGTCGATAAGAGAGCTAGAGGCAAAGCATCTGGCCATGATAAACCAGTTGTTGCCTGAATTTTAGCAAGTTTCAGTTTCAGGGTGCCATTGTATCCTTCCACCAAACCCGCTGACTGAGGATGATTAGCACTATGAAATTTCTGTACTATACCTAAACCACGACACACACTCTTCATCACACTTCCCACAAACTCACTTCCGTTGTCCGACCATACAATCCGAGGCATGCCGTATCTGGGGAAATACTCTTTGAGCAGAATTTTTGCTGTGGATAGGGCAGTATTATCCTTAAGGGGGTAAGCCTCAATCCATCTGGAGAACGCACATACTACAATCAAAACATACTTCAAATTGTTGCATCTCTCCATATGGATGAAGTCCAACTGGATAACTTCGAAAGGGCATGTAGGAGGGGCAAAATGACCAGGTGGAGTGGGAGTGCCTTTACGGGGATTATACATCAAACACACCATACAATTCTTAACCACTCTCTCTGCACACTTAGTAATACCATCATTCTTCCATACAGGAGACAACAACTTGCATATGCCTTTTGCGCTTATGTGTGCTGTACCATGAGCCATTGTAACAACAGCGAGCACATATGCATCCGGTAACATCCATCTCTGTTTTTCTGACAAATCAACCCAACATCCATTCTCATCCAACTTCCCCGTACTCTCTTTCCATTTAGTCTTTTCCGTCTTAGTGGCCTCATTCTGTATTCCCTTCACACTCTCAACTGTGTCTTCACACATACTAGTCTCCGTTGGCCATCTCACTGAACTCGTAACATACATTCGATTTGTCAGATCTTTAGCTGTCTCCTTAGCAATCTCGTCTGCAAACGCATTACCACGACCAACATCATCCATCACTTTCCGATGCGCACTTCATTTGATTATGGCCACCTGCTTAGGCAATGTAAGTGCATCTAGAAGGTCGTTCACAAGCTGTCCATGCTGAATCTTCGTGCCATGCGACATTAAGAATCCTCTTTCTCTCCACAATCGCCCAAAACTGTGCGCCACACCAAAAGCATACTGGCTGTCGGTAAACACATTCACCCGTTTTCCTCTGGACAGCACACACGCTCTCGTCAAGGCGATCAGCTCAGCAGCCTGAGCCGAATTCTGACTCAATCTTGCAGTTTCTACAACCGTACTCAATGTCACCACAGCATACGCGGTCGTCACATCACCATTCGGCAACTTAAAACAGGAACCATCCACATACAAAGTACCATCGGGATCTACCAATGGAGTATCTTTCAGGTCAATACGACCCTTTGTTTCCTCCTCAGTTCTCAGATAACAGTCATGTGGTGCTTCACCACTTGACTCCATGTTGATCGGCAACAATGTTGCTGGGTTCAACACATTACATCGTTTTATGCGTATGTGACTAGCCAGTAACGTCAACTCATACCCAGACAACCTTGCGCTCGTCAAATGTTGAGTTTTCGTTCGGTTCAAGAGAGTGTCAACTGCATGTGGAACCATCACCGTAAGCATATTATCCATGACCAGACCTGCGGACTGTCGAATGGACGCCGCGGCTGCCGCTGTTGCTCTTAAACAACTCGGCAAAGCTCTAGCTACTGGGTCTAAGGTCGAAGAAAAATATGCGCATGGGCGCTGTTTGTCACCGAATTGTTGCGCCAGAACACTCAACGCACAACCATCCCTCTCGTGAACGTACAGTGTAAACGGCTTACTGTAATCAGGAGTACCTAACACAGGAGCCGAACACAACGCATCACGTAATTCAGAGAAACTTTTCTGACACTCTTCAGTCCATGGCAAAGGAGTCGGAACATCCTTGCACGTGAGAGCTAACAATGGTTTCGCCAATAGTGAAAAATTTGGGATCCATTGTCTGCAGTATGACGTAATACCTAGAAAGGCACGTACATCTCTCTGAGTTTTTGGCACAGTCATTCGAGAAATCGCTGTAATTCTCTCTGGGGTCAACCTTCTCCCTTCTTTTGACAATAAGTGACCTAAGTAGGTTACTTCTTGGCAACAATATTGCAGCTTGGAAGGTGACACCTTGTGATGTAAGTCATGTAGATAGCGCAATAGTGATACTGTAGCCGTTTTGCAAATAGCCTCCGTATCAGCTGCCACTAATAGGTCGTCAACGTATTGAATCAAAGCCGCACCCGTCGGTAACACAAATGCATCCAGTTGACTTTTAAGTGCTTGGCTATAGATCGACGGACTTTCACAATAGCCTTGTGGTGCACGTTTTAGTCTGAAACTGCGACCACCTAATAAAAACAAGAATAGGTCTCTGCTTTCCTCAGCGATCGGGATACTAAAGAAATCATTCTTTGGGTCGATCACCGTGAACCAGGAGGCAGAAGCTGGAATCAGGGTCAACAAAGCCGTTATATCAGGGACCACGGGAAACTGTGGGACCACGATTTTATTCACTTCTCTCAAATCAATTATGAAACGATACACAGGAGGTTTAGATGGATCAGTGCGTTTTAAAATTGGTAGTACAGGACTATTACACACATTTCCTCGAGTTTCTTCAACGACATCCTTTTTGATCAGGTTGTGTACAATCGCTAATAGCGCCCGTTCTCCCTCAATGGAGATACGATACTGTGGTATACGTGGCAGCCGCACATTTGGTTTCAGCTTGATCATATAAGGTGGGATGTCCAAGAGACCCACGTGATTGGGACCTGTGGCCCATAGAGACGCAGGAAGGGAGCTCAATTCCGGTGGGAATTTATCGATCGACAAGTACATAGGAGAGATTACTCTCCGACCTAATGTAAGCTCCACTCCTTCAGGGGAGCAATACAAAGTCGCATATAACCGTTTTAACAAATCCAAGCCCAAAAGATTCTCACCACAACCAGTAGATAGAATCAATGGAGCCTCCAGCTCACGAGGGCCAATCGTAAGTGGCAAAGGGCTGGAAACAGGATTGCTAACAGGGGCGCCAGAGAATCCAACGGAAACATTTGTTAAGCCAGACAAAGGTGCGCCAGGGAGTTTCGAATGCATGATGGAACTTTTCGTCGCACCAGTGTCTAACAGAAAAGGCTCAACTACGCCAGAAGTAGCTACTGCGACGTAAGGCCCACTCTGATCAACCGGAACTGATACTACTCCCTCTCTTTGTCGGTGGCTGTCCTAGTAATGATCGTTTGCAACAGTCTCATGTTCAACGTAGTAATCGTCCACATGATATTGTGTAGATCTAACTGACCCCGCATTTCGCTGGTCAAAACAATTATTCGTATCTGATGAATTCTGAGGGCGATCATTTTGATTGTGAATGGTACCGCGGCCTCTACCTCGAGATGCCTGCTGAGGATACACCATTAAGACGGTCACGCAAAGCGGGACAGTCGTATTTTATGTGACCCTCTCTTCTACAATACGCACACTGATTATACCCAAGTGTAGATCTATAGTCAGAGGAGTCAGAACGTGACTGTGTTCTGGAGGACTGTGATTGTGGTCTATATTGCTGTTGCGAATCATTTTGATTCGAACGTGGAGGATACGCTTGCTGCAACAAAACCTTCGTTTTGAGCTCTTTCGTTTTCTTATCTACACGATCACTTTCTTCTTTCTCCCTATTCTCATAATATTGAGCCGTTGCTAATATCTGTGCAGTGGTTGAGACAGCCCATGCACTTTCTGAATTTTTCAATTTGTTGCATAGTTCAGGCAACAAATTTAATACGAATTTATCGACAAATAAACGTTGGCCTCCCTCAGTGCCCATATCCTGACCGCTATGATCGACAAATGCCTCTTCGAACCTAGTGAAGAAATCGGAGACACTCTCGTCCTTCTTTTGCTTACAAGCTGATAATTTATCCCAGTTTACTCTCATCGCCGGCATAAGCGTTTTCATGAGCGTAATTATTTTCTGAGGCAGTTCCAAAATTAACTGCTCAGGTTTAGCCCCACCGACTTGTAGTCCATCAGCCGCTATTAATGCAGCCCAATCACCACCTAACTCATTCGCATGATTTTCCTGACGAATTCTCGCCCAAACCGGCTGTGGTACTACATTACCGAACAGCATGTTGATGTCGGCAAGGTTCATAATGGTAGCATCTACCAATTGGGACAGCTCCTTATAGTAACCCGCCGGATTCTTGCGTGGATCAGGCAAGGACTGTTTGACCTGCAAGACTTCTGATCGCTTCCATGGGAGGTGTATCCAAACTCTTTGGAAATGTGGCAAAACTGGGGGATTGGCAGCAGGAGCACCTGGCATCCATACTGGCGGAACCTCTCTCATAGGATACTGACCCGGAGCCGCTTTCCAATTCTCAGAGTCGTCATCAAACGACACTCGAGAAGGCACTGTCGACCTATGGGCTAACAATCGCTCTAAGGCACGTCGTACATCTCCACCTACGATCATACCGTTCGAAAATTGACTCTGAAGTTCAATCATATCGGGCGGTACGGTATCTAAATCATCATTATACCATTGCTCCCTCAAAAAGTTACACATTTCTTCGAACACGAATCTCTGTGTAGGCTCATTAAACTGAGAAAACGTGTCGAAGACCACACGTGGAGGGTAATTAACAGGATGTCTTATCCACCTATGTGCCATTGTCACTAACGTCTCTCTCTCCCTTCCACCAGGGATTTGACTTTGTCTCTGAGAAGTTTCAGAAACGCTGGGTGGTAGTATCGATCCAGATAGTGGTGAATAGAGCGTAGCAACAGTATTAGGAATACGGGTATGAGCAGAAGGAGAAGAAGGAAAAACAACAGGAGCGACAATATTAGAAGTGAACGTAGGAACAGTAGAGACAGATGAGACAGTTGAAGTAGCAGAAACTAGCGGTTGAGGAGGTACAGGCAAAGGTGCAGTAGGAATAGGAACAGGTGGTGGGACAAACGTAGGATTAACAACGGGCTGCCCAGCAGCCGCCGGAACAACAGGAGGGACAACAGGAGGAACGACAGGCGGGACTACTGGAGGAATTACAGGGGCTGTAGCACCCTGTGCATAAGGAGGTGGCGATTTCATCAAATACGCTAACAGGGGATCCTCCTTTAAATCCTCTTCTTTCTTATCAAGACTAGCTGGTAAAACCGGATAACATTTGTCTATCCTCATGTGATGTAGTCTAGTGGAAACTTCTATTTCTTTCTCTTCTTTATCTCGCTGACATTGTTGTACAACTTGCATTATCGGAACGAACCCTTCTCTTCGATCCTTTTTAAGCTGTTTGATTTCTTTCTGCTTGGCCTCTTTACGCCACACCCGAAAAGAATCAAACATAGCTGGCCTAGCTTTCTTTTTAAATAATTTAGCTTCAAGATTATCTAAAATCGTAAGTTCAAAACTTCCATGCGGTGGCCAACTAAGGACACCATCTTTTTTCGTGTAACGGACCCAATATTTATTATAAATAATAGGACCCACACCATGTCGACTATAGAGCTCATATATCGGGGTTCCAACTGGCGGTATCGGACACGAGTCCTCCAACCGGGAATCCTTGTTGCAACATTTAAGAAAACCAAGAAATCCACTATGGCTAGGCATCGTGCACACTAACCTAGTATCAAACTTCAAGGGTTACCGAAGTACTAAATCTTCGTGAAAGACAAAACCCTCGGTTTTTGGCAATTGCAACTGTCAAATAACAACTAAGAACCAACAACTAAGAACCACAAATGCAATGGAACCATGCATACAACAAAGCTTCAATAAGCTGCAACAACCACTAAGGACTGGGAGCGACCCACAAATACTTAACTGAGAGCTTCAATGGCGTCACCAGGAAGGCCCGTCTATCGTCTCGCTTGTACGAAAGGTCTACGCCAGGTGTTGAAAACAGGTCGACAGTCAGGGCATCGGTCCGTCGCAGCCGTCAGGAGGCGGGAATCTTCGCGGGAAAAATCTTCGGACCACTTATTTCGACAACAGGACCGATGAAGCGGGGTGCACCTTTTCCTCGGGTATTTCACACGAAGTTCCTCACAATCGTCAGGCTTTGGACCGGTACCGCCGATGTCGCCCCGAATTGGGCGCCAACTGAAGGACCGGGCTATTTAAGGCCCAGCGGTGCCAGGGAACAACACCTATAACCTTCGTGGGATAACTGTATCGGCGCACAAGTGACAGAGACACGGGAGACTTCCTTCGGAGTCAAAGATCAGAGTTTATTACTGCAGGGAGGCAAAAGTCACTAGAAGTACAACAGCGTGTAGGTTCTACGAGTCTGCTTCCCATTGCATATGTGAGTCGCTCTCTTTTATACAAGATTTTGCCATTGCACAACATGTGAACAAAAGGTTACAACCTAGTTCCCACAATAAACTTCAAGAAAGGGTCGCTTTCATGCTTTCAGAACCCCGGAACATAATCACAGTAACATTACCGGTTCCCAACTGTAAAAGCACATCTTCCCATCGTTAGGCACATTCCACTTGAGTTGTAAATGAGCAAGAGAAAAAGAGACAAGAACAGCTGCTAGGAAGTCAGGCACACCTAGAGAAAAGAGTGTGGGGGTAATATTGGAAACATGATCATAGGATCAAAGAGCTTGATCCCAGCACATGCACGGCTGAAACAATAGGCCGGCACGGCGAGATTACCCTCAAGCTGAGCCATTTGCCTCTGCAGTGTCATTCCTCCGGTCATAAAGACGCATTAAAGGAATATGCGTCTTCCGTATGGCTTGGGAACTAAAGGGGTCATGAGGCGAACAGTTGCCTGCTCGCTGACTACGTGAGGGCAAGAAACAAAATGGATGCCGTATCTAAAATGGAACCCGAGGGTTCAGGTAAGAAACACGTAATTTAGGCGAACCGTGTCAAGTAGTGTAGCGAAAACGCATACACTTACCGAACTCGCCATTTACGGTTCATAGATACCATACTCGTCCATATTCGGCAATGCCCAAAACACCATAACGATTTTCACGGAACCTCAGCAGTTACTAAAAATAGGGTCGAGGAGATTACCTTTAAGGTGGGTAGATGATGGCACTAGCTGTGTAAGCTCGAGGGCAGAGAGGCTGGTGGTTATTTCTCTGGCATTGGAGTCATTGGGGTCATTGAAATGAGTGTTAAGGTCTCCTAGAAGGGTGAAATTAGAAGAGCTGTAGGAAAGATTGGCGATGATTGGTGGGAGGGCGGAAGGGAATTGCCCTTGGGCGCCCGGTGGGCGATATAGAAGTGCTCCAGAGAAGGTGCTGGTGGGTGAGAATTCAATGGTGAAATGGAGACTTTCGCAGTCTGGAACAGAGATGGGTGAGCGGTGAACTACATAGCTGTTTTTGTGTATCACTGCTAGTCCACCCCCCCTTCCTGTTTTGCGGTCGCTGCGTAGTATTTGGTAGCCTTGAGGGAGAGCCTGGACAAGGTGCCTATGAGTACACTTATAAGTCAGCATCTCTTTCAGGGCCAAGTGAACGCCCTATGTGCAAGCAGAGGCATGCATAACATTTAAAGTTCAAAATGCCACAATGTCAAGATACACAAAAGGGTGCCTGACTATATGTCCGACCACTGAAAAGACAATGGGGCAGATATACGAGACAGTGCGGCAGCGTGGCACCACAACCCCTTTGGCCGTGCCACGCTGCAGCACTTTTAGAGCACAGGAATGCAACATATTTACAATAATATGTCGCATTCCTGTGCTCTCCCCTGCGCTGGCGCACAAACAGCTGCATGTGCCGGCGCAGGCACCCTTGCACCATGGAGCAAGAATGCCTGCGCTGTGGGGAGATTGTTTTTGTGCAGGAAGGGGCACCTTCCTGCACAAAATCAATCACTACAGGAATTTTCCTCTTTCAATGCCTGCTGTAGAATTCAGCATGCATTGAAAAAAGAAAAAACGAGGAGAAATGAATAAAAATCTCCTCGTTGTGCCTGGCTACACCACCTGTAGGGAGGCGTACCAAACTGATGCATTTCCAGATTTACGATTACTTGTAAATCTGGAAATGTGTCTGGTTCCATGGGTGTTGCGTGGGAACACTCACAGCAACACCCACGGATCGCCCCTTTCACGCAAAGTGCTGCGTGTAAAGGGGCCATATTTACAAGGACAGGAAAAGCAACGAAAAGTGACGTACTGCCATCGCAAGGGGCTTGTAAATCCGCCCCAAGTGCAATTTCGTTAAAGTGCCACATGCTGATTCAAAATGATTGTAGACTGTGATTCCTTGAAAGTATGATAGATAGTGCCAAAGACGTCAAACTATATTAAATAGTACAGGAGGGTATAACCGTTTGCAAGATATCAGACCTGTGGGACAGCAAAAACTGTAAACAAAACTAGCTTATTGATTACAAGGGGAAGACTGAACAATGTTTATGAGCAGACAAGTCTTTAAAGTAGAGCATCCAGGTTATCAAGCCATATCAAATAAATGGTGTTCTTAAGTTCCTACATAAAGCTATCAAGTGGTTGTCCCAACATCTCGCAAAGGCCTTCCAGCTGTAACAAAAATCTTGCCAATTTGTGCTGGTTCCATTGGGACGTCAGCTATATAGATGTATGTCATTTACTCTTTTCATATTCTTATACCATACTGCAGGAAAATTGTCATGAGATAAACTCGCCTCTGAGGGAGCAATACTGGACAACAGCATAGAATGTGCACCACCTATTACAAAGGATGTAGGCACAGCCTGCACTGTCCATAGCCTAGGGAATGCTCTTACAGTGGAACCTGTATTCCCACATAGGTAGTGTTAAAAGCCTAATCAGTAGGATGTTCTTTGGAGCTTGTCTTCCCAAGGCTGTTTTCAGATATAGCTAGCAACTAGTGCCTTCATGTGATGGCTCGATCCTCACTGCTCCAGGGATGTTTCTCATTTCAATTATGGCCTGTTCCATTGCCCCGCTCTTTTAAGGTTCTCTTTAGGTGCTCAGTTGTTGACAGTAGGTCGATTTGATACTCTGAGGTAAAGTTCGGTGAGTCTCTAGCACTGCCAAGGTGCCTTGACCAGGTTCTCTTTTTCTCCTGAAATATCACATGCAGGGCATCTCTCATTACGTCTGGATCTGTCTTGGTCACATGATGATGGTATTTAATTAAATCTTTTTGGCATTCAATGTCCATTTTCACTAGGCCAAACTCTAGGTGGATCAATTTGCGTCTGGGTATTTTGGGGAGGTTGAATACTTTCCTGTATGCAGCTGTGTGACAGTGCTCTAATGGCTCTGTAAGAATACTGGGGTACACCAGGTGTCCATGACTTATAGTGGGTAAAAGTTTCACCTGCTTTACTCTTTGGATCCAATCCACTGAATGACTGTGGAAATTGTGATATAATTTGGATATACTGCAAACGTGGTTTTGGCAGCTTTTTCAATCAGGGCCAGAAGGATTTGCCAGTGTCAGACAATCAGAAGCTGAGGTAATTGTATTTGCAGGTTATACTTATCTTTAAGGGTTCCAACTGCCATTTCAGCTGATGTTTCTTGGCTCTATTGCCAAAGACCAGGACTATGGTTTTTGCAGCATTTGCTATCAGCGCACTTTTAGTATTGTATGAATAAAGTAGGACAAGGGCCCTCTTCATCCAAATTCGTGTTTGAACCTGTAGCTCCAGGACACTTGCATACTGAATGATAGATAGGTTTGTATGACCTAAATTAGTTGCGGAGCTATTTGTTTTCACCATCTCTGCACCTAGGTTCACTGTATATAGATTGAAAAAGGAGGGACCGATGATGTATAGCTTTGGGATATCATATTCCAGACCAAGGAGTCAGTTTATAAGGCTGTGATAGCTACAGAGAGTTGCCTTGATATTTCCCACTCCTTTTAGTTTGCTCCAGAGGGTGTTCGGGTCAGTTCCATGAATAGTGGCTGTGAGGAGGTGGCCTCCGTAGACATCATGCCCCTCCTACCGTCATGCCTGAAGCTGAACACTCCTGTTTTTTGAAGGCAGGGAGAGAAAGAGTTAATCTCTTCCACTGCCTCTTGCACACAGCTAGGAGTCCCGTCTGAGGAATGCGGGAACCAATGAGACAACAGGAAGGCGGGACCAGTGGAGGATCCCGGGAGAACAGCTCGAGGTTCTTGAACCGGATGGAGGAGTGCGGAGCCCCGAAGAGAGGAACCAGACGGAGGACGAGAGTAGCGAGGAGAACAGCAGACACCCTGGAAAGGAGAGCGCGAAGACCTGTCCCAAAGCCTTCCACGAGTCTGAGGAGGAAGGGGAGCTCTGGACCAGAGAGTGGTGGATGCCCCCGGTGGACGCTGATGAGCCGCAACAATCCAGGAGGGTTGCGGCTGACGCGGTACGTGACTCAGGAGGGAGGAATGAGTAAGGGATGGGGTTGAGGGTACTAAGTTAACGGGGCACTGAAATTACCAATTGCACAACCCCTTCATGTGTCACTTGTATATATAAGCACCCACACTCGTTTAAACTTGAGCACTCGTGTTGACCCTCTCAGGGATCCCTCACCGGACCTGTGCTTCTCCATAATAAACTGTTGACACGTCTCAGAACTACTTTAAGTTTATCTCTGTTTACCCCCCCCTTAAGACACCATTTTCTGATGCCCCCTCACTTCCGAACCCAGTCAGACTGTCACGATCCAGACCTCAGAAGAACACAAAGGGTGTGTCTCATCTCGGTGAAGTGTTCTCATTTTGTAGGAAGTGAGGCCAGTTAGTTTACTGCCATTTCTGTCTGTATCTTTCTGAGGCTGCCAGGGTGCGTGACCACATCAAGATTACTAGCCAATGAGGAATGACCCTACGAGCACTACTGAAGCCCTACAAGGAAGAAGTCTTCAGTGTCATCCAGTGAACTACCTTCCGGGACATCCGGTGACTTGACTGTGTTGTTCATGAATAAATCCTAGAACCATTAATCCAGGAATTCAGCCTCCCCGCTTCTTCTTTTGCCCATCCCTCTCACACGTGGTGTCAAAAGTGGGATCCGAAAGAATGGAGGCCGCATTGCAGAAAATGGCGGAAGGGCAAGAAAACTTGGGACGTGTGATGGAGAAATTCCTAGCGGTGGCTGAGGAGGACAGGGAGAAGCTCCATAAGTCCCTAACAGAACAAGATCAATCCCAAGAAGCCATCTTTAATAGGCTAGCCGATATATTGGGTCAATCAAGAAGTCAAACCACTTTGCCCTCAGTGGTCCTCCAGAATGTCAGCGGAGAGGATGTCAGCAGAGAGGATCCTGAGTTTTTCTTTGCTAATTTCTAGAGAATGGCCAGGGCGGCGGGATGGGCTGCAGACAAATGGGGCCAATATTTGGGGCCACTGTTAACAGGCGACCAACAGGCTGCGTATCAACCTGCTAATCCCCTAGGTCTTACCCTCATGATGATGTCAAGAAAACAATATTGGAAAGGCTCGGGATAGATGACGAGACCTACCTCATCTGGCTCCGGCAGATGAAGGAAGGACCACAGGAGACCCCCAGAACCCTGTCCTATCGGATACAGGATATTGCTGATCAATGGTTAAAACCCCTAACAGCCTCTAAAGAAGATATTATGGAAAAATGTATTTAGAACAATTTTTGTCCTCCGTTCACCCACCTGTGCAGAAGTGGGTGAGACAGCACACTAACTTGACTTTTGACAGGGCAATAGAGATAGCCGGTGCATATAGTAGGGTCCAAGAACTCCAACGAGGCAAAGATGATCATTCCTGGAAACTTCCCAGTAGGGGTCCCTCCAGGATCACCAAGTCAGTGGCCCCCCCGAAGACAGGATACTGTTACTCTCCCACTTGGCCCAGTGCCTACTCCTGGTCCAGCGCCTATGCCATTAGAACCAAAATGTTTTTCTTGTGGAGGGTTCTGACTTACAGCTAGGGTGTGCCCCCAAAAAGAAATACCCATGGACATCGGTCTCACATGCTTCCTAATATTGTAATCTGGCTGGAAAAAAAACCACCTTATTATCACACCGTAAGGGTCAACGGAGAACAATGACAAGACCTGATGGACAGTGGATGTTTACAGAGTGTGATACAACCTACGGCTGTTCCAGGAGGAGTAAAGCATATCACGGGAATGGTAAACATACAGTGTGTGCATGGGGATAAAAAGCGTTATCCTACCACAGAAGTGCAGATTCAACATGGTCCTGATTACACCCCAGTTCCCTTAAAAGTAGGATTGATACCCCGTTTACTGGAGTCATTGGTGTTAGGCTCTGATTATCCCTATCTGTCTAAAGTCGTACCAGAGACACCCTCAGAGCAGGAAGAGTGGTGTGTAAGTGCTCCTTTCTCTGCAGTAGCCAGTTTGGCATCAACCCTAGAGAAACCTAGGAAAAGTGGGAAAAAAAGAAGAGAGAAAAAAGAGACTGGAACAGAATCGAAGTCATCCAGATCAAAGAGGACGCTATGTGGCAGTATGACCTTGGATTTGTTTCGGCACGAAGAGAGGACCTGACCTTGAGAGAGACCTGGAATAAGGCCACAGACGAAGAAGACCCTGAGAAAGTAGATCCTGAGATTATAGTGAAAAAGGGGCTGTTATATAGGAAGGGAGGAAAGAACCAGCCCCTACAGCTACTAGTTCCGCTATCTTATAGGGAAAAAGTAATGTTTCTGGCCCACAGTCATCTCCTACGGGGCCATTTTGGTGAAGAGAAGATGGAAAAAGCAATCTTGGAACAATTTTTCTGGCCTCGTATCTACCAGCAAGTTCGGAGGGATTGTAAGAAGTGCCCAGTTTTCCAGAAAAACAGAAGGCATGTATCCCCTAGAGTACCCATACGTCCCTTATCATTATCAGCGAACCTTTCTCTCGTGTGGGTATGGACATCATAGGGCCCCTGCTTCCCTCCAAAAGCAGTTGTAGATATGTGTTGGTACAGGTAGAGAATGCCACCCGCTTTCCCAAAGCAGTCGCCCTACGCCATTCCAATGCTGTACACATCGCCAAAGCTATGGTCAATATTTTTTCTGGAGTAGGTTTTCCCGGAGATATTATAACAGACCAGGGAACCCCTTTTACATCCAACCTAATGAAACAGGTCTGTTTACATCTAAACATTAAACAAATACGCACAGCTGCCCATCATCCCCAAATTGATGGGTTGATAGAAAGGTATAATGCCACTCTCATAAATACTCTAAAAAAAGTATTGGAATTCGAGACCCGTAGGTGGGAGGACATGTTACCCCTGGCCTTCTTTGCAATCCGGTTTAAGCTGCATAGAAGTTCTGGTTACCCCCCGTTTGAGTTACTATATGGCCGTCCTCCCCGTACCCTATTAGATATGGCTCAAGAAGAATGGGAGGAAATCCCAGAGGTGACTAAACCCCTTCATGAGTATGTACTAAATTAAAAAACCCACTTACAGGAAATTCGTTCTATCTGTAAAACACATATGGAACACGCCCAAGAAACCCAGAAACATCACTATGATAGAAACACCTAGGAAAGATCCCTGAAGGTTGGTGAATACGCCCTGTTTATGATGCCTTCCTCAAATCACAAACTTTTAGGGCAGTGGCAAGGTCCTTATCGAGTGGTGGAGGTGGTCACCCCTGTAACCAATCGCCTTGAAATGGATCCCAACCAAAAGACCAAAAATCAGGTCTTTCATATGAATTTGTTAAAGAAATGGGAGGGAGAAGTACCCCATACAGTGAGCCTAGTTAGGAATACCCCCTTCCTATTCTGTAAGTCTGGATCCCGATCTAACCGAAACCCAGATAAATGCCCTCCATGCGAAGTTAGAACCATTACACGGGGTGTTCACTACTGTTCCGGGACACACCCACTTGATTGAGCAATCCATTAACACCATACCAGTGAAGAAAGCAAAACTACGCCACTATCGACTACCTGAATCCTGCAGACACGCTGTTGAAAAGGAAGTACAACAGAGGCTCCAGATGGGAGTAATAGAGCCATCAACCAGTGAATAGAATTCTCCCATCATACTAGTGCCAAAGCCGGATAGGTCCATCTGCTTTTGCATTGATTTCAGGGGGCTTAACAAAATCTCACAGTTTGACTCCTAACCATTACCACGGGTGGACGAAATGATAGAGAGGCTGGGCCAGGCACGTTACATCAGCACGCTGGATCTCAGTAAAGGATATTGGCAGGTGCCCCTAAGTAAGCAAGACAGGGAGAAGACAGCCTTTTCCACGTCTGGGGGTTTGTATCACTTTACTGTCCTATCCTTGGGATTACATGGGGCCCCAGCTACTTTTCAAAGTTTAAAGAATATGGTACTAAGGCCTTGTGCTGATTATGCTGCAGCATACATTAACGATATCGTCATATGCAGCACAACCTGGGAACAACATCTCCACCACCTCGCTAATGGTATTCAAACCTTAAAGGACAGCGGTCTAACCATTAATCCAGCCAAACACAAACTAGCGGCCAGGTCTGTGAAGTACTTAGGGTTTCTTCCTTATGTTAGAGCACCATCTACTGCAAGTCAATGTAATGACTTGAGTAGTAATGGCATTGCGTTGTAACAACGCGGTCATTGTAACAACGGCATTGTAAAGGCATTGTGGTCTAATGACCGTGATGTAAAGGTTCTCTCCCTCGTAGAGAAGAGTTTTTATCAGGTTGGTGATATTCCTGATGTTCTCAGTTTTCACTTCCCTGTGTGGACTGACTTGCAGGTTTACCACCATAAAGGAAATGGATAGTCCATTCATTGCTAGGACTTTATGTTTGAAGGCCTGCATGTCACAGGAGGGGTTGCAAATCCAGTTTCACGTAGGAGGAGAGTCGTCCCATTGGTCTCCCAAACAGATTTTCCTTTCGAGCTACTGTATGGTTTGCATGGTAACTTGGAATGGAGCTAGGCATGGTCGACCACCTTTCCTGCAAGCATAAGATGTCACAAGTGTACAGATATTCCATGGTAATTTTATTGCCTATTAGGGAGTTTAACCCTGCCACATTCTAACGTATTACCTTATTTGTGACTCTAAGTGCCTTTTCATTTTTCACATTGATGCTATGTATGCAATGGACCCTTTGTTACAAGGGATGCCGGTGGCCAGGCCCAGTCAGACGGGTATTGGTATGTTCAATTGGCACTCCGCTGGGGAAGCTATCCCATTTGTCACTTGTACTGTGATTTTGTATTCCCATGACTGCTGTGTTATATGCTTTGTTCATATCAATATGCTACCTATCACCTTATACTGCTCCGAGGCGTGTTGCCTTTTTGACAGGATGTGAGAATATTTTCACATTGGGGGCTTGTTGATAATAACACCCCACTCCTTCAATTGCTTGGTTTCTGCAATTATATTTTTGGTGTCTGTGTTGTTTGACCACTCTATCAGTATGGATTCTCTATGACTGGTCCAGGAATAATTTGTAAATGTCAGTGATTTCAGGTGCACCATTGTAAGATAGGAGAGTGAGGGTATGTTATTTAAAGATGTAAAATGTTGGTCCTATTTAAAGTATTCCATGGCCCTCTCAATTTTAATTCTGGGGTAAAAATCAGAGCTGCTGATTTATATACTAGGGGATGTTCATATTTGTCTTTATTGACATTAAGACATGGATGTGACAAGTCACCACCTTTCTCTGTTAGCATTGGCCCGAAAGTTGTAGGATCCAAAATCATGTTAAATTTTTTGTGTCTCCACCAACCTAGTTGTGTTGGTCCATTGCATGTCTTTTTGGTGTTCTGATGCTACCTCCCTGAGTGGTGTAATATGTTGATAATTTGTGCAAGAGTTCTCATGCTACTCGGTGTGGGGTTTAATGTGAGGAGATCTAGGTCTCTGAAGTAGCCTTCACCACCCTAGTTACATTTTCCCATAAGGTGTCAGTTTGATGTTCTGCCGACCTAGTCATTTCAGATTGTATTACAGTTACCCATGTTATCTAATGCTGTTCCTTGAAAGTTTAGAATGGAGGGAACTTGATTTCGAAGAGGCACTGCCTCTTATATTGGCATCCACGACCTACGGGCAGGTTTTTAGCTGAACGTTAGTCTGGGTGTAATTTTCGCAGTTTTGTCGTGCCTGTAGGAGCAAATCAGTCCACTGCTTGGCCATGCAGGAAAACATCCAGCAATTTACAAGATGTGTTTGTCTTGGAGAAACTGTGTAGGTGTTTTTGTGTCGCTCTTTTTAGTTAAAAGATCAGGTAGAGCTCTGTCCCTCAGCACTGCAGTCATTGCCCTGCCCTCTCCATTCACTGGGGTATTTGACGCTTGAGGCGCGGGATCTCTTGCATGATTTCTTGACGATGGCCTGTCAACTGTGATCTCGGCAGTGCTAACATTAGTCAGTGCCTGCTCCTCTTGTTGTAGGCACTTAGGGCCATATTATCAAGAAAGAGTGATACATTATGGCGGCTTTTATCGGCAGGAAACTAAAGCAGCGATAATGGACTTGATAATATGCCCTTGTGAATTTCCATAGCAGCCCAGGTAAACACCAGAACCTGGGCTGCTATGGGAATTCACAAGGGCGTATTATCAAGCCCAGTATCGCTGCTTTAGTGACAGTTTTCTGTCGATAAAAGCATGATAATGTATCACCCTTTCTTTATAATATGGCCAATAAGGCCATGTTATCAAGAAAGGGAGCTACATTATCGCCGCTTTTATCGGCAGGAAACTGCAGCTAGAGCGGCGATAATGGGCTTGATAATATGCCCTTGTGAATTCCCATAGAAGCCCAGGATAACACCAGAACGTGGGCTTCTATGGGAATTCACAAGGGCATATTATCAAGCCCATTGTCGCCGCTTTAGCCGGCAGTTTCCTGCCGATAAAAGCTGTGATAATGTAGCGCCCTTTCTTGATAATATGGCCCTGAATTATCTCACTGCTCAAGTTCATGAGTGACGTTATGTAGACCTGTTTTATCTTCTTGCTGTGGTCACTTTACCAATCAGTGCATGCGGGCCCTTGATTTTCTGTTGACCAGTTGTTGGTGAATTTGAGTGCGGGTATTTCCACCATGCATAATGTCCATATGAGTGCTATTGTAATGGTTTATTGCTGTGGATAATAGCACCGGCAGTGTGGTTAGCTTACCAAATACTGCGTTGTCCGCTGTGGTGTCTTTACCCTTGTGTTTGTTTGCCCAAAGGTCTACCTTCTTATTGAGTGTGTCCAACTTCTTGCCAAGTGTCAACACTCTGTGAGGGAGCATTTGCATTAGCAAGTAAAATACATATATTGAGATAGCTTTCTGTTTTTTGAAGCAGAACCTTTGAAATGGAATTACTGTAGGCAGAGCCTATTGGCGAACAGATAAGTAACATAGATGGTCACCATGACATTCAAATTAAAAGGTCAATAGTTTTTATTTAGAGGATTATTGACTCATGGCATGCCTTTATGCGGAAACAACAATGTGCATTTCTTTCCTCCACTTTAGCGCAGGTAATGAATGTTCCATTGCCATTGCCAAGGATACCGAAAAGCTCAAATGGATTCATTGTGCTATAGCATACTGAGATTTTTCAGAAATACAAAATATTTAGACAAATGGCATGAGACATTCATGGAACCAGAAAAATAAATACCTCAAAGGAACACAGAGGAAATATATCAAAAACACTGACATTATTAGTACATATTTGGCTTCATCTAAATGTAATACATGCTTTACACATTTTGTAGGTCCTTCTTCACCGTGAGTTTAATTTAAAACGCATCTCCCTAATGGATGAGGAGAGAAAATGAGACTAATTGACTGATTGATGTTTGTGCGTGCATGTGCAAGGCTCCTGTTGCTATGCAAGCAGAGTAAATGTGAAACTCCCCACAATCAGAAAGGTCACTTGCACATTTGGGAAGGACTTGCTGAGATGTGCATTCTTGCTGCACCAGATTTCTACTGAACATATGGGCGCATGCATGTACTTTAGAATTTCATCTAAAAGAGTCAAATTTGCTGGACGGTGCTTAAGGAACTAGCAGATTTAAACATAGTTTAAAACGAAAAGACAACATTTAAAGGTTTTAATTGAGTAAAACACATTAAGTAAAACGTTATACTACTAGACAGTGTTAATATTGGGAAATACGATAGCAATACACATCATGATATATTTACCTATAACAACGAACTCAAATCATCGTTCTCTAATTCACCCATGACAACCTACCCCACGAACCCGAGTCAGATGTACAAGGTCAGGCAGGCCCTGCAACCTAGGTGTAAAGCAACTGATTGACTGTTTTACAGATCACAGGTAGGGTGGCACGTAACCCTTAGACAAACGTACAAGCAGGAATACCCAGATCTATCCCACAGATAGGCACCCACAGCACAATGGTCTTAGGAGACTGGCTACAATAAAACACCTTTGACCGGAGGCGGGCATGTTGCCAAAATACCATAAAGTCGGATGCCACACTCAGCTAATCAGAACTCAACATGTATACTACACGCAGTGATCATGCACTCCCCATGTAGGACATTTAGACACATATCCACTGCCTCCACGTTGTATCCATACAAGGTTAAGACCCACCTACACTTCTTATCAAAGGACCCGACTTATGGCCTGTGACTAGGCCCAGATTTGTGTCTCAAAAGGAATATACAAACTACTTTATGACACTTCATTTAATGTATAAAATGACGGCAGAAACCATTGTGCTTTGAGAAAGCCTTCAGGCCTGATACTTACCTGCTCTCTCGGCCGGTGTATTTAATTAAACCAACTGAGCCTGTGTTGCCAATCACCTCTTGTCTTTTATTTTTTCAAGGAAAATTCACATTTGACCAACATCTTGGTGAGTCAACCAGCAGAGATTAGTTCTTCAAGCCGGACTGTAGCTGAAGGGACAGAACCCCGCCTATTCGGATTCACATCTATGCCGCAAGAATGGTGATTGGAAGTTCTGCTGAATCCCCTGGGTGGAAGTCTGTACTGAAACCACCATCAGTGGGTAAGAGACAACATCTGATCCTTAGACGCAAAATTTGGCAAACTAGGAAACATGTAACAACCTAACCTGAGCACCATGCCGCTAACAGAAACTGATGTATTGTTGAGTTATGGTATGTTAAAGGGATTTGTTAAGCACTTGAATTCCCATGGGTGTTTTGGTGCTGGCGACTGTGTTACGTCGAGAAAACCTTTAAAGAATTTAATAACCTATAAATAATTGAATAGCCAGGTCTTGAGAGCCTTTCTGAAAGTCAAACGATTTATGGAGGATTTGATGTGGATGGGAAACTTGTTCCAGGTCGTGGAGGTACCCAGCACAAAGCTGCAGCCTGCCCACAATACATATTTGAATTTAAGCAGAATCACAAATTTGTGGAAGATCTAAGAGGCCTTTTTGGGAATATCCCAAATGAAACTGTCTTTGAAGAAAGCACAACCTTGATCATGTAGAGCCTTGTAGGTAATACCGAGAGCTTTGAAAGGAATTCTGTGCCTGATAGGCAGTCAGTCAAGCTTTTTCAAATGTTTCAACACCAATTGGTATTTAGGAATGTTGAGGAGGAGAAGGGCTGTGGCATTTTGTAGTGTTATTAGCATGATAAGCACAGCTGCGGCCCGTGCAGGTAAGAACGGTGGGGCTGGGTAGAAGGGAGATTTCAACAGACGGCAACGAGGGAACATTAAATATTTATTTAATTTTCCCTTGTTGTTGTCTATCGAAAT
The DNA here is from genome assembly GCF_964261635.1 of Lissotriton helveticus. NCBI lineage: Eukaryota > Metazoa > Chordata > Amphibia > Caudata > Salamandridae > Lissotriton > Lissotriton helveticus. The sequence continues at coordinate 739,711,341 of NC_136063.1, read as the reverse complement.
CCCTCCCCCATCCGTCCCCACCTCCCCACCGCTCTTACCTGCACAGGCTGCAGCTGGTTAAGCACCTGTTGATGATCATTTAAGTAAAGTGCATTACGTAATCAAGTTTGGAAAATGCAAAAGAGGTGACTAATGATTTTTGCAGATGTGAAAGGAAGAAGCTTTTATATCTTCTTCAGAGTACAGAATACGTTAGAAGAGATCATGTTGGCTTTGTCAGTAAGAGAAAGCTTTTGGTGTTGGTACTCTGCAGGCAGCGAATGGATTAAACTGAAGGGGAGAACATAGGAGTTTTCGTTTCGTGACGGCCTCGTGCATTGGGTGGATGCAGCAAGCCTGGAAGTCTGCCTTTTCTGCCTAATCTGCTGGTTTCTTCGGCTGGCCCCCGCTGCTCCCAGTGACTTCTTCGACTGTGCTGTATACGGTCTTGTTTAGGGGGCTCGAGGGCTTCACCGCTGTAGGACTGGATCACATGGACCAGGTCGCTTAGTGGAATGCTATGAAAGGAATGTTTTAAAGAAAACACGAGACATTAACGTGAGTACAAAGCGGACGCTTGCCGGCAATTGGTGAGGATCTCCTTCAGCAAGAAGAGTGGGGTGAAAGTTATTAAGTTTGATATACTGCTCCTTCTGAACCTAAATAGGTAAACGCCCAGGTAAAGGAATTTGAAAGGCTAAACATTTTTTTTTCTGGGCATAAACAGTAAAGCTCTGAAGATAAAAGGGGAAACAAAAATAAAAAGGAAGGAGAAGGTGCTACACTCCAAAAACAACCTTTTAAACAACTTTAAAGTGCGCTGAAGGCTGCATTTTTTTTTGCGGGAACCTTTTGCTGCTTTGTTGTTTGCCCTGGTTACCTGCTGTCCACGGAGCCAACGCCAGCACTGACAGGGGAACCCCTGGTGGGACGAGGGGTCCCAGAGGTAGCGCCACGCTCAATACACTGACTGCACACTCTGAGGGAACTACAGTCCCCAGAGTGCACCGCTGTTCTGACCAGCTGCCGCGAGCGAGGGGGAGGTGGGGCCAACCCGTTTATAGCGAAGCCTCTCCCCCCGTGGCACGGGACGAAGCCCGGGCCAAGGGTTGGTCCGTCTAAGCCTGCCGAAGCCAGGAGGAGGCAGGGCTGGACCAGGGATCTAACATCGCCACCTACATGTCTGATTACTCCACTTTCGTGACTACACAGTGCTATTGAAGGCAGAATAGTACTTTGCTGCTGATCTTATACATCCTGAGGGTTGTTGACCTGGCTATCTATTACTGTGCAGTTTAAGGCCGACCCTGCTGGGATTTTGGTCCCCGAATCGCGATGACTAAAGAGAGAATCAAACCAGACAATGTGGAGGGAGCCTAAAAGGGACACTGGATGCTTTCTTTATCAGGGCAGAATCAGCCTTGGATCAAGAAATTCGTTCTGCCAAAAGAAGACTTTCCTTGGACTCCAACACAACCCAGAAAAGACTGTCCATGGGGGGTTTAGCCAAGACAGAGACTCCGAAGGCTGTTACCCTGAAACATTTAGACATTGTCATTACTTCCCACAGATCGGCAGAGAAAGCCTGGGCTGAGGCAGGAGTCTTTATGTCATCTACCAAGGAAATTACATCTGTAATTGTAACAAATGGAGTGGAGGAGGGAGAATGGGGCCAATCCATGTTGGCATCTACGCCATCATCAAGGGGGGAAGGAGCGGGGGAATTGGGGGCCGAGAGGGCGGAAGCACCAGAGCCCTGTGTGCTGCCACCTATGGAACCTGCAGAGGTTGTAACACGATCTAAAAGGGCGCGCTTAGATCAACACAAGTCTAGTAGAGATGTTATGCCCGTAAATGTCCCCACAGCCTCAGTCAAGAGCGCACAAGGGGGAGGAGGAAATAAGGCTACCAGAAATGTGAATAAGAAAGAATCATCAAAGGAGGATAGGCCCAACGGGACCCCAGAAGCCACAGGCTTCTCACAGTGTTCTAAATGCAGTGGGATGGACTTGGGCAATGAGGAAGACTCACTATTATGGCTAAGATTGGTATTACTAATCACTAACCAACTAGCACCCCTCTACACGAAAATTAGCACTCTCGAAGAAAATATGGCCAGATTGGCAGCACAGTGGACGAGCCCACCCACATTAATCACTCCCCGACCCATAGCAGCTCAGGACATGGACACCCGAGGTAGTGAGGGTACGGTAGGAGTACCACAGAGGGACCTACCGCAGAGAGAGAGGAATAGTGCCCACTCAGGTAGTGCGCAAACAGAACACCCGAAGATTGGTAGAAACGAAGATACCAGAAGGAAGGAGAGCGTTCTGCCCACTAGGAAGGAAGGGCATATGATGCCACAACAAAGTGAGACAACAGGAAAGAGGGCTCAGGAGGCCAGGGGGGTTGAGACTGGTGCAATTGTAGTGAATGAACTAGTAGGGAGCGAGTTTGTCAAGGGCACGACAAATCTGCCTGTTATGGATCTCCTTCCCGCCGCGAGCCCTTCTACAATAGTTCTGACAGGGGTTCCTGCTTCTACTGAAATTTCTGAAGAACACCCCAGATGTTAAAGAATAAGGCAGCACACTGGCTAAGTAAAAACACACATTTTAAACTGGAGCACTATAGGCAAATCTTAATGGCAAGAAGGGTGTTCTGGATAGGCCCGAGTAGAAAGTGTTTTGAAGGAGACACAGTGATCGTATATTTTAGATCACCAGGGCTGGTACAGGACCTCCCTGCCTATCCCCGGGGTGGCCTCAGGGGGAAAAATGATGCATTTATCCAAATGTTACCACTAGGTTTCTTTTATAGGGACCCATGGACAAGTTCCCGAAGAGAGGTCGACAGGCAGACGTATAGGGGGTGATTGGAAAGGGGCCCTTGTCTCTTACAAAAAATCGTTTTGCTCCTCTGGCAAATAGCCGGGGACTGGTAAGACATTGATTGACATGAACGGCGCTCTCGCCCCGGTGACGCCCCCACCGAAGCGATTGCTTCAAGCATATATTCTAGTGGAGGCCTCCCAGTAACCCCAGAATGCACACTAACACCCGTTCCCATGGAAAGTGATATGGTTAGCTGTCCTAAAGAGGACAAAGTACAGACTATAGGAGCCCATTTGACTATCCGAGGCAGTCAGACATTGCCGAGCATAAGTACCATGACCCAAGGTACTATAAAAGTTTTATCATGGAACGTAGCGGGGCTGTCAGCAAAATTAAAAAATTATGAATGGGTGGCTTATATAAATAAGTTCCAGGTCATATGTTTACAAGAGACATGGGAATGGAACAGAGGCCAGCTAGTTCTTGAAGGCTTTAAGATGTTCTTTGTCCCGGCAAGGAAACGGCGGTCAGGAAGAGCTAAGGGTGGGCTGATGATCTACATGGATTTAAAACTGAAAGGGAAATAGGTAGACCTGAGCCGGAACTCTGATGTTGTACAAGGGCTAAAACTACATATGAGGGGTCAGAACATATTATTCATGAACCTTTATAATGCTATAGTTCCAGGGTCACCACTCATAAATTTTAGAGAATTGAGTAAAAGGCTGGAGGGAGAGACTGATCAAGAGGGACGCAAGTACGAATGGGTGCTTGCAGGCGATTTTTATTGTCACCTTTGCCCAAATGTGAAAAATACACGTGGTGTCTGGTACTCCTTTCCGTTGGAAGAGGGCCCCCATTTAGAACACACTGCAGAGGGAAAAGAGCTCAATAAGGTGCTGGAAAGGCATGATCTCCAACACACCATGGATTTAGTAAATGGAGATGACGAAAGGCGAATAAACCCAACTTTTAAAGGAAGAGGCTGTGATTCAGTCATTGATTTTATTTTTGTATCTCACATAATGAAGCAGCAACTTTTGGGGTTCAAAATACAATCTAGTTTATTTAGTGACCACAATCCATTAGTTATAGTCCTGAGGGACCCAAACACCACCAACACCCACGACAAAAGAGGTCTAAAAGAGGAGCTAATGGCGACTGATAAGGGCAGAAGGCTGACATGGTTCAAAATTGACGTTGATGCCTTTTATGAAGCACTAATGGCAGACAAAGACCATCATATAGGGAGGTGCTTGAATCTTGAAGTGACAGGGGTTGAGTTGGTTAAGGCCTACGAAGGGGCAACACTGCCCATTGATAGACACCTCAGGGTCAAGTCCGGAAAAAAAGAACCAAGGGAACATGGGTGGTTTGACCAGGCTTGTTCTAAGGCTCTGAGAAAGCTGAAAATGGCTTTGAAATCCTGCCCGAGGGATAAAACCAGGGTTAAGGCGTGTCAAGGCTTATACAAAGATGCGGTTAAGCGCCGTAAAACATTGATGCAACAGCAGGTGTGGGAAAACCTGAGGGAAGCAGTAGATACTAAAAATATGACGGCATTTTGGAAAATCATAAATGACCCTTGCTTCCAAGACAGGGATAAACCCAAGATTGTAAACCACATCCCGGCGGAGACCTGACATGAGCACTTTAAAGGTCTATATAATCTTAGAACCCAGGAAGATTGTCTTGTGACCAAAGAAGGGCAAGGAAGGGGGATCCCACAATTTTCTCTCTTAATGAGATTAAGGCCGGCATAGAAGGACTGACCAGAAACAAAGCGCCGGGTCCAGATGGTGTCCCCCGGACTTGTTCTTAGCGTATGCAGAGTTGTGGGCCTCGATTTTAACTAGGGTTATAAACGCTGCAGTGTGCACGGGCATGCCTGAATCTTGGTCAACAGCCATAATTGTGCCAATCTTCAAAAAAGGTAACAGGGAGAGCCCGTCCTGTTACAGGCCCATTTCCCTGATAGATGTGTCTGTGAGAAGTTGGCCTGATATATGATGCTCACTAGTTCTAGTGATCACCTTGTATCAGTCCAAACAACCCTTATGGTGATTGGTTGTAAGTCAACCTTATAGACCAGCTATCCTAATAGTAGCATGGACAAAGCAGTCTTAGGCTAAATTCTTTTGGCATGTGAAGCCAGCTGTTTTACCACATATAACCCCTTGAATACCAGATGAAAGGACACCACACAGGTTGTTATGAAAATAAACAATATATTTATTAATAACAAACACCTCTGAGCTCTTTATGAGAACAGAGGGCTAAGCACATGACAATCTCTTAGGAAAAATACGATAAGTTGCACAAAATTACAATGGTGCCCTAGGGGCACGACAAACCATATACTAAGTAAATGGTATAAGTAGAACGATAGAAGGAATGGAGCTGTCCAGAGGCTGGAGGTTCGCTGGGACTACACTATCCTGACCTCAGGTAAGTAATAGGAGGCCCACGGGACGCGTGTGCAGAGTGTGAACTCACACGCGAGATGCGTAACAACGTCTATGGACAGTACAGTTCAAGAAAAAGGTGAGTACTGACAATCCTGACTGGTTAGGACTGAAACGACTGTGAATCTGGACACTAGGAGAGTCAAGCTACCCTTGAGCACCGAAATGCTCTTGTTACCTCACCCACGGGCTGCGGGTGCATAGGTGCGAAGTCGTGTTGGGTTTCTGCGTTGAAGTCTATGGAGCCTGGAAGAAAAGATGCTGCAGGCGACCAGGAGGAAGATGTCCGGTGCGATCCACGGGTCCTGAAAGCAGAAGGGACAGTGTTCAAAGTCACTAGCCAGTGACCGGTGTGGAACCAGGAAGGAACCAGGTGCTGTCGTCGCGATCAGGTGAAGAGTGGACTCTTGTCTCTGCAGCCACGTGGACCAGGAGGTGTCTTCGACAACCAGGATGGAGGCACGAGCTGTCCCACACAGGCTCTCGCTGTCGGCAGTGTTGGATCCGGATTTGGAGTCAACAGGCCTTGGCAAAGGCAACTCACGCGGTGAGTGGAAACGGCTTCTGGAGTGGACCAGGAGGGTCCGGGGTGCCCCTCTTTTGGAAGGGAGCAAGGGCCAGTCTGGAGCAACCAGACCAGCAGTGAAGATTTCAAAGTTCGTCGTCTAGGAGGCCACTAGCCAGCCGGCAAATGACCAGACAACGCATCGAGCAACAAACAGGAAGAAGGGCCCCACGCAGAACTCGTGGATGCTGGAGGGCTGATCTTCGGTGCAGGAGCTGCTCGGGGATGGGGCTTCTCAATCCCCAAAGCACTTGGTTGAGTTTACCTCGGGAGTCGTGCTGGAAGCGATGTGCAGTTTCTTTCAAGATGGCTGTCCCACATGTCTCGTCGCACCCACGGATCTCAGCTGTGAGTTGAGGTCGGAGAGGTCTGGGAATCCGGTTCTCGTTGGGCTCTGAAGTCTGGATCCTCAAGGGAAGACGACAAAGTGAAGCCGCTGGACGCTTGATGGTGCCTGCAGTTGCAGGGTGGACACTCCTTGCCCACAAGGGAGATTCTTCAGTCTTCTGTGGAGCAGAGCGTCGAAGTCCAGAGTTTCTTCTTGTAAAGTTGTTCAGGATAATCTTATTTGGAATGGGACCAGCTCCTACCTTTATTCTCCTAAAGGGGGCTGCACTACTGACTAGGTCCCTACCCTGGGTGGGACAAGGAAGGGGGGTGGCTACACCCCCTATCCTTTGCCCGGTTTCGTGCCAGAGTTGGGGCAGGGATGTCCCAGCAACTGGTTTGAACCGGTGTACGCACAGGACACCTTGTGTGCCCCAAGCATGTCTCATTCCTTTCAGGCCTGTTCTACCCAATACACAAAATCCTGTCTGGGGTGGTGCTAGCACCTCCCAAGGCAGGAAACCCTTTGTCCAAGCCTCCCTCACTGGAAGGACTCCCAGCAGCAGGAGGTCAGACTTGTGTCTGTGGTGGCAGCATCCATTTTTTGATGCCAAGGCTAGAGTTAACTTTAACCGGGGTTCACAGTTACATACATGTCGTGTCCCTCTAGAAGGCTGGAATGCTACCCCCGTCGCTAGAATTGGCGAGTGGGAAGTATTCCAATCCGTATGACACCTTACTCGACATGTTTTGATAATGCTATACCAAAATTAGCATTTAACCGCGAGGATTATAATGCACTTAAGAGTATATGGAATAGCATTATCATGGAACAGCTTTTAGGACTTAGTTCCGCAATCTGCAGACGGGCTCAGCTCATGCCAGAGCACCATCTCACATAATTCCAAGCACTCTGCCTTCAGGATTGATAAGGCCTGCCATAGGAGTGACTGATAGGAATATATGTGTCCATTTTAGGGTTAGATATAGGTATACTATATCTATAGCAAAGGGTGATTACACCACCTTGCCCCAGCTGTCTTGCAGCCAGTTGTGTCAGTTTTGGATGGCCAGCCAGGGGTGGCATAATACATGCTGCAACCCCTGGTAGGCCCTGGGTACACCTATGCCCTGGATACCTAAGGTACTCTGTACAGGGACTGATAAGGTGGACCAGTACCAATTGGTAAATGCACCTAAAGTACATGGATGTCAATTTAGGGAGAGAACAGCTAGGCTGTGGGTCTGATTAGCAGGCCCACAGGCAGGGAAAGTCGTAAACCAGTGAAGCAAAAAGCAAAAATCTGGGGTGACCATAGGATTGCAGACCCTACTCTTCCACAGTGTCTATGAAAGTTTGCGGCAAGGTTATACTTAACCGTGTATTAGATTGGTCAGAAGAACACAAGATCATAACGGACACACAGTATGGTTTCAGGGCCGGCCGGTCTACAACGGACCAATTTTTCAACCTGTATCTCCTGACCGCCAAGTACACGATAGCGAGCCAAGGAACTGTGGGGCATATTACCAAGGGCCTTATCGCCCCATTTAGTGGGAATTTTTCCAGCTAAAGCGGCGATAATTTTATCGCCCTATTACCTAGCTGTCGCTAACACCAGTTAGCGACAGCTAGTAGGAGATAGCGATCATTTTGGGGCCCACTTTGCATGTCAGCGATATTTATCGCTAATGACATGCAAAGTGGGCGTGTCAAGATGTTAGCGACTGGACACAGTCGCTAACATCGCTATCTCCTATTACCTACTTTTGGAAATAATCGCGCTAAGCGCGATTATCTCCAAAAGCTAACGCCTGCCAAGAGCAGTTCTTAGCCATGTTATCCAATGGTAGGTGGATAACATGGCTAAGAGCATTTGCTCGGTAATGCATGAATATCGCTGACTTTACAGCGATATTCATGCATTTCGACCGATTTTTATCGCTTAGGAGATAAACCTTGATAATTGCAAGGTTTCTAAGCGATAAGAATAGGAGAAGCACGGTGATAAAATTATTGCCTCTAACCAAGCTTAGCGATAATTATCGCTTATTCTAGGTAATATGCCCCTGTATACTTGGCGTTCATGGACCTCACAGCCGCATTCGATTGGGTAAACAGGAACAAATTGTGGGAACTTATGGAGGGATTGGGAGTGGATCAGGGCCTAGTAAATATCTTGAGATCCCTACACATGAATACCCATGCCCAGGTTAGGTACAACGAGGAGGGCAGTCTGACAGATCAGTTCCCCTGTATGAGGGGAGTTAGACAGGGCTGTATTTTAGCACCTTTTTTATTCACCCTCTATATTAACGGCTTAGAGAAAGCACTGGCTGGGCTGGGAGTGGACTCGCCTAAGATAAGTCCCAGGGGGATTCAGGTTCTGCTCTACGCAGATGATGCAGTACTTCTGGCCCGAACCCCGCGTGGCCTACAAACTTTGTTAGACGGTTTTATCTACTTCATGGAGAGCCTGGATTTGTCAGCAAACCTAGCCAAATCCTACATAATGGAGGTAGGGAAGGCGCCCCCAAAGAAATATAAATACACGATTGGGGCATTGCTGGAGGATAAATGTTGTTCACTAACCAGAAGCCTGGGGGCAATTATGAATCACGCACATAGGCTGGGCTCCTGACCAGATCCTGATTCTCTACAATTCAATATGTTCCGCCAAGTTCTCTATGGCAGTGAGGTCTGGGCCTTTGTTGACACAGAGGCACTCCATACCGAAGAGAATAAACTTTTAAGAAGACTGCTGAAAGTGCCACAAAGTTCCCCGGGCTTCATTGTACATGAGGAGCTGGGTGTTGCCCACATCGAGGACAGGATAAAATTAAGACCGGTTAGCTGCTGGATTAAGATCTGGTCAAATCCAGAGGCGGCCCTGACAAGAGACATCATTCAGGACTGACTGATGAATATCCCATGGCTCAAATATGTTAGAGATTCTCTTAAGGCCACGGGCCACCTGGAACTTTTTACTCATCCCACTAAAGTCTTGGCAAAGGATAAGACCATTGTTAAAGGGGAGTTTTGAATTTACTGGGTTCTATCAGGGAAGAGCAAGAGATAACAAAATCCGCAGTGAGAAGCCACATACTGACGAAATCTTGCCCGGGCATCGAACCTTACACAGTATACACAGTGCCCAGGATAGGTTCCTTAAGACACGCTTCAGGTTGAACTCCATACATCACAGCCTAGCGGTGCCTGCAGGTTTTACTAAAACGGTGGTGCAGAAGGGCCCCTGCGGCTGCAATCTCCGATCTCCGCAGGACACCCTTCACTTCGTGCTGTTATGCCCGTATTACATGCTCCCAAGGAAAACATTTTTTAAAAGAGTTTTAAAAAAGGTTGGTTTAAGACAGGCCAAGGTAGCTTTACTGTAGCTGAAGCTTTCTACAGATATTTTAATATTGCACTGTACTGTAAAGTTTCTAAGAGTAGCGATGCTCCTTAGGAACACAAGAGGGGATATGTGAACTGTGTATTATGAATGTTTTTTCCCTTTTTTATGATACTGGAGCACTTTAACAACCTTTGGCTGTTTACATAATGCACATGCACTTTATTGAATTTGATTCATTATCAATGTTAGGCCCCGCGTCCCCTATGTATTGCACATGCACTTTTAGCAAATTACATAATTTTAGACGTGCTCTCTGATCCACTTAGGAAGTCTGGGGGGAAAGTGGAGCGCTGTATGTACTGTAATGCTGTTTTAACCAGAATAACTGCCCGTTTTTCACATTGTAATGTTCGTCTCTTTTTATCTAATGGCTTGTGCTGTATTTTTTATATGTGTTTTTATGGCCGTTTCGGCCGAAATAAAGATTCTTGATGAAGAGAAAGCTTATAAATTATCAAGACACCCAAATTGCGGATCTTGCTGAAGGGAGTGGGAAGAGGGCCTAGCTCTAAGGGCCAACAGCAGGAGTCCAGAAAGAAGGATAAACACCAAGAGAGCAGGACCTCGGTCTTGCCTGAATTAAACTGAAGGCAGTTCTCAGACATCCAATATCGACAACACTAATATCCAACTACAGAAATATCAGGACCTAAATATAGTTTTAAAAGATGTCGACCTCTTATCTTCATAATGGTATGTACAAAAATATCGAAGTACACAATATCGTTTTTTATATGTATTATAAATGATGTAAAATAAATTAAATAATATATTTTACTTAAAAAAAATCGATTTATTTGTAAATGTTAACAATTATAAGTAATAAATGTAAATTAAATATACATATACAACATGTCATATATATATTTAGTTAAAAAAATGAATAGTGTTTCAATTAATTATACACAGTTAGAAATATATAAATAACAAAGATAAATATATATATACATACACCTGTAACATAAAATATTTTATAATATGAATTAAAATATGTAATATTTTTTAAACCTACATTGTACACTACATTTAGTGCAACAGTAGGAAAAGTGTTGGATAGCGAAGGGTAATAAATGTACTATTCCCACTCCAGCGAGTGTAACAGTAAGCAAAGTGTGGCTTAGCGGAGGTGAATATTTTACTATTTACACTCCAGCAATTGCAGCAGTAGGGAAAATGTTGGGTAGCGAAGGGGAATAATTTACTAATCACACTCCAATGAGTGTAACAATACAGAAAGTGTTGGATAGCGGAGGGTACAAAATTACTATTCCCACCACAGCGAGTGCAACAGTAGGAAAAGAGTTGGATAGCAGAGGGGAATAATTTACTATACCCACTCCAATGAGTGCAACAGTAGGGAAAGTATTGGAGAGCAGATGGGTAAAAAATTACCATTACCATAGCAGAGGGGAATAATTTACTATTACCACTCCAGCAAGTACAACAGTAAGGAATAGTGTTGCATAGCATAGGGGTTAAAATTTCTATTCCCACTCCAGTGAGTGCAACAGTAGGGAAAGTGTTAGATAGCAGAGGGAAATATTTTACTATTCCCACTCCAGCAAGTGCAACAGTAGGTAACGTGTTGTGTAGTGGAGGGTATTAATTTACTATTCCCACGCCAAGGAGTGCAACAGTAGGGAAAGTGTTGGATAGCGGAGAGGAGAAAATTACTGTTCCCACTCCTGCAAGTGCAACAGTAGGGAAAGTGTTGGATAGCGGAGGGGTAAAACTTACTATTCCCACAGAGCAAAATTCAAATTTGAAAGCAAACAAAATATCAACTACAATAAAAAATATAATAAAAAAACAAAAACAAACATATAAAAATTAACAAAATCTAAAATTGACATAAAAATATGAATTTTTAAATTTAACAAACAAATATACAAACAAATAGATATTTTGCAATGGAAATTAATCTTAATCAAAAAATTTAATATTTATTTTCCTACTCTATACCTCCACACAATTTACAACACATCTAAAATGAACAAAAAAGCTTACCTCCTTAATTGACACAATTAATTACCAATGAAACAAATATTAATACTTATAAAACACATTTCAAAATGTAAAAATGAATATAATGTACAAACCAAACATTATAGCTACTGAACCTAAATCCCCAAACAAAATCAAAACTAAACAATTACCAAAAATATTTAGCAAGTAATACATTAATATTAATGATCAAGTAATGGATAATTAATTTACACTAAATTACTTTCCACCCTCTACCCCAATAAACACCAAAACACACACCTACAAATATTTACAAAATTTCCATAACTAATTTTACATTAATAAATGAATATAAATTAACAACAAATCATTAATTAATTAAAATAAAATAAAATACTTCACACCATTTACCACTAAAAACCCCACAACTCACACATCAAAATTATTGCACAATGGGCATATTTACATTTTTATTAATTAATTAGCATTAATTAACACCTAATTAATTAATTATAAATAAATTACCTTCAACCATATTCCCCTATAAATGCCACCACCAATTTCGTAAAACATGCCACAATTAACATAAATAATTAGGAATTAATTAATTAATTAATAACAATTATCAAGCAAAAGATAAATCATTTGTAACACATTAATTCACACAATTAACACTATAAAATAAAGGTAATTAAATATTTTATTAAAAATATTAATAAATGCATTACAATTTAATTACTTCGCACCCTACTCCCCTATCCACCCACAACCCACTCTTAAAAAAATAACACAATTAAAATTTTTACCAATTAATTATTAATAATTAACAATTAATAAATAATGAATAATAAATGAACTCCCACAGTTAACAATATAACATAAATACATATTAATTAATAAACAATATGAACAAAATTGAATCATAATTAAATTACTTCCTACTCTATTCCCCTATAAACCCACAACCCGCTGCAGAACTAAAACGCAAAATGTAATTAAAATATAATAAATAACTTCTAAAAATGTAACATATATTAAAAAACAAATGCAATACTTAGACAAAAAAAATAGAGAACATACATTTAAAATACATACTAAAATACATAACACTAACTAAAAAATGATTTTTTACAACTATATTATTGCAAACGATATTAATGGCTTCAATATTTTAGAAAATTATATTTCTTTCCGGAAAACTCGATAGTCTTGACCATGACATTCTTGCAGCAGATATTTATGTAGCTCGATATTTTGCACTTAATATTAGTGTAAGTTGACATTTCCTACCCGATATTCTGACTTTTCACACTGACAGCTTGCATGTAGTAAAGGTAGCTGGTGCCTTGGTCAGGCCCCTCACTGACAAGAAAAATGAAGATTTGTGTGTCGCTGGCATAGGAGGTAAGGGCAAAGTCAATTGATTTAATGACCTTAACTAGAGGGGTGAAATAAATGTTGAAAAGCGAGGCATGATTAGGCCTGGGCGAAGCACTACGCTCCGCTCGCGGAGTTTGCGAAGTTTTTGCAACTTCGCACTACGCGAGCGGCACGTAGCACAGTGCGAACATGCGTAGTGCAGCGTAGCGTAGTGCAGTGCTCATTTTTTGCTTGTTCGCGGTCCTGAACGTCATGTTCGCGACCGCGAGCAAGCAAAATGACATCCCGGCGAGATTCTCAACGCGAGGAGGTCAGGTTTCTCATTGTGAGTGGTTGCGCATGCTCGCGACCGCTCTCAATGAGAAACTACCTGTTCGCGTTGAGAAAGCTGCCGCTCGAGTAATAATCTCCTCGAGCAGCAGAAAACTACAGCTCGCACTGTGCAAGATGCGTTTTCAATGCTTGCACAGTGCCGGATGCTTGTCCGCACTGTGCAATCATTGAAAACGCATCTTGCACAGTGCGAACATGCTACTACGCAGCTCGCGTAGTGCTACGTGAAGTTTGCGTAGTGCGAAGTGCACTTCGCGTAGCTTCGCGTAGCGCTACTTCGCGAACTACGCCCACCCCTAGGCATGATACCGATCTCCCTAAGGCAGGACAGCAATTTTCTGTGGTGTCAATGGTGTCAAATGCGGCGACAAATCCAGTAGAATAAAGGCCACTTTGCCTCCTGCATCTAGGGTATTTTTTATTTCTTTGGTGGCCTTAGTTAGGGCCATTTCCATCCTATGGTTTAAATGGAAACCAAATTGAGTGGTGTCCTAACAGCTACTGGATTTAATGAAGTCCGCAAGGTGTGAGTTCATTCCTTTTTCGATAAACTTGGCTGGCAGGGGAAGAAGAGATATCAGACAACTATTATTTGGATCAAAGGGCTGAAAAAAGAATTTTAGGATCAATTCTGTTTATTAACAGACTGCACATAAAGAACACAGGATGCCACCTACAACCCAACTGTGGCGAACACGTTAGTTCAATATTTTGGACCATTGTCCACAATATAACACAGCAAGCCACATACAACTCAACAGGGCCGGCCTCATTTACTGAACATTGTGGATTATTGTCAAGAGTAAAAGCATTTAGCATGAGAGTGAATGAGATTTGAATTTAGTGATGAAACAAAAACAAAAGGAAAAACAAGTAACCCCACCCCAGACCCAATCCACCTTCCTTCCAAGCTGGTACTAGAGGCAGAGACGAGCAGGGGGTCTAAGAATCACCAATCCGAGACCTCGTCAAAGCCACTTCAAACACTTCAGCGCTCAGAGGGAGAAGACTGTGGAATCAAGCGAGAATACAGAGATAGGACGGGCAGGACAACTCCCTAAATTCCTTGGAAACAATTGAAATTAAGGAGGACCACAGTTCTGAGTAGGATGAACCTCCTGGAGCGACCTCCCAGGACTACTTCTCCGTCCCCATGAGGAACCACAATCATATGGTATGGGTAAGTCGTCTATCAAATGTGGAAACATGGAAGTGGAGGTGACAATATTAGGCGCATCCATCGAGGAAGCCCTCCTGAGACCGGTCGCTTGCGCTCTAAAGTCCACCCACCATATTCAGACCATTGTGTTATCTCCCAAGAGGGAAAATCTTGAATTATCCATTCCATCTCCTTAAAAGGAGCGAAGCACAGCTGCATGCTCCTGTGTAATGGTATTAAAGTATGGGCAATGACCCTCTAGGGTTGATTTGCGGTGCACCCTGCGCCGGTTCTGTCCAGCTAGCCAGCCTGGTGCTTGGGCGGACTTTGACCCATGTTGCCTAAGATCAATGTTTAGGACTATGCAAGCATCTGTCAAAGAGCGTAGCTGGTAAGTCTTACCCTCTAGCGGGAATGTAAGGTGGAAGGGGTGGCCCCAAGCATAAGGAGTTTCAGTGTTCCTCAGAGGAGCCATGACTGGGTGAAAGTCCTTTCTATTTTGTAGAGTGATCCCTGATAGATCCTGGTACAGCTAGGGTGTATGGCCCCGCAACTGCAATGGCTGGGCATCACAAGCTTTACGTAGGATTGATTCTTTAGTTTTAAAGTCATCGTCACAGACCAGGATGTCAGCAGAAGATTGCTTTTCTGCATGTGGTGGCCCCATTTGGTGGCATCTGTCGAGTTTGTTTTCTTCCTCCACTGGGGATCCCAAAATCAGGTGGAACAAGGCCTGAACATCTGACTCCTCAAGATCCGAGCCTTCAGTGGCAATCGGAACCTCGTATACAAATGTTATTTCTCCTTGACCGGTTTTCAATGTCCTCCTCATGTGCCTGCAGGTCACTCCGCAGTTCTTGGAGACTGATTACTTCCTGACGAAGACTTTTGATCTCTTCGTCTCTAGCTGTGGCTCAGTTCTTCAAGGCCGCCACCCGCACCCCTATCTCGTTCACTTCTCTGTGTACCTCTCTCAAATCCGAGGAGAGGTCCTTCTTCACTGCTTGCAGGTCCTCAAGCAGGGAGGTGAAAAGGGATTCCAGAAATGTATGGGTAACAGGGAATTAAGGGGCTTCACTACTGCTTCCAGGTCTCACCTCAGCTGATTCAGACTTCTTGCTGGAGGTCTCCCCAGATGTCTTGAGGAGCATGTCCTGTAGGATGTGGTCCTTAATGGATTTCATAGAGGCCATTTCATCGTGGTCCACTCCAAGGGAGACTACTATGTCCAGAGAAAGTGTGCCCTATCCCTAAGGATGAGCCAAGGGGTCCCAGGTACTAGGCCTAAAAAGAGAGTCAAATCAAGGACCCACACCTGCATTTAATGCTTTTCGGTAGTCACCTTCATCAGAGAGAATGCAGGGGCCCAGCAGTGCTGCTCTTCATGCTCTGGAGCCAGGGCAGCCTGATCACTCACCATCATGAGGTCAAATGTAAAGTCTAATCCATCACTGCATCCCCTGACTCTACAACAGGGGGGTCAGATGAGAGGCATCTACAAACCTTTGTGTCCCTGAGCTGTCACTGGGGTAGCTAAGCACTCCTACCATGGTGAGCACCTCCACACTCTGAATTTGGTATACCATCAGGGGCGTGGGCCCAACGCTGTCGTGTAGAGGCCTTTGGGCCCTTACAGCATCCAGACCAGGCCCCAAGAAGAGGGCTGTTCCTCAACCAGGGTCGCCGGGGCCCCAGGCACAGGCCACTGCAACCCAGCCGCACACTGTGGCTAGGTGTACTGTCCACTCACAAAAATCCTGTCTGGGGCTTCGCTGCAAGTGTAGGCTGCTGCCTGTTGTGAGGAATCAAGTGGACCTTGGCAGATTAGATGCCTGGTGGAGAGAATCCTGGAAGCCTCTGCCCATCCGGAACCACAATCAGGAACAACCCAGAATCACCTTCAGCAGAAGTAGGGGGTCTGGGTTGCAAAAGCACGCAGACCAAAGCGTTCTCGACTGCAACCATGGAGAACCTCCTCTACATGGTCTTCAATTTCCAGGTCTGCCCTCTTGACAGAGCCCCAGTTGGCTTCAGACATCTTCAGCAAATCTCTGCACTCCAGAGATGGTCTCAACTTACGGGCCGGCACAGCCCACTACAGAGTGTCCAGGTCCTCAGCCAGGCTCCTGTCGCAGCTGGCTGGGCCACAGGATCTCCGAGCATGTCCTCACTGGTCACTGGCTGTACTGTGATACAGGGTCCAGTCAATCAGTGCTCCAGTGCAAGGAAGTCCCAGTGCAGGGGAGTATGCACTGCATGGGCCACAGTCCACCAGACGAAAGTTTTACCCAGGCACTTTGCTGCTTCACCTGGTCTCGGTCGGGGCTTCCAGGTCTCCCTGGGCTCTGGACCAGGCGGCTGCTGTCCCAGGTTGTTCCAAGGAGTGTAGGCCAGGTGGATGGGGCTATGCGAAATTGCTACAGATGTGACGAGGACGGAGCGACAGGCAAACACGCATACTCAGGCAGCCATCTTAGCAACACCCCCTGAAAGTTTTTGAGGAGAGAGAATGAACAGAGGCTTTCTTCCAGAAAATTGGAAGTACCGAGAATCAATTACAAGTTGGAAGATATATGTTAAAGCCAGGGCTACGGTTTCTGTGACAAGGGCAGCGATCCTGCAGCTTTGACCAATCTAGTAACTGTATCGGTGGACAGAGGAGTAAAAGCCTCAAAATTGGAAGCTGCTGAGGTATGACTAAGAGGAGCACAGTAGCAATAGGATGGAGTATGTTTAATGGAAAAGTTACTGAATATTTTTTTGACTTTGTTAAAGAAAAAGGTGAGAACCTCATTGTTTAGTGATTGTTTGGAAAAGTTATTTAGTTGAATTCTTGGCTTATTCAATTTTCTGGGTAAAGTAGGCAATCTTTGCTGTAAAATTTTGTTTGGTTTTCTCAATGGCTAAGCAGGACTTATACTTGGCCTTTTCAGTCTCATTGTAACCCGGGCACCATTTCTTCTCTTGCCTTTGGCAGCTCTGTTAGAGGGATCTCAGGTCTGCCGTGAACCGGGGGCAGAAGCCTTATTTCTTTTGGAATTGGCCGACTTTGGAGGTGCCATGAATAAAGAGGCTGACCATAGCCAATAAGTATATTGGGCTACAGGAATATGCGAATCCCCAGCAAAGGGGGGACAGAAGCAAGGGGCTAGGTTGATTATATCGTTTTTTATGCCAAGTATGGGTAATGATTAAGTGAGGGCATATTGCTGGAGATGTAGAACATAATGGCAGGATGGCCCGACCACATTAATGGAATGGAGCTTGTGATGATTAAGGAGGGATTATTATTAAAATTGTTTGGTTGTTGTGATAATCTCATCACAAATGACGCGCTCCTTTGACATGAAATGAAAAAGTTTCTTCACTATGTTTTTTCTCTCTTGATTAATTCAACAGAAAACTTATAATATTGTCACATTCTTTCTTCATTTGATCATTAGGTTTTCTTCAAATCGATAGTTTTCCAAAAATTCATAGTAGTCATGAATGAGGATTACATTTCATTGTGCCCAATGCATTTCGGGTTATCAAATTAACCCTTCATCAGGGGTCTGTAAAGAAACATACAGGACCTTATGTTCAGAACATAACATCAAAAATGTTTCCCAAATAAATGCATACGAATCATTAATCATACAATGTACAATGCAGTGAAATAACATAAAGCTTAAGCCTGCCGAACTCAAGTATAAATGTTCTAACGTCTGAAATTCCCAAGTGGAATAACATAAATGTATTGTGCACATACTTAATTGGGGTGTTTAATCAGATCTAAAACACAGGATATGAATGTCGTTAAATAGATCATCGCTATGGAAATACGTATGTGAAAATTCCAAGATGGATATCATACTATGCTAACATCCATTACTCTGTTCTTGACAAACTTATACATCCAATAGCCGTAAATGAAAAGTTTCAAGTTAACGTCCAGAATAAAAACTTGATAAGAAAAATGGGACTCTATGCTTAGCACTGAAAAATAGAGTGATTGGCGATATATTAAACCGCTAATATTAATCAAAGATCACTCGAACAAACTTACTCTTAAAGACGCGTGATGAGTTTCTGGATTTCCGAGAAGGCTGGTTCTATGAGAAGCCAATAAGATTGCTTCTTATAGATCGTATAGATGATCACGTGATTAACAGCTCTTAATCGAAACTATAAAAATGGTTGTTTTGGGCATCATTCAAGGATAAAATGATCAATAACATTTCGGGAATCCCTAAATATAAGAACTTAAATTAATCAAATTAATCTGGCATTTTTGGAAACTACAAAATGCGGCGAGTATAAGAGACGCGCTCTGATTGGATCGAGTTCCGATCACATGGTATCGGCGAATGATTCTCGCAAAAGACGTTAAGGGGATAATGGATAATAAAGTTTCAAGCGATTGAATACATTTTGCTCTGGTGAATCACTGTATTATTTGCTAAACACACTGAAAACCGCAAGCTAAGTTGTCAGTGATAATAAAGTTGGATATGAAAATATGAAAAATAGAAACACAATTAAACATCTGCATCGGTACTATGACTGTATCGGGGTTGATGCTATGCTTCTTAGTGTTATGCAACACTATGTAAACGGTAGTCAGACAAAATATCGAAATTAAAATATCGATATACAATAATATCGATGTTTTAATATCGATGGTATAGTATATCGATGTGCCATAATATCGACAGACAGAATATCAAGATTAAGGTATGTATGTTAGTAATATCGAAATTTTGTTGTTTAGTGTTATGTATTTTATTTTGTTGTTTATATGTTTGCTAAATATGTTTAGAAATGTATGTTTGAAAATTAGTCATTTTGTTAACATTTTGCGTTTTAGTATTAGAGCGGGTTGTGGGTTTATAGGGGAATAGGGTGGGAAGTAATTTAATAATAATTAATTAATTAATATATGTTTGTAAATATTTTTAAATAATAATTAATTGGTAATTAATTAATATTAATTAGTTAATATAATGTTTTACATATTTTTAATTAATAATTAATAGGTAATTAATTAATATTAATTAGTTAATTACATTAATTAGAGTAATTTTTTAATATATATAATTTTTTGTTATTGTTAATTAATTATTTGGGAAAAATTAATATTAATTAGTAAATTAAATTAATTATAGGTAATGTGCTAATATATTTACTTTATTTTTATTGTTAATTAATAATTAATTGGTAATCAAATAATGTTAATTAATTTTGGGTAAAGGAGTATTTTTAGGGTTCAGGGTCAGTTTTCAGTCCTTGGGTAAAGGGGTATTTTTTGGGTTCAGGGTCAGTTTTCAGTTTTTGGGTAAAGGGGTATTTTTAGGGTTCAGGGTCAGTTTTCAGTTTTTGGGTAAAGGGGTATTTTTAGGGTTCAGGGTCAGTTTTCAGTTTTTGGGTAAAGGGGTATTTTTAGGGTTCAGGGTCAGTTTTCAGTTTTTGGGTAAAGGGGTATTTTTAGGGTTCAGGGTCAGTTTCCAGTTTTTGGGTAAAGGGGTATTTTTAGGGTTCAGGGTCAGTTTTCAGTTTTTGGGTAAAGGGGTATTTTTAGGGTTCAGGGTCAGTTTTCAGTTCTTGGGTAAAGGGGTATTTTTAGGGTTCAGGGTCAGTTTTCAGTTTTTGGGTAAAGGGGTATTTTTAGGGTTCAGGGTCAGTTTTGGGTTTTTGTGGTACAGGGGTATTTTTAGGGTTCAGGGTCAGTTTGGGGTTTTTGGGGTACAGGTGTACAGGGTAAAAATAAAATAAATTTAAATTTAATTTAAATCAATTAAATGAAATTAAAAAAAATAAAATTATATTAAATTATTAAGTTTTTAATTTATTTTAAATGTATATGTATTACTTGTAATCTTTTAATTATGTTTTAATGTTTTTATTTAATATTTGTTAAATTATATGTATTTTAAAATTATTTTTACATTATTATTAATACATTTAAAAAAACGATATTTTTAATTTCGATATTTTTGTAGCACGATATTATTTTTTCGATATTTTTGTACTTACCATTATGTAGATATAATTTCGATATTTTTGATTTCGATATTTTTGTGTAGATATTTTTGTATGTAGATATTCTGTCTGTCGATATTATGTCAGACATTCTATGTAAACATCATTCACAGTTCAAATAATCAACAGTTCAAATGATCAGTTCAAATGATCAGTTCAAATAATTTGACAGTAAATGGGTGGGTTGAGAAGAGTTTTGAGCTTAAGCTGTGAGTTTCTCAGTAAGAATGATAAAGGTATCATAAAAAACACGAAAATTCTATTCGATCATTCATCCCCACGGGCTGTAGGGAGTTAAGCTTTTTGATCCAAAAGAATTCAGATTTCAAACGTTGTTTAACAGGATCCATGTCGCAGCGTTGTGGGAGTATCTCAAGTATTGTAAATCTTAACTGTGAGATTCGGTGATGAACTTCAAGCCAATGCATGGCAATGGTGAATTTGGTGTTCATGGTTCGAATACTGCTCTTATGTTCTGATATTCTCACTTTGATTTTACGTTCTGTCTGTCCAGCGTAAATCTTGCCGCACTGACATTTGATTGAATAGATGACATTGGTAGAGTCACATGTACCAGAGTATTGTAGATCTATTTTATGGCCTTTAGTCGGATGCATAAAAACATTACCAGTTATTACATTATTGCAATGAATGCAATTTTGACATTTCATCATTCCTTTGAACAGTGGTTTTATTTCCTTTTTAATAGATAGAATTTCCTTGAGATTTTTGGATCTTTAGAAGGCAAAGGTAACATGTTCATTGTATAAATCTTTTAAATCAGGTTCAGTTCTGATTAAATCCCAGTGACGATTAATGGCTTTTTTGATTCTTCGTGATGCTGTTGAATATTTCAAAACACACACTGTTTTTTGTGTTGCTGAGTGGCTGGATGTTTTAAGCAATCTTTCTCTGGTTAATTTTTCAGTTTTTTTCAGGGATTCTTCTAGTATTTCTTTTGGATATCCTCTTGAAGTATATTGTTGATGCTGCTCCATTAATGATGTTTTAAGAGTATTTTCATCAGAAGTTATTCTTTTTATGAGAATAAATTGAGAAGTTGGTAACAATTTTTTAAAGCATCAGGGTGAAAACTTTGGTAAAGTAAACTGGAGTTTAGATCTGTAGGTTTCTTAAACACTTTAGTATGCAATTGGTGATTAGCGATGGTGATGTGTACATCCAAAAAGGAAATAGATTCTTTTTCAATTAAGTGTGTAAATGTGATTCTTGGATTCACATTATTCAAAGTTGCTTATATTTGTGATACAGATAGGAATAGCACGCTGTTGGCGGGCACAGGAACAAGCTGTGTTGATTGTTGCCTTATTTTAAAGATTTATCGTGAATTATACCGAGTGATTTCCGACTCGTTTTAAATTGTTGTGTGCTGACTTTTGATTTAATTCTTATTTTATAATACTGCCCTTTCCTATGATTGCATTGCTTGCACCATAATTCAGCTCGTGAAGCATCACTCACCATTTGGTGAACCCCCAGCACTTCCGACCACCATCTTAGGTGTGGAAGGCCAGAGACGCTCCCTGGACGTGTCAGGCGTAGCGTTCTAGTGTTGCCGCGCTCACTCGGCAAACTCTATTTAGGGGTCCGGCTGACTCGTGCTGAATACAGATAGGAATAGCACGCTGTTGGCGGGTACAGGAACAAGCTGTGTTGATTGTTGCCTTATTTTAAAAATTTATCGTGAATTATACCGAGTGATTTCCGACTCGTTTTAAATTGTTGTGTGCTGACTTTTGATTTAATTCTCATTTTATAATACTGCCCTTTCCTATGATCGCAGTGCTTGCACCATAATTCAGCTTGTGAAGCATCACTCACCATTTGGTGAACCCCCAGCACTTCCGACCACCATCTTAGGTGTGGAAGGCCAGAGACACTCCCTGGACGTGTCAGGGGTAGCGTTCTTGTGTTGCCGCGCTCACTCGCCACACATTATTTAGGGGACCAGCATGCAAGCGCACAGCGCACGCGAGCAGCGGAGCGCCGGAGGAGCGCCAGAGGAAAGCCCGTCTGTGCCCGTCCGTGCCTCGGACGGGCCAGGGGCTAGAAACGCTGCTGGCATAAGGTATTCCAGGGATGAACTATTAAATATAGGAATAGGGATAGGGGGAATAAATCCTTCTACACATTTACCTAACCCCAAAAATCTAAATTGTGGGCTGATAAATAGCAGATCTTTGGTCAGACACAATCAGGAGGTAGCAAATTTGCTATTAGACTGGGACCTAGATGTCCTTTTTATCACGGAAACCTGGACTCGTGCCGATACTTCAGTAGAATTGGGCTTTGCATGCCCCTAAGGGTACAACCTGTTTCACAAACCGAGGCCGCAAGGAAGGGGTGGAGGGCTTGGGATCATTCATAAGAATAAATGGGACTTCTCCCCTCTTCAGGTGGATGAGATAGAGGGGATAGAATTATTGGGGTTCTCGTTGCAAGAACCCAAGGGAAGAATCCTGACCGGAGTAATCTGCTATAGGCCACCCAGCGCGGATACACAATATCAGGCGCTGTTTGATTCCATTGCTGCCCTGGCTTTGACTCACGCTAGACTATTGATTCTGGGAGATTTTAACCTCTGGGATAACGGGTCTCTAGGAAATCATCTGAAGGGACTGCAGGATATCTGCGGCAACTAGGGCCTTGAACAGCTAGTACAAAAACCCACGCATTCAGGTGGAAATATCCTAGACCTAATCTTTGCAAACCAGGCTGAGACTAAGATGATCGATATCTTACCTCAGTACTGGACCAACCATTCCCTGGTTCTTTTTCAGATCTCCCTACCACTTGAAGGGAACGGAAGTAAGGACCCGGTAACTTACAGGAGGGGGAGAAATTGGGCTAAACTGTCAACGGACAAAACAAAACCCACTTTCATAAATGAAACACCCTATGACCCAGAGAAGTCAATTGATCTTAACTACCAGGAATACTGCAACCATATTCTAAAAACCCTGGACAGACGTGTCCCCATGAAAAAAGTTAAGAATAAAAGAAAGCCATCTGCCCCTTGGTTTAATGAGGAGCTTAAAATTCTGCGATATCAATGCCGACAGGCAGAAAGAAAATGGCGAAAATCCTATTCAGAGTTAGACAAAAAACTTCTGAAAGCGCAGCAGGCAGAGTATAAAAGGGCTATAGCCAATGCCAAAGCACTCTTCTATGCCACCACCACCCTTCAATCTCCCAATAGCACTAAAAAACTCTTTAACCTCATTAGAGACCTCTCACAACCCGCATACATAGGCAATAAAGTGGTTGCAACTCAAGAACTGTGCATTGAGATCGCCACTTATTTTGAGCAAAAGATCGCCAAAATTGTGGGGGGGTTGGAGGAGGGTAGAGACGGCGATAAGGATATAGTAGACCAGCTGGCGGAGGAGGAACCACCCACAATTTCATCGTCCTTGGAAAGTTTTACCCCTCTGACTGGAGCTTTTCCTCAGCCTGGCACAAAGTGTGTCATCTGGGTCCCCGTCAGGTCCTCTTCCACATAAGATCTGGAAGGAATATGGGTCAGAGTTGTTCCCCCAGATGTATCAGATCTGTCATCAGTCTCTGGAGGAAGGTGTAGTGCCGGAGGTATGGAAGCAGGCAGTGGTCACCCCCCTGCTCAAAAAGCCGTCACTAGATCCCACGGTCCCAGCACACTTCAGACCTATATCGCTCCTACCCTATCCGATAAAGATCATAGAAAAATTAGTCACCAGGTCCCTGTCACGCTACTTGGAAGATAATTGCCTACTGGACAACGACCAGTTTGGCTTCCGCCCAGGACATGGAACAGAAACTGCACTGGCGACCGTGTTGGACACTCTTCGAATGCGAGCTGACAGTGGCAATTCCTCAGTACTAGTACTGTTGGATATGTCGGCCGCATTCGACACGCTCAGCCATGCAGTCCTGGTGCACAGACTGGAGAGACTGGGCGTGAAGGGCAGAGTTTTAAAATGGCTCCAATCCTATCTGATGGGCAGACAGCAGGTAGTGACCCTGCCCCTTTCACCTCCCCTAAGTCCCGGGTTGGTCACAGAGTACCACAGGGCTCCTCGATTAGCCCGATTCTTTTTAATTTATATTTACAGCCTCTGATCCCTATGATAAAGTCATTTGGGATTGATCTGGTTAACTACGCCGATGACACCCAATTGGTGTTCTCCTTAGAGGGAAAGCAGGCAGTGACCATGGAGATCTTCCAGAATTGTATGAGTAAGGTCGCCAAGTGGCTGAAAATAAATTCCCTTCAATTCAATGAGGGGAAGACTCAGGTAGTCTACTGCCAAACATCGAAAATGAGCCAGCAGCCATCCTGTGAGATCAGGCTTGCACCGGGATCAGAGCCCTGTATCCCAGTAAAGACCGTGCGGAACCTGGGAGTTATGTTGGATGACGATCTCCAATTGACCTCACAGACAAACAAAACCATCAGTGTATGCTGCGGCCTACTGAGAGCACTCAGACAGATCTTGCCTCTTTTACCCGATGCGACCAGATCACTGGTGATCAGAAGTGTGATCATGGCAAGATTGGACTACTGTAACTCTCTATACTTGGGAGCCCCCTTTTACATCTTACAGGGGCTCCAGAGAGTCCAATCTATGGCGGCCAGGCTAGCTCTAAACAGACCCCGTAGCTCTTCTACAACATTGGCACTCAGAGAACTACACTGGTTGCTATTTGGGAGCAGAGTTGCTTTTAAGTCTCTCTGTATTGTTTATAGAGCACTACACAACACAGGACCTATTCCATTACAGGAAAGGATTACCTGGTACAAACCTGCTAGGTCACTGCGCTCCTCTAGCTTGGGGCTGGCAGCAACCACCAGGATTAGGAAGTCAAGGCTAGGTGGTAGAGCTTTCTGCAGCTCAGCATCAAGGCTGTGGAACGAGCTGCCTCAAAAGAGCAGATTGATCGACAACCTGCTGGAATTTAGAAAGAGTCTAAAGACATGGCTCTTTGCCAAAATGTAAAGGTCGACCCCAGGCTCATCAAACGCTGTGGCATTCCATCTGACACAAATTTCGCTGTATTGTTCTTTCCATCTGAATATTCCTTCTGGCGCCAGGATACCCGTAGGGTGACAGCTGCGCGGTATAAATATTAATCCAATACAATACAATACAGTTGCTCTTTGTTTCCTTTCCAGATTAGGAATATGTCATCGATAAATCTATTAAACATTACCAAGTTGTTAGTCCAGTCTGCATTGTGTAAAATGTTTTCAGTTTCAAATTTGGACATATACAGATTTGCGTTTGAGGGGGCCCCCCCAAAACCCATTGAGGTATCATTACATTGATTGTAGTAGTGTTGTTTCCATTCGAATTAACTATGGTAAAGCGAGAAATGCATCAACTCAATTAGAAATACTTTATTGGCTTCACAGTCATCTTCTTTCAATAGATTCCATTCTAGGGCTTCAAGCCCTTCGTCGTGTGGGATTGAGGTATATAATGCGACGACGTCCACAGGACATAACTAGTATTCTGTGTCAATTCAATGGTGTTGAGGAAATTGAGGAATGACGTTGTGTCCTTGATATATGTTTGACATTTTTGTACTATGGGTTGAAGATAGTGATCAACATATTTTCCAATACTTTCCGATATTTACCCACAAGCTGACACAATGGCTCTGAATGGTGGCTTGTGTGAATCTTTGTGAATCTTTGGTAGCATGTAGAGCTTAGGTCTCCGTGGGAATTTAGTTTCTAAAAAGATTTTTGTTTTCTCATTGATCCACTTCATTTCTAGTGCGTGTTCTAAGATTTGAGAAAGTGTTTTTTGGTACTCCGTTGTAGGATCAAATTCTAGAAGCTGGTAGGTATCTTGGTTGTTGACGTGGTCGTTTACACTGGTTTCATAGAATTTGGTGTCCATAATGATTAACGTTCCTCCTTTGTCTGCTCTTTGGAAAGTTAAATCATGATCGTTTGCTAAAGTTTTTAATGTACTCCATTCTTTCTTAGTAAGATTAGTCCGATTGGATTTAGTGAAATTGATCTTTTGTACTTCCATGATGACTGATCTCTCGAAGGCTTCAATAGTTTTGTGAGAATACGGGGCACAGAGGTGCTTTTTGGTTTGAATTCTTTAGTGCTGATGGTAGAGTTTTTTTGCATGTCTTTGAAGAAGTATCTTAGTTCTAATGATCTGAAAAATCTGAAAAGAGCTATTTTTGTTTCTGGAAGATTGGCATTGTAGGTCGGGACAAAAGAAGTTCCTTTATTCAGCACTGCTATTTGGTCTGTAGTGAGTTGTTTTGATGATATGTTGATTACTAGGTCACTTTTGTTGTTTTCTGACTCCTTGTTCTTTTTGCTATCTCTTCCTCCGTTTCTTCTGCCCCTCCTGTTTTTTCTGTAGGTGGTGCGTTGGCAGCCAGGCTTATCTCTAAAAAATGCTTCTTTTGTGATGTGCTTTGTTGTGGTTGTTTAGCGATTGGTTGTCTGGATTGGTGATATATCTGTGTCAGAAACTATGCTTTCTTGAGAAGAGGTGGTTGTTTGTTTGGGTTTAGCTTGTTGCCATTTTTTCTGATTATATATTTCTGCCCATGTATATACCTCGTCATATTTATAATCAATCGTGTCCCTTTGGTATTTTCTGACTTTACGATCATTGACTTCTTTCGCGTATTTGTCAAGTTTAGCGTTTACATCTTCTAGAATCGTTTGCAAATCAGGAAGTTTGTTCATTTCTTTCTTCATGTTTTCTAGATCAGCTTCTATTTCCTTCAGCACTTTTGAAAGTTCTTGGATGATTAATAAAATGAGATCAAGAGAACATTTAATAATATTTGATACCATTTTTCAATAAATTGTTTGTTGTTCTTACACAGCATTGGTTTCAAAGCAATTCTCAGCCCTCTTGGAATTCTCTTGTTTTTGTGGTAATGAATTAAAGTTGTGGCGTGGAGCCTTTGGTTTATTTTCTTTCTGCTCAAAAATTCAAACTGTCGGATGAGTTGTGCTGTTGTCAATATGTTAGGACTGAAAGCTCGGGTCTCCTGTATGAGTCCATAGATTTCCTCAACGACAAGGCCTGCGCCAACACTAACTATAGTAATACTATCCATGAGTACAAGGTGTGCACGGAGATAATAAATCATTCAATTATTATTAAAATTGCCATCTAATGTGTGCCCTGCTGAGTGAGTGGGACCAGTACCCAATGGTACAAGTCTCAAGGCTGACATAGTCAGGCTGAGGTGCATGGGTCTGTTGAGGCCTCCAAGTGAAAATTATTGTCACCAAGCACTCTATAATCATTACACAGAATGCTGGCCTCTTAAAAGCTACTGAAGTCTGTTAGCAAGGGGGCTGGGTGGGCAGTAAGAGAGTGCCTTTAACAGGTTGCGATTTGGAAACCATGACGTTGAAGGAGAGGAACTTGCAGTGAGGAGATGATAGGGGGTCTCAATGAACTGCTAAATTAGATTTAAAATTACTGTTAAGCTACGACCTCTTTAGACTGGTCTGTCAAGCCTAATAATATCGTTGCCAATTGGAATAGCTTTCAGAATGTCAGGGTTGGATGCAGGGTCTGCCCAGGTTTTAGTGATGAAAGCAAGAAAGAGGTTGTGAGATTCCATGAAAAGGAGAATATCTATTCTATGCTTTAGCAAGAATCTTGCATTAAAAAGCACATAAGTCAGATGGGAGCCCTGTCCAACTATAGCTTCTAGTGATGCCCCACTGAAGGATTTTGAGAAACATAAAAATTAACAAAATCATTTGAGGTGGGGGAGTTAGCAAATCTATTCCAGCTGTGAAGTGAACCCAATGGCTGTACATTCCACATTTGTTTCACTCTGACCTTTTGACTCCAAAAACAGAAGTTTCAGAGGGAGCTCCATGATGACATATCTGACATTGAAGGACTCTCACCAACTTCAGACTTGGATCTTGCCCACTGGAGTATTTTGACTTTCACTTATTTTAGAACTTTGGAATGTGGACCACTCTATTGAAGACAATGGAGTACTCCAAGCTTCTACGGGCCAGTAAAGGCCTGCAGAGCAACATTCCAATGTTGTTTAAACAAAGGCCTCTCGGAGCCCAAGGGGCTCCGAGAGGCCTTTGTTTAATTTGTCAGACCATTCTGTCCTCTAATGTTCTAATGGCCTTATAGCCCTTTAATAGCTGGGCTATACCAGCTATTAAAGTCCTGCTCCCTTGTCAAAGTCACTTGCCTTTCGGCTCGGGCCTTTAACCGTGGAGCGGGCCTTTAATAGCTAGTTTAGCCCGCTACGGCGGGATATAAGCCTATAGTGTAAGCCAAGAGGTAAGAACTTTGTTGTGGACGACCTGCTTGATATGGTAACTCACTATATATGTCAGGATATCTTCAGGCAGGGTTAATATTTGGGTTCTCGGGAGGAGGAGCCTAGCACGGGACCAAGATGGCCGCGTGATCGTGTAGCTCCGTGAGCCCCGTTCCTCCGTTCGTTTATCCTGTCCTTTATCCTGTGTCCCGAGGATGGAATTTGATGTGTGAATAGCACCGCTGCACACTCGTTCAACCGTGGCTCGAGGGGTGTCTTCCTACCCCCCCATATCGTCGTCTGAAGTTCTGGGCCTTCCTGTACTATAGACATTGGATTCTGGTGTCGTGAGCAGCCGAGACTCAGTGCGACAACGACGGCGGTGCCCACCGGAAGTGATGCCCTTTCCTGGTCCCATTGTCTGTTTTATCCTGATTCGGCCCGGCTGCGCTTCGCCTTTGGTCTGAAGTGTCGGGGCGTCTGCCGTTTGGCTGGGGGTGCCACCTGGCCCACTGGTTGTCGGACCTGCCCGATTTGATCGCCCGTCATGGCTGGGAGAGGGGATCCTGAGAAACCTCCTGCTAAGGGTGCTAGAGCCCAAAGATCGATCCAGACCAACAGATTGGACAGATACACCTTTCCGAAGGGATCCCCCGGTGACCAGAAGCAGCCTCCGGCGGCCAGGGCCGCGTCACCGCCCACTGGCACTGAACCGACTTTGCAAAACATTATGGAAGTCGTAACCAGGATTGAATCATCCATGGTGGCCAGAATGGATGCACTGGACTCTAAACTGGACTCGGTTAAGATTGACGTTAACTAACCCTGGGCGAAGAACTACGCTCCGCTCGCGGAGCTTGCGGAGTTTCGGCAACTCCGCGTTCTACAGAGAACGCGAAGCTGTCGATTACTCCGCGATCCGGTGTGTAGCGTAGTTCTCGCGCGCTGAATAACATTATCGCGTGCGCGGCAATGGCTTACCTTGGTTCTGCGTTCGTTTTTTCCTGGTCGCGTGTGCCACCATGTTTGGAAACACTCTCGCACAATCCCGTGCGACTGTGCGAACGCGATAACGTCATTTGGATGCGCGATAGCGTCATAAGGATGCGCGAGGATGCTTGTTGGTAAGATCGAGTTGCCGAACACGCAGAAACTGCATTCTTGCACAGAATAACTCGCGAGCATGTTAAAACCCTAATAAATTACCATTTTGGTTAGGAAAAAAAAGCAAAAAAACCTTAAAGTTGTATCTTTGGCTGTATTTTTGGGGGGGAAGGAGCCCTCTTTTTGTTTCTACTCTTGTTTTGAAGAGTAAGGAGGAAGGAGGAAGGGCCTTTGAGTTTACAACTTCCTGTTCCTGTCCACCAGGCTCCTCCCAGTGCTTTGTCCATGTGGTGCTCACTATCCTTTGGATTTTGAGCTGGAAGGATCACTTTCTGTGTGTGTTGGCTGCATTACTGATTTTTCTTGGATTTATTGAGGACTTTTGGATTTTGAATTCTCTTTTTCAAGTAAGTTTGTGTAATGTATGAGTGAGTATGATGTAGACTTGTGTTTGTTTGATTTGAGTTTTTTTAACTACAGTATTCAATCCTGGAATTAAGTTATTGATGTAGGCCTGTACTTTTATGAGGTCCCAACTTGTATTTTTTTTTTAAATTTCATCCAGGCTACATAGAGAGGTACCCATGGGTCCAATCATGTTTCTGTAGTGTGTGTTTAAATTTGTATTCCAGTTTGTAAACAAACATCATGGATGGCATTGGATTATGTTCATTATGAAATAGCAATGTCTGTTGTGGAATTTCTGTTTGTGGAATTTGAGATGTTTTTATTTTTTAAGCCAATAGCTGACCCTAGTACTCGATGTAGTTAGTGTGTAGGCATGCTTGAGTTCATTGTATTAACTTTCTGTGGTTGGCCTGGCCATGTGTTGGCGGCCATTTTATGTTTCCACTTTCCAGCCACTTTGCTCTTGCCATAGGCCTCCAACCTTGTGGCCTACTCTGCCAGTAGGCCAGAGGTAGTACTCATAGGGTCATGAAAGTTAATCAACTGTTTTTGTGGTGTACCCTTATTTTGAAAATCATGGATGGCTTGGATTGATGTAGAAAATCTTATTTTTATGTGTGAGGTATTTCAGGTTTTGGGTGTGTTTAAATACTCTGTCAATTTCTGACATTAGGTAACCCTAGGAATACAGCTTGGGTAGTTTTGGTAACTTCGCACAGTGTGAGAACGTGACCTTACATTTTTTGTCTTGTTCGCGCACTCAATATACTTGCAATATACTTGCTCGGGAACGCGAAAACCACGTTTTCTTCCATTCGCGCAGCCGAACACTCCGAAAATGTTTAATGTGTTTCTTGTGCTATAAAAAGTCCTCATTTATGTTGTCATTTGGTTGTAGTTTTCTCTTTTTGGAGCATGGACCACTTCCATTTTCTGTCCTCTATGTAATGATTTCTTGTTTATGGGTGGGGTGACCAATTTGGGCGGTGGTGGTGTGTCCATTTTGTGAAGCAAAGCATTGTCCCTTTGCCATAGGCATTATTGTCTGTCTTCTCTTTCTTGTCATGTTGTTGTTGGTGGCCAGGCCATGTTGTGGCAGCCATTTTGTGTATGCTTCCTTTGTGATTTTGCCATGTTGTTGTTGGTGGCCAGGCCATGTGGTGGAGGCCATTTTGTGTATACATTAAAGTTGTCCATGTTGTTGTTGGTGGCCAGGCCCTATGGTGGCGGCCATTTTGTGTATGCTTCCTTTGTGATTTTGCCATGTTGTTGGTGGCCAGGCCATGTGGTGGAGGCCATTTTGTGTATACATCCTTTGTGATTTTGCCATGTTGTTGTTGGTGGCCAGGCCATGTGGTGGAGGCCATTTTGTGTATACATCCTTTGTGAATTTTCCATGTTGTTGTTGGTGGCCAGGCCCTATGGTGGCGGCCATTTTCCTTTGTGCTTTTGCCATAGGCATCCAAGGTTTTTGACTATTGTGGCAGTAGGGCAGAGTTACTACTACTCATAGCCATAGGTGCATTAAAGTTAATCAACTCTTGACACGCGACATTACATTTTTTGTCTTGTTCGCGCGCTCAATGTACTTGCTCGGGAACGCGAAAACGACGTTTTCTTCTATTCGCGCTGCCGAACACGCCGATTTTGCATTCTCGCGGACAATATGTCCCGAGTTGCATAAAAGTTTCTCGAAAATGTTGCATGTGTTTCTTGTGCACCCAAAAAAACAGAAGTTGTCATTTGGTTGTAGTTTTTGGAGCCTGGAACAATTCCTGTGTCTGTCTTCTTGTTTGTGGGTGGGCTGACCACGTGGGCAGCGGTGCGGCTACTTTGTGAAACAAAACAAAGCATTGTCCCTTTCCCATAGGCATTTATTGTCTGTCTTCTTTTTTCTCTTTCTTTTCATGTTGCTGGTGGTGGCTAGGCCATGTGGTGGCGGCCATTTTGTAGGTACTTCCTTTGTGCATTTATCATTGGTCTCCCAGCTTTTGGTCTGATCTGACAGTAGGCCAGAGTCCCAGAGGTAGTAGTTAGCGGGGGTGCTGCCTTTATGTAGCTGTTTTAATTCGGTGTATGCAATTAACATCATTAGGGCATGTGTGTGTATGGCATTGCATTCCAAAATGTGTTGTCTGGGCAGGGGTTTGTTTGTATGTGTTTTTGGGGTGTTAGGTTTACAACCTCTGTCTTAGCCATGGGGTATTTTATTCCTTGCATTAACCTGTCATGTGCAGCAGGCATCCTCCTTTTTCTGTCCATATTGGTATATATAGGCCTGCTTGACTTTATTGGTTCTTTCTGGACTTCATGTGGCTTTGAGCTGTGGTGCTGGACTGGTATTATTAGTCTTCTGTTTTGTCTTTTATACATTGGCCTGTGTGTCTTTCAATTGTTCATGTTGCCTTACTGCTTGTTTGACTGATGTTGTTCTGCCTTCTTTACTTGTAGGTGCACAAAAAAAGACTGAGGAGGTGCTGGTTGTTTTTTCATCCATCGCTCGTTCTACTGCCAGACGGACGTCCTTCAGTTGTACGCCACGTGTGGTGTGTGACTCATCTGACCAGACATCTCTGCAATTTGTGCTGCTGTGAGCTGACTGACATCAGAAGAAGATGGGCCCTAAGAAAGCTACCAGGTCCTCCACCACGAAGAAAGTTGCTGAGAAGAAGGAACAGAAGAAGGAAGTGTCACTTAAGTCTGGTATGGACCCCAAAACCTTTTTTGGGACCCCAAAAGGTACGCCTGCAGCAGCGGTGTCTGGGGTGCAAGCTGGGACCAGCACATCCGCATTAGTGGGGGCAAGCCAGCATCCCAGGGCCAAGCACATGATGAGGGTCGAAGAGGTAGCCAGCCTTCTGTTTGCGAGCAGTGATACTGAGCCTGAACTAAACGTATCGCTGTCTCAAAGTAGTACACAATCCACGCAAGATGGAAGTGCTCAACAACCACCGCCAGCAGTAGATGTTCAACAACCACAACCACCGCCCGCAATAGGAGTTGTTCACCCACAACCACTTCCCGCAACAGTTGTTGAACAACCACAAGCACCGCCCGCAACAGTTGTTGAACAACCACAACCACCGCCCGCAACAGTTGTTGTTGAAGAACCCCAGCCCGCAATAGTACTTCCTCAAGAACAACAACCACCATCTCCGCACGCAATAGTAGTAGTTGTTCCTCCCGAAGTCGGGGCAGTTCAGGAAGTAGAGCCTCATTCCGAGCAAGAAGAAGAGGAAGCCACTTCTGGAGGTGATCTATTTTCTTTGTATTCACCAAGGGAAAGGAGGGTTAGTGCATTGAGTTCTTCGCCAAGCATCCCTTCCGATGACCTTGATACGGATTGGCAGCCACAACTATCTGCGCATTCAAAGGAGAGACATCCCAAGAAGACCAGGCTAGGAAAAAGGAAGTTTCCAGGCAGGCTTGAACTTATGGAGGTCGATGTAGGTGAGCAGGATACTGCTGGTGATAAAGACGGGTCTGACACTGTCATCATCACGAGCGTTATTCCTGGTGCAGAGGATGTAGAGACCAACATTTTCACCCTATCCAGAAATTCTGCAATTAGTGATGAGCAGGTAGCACGCATAACTCCTACACACTCAACACCCAAAGTAACACCAGCTCCCATTTTTTCATCAGCGAAGGCCCGGCAGCATCCGACATCCAGCAGAAGCGCCACTTCAACAGAAGGAGGTACTGGCAGTACTAGGACTGAGCTGTCACATAGTGAAATTCAACAATCCTCCAGTCCATCCGGCATTGGCAGTGGGTCCTCCTCTTCCTATGGCAGGAGACAAAAGTTTACCTCCCCAGTGTGGGACTTCTTTACGGTTCACCCAGTTCAGGAGAACATTGCTGTATGCACCATTTGTCATGTCAATGTTAGTCGTGGTAAGCTTGGTACAAACTATGGTACTGGAGGCCAAACGACCCATTTGAAAAAAACACACTTGATCAGGTGGGAGAACCACCTTGCAAGCTTAAAAAATGTTAGCACTGGTGTTGGTGGGGATACAGTGGTACAAGGTCCACTCATGGTTGACCAGGAGGTAGAAGAAGAGGGAGACGATGACCTTCTATCTAGGAGTGGTACACAAAGGAGCCCTGTCGCCAGCACTGGAGTGGTAAAGTCCACATCCTCCGCATCAGCAACTTCTCAGTGGCACCAGAGTCAGCTGGAAACACCAAGGAGTGCAAAGTCTGCGATGCAAGGTGGTCCGTCTAGCATAACTCAAAGAAATGCAAAGCAGCTTACCATTCCTAGCATGTTTAGGCAGGAGGGAAAGTACGAGCGGAACCACCCAGTAGCACGTTTGTACAATGCCAAACTTGCGAAAATGTTAGCACTGGACCTTCTCCCATTTTCATTTGTTGAGGCTGTTGGATTTCTGGAATTAGTGGCAACCCTCTGCCCAAAATGGAACGTTCCCAGTCGCTACTATTTTGCCCGAGTTGCTGTTCCAGCACTACACCACGACGTGCTGGAATTGATTGGGAAAGCCTTACAACAGAGTGTTGTCCATTGTATCCACCTGACAACAGACATGTGGAGCAGTTGCGATGCTACAGATTTCATGTGCATCACCGCACACTGGATCTCTTTTGCAGGTGTTAAAGACAAGTTAACTTCAGGCCTCCGTGACGTTGCTGGAATTTTTAATGATACGCGCAGACATGCAACTATAGCCATGTTTGGTATGGACAAAAGTCATACTGCTGAAAACATTTTGTCTGACTTTAACACCAAGGTCTTTGAATGGCTGAAACCAAGAGGCCTTAAGATTGGTTTTGTTGCCACCGACAATGGCAGTAATGTAGTGAAGGCAATAGAGAAGGACATTATTTCAGGGTACCCTGTTTGGCACACTGCATTAACTTAGTCGTGCAAGACTTTCTGAAAACTGAAGCCAAAGTCAGCAACATACTGATCATCTGCAGAAGAATATGCACGCACTTTAACCATTCTTTTAAAGGACGGAAGCTGCTACGGGTCATTCAGCGTGAGCATAACTTGCCAGTCAAAGCACTGATCCAGGAGGTCCCAACACGTTGGAACTCAACTTATTTCATGCTTGAGCGTCTCTTTGAGCAGTACATCCCACTGAATGCTTATGTCATGTCAAGAAGATTAGGGGATCCTACTGTTAATCTTAAAGCCCTGACCATTGAGATGTGGCAGTGGGACCTCATTAAATGCATCACAGAGATGCTACTACCCTTTGAGGTCTTCACACGTGCAGTTAGCAGGGAGGACTGTACTATGGGCCAAGCCATCCCATTGTTGTACATGCTTGAGCAACAGGTGAAGGAGGTCTGTCAAACATACGAAGGTGACGAACAAAAAGTTGATGCATATACCTTGGCCAAGGGCTTAACCAACCGCTTGTGTACAAACGCAAGGCTCAACAATATTGTGTCAGGTGAACATTACATAACTGCAACAATCTTGGATCCACGGTACAAATTATTTGTCAGCAGTAGCGCAGTAATTCCTTTTTCAGATGAGGATGTTGACAAGTACAAAACTTCCATAGCTGCGGAAGCTAATGAGTTAGAAACTGAACGGCTGTTACTTAAAGGCCTGCCACTGCCAGCCCAGGCCAGTCCAAGTACTCCTGACGCAAGTTCTTCACAGCATGAGAGCAGTGCGTCTGCTTTCCAGCAGGCACAAACAGTACCAAAAGCAGCACCTACACGATCTGATTCAGCAGACCCAACCAAAAGCATAACTGCTTTTTTTCTACAGAAAGGGATGGGTAAGTCCGTTGCTGTTGCAAAGGGAAAAGAGGACCAGCAAAGCCGAGCCCCAATGAACACTGAGCGGATGGTTCAGGCCTATCTGGATGACACAACAGAGGTGTTCATGGAGCAAAGCCCATTGGTCTATTGGAATGAAAGAAGGAGACAGTGGCCAGTGCTGAGCAGGCTGGCGATAAAGTATCTGGCTTGTCCTGTAGCCAGTGTCTCTTCTGAGCGGGTTTTCAGTGCTGCTGGTGCCACTGTCACATCGAAAAGGACTAGTCTCTCCCCCAAAAGCGTGGAGCGGCTGACAATGATAAAAATGAATCAACGCTTCATACCACCAGACTATCAAGTACGTGAATCAGCGCCGGATGAAGAAAGCGAGTCCGAAGACCTCCTCACTACTGGGTTACATGACCTACTTCTGTCCGAATGCACAGAGTGTGAGGACGAGCTCCTCTTCCCTGACAACTAGGCTTTTAAATTGTTACTTTCTTCCTTCCTTTATTTGTGTTATTTTCTTATTAACAATGGCTTTCTGGTGCTAAACTGCAAATAAAAAAAAACACAACCTAATCCATCCCCACAACTGATTCTTTTTATGTACCTACTGGAGTTGCACGACTGCTTTTATTTTCACTGTATCTTTTTATTTACCTATTGGAGTTGCACGCCTGTGCATTTGTTGACTGCAGCACTCCTCAGAGTCTTGCTCCATCTTCTTGCCTCCCACTCAAGTCAATACAATTCCATCTTGCCAGCCATACATTGGATGTTGTATGTAGATGGAGTATAGTACAATAATGTAGCCTCTAACAGTCCCTCCATAACAAGTGAACCGTACAGTCATGACTACAGCCATCCTCTATATCATTTGAAATCTGCAACTCATCACTGTCTTACTCTTAAGGCTGCCACCTCTGTCTGCAGGCATTCATAGAGACTCTTCAAGGTCAATACTTGAGCAGGCATCCACAACTGAAGTCAACTTGATGTGATTTTTTAAAAGGCTCGGCAGCATCTGTGATCAATCATCTGATAGTGAAAGACAAGAGCAAGACAGGTATATTAAATGAATGATGCAATGCATTGCATAGGATGTTTAGCTGACTCTGAGCAAATGTGCATGGAATTAAAGTATACTAGTAAGTTCAGACTCACGTGATGGGCAATTTTTCCATGTTATTTAATAATATAAATTATTTACGCACTTGTGATCCTACTACTACAGGTGCAGTCAGTACTTAATTTATCGTTCGTAGTCACTCACTACAGAGTAGACTGAGTTGCTGGTGCTGTTGGACTAGACGTGCCAGACCTGATAATGATGGTGACCCCACACATATCATTGCACGCTGCCAGTCAGTTCGATCTGCGCTGATTGATGTACGATGTTTCTTGGAGTGGAATACAAGGTAAATACAAATAAGAGGCACAGCACAGTAGAGTAGACCCAGGCTACTTCATGTGTGTGCACTGCACTGTGCAGTGGTACAGTACAATAGTGGTATTATTGATGACTGAGAATGACGCATTGATTTGGTTGATTAATTTTGTAAACGCTAGGTTGCTTTTTTAATTTTTATGCCCCTTTCTCTGGCTCAGGCAAATTGTTAGGTAAATGCAGTTTGTGTTACTGCGACCCTGTGTCGTGGCCCGTGGGTCTGTTCTGTGCTGGCTCCTATCTTTTCTTGTACTTCTAGATTAATAATGATGTGCAACTAGTAGACTTATACATAACATATTGTATCGAAGCCGCCTCAGTCTGAAAGTCCTCTCTCTCTTTACGACTATTCGGCTTGTATTATTTTGTTGATCTGCACTGTATTTCAAATACACTTTGTTTAGGTCATTCACATTCTTTTGTATTTGCCTTTTCTTTTTCAATCCACACAGGCTGGACGTTGTTCACCCACTGCTATTATACTATGAACGTCTACTCACTGTCCATTACCACTAATCATCATCATCAAGCAATTGGATGGCGGGAAACAAAGAATGATATTCTGCGTATCCTGGTTCTACATTTTATTCCTTACATTCATTGGCTAGTGGATCAAATTCAACATCATAAATCAACGTCTTCATTGTTTTGCTTTTGTTGTCTACATGCGTACTGTTTTTATTTCTCAAACCTTTCCGCAACCCCCCGTACCCATCCATTCAACAAACCCTAACCCTCTTCCCCCGGGCTGCGTGGTTTCATTGAGGTGCGATGTTTGTTACATTAAATATACACCAACAATTTGATCACGTGCTTGCTGGGGCAGATGTGGTGAAAAGCAACAATAGTGTCAGACTCATTTTCAACAAGGCATGGCCGGGATCTTCTTCTGCTTCCCAACTCAAGCTCTGTGTATAATGCCAATTAATTTACCATTACCATCAAACAAGCAATACGTAATGAATTGGCGTCATTGTTTGTGTTTAAGTTTACAGCATTATGATTTAGAAAAGTTTGACGTTGACGTGAGTACTACAACTACAGTTGAACTTCTTATCTTGTCTTGCACTTACTTTCCAGTCCCCAAAACCATTGTTTTGTTTCAGTTTAGCAGTTGCAAAATTGTATTGGCTCAGTTGTGTAATCTACTGTACTTAATACTTATACTACCCCCACATTGTCTATCACGAAAATGACTGTCTCTTTCTTTTTGTCTCAAAATGCTACTGGCAGGGTCTGTCTACTGCTATCTACTATCACAGAAGTTCAGAACAACAGATTCTTATCCATTGTCTTGGGAAACAAATGCAGCCCACGTCATCATCAGCAATCACAGGTAAGATAAGTTTGCTGTGAGGTA
Source organism: Lissotriton helveticus (assembly GCF_964261635.1). Taxonomy (NCBI): domain Eukaryota; kingdom Metazoa; phylum Chordata; class Amphibia; order Caudata; family Salamandridae; genus Lissotriton; species Lissotriton helveticus. The sequence goes on along the minus strand of NC_136063.1, from coordinate 739,672,541 downwards.
TAACGCAAGACAGACTGGTAGTTCTTCTAATACTACAAATAGAACTCGGTGAGGGTTTAGCGCATCTACCTGTCTGCATGTTAAAGATGTGGACAATATATTTTTTAATTCGAAAGCACTGTCCCCCCTGACCTGCATGCCCAATTAAACGTTGTGATGTTGCACAACGTACATTATTTGGTGAAACAGTCCCCCCTCCACCCCCCCAACAAACACAAATGAACTTCAAATGTTTTCTTTTGAAAATATCTTTGTCTGATTTTTATTTTAACATAACGATGATAGAAAAATAAAATATATATCAAATGTTACCCCCAGGCCCAGAGCTGTCCCTACCCTCCCCTAACCCCAACCAAATTTCAACGTTAAATGTACACCCCAACACCCACATCCCACCCACCAACAAAAGGATTTAAAAAGGGGCAAACAACAGGGTCCATTTCAAAGCCGGCGGGCTTTCAGGTGTTTGTCCACCATGATCTTTACACGCTCCTCTATACCGTCCTCCAGCTTCTTCCGCTCCTCCTCAAACTTAGTCGCTACCCGGCGGAGAATCTTTTCTTGGAATTCCCGGCACCTACATTTGCACGCATGTTGTTGTGGGGGGGCCGCCGAAGATGTAACAACTCGGCGGCGGGCGGCTGCCTGACCACGGCGACGTAGTCCTGCAGGCTTGGGGGCCGGGGCATTGGAAGAGGCAGCAGCTGCTGCCGCCGCCTCCTCCTCCTCCTCCTCGGCCTGATCCACCAGCCGGCGGTAGGCCTCTACGATAGCCTGCAGTTTCCGCTGCCGGGCCCGGACTGCCAACTCCTTCCTTGTTGGTTTTTTGGAAGGAGTAACTATAAAGAAAGAAACAGAATTGTTGTAATCCAAAATCCCCGCAAATCAAGAACACAACATTGATTCATCACATAGTGGGCGGCACAGTAGCACTAGCAAGCAAGCTGAGTACAAAAAATTGTGTTGCATCTATCTTGAACATTCTACGGCCTCTATTAATTTGTTGGACTTTTTGGCACGGCATTATGCCTGCCCTATTAGCATGGGTGTACTTCAACGGTCACACACATTAGAACGAACACCTGTCTTTTTCATATCTCGTTTTATATTATATACTCTGATTCCGGGAAGGCGGGAACAATCTCAAACTAACATTAATTAACAGGGGGCAGCTAGTAGTACATGTCTAGTAAAGACTATCATTCTTTATATCGCGCAACAAACCTTATTTGGTTTGTGTTTCACCAGCAACGACCCATGCACCCAGTCATCCCCTCCTTCCCTTGCCTTTGGGTTTGCCCAAAACACCGCTGCTGCTGAGACTATCCACTAACCACCGGTATTGGGTGTTTCTCCCAACCACGCTGGCAGCTGTGTTTTCCCCTTTCCATGCTTCAACAACAACCCATGCATCCGACTGCTATCAGCCACTTGCATTACTGTAGTGGTAATGCTAAGCATGGTAATGACAAGTAAAGGTAACATCATATATTGTCCAGTAGAGTACAGTGAGGAAGTTTTCCCCTCCCACCAAGTAATGCGGATCACTATTGAATGTAACTTACCATCGCCCGCCGCTGTTGGCTCCCCCCCCACTGCTGCTGGTGTAGGTGTAGGTGCCTCTGGTCCTCCTGTCCCCACCGGGATCGCTGAAGCTGCGCCGCTGTCCCCGTCGGCACTGGTGGATGGTAAGGGTTCTGCACCTATAAAAATAAGTACACCTTTTTAGATGGATGCACAGCCCCCTTTGTACTTGTTCACCAAGAATGGAGTTCTTCAAAACAGTTAAGTACAACGTACGTAATCAGTAGGAGTCCACATTGCATAGTACAGCAGAGTCACTACACATATTAGCATTCATTGTTATGGTATGGTACCCAAGCTCATCTCATCTGTCCTGCTACTCTAGTCCTTGGAAATTGGAAGTGAACTATGTAACCTTTGTACATCAATGTATCCAGTTTTGCGCATGGTAACTCGCAGCTTGTTGCGCAGTACGAGAAGACGCCTTTGAGACAACACATCATTGTTCAATGCATACACCTGAAGAGGTTGGAAAATAAAAGGGCCCGTATTTAAGTTTTCTATGTGGATTGTGGAATAGAGTTTGCTTACAGGTTACAACTTCTTTTTAGCATGGCTGCATAAAACTGGCATAAATGTATTTCATACTGTCTAACGTGCACCACTTTTGTCATTAATTTTCGGTAGATGAGAAGATTTCCTTCTACGAAGCGGACATTTCCAGAGCTTACAAAAAAAGAGGCATATCTAACCAGTATACGTTAAATGGTGAGAGGTCTCCGATATTTCCCACATTTCCCTATTGTGCACTAGTAGCTGTACAAATGTTGATTACTTTATTCTGCCTTTTTTAACTCTGGATTTTTTCTGGTGGGCCCTTCGACGTATTTCACGGAACAACTTAAAAACATTGATGTTACTTACTTACTTCTAACAAAATAAAGCTTTTGAAGTACCACTTTGACTCTGAAGTTTATTTTCAGTGTCTGTTGTCTTGTAGACTCACACGAGTGAGTGAGCAAAAGGGGGTTTCTTAGGTAATGGTTTGTGTAATAAAAGCATTTGGCATCTTGGTATTGGGGTTCAGGAGTGTGATAATTGAATAATTGACCAATGACTGAGCCCATATAGGTTGTCGTTCAGTGAATTGTGCGTTCCTCAGAGTTCTGTGACTGAGGTGTAAGTAAGGTCCAACCTGCCTATCAGCACCAACATCAAATTTTCTGGTGCATACATAGTTATGTAATATGTATATGACTCCATAGAAGATAGAATACCCACAAGACTAGTAGTGGTATACTAACGTTTACAAAATACTATACAAACATCATTCTGGATGCATACTTGGTTGGTGTCAATTGCCAAAGCAGACACATTACAGAGGAAAAAACAAGCACTGTTGGACTTACTGGGGACAGCAGCAGGATCCTCAGTAGAGGAGCTCTGTGTCCGTGGTTGTTCACCCGCCGACTCGGTCCCTGCATTCTGCTTGCCCCTGGGTTCTGTGGTTCATGTAAAAAATAATAAACAGAGAGAAAAACATTGAGTGCTGTGAAACATAGACATCATTGCAAAAAACACTGCTAGAACATTAAAAGAAACAAACATTGATCTAACAAATGACTACTGCCTTGCAGGATTCACTGACTGTATACTTATAGGAAACAAATCACATGTTCCATAAACATTCTGATTGCAGATTAATAAGTAACACAGAGGCAGTAACACCTGAACAACACCACCGATTCAAGAGATTCAAGAATGGGGTAATCAATTATCTGTGAGTAGTAATTTCTTTTTCATTTTTGCAAGCAAAATGCCATAGATCATAAGGAGGAGACATGCAGAAATGTTGTGCATACACGAAATTGTACGTTCGTTGCATCATATTTTGTTCTGCTACTGACTGAATGCTACTGCTGCCAAGCCTACCACTCATTAAACAAACTACATCAGTTCTATGGAGGGCTGAGGCAGGGGTGGCTCTAGGCTCATGGTGGTCCTCCTGGGCAGGGAGCGTAGGTAGGGGGCCCCAGAAGAGGAGGTCGGGGCGGAGGACGGAGGACAGTGAAGAGGGGGAGTCAGTCAGGGTGTTTGGAAGTGGAACAGAGCCGGAGGCAACAAATCCATGCCAGGGGCCGCAACGCAAATATGTATCCATCCTCAGAGGATTATTAAATTAAGGATATATATTGGTGCGGTGGCCCCTGAAGTTTGGTGGCCCTGTGCAGTTGCACAGCTTGCACATGCCTAGAGCCGGCCCTGGCTGAGGTAAGAAGAACAAAGTAACTTTAGCATTCATTGCCAGAGGAGGATTCGATTCATGCAGAAGAGAAGGCCGTGAATAAAATGCTACAATATGCAAACTACGTACAATTATCCATCCACCGCTATTTCACTGACGGACAAAGGAAGGACAAGACTCTATTAATAGCATTAACTAACTTCAGTTCTCTACAATAAAGAAAATCTCACATCAATAAACAGCAACAGCTAGCGCCAAGTTGAAACAACACGCAAGAGTCAGTGAAGAAGAACACTGTCATACAATTACAGTAGATATACCGGAATACATCGGAAATGTAACTAGGAGCAACAGTCATCGCGTTACTTATTCAGCCAATATTTACAAAGATACAATAACAATATTTATACTACTATATATATATATATATATATATAAAACTATATATATATATATATATATATATATAGACACACTTTATTTTTGGGGTAGCCCCTCACCAAGACCCACAACCTCGACACCAAGCAGGTCCAACAGGTCCTGCTCCCGGTCCAAAATGTCGGCCCAGCGGTGGGACAGCTGATGGTGGGTACGCCGGATACCGGAGCAGCGGAAGACTGCACGGCGCACCTTCGCCCACCGCCGGAGACGCTCTTCAATGCGCTGGTAGCCGGAGCCGGGCCTGCCGCCTGCTGCCAAAGTCAAGGGGAGGTGGCGCTGGATAAAAAAGACCAGGGCAGCCACCTCCTCCTCCCCAAAAAGTTGGCGGGGCGTCACTCCTGCGGGGCGCATTCTGCCGCAAGGCAGCCGGGTTTTTTTCGGCACAGCCGCCTTGCCCTTTGAGCCGCCGATGCTGCTGGCACCCTTCACCATGGTTCTGGGTGGAGGGGAGAAGGAAAGTTGAAGACAAAAAGGTAGGGGAAGGAAGAAGCAAGGTAAAAGAAGGAAGTAATATAAAACAAGAGAAAAGTTGCAAAAAAGTTGTAAAAGTAAAAATAAAATGAAAAATATAAACCTAGGCACAGAGAGAGATAGGTAATAAGTAAAGAAAGACTGAAAAAGTGAGTGAAAAGACCAGGATGGAAGAGATAGGAGTTAGATGCTAAAGTAGGCCCAAAACCATAGCCAGAGTGTGAAATCCAAGATGGCTCCGCCCGTCGCGACCGCCGGGGTAAGTTCGCGCGATATTTGACGCGATCACGCACTTTGGCAGTGCGAACGAGAAGATGAGTTCCCGAACATGTCTAACACAACGCGAACACGTTACTTGTGACCCGGAACAGGAAATAAGGGAACGCAAGCGGGCGGGACAAACCTCTTGAGTAACTTAGCGCGCTAGCTATCTCGAGCATGCAGGCAGCGCCCCGAACACGCGCACCGCGCTCCCGAAGATGAAAAACGGTGCGCGAACGGGTCTAGCAAGCAACTACGCATGTCCGCGGAGCTACGCGTAGCTCGCGGTGTGCAGGTGCGTCTTCGCGTAGCTTCACGGAGTGCGGCTACGCGAACTACGCCCAGGGTTAACGTTAACCTACTGCGTACTGATCACGTGAAGACCAGTGAGAAGGTGAAATCTCTTGATCTCAAGACATCGAGCCTGGTAGATGATACCGCTCAGTTTCAGAGGGAGGTCCGGGACCTACAACTGGCTCGAGCGGAGACTAAACGGCTTCTCGACGATTATGAGGGCTGTAATCGTCGCAACAACGTTCGCATTTTGGGTGCTCCGGAAAATGCGGAATCTCATGCACCAGATCTTTTTGTGGAAGACCTAATCCTCAACCATCTAAAGCCTAAGGGACTGAGCAAAATGTTTACTGTGGAAAGGGCACATAGGGTGCCGGGTGGACCGCCGAAATCGGGTGCGTCACCAAGGCCATTGATTGCGAGGCTTCTGAACTTTTGAGATCGGGACGCCATCTTGCAGGCTTCACGGACAGATGGCCCGCTTCGTTATGAGAATGTCACCGTGTCCTTCTTCCCGGACTTCACGCAAATGGTCCAGAGACTGCGCCAGAGCTTCCTCCATGTTAAACGGAGTTTGCGTGACAAAGGGATCAAATACTCTATGCTTTACCCTGCCAAGCTACGTGTTGAGGTAAATGAGCGGACTTGTTTTTTTGATAATGCTGAGATGGCATCGCACTGGTTGGACACTGTGAGACCTGATGACGCCGAAGACCAGATGCAGACCGCTGAGGAGGGACTGCAGGACTTGGGATGAGAACTTCTTTGTTTTAGAGTACTGTTCTGCTTTGACCTTATGGGGAGGCGTGGGTATGTCCCCCCTTGGTGTGTATTTGTACTGTATTTGATTTACACTTTTTCCTCGGGACAATTACGATGGGACTGGATCTGGAGGCTGCGCGGCAGGCGCCTCCTCTTCCTACTTTTAGTAATCATTGTTGGGTGGGGCGACAGGCACACTGCTAGTTGGGTTTGGGGCGTAGTCCTGATGCAGGGGTGCAGGGTGGGGGGAGTTCTTTGGTGTTGGGGGGTGGGTTTGTTCCTGTTTCCTGTTTCTTGTTTTTAGTTTCGTTTCGCATTGCATTGGGCGCTGAACGTTGTGAGTGTGCGCGAAGGGGAGGAGTGAATGGCTAGCCACGGACTAGGATCGGGGATTCGAGTGATGAGTTGGAATGTTAAGGGGTTGGGTGATAAAATTAAGCGGGGTATGGTTAATCAGTTTATCAGGCACCACTCGCCGGATGTGGTCCTGCTGCAGGAGACCCATCTCATTGGGAATTGTTGCATGGCCCTTCATAGAGGGGGCTACAAATTGATTGCGCATGCTGGGTTCACGACAGGGTCCAGGGGTGTTGGGATCTTAGTGAAAAGAGCCTTTCCTTTTGAAGTTCGGGCTACTTGGTCGGACCAGCGAGGCAGATATGTAGGAGTCTCTGGTACAGTCGGGGGCAAAGCTGTCACTTTCCTTTCCATCTATGTCCCCCCAACCCTCCAATCTGAAACCTTTAATGATCTTGCTAAGGTCTTTCTCTTGTTCCCGCTTGGCCTCCTGTGCCTGGGGGGTGACTTCAATACTGTATTGGAGGGGGGCATGGACCGTGTCCCGCCGAGAGCGCTTCCCCCTGGCCGTCAATGGCTCCCTGACTTCATAGATTCCTTGGGTCTAGTTGATACCTGGCGCCTTTTGAACCCTACCCTCAAGAGCTATACACATCTCTCGGCGGCGCATGGGTCCATGTCCCGACTTGACTATATCCTGTTGCCCGCTGCGATGGCTGCTGCTGTTAGGGAGGCTCGCCATTTGGGTAGGGGTATATCCGATCATTCACCGGTTTGGGTCCGCGTGGAGCTGGGACAGCCTTTGGTCGGTAGAGTTGCGCCTATTAATGCATGGCATCTCCGTGACCCGGCTATTAGGAAGGAGCTTTGTGGCGCTTCAGAGCGCTATTTCCAGCACAATCAGGGGTCTGTGGACTCTGCCCAGACTTTATGGGAGGTTGTCCGCTTGGAGCAACAGGCCGCCGGGGATGCCACTGATGATAATAGGCATCTTTTGCGTCTCAAGCAAGATGAAAATGGGGGATTGTCCAGGGAATCTGCGGTGACGCAGCATAATGAGGTCCAGAGCAGGATTTATGAACACGGTGATAAGGCTGGTAAACTCATTGCGTGGTTGGAGCGTGGGGATCGTGCATCTCGGCTGGTCCCTGAGCTTGAGGGAGATGATTCTGAAACCCTGACTGACCCTCAGTTGATTGCCGATGCCTTTGGGGCGTATTATCACACTGTTTATGCTTCATCGGACACTCATGACTGCTCTGAACATGCCGATATGATCAGGGATATTATCATGCCTAGCTTGTCTGAGAGTGATCGGAAATATATGGATTCTGCTATTACTGATGACGAAATCGGGAAGGCTATTAGGAGCATCAATTCTGGTAAGGCTACTGGTCCCAATGGTATTCCTATTGAATTTTATAAAATGAATGCCCACAAAATAGCCCCGCATTTGAGGAATATGTTTATTTTAAGTAAGAGACTTGGCTCCCTCCCCTATGATCAGCGAGTCTCTAATAATGTTGTGATACATAAATCGGGTAAGCCCCGGACCTCCCCCTCCTCTTATAGACCCATTTCCTTGCTTAACGCAGAGCCCAAAATTTTGGCTAAATTGCTGGCGACCAGACTAGTGAAGGTGATATCCACGTTAGTTCATCCGGATCAGTCCGGCTTTATGCCTCGCCGTAACACCGCTCTTAACCTTCGGCGTTTACACGGCGTGTTGGGCAGGGCTCACGTCTTGTCGCGGCCCGCTGTGTTGGTGTCGCTTGATGCCACCATGGCCTTTGACCGGATTGAATGGTCGTATTTATTTGCGGTCTTGGAGAAACTCGGATTCGGCCCTGAGTTCATCAGGTGGGTGCGTCTGCTTTCTACTGCCCCCTTGGCCCGAGTTATTGTGAATAATTGCCAATCTGCGGATTTCGAATTGGAAAGGGGAACGAGACAGGGATGCCCTTTATCTCCCCTTCTGTTCGCCCTGGCCCTAAAACCCTTGGCGGCTTGGATTCGCTGGGAAAGGGGAATACGTGGATTGCGGTGGTCCCCTGACTGGGAGGATAAGATCTCTCTTTATGCCGATGACATCTTGCTCTACCTCTCCACGCCCAGGACCTCTTTGGATGTCTTCTTAGACATACTTAGGGTTTTTGGTGACTTCTCCGGTTTTGCGATTAATTGGTCTAAATCCGTGTTGTTAGTGTTGTCTGGGGATCCGCGAGTGGTCCCGCAGAACTGTCCTCTTCAGGTGGCCGCCAAGGGTTTTGTTTATTTAGGGATCTATGTCGCCCTTGACGCCAAGACGAGATATACAGAGAACTTGCCACCTCCACTGATTAGATTGCGCGCTGATGTCGAATGCTGGAGGGCATTGCCTCTGTCGTTGTTGGGTAGAGCGGTTCTTTTCAAAATGTTGGCTCTTCCGCGTTTTTTATGCGTTCTCCAGAATGCTATGGACCCGGTACCGCCCAAATATTTTAAGGAGATTGAGGCGCTCCAGCGACGTCTCCTTTGGGGTGGCAGACCCCGTATCGCATATTCCAAACTTACCCTGGCCTGGTATGATGGCGGTATTGGGCTGCCCGATTTGCGAAAATACTATTGGGCTTCCCAGTTGGCGGCTATCAATCAGATTGTTTACGGATTACCTGGTGACCCAGGGTATTCAATGGATCGTAGTCGGGCCCCCGGGGGAGATTTCCTTCGGACCCTGTATAATCGACCTGGGCGGTTTTCCCTCACGGGCCCCACCCTACATGCGGTTAAAGTTTGGCATGCGGCCAACAAAAGTCTGGGATGGGGTGATAGGTTGACCCTTGCGACCCCTCTATTTAGTTCTGTCAAGCTGGGTAATTTGTGTACATCCAAGGGCTTCGATAAATGGGAACTGATCGAGATTAGCCGGATAAAATATATTTGGGGAAGGGATGAGATACTGTCTTTTGCATCACTCCAGCAGAGTCACGACCTACATGCGAATGAGCACTTTCGTTACCTGCAGATTAGGCATGCCCTTCTCTCCCATATTTCGCCAGGAGATCCATCCCTGAGGCCTCCCCCCTTGAGGATCGAGTGTTGGATGGACATTTACCTGAGAAGACCATCTCTCTAATGTATCGCAAACTGATTAATCACATGGGTGACCCGCTCACATCTCTATGTGAGGCCTGGGTTGCCGATGGACTTGAATTAGATGATGAGGACTGGGTGGAGGCTGTGTCCTCCCCCAAGGTAGTGGCTGTACAGATGAGATTGTGCCTGGTACAACTGAAGATTCTTCATAGGTCATATGTTACGGGTCCCGGGCTGGTGAGGATGGGTTGGAGTGTGACTGGCGAGTGCAAGAGGGGCTGTGGCGAGGTCGCAACATTTTTCCACATACTATGGCACTGTGACAGAGTGCAGACCTATTGGTGCAACATACATGATGTTATGCGTGATGTCCTGGGTTGTGAAGTGCGACTGGAGGCGCGTAGATGCCTTTTGAATGTTTGGGAGCCCACGGACCTGAATCAATATCTTAAGCAGTGGGTTACCCTGGCATGCATGATTGCCAAGTGCAATATAGCTCAGTTATGGGGATCTGCTCTCCCGCCCCAGCGTTCTAAATGGGCCCAGGACCTGGACTGGTGTATGTTCCGAGAACGAGCCGTTTATGTTGCGAGGGGTTGCCCCGAAAAATGGGTGAAGATATGGGGACCTTGGAATGTTTACCGGGGAGATCTCTGTGTTCCCCCAGCCAGACGACCCGCTTTAGACACCCTGGATTCTCCTTGATCCACTACCTTTGAATATTCTGTTTTAGCCTGTTGGCAGGTCTTCTTCCACCCCGAGCACTGTAATATTGATGTCGATATGTTCCCAATGCAATGTTTGTTTGTAATTTCTTGTTTTTCTTAATAAAAAGAAACATTAAAAAAATAATATTTGGGTTCCCGAGCTATGGATTTGCCATGTTAGTTTTGTTACAGTTAGATTTTCACCCATAGACAAAACCAATGATTTTTTAAATCTTTTTGGGGTATTTCTTCTAAAGTGCAAAATATACCCAATGGTTTCATAATGCCAGAGATACAAGACACTTGAGTATGAGATTAAAACTATAATAATAATCTTTCTTTATTCGGTTTTTAAAGTACATAAAAAACCATAAAAGCAGTCTCATAAATAAAAAACATTGTTATACATAGATTAGAGAAGGTTTTTACACTTTATAAAAACATTTTATCCATACAAAACATTGGGGAACCCTAACCATGCCGACTAATACATCAGTATTCTTGATTTCTGATAATTCATATATGTCCAATGGGATAAAAACTTATCAAAGATTTACTCTATGTTTAAAAATACATTTCAGGAATGTCACGATGTATTTACAGATCCGTTCAGACTCTAGAAATTGCAATCGCAGCATGGCTGGGCGACATCTTCTAAAGCCCATTTTTTTTAACAATGGCAACAACCAGAGCTTACGATGACTAACGTAAAAGTTACAGAACAAAATAGTATGATTAGTCGATTGTTCTGATGTTCCATCGCATGGACAGGGTGATAGAATTCGATCCCAACTGTTTTGGGCTGGAAATGCCACCAATCGATGAAAAATATTAAATCTGAATCTTACCAGAAGAAATCGCTCAAATTCTGACAAAACATATGTTAAGTATGGTTGAATTGTAAGGGTGGTCTGGATCGCCATTGAATGTTGAACAGAAGCTTGTTTTGCTTCGGTGGCGATACGTAGCTCTTCTATGTGGCTCAATGCCCTTACTTTCAATTCCTTTCTGGATATTTCAGAAATCCTTTCAGGAGCAAAGTAATAGTTTCCAAGCCCTAAGTCGGTCAACAACTTTTTCACATACATAAGCCAGCTAATTTTCGCTGAATAGTCTAATGACATACAGTCTGCCACTATTTGCTTAGTAAGTGAATTTTTCGTTGTCCAAATGCGTCGCCAAGTAAAAGTGGTTGTATTTTTGCTGTAGTGTAGTTCCTATCATCCCAATAGGCTCTGCGCATTGGAATAATACCTTCAATAGTAAAGGCCTAGACCAGACGTTAACTAGGTCTACTACTGTCGATATTAGACTTAAAGTTTTGGGTTTGCCAGCTTAGCTCAGAGTTCACTAGAAACTTTCTCGAATGTTCAGAAAAGAATTAACTTCCCTGATTAGACAAGAAGGGATTTAGTTTCTGACAACCATAGAACATGACAACTTTGCTCTCCCCTAATCAAGAGTATATCTCGAGAGTCGTGTGAACAAAAGGTAATTTATTTTACTCAGTCAGTACGTGCATTCTTAGTCTCATCAGATTGTAGAGAAAAGGAAGAGACGGGCGTGTTCAAATAAAAGGTGTTATTTATTGATCAGTCTCTTTTCTCATACAAGAGAAATGGATCGATATTATTGCAATACTTATAGTTAAGTAAAGTGCATACAGTAAAAGCAATAGTATAAAATAATACTGTAAAAACATTGATATGGTTTCTAAGCCATAAGATGTTTTAAAATGAATAAAATATATTACATACACATATACATTTGACTAAACGTACTCAACTGGTGTTTCTAAATACGCCTACCCCGTGTACCTGACCTAAGCCTAATACGTGGGCGGGAATAGAAAGTTATAGTTTAAGTTAAGTTTGTTTTTGCCAAGTGAATAACTAAAGAATTCTCTGTGAGGGGTTATTCAGTTCTGTACCTGGAAGTTAGGATGAATGAGGGATGGTATCTCTCTCTCTGGTCTCGATATTCCAGGCTGCCTGCGAGGGCTACCCGGAAGCGCCGGTGCTGGATTTCTCGGCAGGAGAAAGCAGCGCGTCTCGCTCTCAGCGCGTCAGGAAGGCGGGGCTGCGCCAGCGGGGTCTGCTCTGCTCTGGGCTTCGGCAAGTATGGCTGCTCCGTCTCGTCACCACCGCGTGTGTTTGCATAGGGCAATATCGGTAATATTTATACCTTTAAGGTGCCGAGATTGACGTAAGGATGGACATAGATACGTCAATAAGGATGTCATACGACTTGCTCGTTAGCACATTCTTTTACTGAAGTTCTCGGTGAAATCAAAACAATGGCCGCAGGGTTTTGCCCAGGTTGTCATAGGTTTGATTTGTTATGAGAACTCCGTATGCCTTATCAGGGGCTGGAGGAATATCGCTTGTCTAATTAGATCGCAAGCGTTATGACCTAATCAGATAACACGTTCCTGTGCCGTAGTGTGACTGCGTCAGATAACGGTATCTGCATCATGGGGGTTTTCTGCCTCATGGGCTGACTGCTAGTTAACTTGTTGGTTTGTTAACCAGAATAGGGTCAGGAATAGGGGGATCGATTCAGAACCTATAGGAATACATCACACCCACTCCACGCTAACTATGGACATATTTACTAATCTATGCATAGTAAAACATACTATAGAGTATAGTGTATACCTTACCACCCCAAAATACATAAATGCATTTTGAAATTTTTCAAATATACGGAAAATTTGCAGTCATATGTATTGTATGCACTCAAGCTGTAGAATAATGCCAAAGTAATCACACATTTGTATACATTATTGCTATTTGGTATATGAGAATTTACACATGAAATGGCTCTTCATACAGAAAAAAAGTTCGAGACCATTCCATCACAGAATAAAATATATATGAACATACCAGCGGGCAGCTAATGTCTATAAGCTATCTAAAATTTAGAAACCTTAGTTCTCTAAGAATAGTTCTTACTTTAAGCAGAAGATAGTGTCCCGAAAAATATGCAAAAATATTTTGGGGCTGCTGAAAAATTGCTGTCCGTGAACTGGAGGGAAAATTGTTCATGTGACTTTACTTTTAAAGTTGAAGGCCGAATTCAGGGAACGCCGTGTGCGAGCTTGCTCAAAAGTCTCTATTTCTGCTCTGGTGAGAACATCATATCATTTAGGCTTTCGAAAAAACTGTCAACAGCTTCCTGGGAAAGTTCCACTAACTCGGAAAAAGGTGTAACCATGCATTTGTGCGCATGATTGTCTCCATTGACATTCTGATTTGCATTGCTGACAGAAGGTCGTACCTGTTCGATGCTGCTTTCATCTTGAACTTCACTACCCCTCAATCGTAGTGATGAAGCTTCCACGAATGCCGTCATCAGGATTGGTAGCCTTTGAGGGCAGCACAAAGCATGAACCTTGATCGGGCTCAACAATGTTTCTGCATCCATTGGCGCATCCGATTGTAGCGTCAGACAGGTGTCTAACACGCATTCTTCTCCGCATAGCAGACACCTTAATACAGGTAAAACACATCTTTGCCACATTGGTCGAAATGATAGAAACCAAGTCATGTTCAGGTCTCTAAGCCGGGAGAGTCCCAGGATTTTTGATATCCGGTCCCAGTATCCAATGGCTAGGATTGTTTCTTCCCTTGTCGCAAGAGTTTTGTCTGTGACATGGGTTGCCATAACGAAAAATAAGGACCAAGAATAGGATTCCTGCAATTAGTCCCAAGATCAGGGGAAGTCCGCCAAAAATCGAATGGACGAAATCTGGAAAAATACCCAGTATGGCTTTGAATGGTGTTAATGCCATCGAAAATACTGTCTTAAATACCTTTGAGACCCCATTGGTATCAGAAATATTTAAGATTTCGTTTAGTATTTCTGCGAAATGTATGGGGGAATTAGTTGATAACAATGAATGTATCTCTGCAGTCGTCCTTGCGACTTGGAGATCATACGTTTCTTTTGATGACGTGAGCCTTGTCGGCGTCTGAAGAAGCACTGTTTTCATTCTGCTTAAAGTATCTATTCGAATAGAAGTAATTTTCAAGTTGGGCCATGCCCTTGCCTCCCTGTCTGGAAAGGAGCTGGGGAACAATGAGTGTCCACAGCACTTGACCTTCGCAGTCGTAGTTACGAGATAAGGAGTCCCGGGCATAAGACTACAACATCTGCGATCTACAATTAGAATGTAGCTCCCATTATAGAGTCTTTGAAAGAATGGTTCAATCTCTGTTGCAGGTGCGCCTTGCTGGTGACATGAAAGGTTATTTGAGTTCCCTTCACAGGCTCCATGCAAACTAATTCCGTTACACAGAAGTGTACCGCTTAGTGACATTGCACAATTATTGCCACTAAGAAACACTTTCTGTCCTTTATTACTGACACATGCATGTGAATAGGGCAAGTTCCATGTTGTTTTAATGTACCCTTTTCCTAATTTTTCATACATGCCAGCCTGTATATATTTTTGGCAGTATTGAAACCTGAAGGTTGATATTGGAATATTAATTATCCCATGTATTATCCATTCACTGACAGGTCGTTCTGACATTGTCACTGGTAATCTCTCAAGTTTCTCAATGCTCAGGATTGTATAATCAGCCCCCTTCTGTGCCATACTGATTTGTCTATCAGTAAGGTTAAAGATATAGAATAGTGACAAGGTGTTAATTAGACGCCAAGGCACATAACCTGAACGCAGATTTTGTAACGTCCAGTCAAGCTGTACAATAGAACGCAATTGTGACTGACCGTGTTGTAACAACAGCAAGTCTTGCGATAATATGTCGATTGCTGAAGACACAATGCTGTCCAAAGAAAAAATTCTGGAGGACAGAGTCATTAACCCATTGTCCACTACAGAAAGTGATTTTTCCAAATTAATACGGTCAATTTCCCGTATTCTCTCTGCTGTTTCAATTTGAGTAACCTTCCAGGTCTCATTGTATGCTGCATATACAGAGGCTGCTATGAAACGCTTCTGACGCTGTTTGCGTGGTCCCATAGTGAAATCACGCAAGTCAGCACCATCAGTAAGTAAAGTTAGGTGTTGTTTAATTTCTGTCAGTGTGGAAGTTTGTAGCCATTGAAGGCATAATTTGCCCACACTGTAGGTGGTTATTATCCCTGGGTGATGTCTTTGGGGATATCTAGGGTCTGGCCTGGTCATTTTGAACCCCTGTGTTTTGTTCAGGAATCTGTCTTGACAGTTATTAGTATCTGTGGGCCAGATCAACCACTGTTTCCAATCAGGATGTGTTCTGTTTTGGTTTAATACATAATTTACGTCTATCTCTTCATCTGTAGAGCTATTGCTGCGCATTGTTGGCTTTGGAATAGACGGTTTATTTAAGTCTTTGATTTTGGCTAGGCCAAGACAGGTAGTTTGTTGAACAGTGTCATTTAAAAATATCATTTGTTCTGGGATCATGCAGGCTCTAAACAAAGATTCTATACCCTGTACTTGCCATTCTTTTGAACCCCAAACACTTTTCACTTCAACATGTTTGTCCCAATAATCAAAACCAAAAGTATTCATTTTTTCAAAGAATGAGTCTGAATATATCAATTTTGTGTTTGTTATCATGGTCTTAGTTCCTGTCTTATTTGACAATTTGAAATAAAATGCTTCAGCATTACTTGTGTTAAAACCTGAAAAGTATGAATATTTGTCATAAACGGTTCTTGAGCTTCCTTTTGGAGGTGTTGCACAATGTTCCCATTGATTATAATTTAAAACATTTCTAGGTTGTGCAGATTTATGTAAAAAATGGTTACCATAGTGGTTATAGCAATACATACTATCATAATTTGTAGAACCCTGCAAATATTCATGTTTGGTAAATTTAGCAGACATTACTAGGTCAGACATCATATTATTAATGCTTTCGAAGTCCCAATCATCAGCAAATGAGCTTGGTTTTACAAAGTCACTCAATGAGATCTTAATTTGGTGTGGATATTTCAGGATTTCGACCGGACCATAAATTTCGTAGTCAGTGTTGTCCCATGCTACCCCACCCGGTATAGGATTGGCTGTGAAGTTGACTGAAGAAAGTTCTCTTTTCTCGACGTGTGAAGATGTGTGTGGTTTGAGGATCAAGTTGATTTTCTGACTTGCTGTGTCCATTTTAGCATATTTTCCCTCAATGAAGCGTCCCAAAGTTATTACCATGATGAGCCAAAGTATGAGGATAAATGCACCAAAACCCACCCAAAATTCGATCCATGGAGAAATCAGATATGTTTCTTTTAGTTGTTTCAAAAGTTCTTTAGCTTTATCTTTAAAGGTTTTTGATGATGGCTGTGTCTTTGATTCACTGAAGCTTTCAGAGGAATCATCGAAGTTTATGAAGTAGCCGGATGCAGTTCTGTCAATTGTTCCAATTGCTTCAGGATTTCTGTTTCTTGCATTTTCACTTGGTACTTCATTATAGATTGGTGTGTCTCTGTTAAATGTTTTTATTTGGGTTTTCAGAGGTCTGAGTTCTATTGCATTGTTGCATAGTCCTTGTTGTTCTTCTGTAGGCATTTCGAATGTGATGAGCCTCTTTGTTAGGACCTCTGTACTGGTAGCAAACCTTGGTGTTCTGCTACTTATTGGGAGTCCACTTGGCCTACTGTTTGTTATCGGCCACATGATTGTGGTTTTACCAGGTCGATGGATACAACTCGGTTCTCCTTTTTACCAGCAAGTGGCGGTAGTACAACTGATCTAGTCCCTTTGACAGACAAGACAGGAACTGCTTTTCTGTAAGAAGGCCCAAATTCCTTCTTTACCGCGATCTTTTCCCTGACTAGATCCACGACTTTTGGAATCCAGACAGGTCTTGCTGGGACAGGTGGTGGTTCTTCAGTGGTTGTTGGCTGTTGTTTCAACTTTATGTTGCTCAGGTCTTTTCTTGTTTTGTTTAAGTCCTGCAAAATAGCCAAACGGTCTTTGATATCAAAGCTTTTTTCTTTCACCACTGAAGTCTGACTATCAATGTCAGAGATCAACATCCTAGTTCCAAATAATAATTCGTACGCACTGAATCCCTTCAGAGAATTTCTTGGCAAGTTATTTAGACTACGTTGGACACTTATTAGATGTTTGACCCACCCAGCTCCCGAACCTAATACCTTTGCCGTTATAGATTGCTTTATGTCACGGTTTTTTCTTTCAACAATTCCGTTCCCCTCAGGGTGAAATGGACAAGAGTACCGCAATGCCACGCCCATGCTGACCATGGCCTCCTTATAAGCTCTAGAGCTAAAAGCAGGACCGTGGTCCGAATGCAGCATGCCAATTGCGTATGTGCCGATAAAGACTCGCAAATCTTTTATAACAGTTCTGGCGTCAGCCGTTCGCTGGGGCCACATCCATATGAATCTCGTGCATGAATCCACTGCGACCAAGATATATTTATAGTTACCATCCCTTTGTAAGGGACCGCAGTGATCTAGATAAACACAGGCTAATGGTTTATCCGAGATTAGAAGGGGCGTCTGAGCTGGACGTCTCACCGTTGATACTTTCATTTTTTGACATATTTCACATTCTAGAACATAGTTCCTTGTTTGTCTTCTCATTTGTGGCCACCAGTATCTCTGTTTTAATAATGATACTGTGGCTGAGACGCCAGCATGGATAGAAGCAAGCCCTTCGTGTGCCGCTATTATTAGTCCTAACCTATGTTCCATGTTTGGAATTGCCCTATCCCCCACTCCAGGGATTCGAGCAAAAGGAACATTGTTTGCATCAGTTATGTATGAGTATTTTACTGGAAAGCCTTTCGGGAGTGTTTCTATCGAATCCTTTTCTGAAGCGCTGACAGCTTGTAATATTTCGCTGTCTATTTTTGTTTTTGACCGGGTGATGGCAGCTACGGAAGCCGTTTGCACAGCTGCCTTCGCGGCCTCATCAGCCAATGAATTCCCTGCAACGTGAACGCCATCACGTTGATGACTCAGTGTGTGTATCACGTGAGTCTTTGGTAGTTCTTTTTGTAAATGAACTACTTGTTCCCAGAGCATTTTATGCTTGATTTTGCCTCCTTTTGCATCCTTAAAACCATTTTGAAGCCAGATCTGCAAGTATTCATTATAAGACTGAACGCAATAATACGAATCGCACACTATGAGTGTGGGGAATTCTCGATCGGTATTTTCAAGCGCCATCTTGAATGCCAGTAGTTCAGCTCGCTGAGCTGTGCAATCTCCTAGAGATTGCGTTTTAGTGAGGGTTGGTTTAAATTTCCCTTCGTCCCAGCGACCTTTAACAATCGCGCACGCAGCACTATAAGCTTGTTTACCCCCAACTGCGGGTTGTGCTGATCCGTCTGTATATATTATACAGCCGTAATGATCTAGAGGCAGAATTTCGGTCGGCGGAGGACATTCAAATTTATATTGGAGAAATTCTTGTGTTTTTAAGTTAGGATCAAATTCGTATGCCACGTCCATTGCAGCAAGAGAATTAGCCCATTGTATCCATCTCGGATGGAGCGCTTTAGCATTTGGGATGCTTGCCTTTGTTACCGCCTCTAGGGCTGGTATCGGTGTCACGATTATTATTCGTTTACCTTGTGCCAGGGCTCGTTCTTTTGCTATAGCTGTCTGTGTTGCAGTTAGAATATTTTCCGTAGGGCTAAATTTCATTTCAGCCTTAGTGTACAAGTGTGATTTGAATGCAATTGGTACCTTTTCTCCCTCATTAGAGGTCAGGTATGTGAATCCGCATCTCCCTGGGATGACTCGAATCACAAGATTGCGTGTGTTATCACGTGTTTCTAATTTTGTTTTAATTAGCATGTCTGTTTGTAAGGATCTCAAAATTTCTGTGTGTATTTGAGTCCAATTGGATCTTTTAAAATCTGGTTTTATCAGATCATAAAGGGGTTTGACCCTTTCTGCGTAATTTGCAATGTATGTTCTTCCGAAATTTAGGAAGCCTAGAATTGACTGTAGGTTTTTTAGTGTTCTAGGTGCTTGGAGTACGGCACATTTCTCTAGGAAATTGTCAGCCAGGCTTTTGCCTTCACTTGATAATTCATATCCTAAGAACAGGACTGTCAGATGGGCAATTCTGGATTTTTTAAAGTTGAATTTGTAACCCTCTGCTGCGAACCCAAGTATTATGGTGTTCACTCTTTTCAAGTGAGTATCCAAGTCATCATCTGTTAAGTAAATGTCATCGACATAAGATAATGCTTCATCATCATATATTTGTAGTAATTCTGTTACTCTCGCTGAGAATACTCCCGGGCTGTTCTTGTACCCCTGGGCTAACCGACAGAATTGTTTTTGAGCGCCATTTATTGAGAATGCAGACAAATATCTGCTCTCTGGTGCTATGTTTTGACAAAAGAATCCATTAGAGATGTCTAATGTTGTTTTGTATTTTTTGCGCACTATGTTATTCATTAGTGCAGCACTATGTGAGTTTTGCACTGCAAAAGTTTTGCAACATGTGTTAAGGTGTCGGTAATCCAAAACTAGACGATATGAATTGTCTGGTTTGGAGACCGGAAACAAAGGGTTGTTTATTTGTGAGGTGCAAGTTTCAATCACCCCCTGGTATTCTAGCTGATCTAGGATTTCTTTTACCAGTTTTTTAGCTTCTTGCTTAATTGGGTACTGCCTTTGTGCAGTAGGTTGTGATTTTAACTGGATTTTGTGAGGAGGAGAGTCCTCATCCCATCCTACGTTATTTTTATATAAAGCAGGAGCTAGAGCTACTGCCCACTTTCTAGCAAGTGTGTATTTTTTATGAATTGGGATATGATTTGAGAAGGCAGGCATAATTACTTCTTCGCCATGAGGGCAATCCCTGACAAACTCTGGTGGCCAGTCTTTTTCAGCTAGAAGGATATCATAGCCCTTGGAGAGATTATCCCAAAATAGTCCCCTTATTTTTCTTGTCTTATCCCCCTCTATACGCAATGTTATTTCGTATATTTTGTGAGGTTTGCTAACTCTGGTGTCCGCAGTTTCCACTTGAAGATATTCATTCGTGTCCACTGTCTCCAGATGATTCATAAGGACTTTGCGAGCTATGCTCACTTCTGCTGCGCTGTCTAGCATTGTCTGAGCCCATTCCCCGTTTTTCAGTTGTGTCCTCAGAATTCTCTGCATTGTTAACTATTTTAATGCTGGCTACCTTCTTCTTTGGAAATTGTAATTTCTTTTTTAGCTGAGCAGGTTCCTTGTCTTTGGACTTGGCGTGCTCTTCTCTTTGTTCTGATCGTCCTCTTCTTTCCGATTTCTGCGAGGAAGTCTGAAAAGATTGAGAGGGACGTGTATCAATGTCTTGATATCTATCAGGCTTCTTTATATTATCCCTATTTCTAAGGTTGTATCTTTTCCCAGAGGGGTCACTTTGGGGTGACCTGTGTCTTTGGTTTGGAGATTTTTCTCTTCGCCTAGGAGACTTTCCTCTGGACTGGAATTTCTTTTCTTTAGGATTGGATTGTTTGTTTCCATCCCAGTTCTTTTTTGGTGATGTAGAATTATTATTAAAAAATATTTTTTCAGGACTTTCAATCAGTTGTGGTTTTACTGGTATTCCACCTAAACTATCTCTACCTAGTTCCTCATAGGATTTTTCTATGATTCTGGCAATTTCAGCTGGTTGGTCTGCTATATCTGTCTCTTTTAACCTCTGGCAGATCGCCACGTTAGCTGCTTCTCCCTTTATGTTGGCTAATAATATAGCCGAGATCTGCTTGAAGTCTTTTAGTAATTTCATACCAAGAGTTAAAGCGGGTTCTGGACCGTATTCGTCTTGAATTTGTTTTAGCACATCTGGTATTACCGAAATGGATGGAACACCGTGCGTTTTTGTGTAGATGGAAGCAAAGACTGTACCCCAAGTGTCACAGTCTTCAATGTGTGGTGCGATTCCCATTGGAAGACAGATAGTCAGAATCCTGTGCTTTTCTAACGGGGTGGTGTCTGGAAACACCGCCTCTATTTGGGTAATTTTTTGCGCTAGCCAGAATGGTATTTGTTCCCGTTTAGCCGGTACTTTACCTAGGCAGGACTGGATGTTCTGTGGTGTAATTTTATTTGTGTTCCCCTGGTGAGGGGTCAGCTGTGGGAGTTTAATCGCTGGCTGAATTGTTGAAGTCCGCATCACATACTGGACTAATTGTCTATGTATTTTTATTAATTGTTTTAGCTGTGTTAACAGGTTAGCTGCAGACATCCCGTCGATGTCTGGATGTGGTGTGTATCCGGCTAGGACCGGCCACGTTGCTCCTGGTCTACCTAAAGGACCGAGCCTGGTGATGTGATTATTATGTTTTAGGGCGCCATTAAATAAGAGCAAATGCTCTTGAAATTTAAGTGGTACTTCCACCTCCTCGAAAGGAGTGTACATTTCAGGAGGTTCCTCTATTTTGTAATAGTGGAAGTACTTTGTTACAGGATTTGCTGCTGGAAAGTTTATCCATGAATAGTATACCTCTGTCTGCCGATATTCGTGTGCCTCAATTACGAATATGACTGTACCACCTCTAGGTGTCAGTCCATTTTCTATAAGTTTTATGGTTATAGATTTCCTTTTAATGACCGGGATGAGTATTATATCCTGGTCCGCTTCCTGCATGGTAGCATCAGCTGCTGCGAGTTCAGTTGCTAATCTAACTGCCTCTCTTTCTTCATCACTGTCTCCCATTTTACTGACAGGAAGGTTATTTTGTTTGTTTGCAGATCAGGTTTCTTATGGAAACAAAGATTAGATGCACAATATTTTGGAACAGTGTATCCTTCAACGTTGACTTATACCAAGAACCATACATAGGAGTTCCCTCCTGCGAGGTCTGGCGGATATAACCTTTTACCCACTCCAGACGTCTTTGGAGTATTATGGGAGAAAGGGGTCTGAGTGAGAAAGCACGACTGAGTTACTCTAAATATCTTACGTTAGTTTTATCGCCCTTTCCAAACGCGTTGGGCGCCATGTAGTGTAGTTCCTATCATCCCAATAGGCTCTGCGCATTGGAATAATACCTTCAATAGTATAGGCCTAGACCAGACGTTAACTAGGTCTACTACTGTCGATATTAGACTTAAAGGTTTGGGTTTGCCAGCTTAGCTCAGAGTTCACTAGAAACTTTCTCGAATGTTCAGAAAAGAATTAACTTCCCTGATTAGACAAGAAGGGATTTAGTTTCTGACAACCATAGAACATGACAACTTTGCTCTCCCCTAATCAAGAGTATATCTCGAGAGTCGTGTGAACAAAAGGCAATTTATTTTACTCAGTCAGTACGTGCATTCTTAGTCTCATCAGATTGTAGAGAAAAGGAAGAGACGGGCGTGTTCAAATAAAAGGTGTTATTTATTGATCAGTCTCTTTTCTCATACAATTGAAATGGATCGATATTATTGCAAAACTTAACGTTAAGTAAAGTGCATACAGTAAAAGCAATAGTATAAAATAATACTGTAAAAACATTGATATGGTTTCTAAGCCATAAGATGTTTTAAAATGAATAAAATATATTACATACACATATACATTTGACTAAACGTACTCAACTGGTGTTTCTAAATACGCCTACCCCGTGTACCTGACCTAAGCCTAATACGTGGGCGGGAATAGAAAGTTATAGTTTAAGTTAAGTTTGTTTTTGCCAAGTGAATAACTAAAGAATTCTCTGTGAGGGGTTATTCAGTTCTGTACCTGGAAGTTAGGATGAATGAGGGATGGTATCTCTCTCTCTGGTCTCGATATTCCAGGCTGCCTGCGAGGGCTACCCGGAAGCGCCGGTGCTGGATTTCTCGGCAGGAGAAAGCAGCGCGTCTCGCTCTCAGCGCGTCAGGAAGGCGGGGCTGCGCCAGCGGGGTCTGCTCTGCTCTGGGCTTCGGCAAGTATGGCTGCTCCGTCTCGTCACCACCGCGTGTGTTTGCATAGGGCAATATCAGTAATATTTATACCTTTAAGGTGCCGAGATTGACGTAAGGATGGACATAGATACGTCAATAAGGATGTCATACGACTTGCTCGTTAGCACATTCTTTTACTGAAGTTCTCGGTGAAATCAAAACAATGGCCGCAGGGTTTTGCCCAGGTTGTCATAGGTTTGATTTGTTATGAGAACTCCGTATGCCTTATCAGGGGCTGGAGGAATATCGCTTGTCTAATTAGATCGCAAGCGTTATGACCTAATCAGATAACACGTTCCTGTGCCGTAGTGTGACTGCGTCAGATAACGGTATCTGCATCATAGGGGTTTTCTGCCTCATGGGCTGACTGCTAGTTAACTTGTTGGTTTGTTAACCAGAATAGGGTCAGGAATAGGGGGATCGATTCAGAACCTATAGGAATACATCACAAATGCGTCGCCAAGTAAAAGTGGTTGTATTTTTGCCAAATCCACCAAATACGGGATCCCCAATTCCGCATGACACGCAAACGTGGAAACGCATTTAGGTGCCGCTAGTAGAAATCTTAAAAAGGTGTTCTCTGCTGTTTGTAAGGAGCTAGTATTGGTATGCCCCCACAGTCCAGCCCCGTACAGGGCTGTCGTTTGGCATTTTGCTCTATAGATCTGTAACAATTCTAGAGGTGGCCTTTTTCCCAACTTCTGTGAAAAACGTATAAGCGCAGCAATTGCTCGCATTAGATGGTGTTTCCTGGCCTCAATTGCAGGTTTCCAATTTATTCTATCATCAATTATGATGCCTAGATAGGGGTATTGGTATATGAGAAGGGGTCCCAGATGGAACAACATAAGACAAACAAATCAGCAAAAATTAACCTCTTAAACATAGACTTCAAGGAATGTTATTTAATATACATCCTTATATCAACCAGCTGATTAAGGACAGGTCTAATCAATTCTTGTCTTCGGATACACCCAACGTGGACTATACGTTGAATGACAAACTAGCACGCCTAGAGAGGCTTGAAAAGAAACTAGTCAGAACACGCTTGCACGGCCATTTGCTGATCAAATATCTAGAATCCAACATCATCCCAATTGGTCTGCAGGTTAAGAACGAGCCTGCGATTTTCGTGGACGTGCCTAAATTTAAGGAGGGCTTTAGTTTTGTAGCTAATAATTGCTCTCGGCACTGGATGGTGCTGGGGGTGGAGACGGCCGCTCACCAAGTGCAAACACTAACCCGTGAAATTGCAGATTTGAAGTCTGAGATTGCAGGTGATGCAACTTTGATTAATGCAAAAGAGGCTTTGGAAAAAGCAGCAAAAACTTTGAAGGATTTTGAAACGAATACACAACAGAGGAAACTTGAAAAGTTGGCTAAAGATATCAAGTTCTATGAGAAGAAGAACACATACCCATACCTGAACGAGGATTACTACAAACAAGACTCCCAAGGACGCTTTTCAGGAAGGGGTAGGGGAGCGTCCCGTGGCCGGAGGAACTTCACCACTTTCTCGGATTCTTCCTACAGTGGGGACAGTGACAGTGGTCAGGTAGCAACTACGTCAGGATATAACTACCAAAACCAGTGGAACCAGCCGCAGGAACTATTCAATCAACCCCAGCCTTTTTTAGGAGGGGGCCAATGGCGGCCGCCACGTGGCAGAGGGAACTGGCAGAGAGGTTTTACGAGGGGCCAGAACACCAACTGGGACAAGGGCCGTGGGCAGACCCAGAAGCAGGTGCACTTTCCACAGGAGAGCCACGGCGAAATCTCGACCCGCCGCAAGGTATACCGGTGGTGAACACAGAACCCAGCCCGGTTGTAAACCTATCATCCTATGAACTCAATGAGAACGAATGCAGGATCCTGGAAAAGGGTCTGTCTTTTGTACCGACATCTCTCCCTAACATTTTTGCTATAAAAACAGAACTGATGAAATTTTTTAGAAAAGTACGACTGCGTTATTTCTTCCGAAACAGTACAGCCTACAACAGTCCATCGGCTACAGGCCTAAGAATACCATCAACATTTGTACCACCCCAGAGTGCGATTACGAACCAAATCTTAGCCTATGAAGATATGGTACTAAAAGAGGTTGAAAAAGCGTTATCAACACATAAGTACACCAAGTTCAATATCAATCAAAGTGAAAGGAGAGCTCTAACCACTCTGAAAGACAATAACAATATCGTAATTAAATCAGCGGATAAAGGGGGAGCAATTGTCATTCAGGATGTAGGAAAATATAAGAACGAAATCCTTCGACAATTGGGCGACGGAGTGAGCTACCAGCCACTAAGATGTGATCCCACCAAAGATCTAGCCTTGGAGATCCTGGCAGTGACAACAGAGGGTAAGGATCAAGGTTTCCTGAGTGAGCTTGAATTTAAGTATCTCAACCAAAAAGACCCAAGAATACCAACGATTTACACCCTCCCCAAAATTCACAAGTGTATGCTAGAACCCCCAGGCCGCCCTATCGTGTGGATCAATTTTGGAACCCTTGTGTAAATATATTGACTTTTTCCTAAAACCTATTGCAGAAGGTACACCCACATACCTGAGGGATACTATGCAAATCATAAATCTTGTGGATGGCTTTGCTTTTGACAAAAGCAAACAGAGGTTGGTGACATGCGATATAGTTTCGCTCTACACGAGCATTCCACAACTAGACGCACTTGAGGTCATACGTGTAGCCCTTGATGAACGTACTGCACCTGTGTTGGTGCCTACTGAATTTATTATCCAATTGCTAACCATCGCAATGAGGAAGAATTTCTTCATGTTTCAGGGCAAATTTTATGTACAATCCAAGGGAGTGGCAATGGGGGCAGCATTTGCGCCGGATCTGGCCATTATATATATGGCAGATTTTGAGCAGAAATTCATCCTGAATCAAAACAACCCACACCAGGCACAACTACAGGTGTGGCGTCGATACATAGACGACGTCTTGATGATTTGGACTGGCTCTGAAGAAACCTTGAATTTGTTTCATCTCTGGTTGAATCAACAGAGTACGGATATTCAATTTACCATGCAGTCGCATCAAGAAAAAGTCGACTTCCTTGATATCACTATCTTCCACGAAGAAGGTCTACTATCCACAACATTGTATCGGAAACCCACTGAACGGAACTCGCTCTTATTATATAATAGCCATCATCCCAGAGGCCTGAGGGACAATCTGCCAGTCGGTCAGTTTTTTAGGATAAGACGGAACTGTTCCAAAAAAGATGACTATTTTGTGCAGTCCGAGGCCCTTACTGCGAAATTGTTGGAAAGAGGGTATCCGAGGAGACTTGTGAAGAGAGCACAAAAACGAGCGTGGTACAGTCCCAGAGAGGAACTACTTACGCCTCACACCAGAAATGACAACACCAATGAGCGGATGATCTGTGTGACTACATATAATACGCAAAGTAACAGCATAAAGAAAATTGTCAACAAGTATTGGCCAATGGTGTCTGAGGAGATTGGTCAACCACAGAAACCTATGCACTCGTTCAAGAAATCAAGGAATGTAAAAGATCAAGTGGTTAGTTCCTACCTAATGACACCTGATACTCCCACCTTACAATCTCTGTGGAATTTGCCATCAGTGCTTGGCCATTACAGGTGTGGCCAGTGTAAAGTCTGTCCAATGTGTTTACAAACTAAACAGTTTAAATACAAAGAGCAATGTGTTGATCTGAAATCCTTTACGAATTGCAATACAACCTGTGTGATTTACTGCATTAAATGTCCGTGTGGCCTGGCCTACGTAGGTCAAACACAACAGAAAATTAAGGTCCGAATTATGCAACATCAAAGCAGGATCAGATGTGAGGTAGTGGGTGCACCACTCGTAGACCACTACAGGAGGTTTGGCCACACATTGAATGAACTTGAGTGGGTGGTCCTTGAAAAGGTGACCTTGGGTCCCCGGGGAGGGAGTATATCTTCTATCCTCACTGTGAGAGAAAGCAAATGGATGCACTTGTTGGACACTATAGTGCATGGTCTTAATAAACAGGAGAACAATTTTGCACAATTGGCATGTTTATAATGTATAGATTCCATGCAATACTGACATGATTTATTTTGTTTATTGTGACACATTTGGCAAGGTTGTAATACCAACTATGATGTGAGGGCCTATTTAATCCGATTGAGACAATATGTGTTATTTTTCATTTATGTATATATGTTTAATTACTACATCTCTGCAATTTTTGCATTTTTGAAATGTAATGCAATTGAGGTTTTTACATATTGAAACCCCCCCCCCGTTTTACTTCTTTGGTTGGCCATGACGAGTGCCCCACTGAATTTAATTAAATTTATCTGGCATTGAACAAGTCAACTGATGAATAAGACGTCTGTGCGCCATCAAGGATGTTTTCCTTTCGCGCTAAGATAGAAATCTCTAACTCAGTTTAATGAGAGACTAGGTTTTTCCAGCGCTTAATTTCACCAGGGGCCGAGTCTGTCTACTATTTTCACTGGGCGCCCATTGGCTACATGCAAGCAGGGACATTTAGCTGCTGCCCGGTTGATATATCCCGCTCCTGCCTTCGCGTCAGGTCACTAGAGCAAACGGTTTGTTGCTATGCGGAGGATTCTGCACGCATCCTTTAATGGGTAAGCTCGAGATAATTAATAGTCATGTCCCTTTTTTGACTATGCGGAGGTCGCGAGTGCACACGCTAACACGCGCCTCCTGTTTATTTATTTTTTTTCTTAGAAACCCGAGTGAACTTTGAAAGGGTTGGTTTAAAAGATACCACTCATCCCGTTCCATGGCTCGCGGCAAGTCATTAAATTAAATGGTATACGGATGGACAGCGAGGAGCATTCCCGCTTTCTTCGAGTTTCGGGTAAGCTTGGGTTATACCTTAATCGTGTCCCACTTGAGTGGTGCGGCGGTCGCTAAATGTGTTTGGTAACACATGCCTCCTGTTTATTTCAATTCCTAGATATACAAACGAACCTAGGAGGTCTTATTTAAAGGCAGTTTTCCCGATTAGTGATTTGGAAGCAAGAAGCCACTGCCAGCAATTTCTTTTGGTTCCTTTTGCTTCACCCTCATATATGGTGAGTAAACAGATGAAGTAGTGGGTTAAAATGCAATGACGACATGTTAATTATGTTCTGAATTGCACCTTCTTGTTAATTGCAGATATGAGTTTTCTGTCACGAATAGAAGCGTTTCCATGCATAAACAGCACCTAGGATCGCTGCCGCGTGAATAGGTGAGCCTTAGACTACTGTCTCAAGCACTTTTGTGGAGTAAGAATTGACTTGAATTGTGGGGGCTAGCCCTGTGGTTGGCTGGTTTGTTTGGTTCTCCGTTGTTTGATTTGGTAACTTATGTTTTTAACCCGGCTGGGTAGTGTATGATGTTTTACTAAATTGTACACGTGTGCTGGTATTAAGTATGATATGGCGTGGATTATAGCCGAGTACGGTCCACTGTCTTATAAATGCCTAATTTATTTTTAGGATTACGCTCTCTTGGCAATAGGAGCCCTTGGCCCAACATCAGTTTCAGACGGAGCCGCTAGATTCACCGTGCTTCGTGTAGGTAACTAGGCATGGCTTTAATTAGCCTTCAGCTATTCTTGTAAGAATATACCAATCCTAATTTAGTTTTTCCTTTTGTAGGTGCCCCCTTTTTTGTACTCCCACACCCCACCACCACCCGTCCTGAGGAAGACCCCGCTGTAGGGCAATAACGTCGCCTGCGAAACTGGGGTCGAAACGTCGACATACTGTTATTCTTTCTTACCTGTGGGCAAACTGATCCCTTGCGGACTGTGCCAGACATTAACAGGATAGGATTTTCTCAACCTATGAGTTGATATATGATAATGTATATATATCCAGTGTGGCACTATATGTTCAAATATTGATGAGACCACATATTATGTTATTCCTTTATGACTAATTTAAACCTATGCTGCACAATTTTCCTTTCTTCACCCCCCCACCCCCCTTTCTTCTGGGCTTATCATGAAATGTTTTGAATTGTATTATTGCGAAAAGATATGGTAATTAATTTACAAGGAAGGATGTATATTAAATAACATTCCTTGAAGTCTATGTTTAAGAGGTTAATTTTTGCTGATTTGTTTGTCTTATGTTGTTCCATCTGGGACCCCTTCTCATATACCATTGATTACCCAGGTCCCAGTACTAGTGGGTTGACCCATTTATTATAACATAGATAGGGGTATTGGCCAGTAACCTCGAGTATTTCTCTATCAAGGAATATATCTTTACCCCCTTTTTTACCTGAACCAGCTGCCGTTACATACGTCTTTTTTATGTTTATTCGCAGATCAAGGTTTCCCCTAAAGTTGCATACCTATCCAATGCCTTCTGCAATTCACGAGGAGTGCGGGCCAGTATCACGGCGTCGTCCGCATAGAGCAGAGCGAGTATCGGGCGGTTTCTTACTTGAGGTAGATCCTGGGTACCCTTCAACATTGCCACCTCCAGTCCATTTGTGTAGAGTGAAAAGAGAAAGGGGGCCAGGACACAACCCTGCCGGACACCACGCTCTACCCGGAACGACTCAGACAACTCGCCTTTTACACCAAAGCGTACCCTCGCGGAGGCATTCGAATACAGTTCCCTCAAGAAGCCAATCAGAGGGGCATCAACACCAATTTCTGAAGGGACAGACCACAATTTCGTATTGGAGACGCAGTCAAAAGCAGCAGACAGGTCAACATACACCATGTATAACCTGCCCTGCTTTGCTCAAACATATTTACCCAACAGCATTGACAAATTTAGGGCTTGCTCGGTTGTCCCAAAACCCTCCCGGAATCCAAACTGGAGATCAGAGAGAATCCCACCTTCGTCAGCCCACTGCTGTAAACGCTCAAGCACTACTCTCCCCACCACCTTACCCAGCGAGTCCAGCAGTGAGATCGTGCGATAGCAGGACACTTCATGCCTGTCTCCTTTCTTAAATATAGGGACCATGATGGATTTGGTCCAGGAGGCCCGCAGACCGTGGTTCATTACTGCCCCGAAGACCCTAGTCAATATTGGGTCCCACAGGTCTATTTTATGCTTAAAAAAGTCTACGGGAACCCCATCTGGGCCCGGCGCTTTCCCATTTCTGCTTGCGTTTAACGCTTGGAGAACCTCGCTTATGGCAAGTTCGAGCAAGATGGGATATACTGCCGTCTAGGGGCTATCACTAGGTGCTACGTCAACCCCTGCTGGTTCCGGGCTTTTCTTAAATATTTTGGAAAAGTGATCCACCCAGGCTGATCCATCAATGGCTACTTCTATGGTTGGAAGATTTTTACGATCCGCTAAAAAGGGAGCTTTTACCACTCTCCAAAATGCCTCACTATTCTTATCTAGAGAGCTTTCGTGCAGTTGGTCCCATAGGTCTTGTTTTAATTCGGCCTTCCTTTCTTTATATGCTATATTGTAGTCCTTTCTTAGAATCCTTATTTCTTCTTGATCTCTGTTCGTTTTTTTGGGGGCTGATTTCAGTCTTTTATGTGCTGCCGTGCATTTATGATTAAACAATTCTGTTTTCCTGGGTCGGTCACTTTTTACCTTGGCCGTTAATAGTTCATTTGTTTTCCCCAAAATTACCTCAAAATTATATAGGACTTCCTCCTCTGGGACTCCCAGATCTAGGCATTTAAGTATGGAAGGATATACTGCGCATATCACTTTTCTGGTTATTTCCCCAGCATCTACCTTCTCCCATTTTAGGGCATATCCATTTATCTTGGCTAAATGTTAAGTATTCTGGGTTAAAGCACTGGCTATGATCTGTGCGGGCTGCTGAGCATGGTCTAGAAAAAGTTCTAGGCTAAGAGCACTATGGTCACTTAATGTATTCACCAGTAAATCAAAGCTCAGTACTCTATTTGCCAGAGTGTTTGATGCTAGGATGAAGTCTGTTGTAGTCTCACAGCCCCTCCCCAAAAAGGTTGGGTCTAGCCATTGGGAAATCATGTTTACTTTATTCACCATCATGCGCCCCAGATCTGAAAGCACTTCATTTAGATATGCCCCCGTAGGATTATGGCTAAAATGCACAATTGGCTCTTCTTGTTCATCCACCAACCCACAAATGTTGCTATTATTGCGAGTACAAGGTTGCTGATTAAAATCACCCCCCCATATAATGCTTACACTAGCTCTACCTTCTACCTCCTGTGTCAGCTTGGAGAGCTTGTGACGTAAGGAACCCAGAACATTCAGGGCCTGTCCTTCCGCTAGATTATTATACAAATTAAGCAGAAGGATGATCTCTTTATTATTAAACGAAAGGCTGAGCAACTGGTCATTTGGATCCGAGTGTAGAACCGTTGCTTTCAGTCCCCCAATTGTGTTTGCTATAAAGACCGACAAACCTCCCTTCGCCCTACCCGAGGTGGCTGATATTGCAGAAGTAAAGTAGGTTTTATATCCCACCAAGTGCAATTCTGTCGTAGCCCATGTCTCCTGGAGACAGATAAAAAGATAAAACAATATCCCAAAAGGTATAAATGTAAGGACAATTTATATTGTATGCACCAGGCATTACATGAATCAGAAAAAGGAGACACTTGTTCAAATGATTTTGAAAAAATATTTTTTTTTTTTAGTTTTGATATTCAAGCGAAGAAGGCAAATTTCAAGTAGACATAGTTATGTACAGCACACAATCAGATAATTGACAACCGGAAAAAACTTGGTGCACAGTATATACAAGTGAGGTTTAGCAACTCAAGTGAAAGAGTGAACAGCGGCGAACGGCGCAAGGTGAGCGAAGTGAAATATTTACAGTGAGTAGCTCAAAACGTGACATAAAATTAGTGACTTTTTATGATACAATTCGTAATTTCAATTGGAGTCACAACAGAGAGCGCCTAGAATTTGCGCTGTGAGGTCGACGACGTTTCGGTCCTTAACCAATGCGGACCATCTTCAGGACGGGGTTGTCTCGTTACAGGTGCTGAAAGCGGGAGGGTCTCGGCCTGGATCGGAGGGATCCGGCGAAGTTCGTGTAACTGCCCAGGGACTGAATCATATGTCTGTTAGTAATGGGCGTCACAGAGCAATCAGGGTGTTTTTCAAATTTCGGCAGCCAGGGACCTGAATGGTATGTAGAATCAAAGTCAGCGTCTCAAAGGGATCGTGGCAATTGGAAGATCGGCAACCAGGGACCTGAATTTTATGCAGAGTCACGAAAGGCGTCGCGGAGCGATCGCGTGGGTTGAGTCTTTCGGCAGCCAGGGACCTGAATTGTTAAAAGGTTCAAGGGCACAGTAAATGCAGTGGGGCGTACAAGCCAAGGGTCAGGGAGCCATCTGTTAGCGCATGATTCGCTTCCCTGGAGACAGATAACACTATGGTTACGAACAAAATTTAGGGCACTTCCATCGTCAACCTTTGTACGAAGGCCCGCAATGTTCCAAAACATAAGTTTAAGTGATTTCCCTTCATTTCAAAGTAAACTATCCTCCAAAGGGGTACAATAGGCTCCCAGCTGCACCTTGTCTACATATGTCTCCACTAGACTTTCTTCTATATATTGGATGGGTCCTCCCGTAGGGATTCCGACTTTATTTTGGTCTACCATACTATTTGCTCTCTGGATGGTCTGCATTAGTGGGGGTTTGTCCCATGTATTCTCTTCCTGGACATCTGAACCTCCTGCCATTGAGATTTTAAGCACTGCAGGTTTAACAGGAATAGTAGATATCCCAGTGGCAGTCGGGTGAAGTCAGTACACACCTTCCAATCCATAAAGCATTGAAAAATGATTAAAGGTAGGTAAATTAAAACCTTGATGTACTGTATTGAAGTTGTGGAAGCCCTGCTTTAGAGGAAATCTTTGTGGATGATTGAAAAATGTTTGATTAGGACCAAGATGTTCTATGCCATGCCTATTTGAAATCTGCCTTCCTAATGAACATTCTTTGGGATATGGGGCTGGCGTCTGCGGGTAAAAGTAACTAAGATAATGTGTAGAGATAGAATCACTACCTCTCGCATCATACCAGTCACCAATATGCCTCACTGCTCTATGATCTTTAAAATTAATAATAATACCATCCTCCTTTCTATCTTTTGGACATGAACCGACCCAATTTACACGCCTTACATTTAAAATTTCTCCATTTATGTGGGCAGGCAAGGGTCTATTATTACACAGCCAATATATTACTTTATTTCTTAAGGCTCGATGGTCTTCCTTTATTCCCACAGAGAGCTCAGGAACTCCTGCCATAAACAAAAGGGGCGGATTCTGGCGGTAAATCTACTGTTATGTTGGATGGTCTATATATATTTTGCGGGACATTAGCCCCGTTATCCTTATCAGCCTTACTTTGAGAGAGTTCCATCTTTTTTCCCTGGTTCTGTTTTATCCCCCTTTTTGGTAACTCATATTTCGTTTAGATACTACTTTAAGGACGGACGTCTTCTGTGATATAGAAGATGTCAGTACTTTTTTGGGGGATTTACGTAGTGACTTTTGGTCTACATGATTGACATTTGTGGGGACTGTAGGACAAGGGGGACATTGTTTAGTGGGGAACGTCGAGTTTACAAAGTTAACCGGGGGATTAGTGATGATCAGACCTTTTACCAAGTCGGCTAATAGAAGTGTGTTGCCTCCGACCTGTTTCTCAATCTGGTCTAGCTTTGAATTGATCATCCTGGTTCTCTCTAGGAGTGGCTGCATCAGGGATTTCACCAGGATCTCAATTTTTCCCAGGAGGCTACCCTCATCAATAGGACAATCAGGGGCATAGGTGGGTATTAAAGGAGCCCTAGAAGGGATAAGAGGCTGAGCAGCGACTGACAATGTCGAGGTCGGATTCTTCTTTTGTACTTTTGCCTGACGGGCCTTTAAAGGGCCAGACCCTCTTTTTTTGCTGGTGGGTATAATCTTAACTGGAGTCATCTGACTCAAGTTGGGGGGGAGATGGAATAGATAACCTCGGAGAGTTTGATAGACCAGCATTATCACTACTGGAAGACAAGCTCAAGGGAGATGAAACAATACTAGAAACATCCAACTCTACATCAACATCCTCGACATCCACCAACCTAATTTCCTCCCCTATATGATTTGTGGACACTGGAGAGGCCGCAGTCCCTATTTGCCCTAAGGAGGATCGCTTCCCCATTATTAAATCCAAAGAAAGACGCTTCTCCACATAAGCAATTTCCTTTTCGAGTATAGTTGAAGCTCTCTTAAAAAAGTGATCCAGGGTTCCAGTGGCCGCCCCATTTGAAGTAGCAAGGGTAATGATTTTTCAAACAGCAAAGACATAGTTACTTACAACCAGTACCAGCCAACACTTTACAATAATAACACACAATTGTACCTGTTCACAGCAGTGATTTTACTGGATGTGTGGACATCAATAAGTTGTTGACAGGAAACAAATATAAGAGGGGGTGCGAGGCCCAGCCTTAGACGGCCCGCCCTTTGCCCGGCCTTCGCCCGGCTCGTCCCGCCCGCGTCCCACGAGATGCGGAAGTGGCTAAGTTGAAATAGAAAGGGAGGTAAGGGGCGGGAAGAAGCCCCAGCTGCAGCGGAGATGTGCGCGTTGTGCAGGCTGGGCCTCGCAGTCCCGCTCCGGCTTTTCAGCTACACCTTTTTCGCCTGTTCGACAGTTGCGTCCTGGAGTCCACCAGTCCGTGTGGTGAAGAAGAATTAAAATCGGATCACAAAGTTCACAGTGATGAGCCCGGAGTTCCAAGGGACAAAGCAGGGTAAGCCCATATACACAAAGAGGATACG
Organism: Lissotriton helveticus; assembly: GCF_964261635.1. Lineage (NCBI taxonomy): Eukaryota > Metazoa > Chordata > Amphibia > Caudata > Salamandridae > Lissotriton > Lissotriton helveticus. Next base: position 739,637,836 of record NC_136063.1, on the reverse strand, counting down.
AGTGGCACCCCGATTAAAACTAAATTAGAGGAACAAAAGACCTTAGGAGCCCTTCTGAAGATAATGTATTGGTCGGATGTATGACATTACAACGCATGCTTTTACCACGCATGCCTTTGTTGAAATTGGCAATGTATATACACATAAGCGGCGTTCATTTGTGTTCACTGTACCTCTTGCGTAAGCAGAATGGACATTGCAAATCACTGACCGTGTTATCCCGCCAGCATAGACCCATACACACATATATACAGCAGCTATTTTAGGTACCATGGTCTCTCTGTTTGCGATCGATCATCAGCCCCTTCCCTGGCCCTGCAAGCATCCCCCATGCACCCTGACTGCCCCCGCTCTCACTTGCACAAGTCATGAGCCCTCCCCTCCCGCATGACTCTGTCTCTGAGAATCACACCCCGCGCCTGACCAACACCTCCCTCCCTTCCATGAATACCCCTCCTTTGATGACCCCGACCTCTGAGCCTGAATGTCTGCACGGACCACTGGTCATCCCTTAGCCCGAGGATACAGTTTATTGCCCACTACTGTATGCACTCGCCTCTCTTGAAAGGAGCCACTATTGATCATGACCACCCCAACCCCTGAGATTCGATCAGGCGCACACATTCCAAAAGAATCAGCAGAACACTCAGCTGCGTGACAGCCCCCTCCTATTGTATGGAGGATAAGGGCCCCTACTGTAGCCACGTGTTGGAATATCTTCATACTTCACAATGTCTTGATTGTAATAAAGGATGTGTGTGTGCCATAAACCTGTGTATAAAAGACGAAGCCTCAGAGAAACTTGTTAGAGCACCTCCCGAAGACACTATGCGAGTGTCCCAAATGACAGGCTCTCCTCATGAGAAATAAACCTTTTTCCTTGTCTTCCTGCTTCCAGTGCCCGTCTCTTCATTTGGTAATTATTTATGATGGGAACTAAGAGGGCCTTGCGCCAGCAGCCTGGGCATCCAGTGCATTATGGGCTGTCTGTTTCTACAATTGGCGTCCCAACGCGGGGTCCATCAGCGACATAAGGTCCGGTAAGAGAGGTCCAGACGATGGGGTGAACATCTAAATGATTGGAGTATACCTGCCTTGAGAGGGCCCTCGTCCGGCTGCCGATTGAATGAACTTCACCGATTCCGAATGGACCTCTCTCAAGTGACCTATTGTCCTGACTGGAATCCCACAGGAATGCTGCGGTAAAAACATGGAGAAAGAGAACGATCGGGCGCTGGAAAAAGGAAGGCGAAGAACTGTCCACATGGTCCGGTCCGGGTAAGGTCGTGACACACGACAAATTGCGAAATTGATTGATTGATTGTTTGAAAATACTAGTATTACTCACTTTATTGTCTCTGAGAGATTCTCTATTTGCAAACAAGCACAGAATCGCCATACTCTGTTTAGTCTTTGCAGATAGTGAAGGATAGGTAATGCAGACTTTTGTCCCCATTGTAATCCGTCATACCTATTTTTCTCCCCATTGATTGATTGTTTGAATCGAGCATTGAATTGTTCGAAGTTGGTTCTCTTAAGGATCTTCTCTGCCTACAAACGGGGAAGAATAGGAATATTCTCTCTCCCTTTGCGGATAATGAAGGGTAGGTAACGCAGGCTTTTGCCCCCAATTGTAACCCGTCGTGCCTATTTCGTTCCTCATTGATTGATTGTTTGTCCGAACATTGACTGTTTGGAATTGGTTCTTTTTGGAGGTATTCCGTTTGCAAATAACGTAGGAAAATCTTTGCAAGTAGTGAAGGGTAGGTAATGCGGACCTTTGTCCCCCGTTGTAATCTGTCATGCCTATCTACTCCCCATTGATTGATGCACCAGTTTCACCCGGACCATTTACTAGAGGTAGGTCATCTGGCCCGACCAGAGAGCACCCCTAGTGAAAAGGACATATGCAATAATAATGAAGTGATCACTGTATCCTGTTAACAGAAACTTTAGCATGAAACAACCTGGAAAGAAAGGAATAGGAAAACGAAATCAGTAGGCCACTGATGAACTTTTTATTAAATAACGAACAAGGAAACGATAACAATACTTAATGATAAAACCTATTATTGTCCTAGAAACAAGAAACGTTAGAAATAAGCCCGTAATAAGAAACCTGAACGTGATAAGAGAAGCCAAGCTTGACATTGCGACGGCCACGAGGCAACGAGGCTTCATCGCCCCTCACTGCCCCAAACATGTCTGTCCCACCACCTGCCACGCCCAAATAACGGCAACCTGGGAAAGATACAAGTCAGCAGACATCCGCCCCCTTTCTGGAAACTCCCAAAGTGCAACAGGTTTGCGGCTACGCCCAGCCGGAAGCAACACATGTAGGGCGGGTCCTGCTGCCAACCGTCGGCCGGAGATCATCACATGGGGTGTAGCCGGAGGAGAGGCTGAGGCCAACGGGATCCGGCCAAGGGGGCTGCTCCGACAACCCTGGAGAGTTGCAGGGAGGGGAAATGTCCATGTCCTCGACCCCCCCTCTCTCTCCCAGTCTGGACCGGCTTCCATGGGAGGCCTGGGGGTGGAGAGGCCGCTACGCCAACAGCCCGAAGGCGGCGCCGCGCGCCAAGGCCTGTCCCCAGGATGGACTAAGGGACCCGTTCCTGGGGCCGTGGCAAGGAGCGTCCGGCCACCATCAACCAGAGGCCCAGCCCAAAGACGGACGGGACGTTTCTTCTTTCTTCAATAATGGCTGCGACAACCCTGGGGGGGGGATGTCTTGCACATGCCTCCGACCCCCCCCCCCTCGTCCTCATCGCCTGGTCCGGCCATAACAAATGTCAAGCAAGACACCGTGGGGTGCACCGGGAGGGAGAGGCGGTGCGAACAAGCCTCTCCCGCCTCCCCAGGTGGAGGCTCCCGAGCTGCACCCTAGGCGCTCCATGCACCCGGAAAAAGGGTTCATCCACTGTGGCGATGCTGCGACACCTCGCCCGGCAGGTTGGAGCCCGTCTGCTCATTTGACCCCGCGATCGCCAGTAGCTGCCGAACTCTCAAAATGGCGATCGACCTTGCAAAAGCGGGCCCAGCATGAAGGAATGGCCCGGTTGCTTGTGGATGCCACCATCATAAAAGTTCTCCTCGTCCTTGAAGATTCTAGAGGAGCCACGGGAGTCCCCGACTCCCGCAGATACCCCCGATGGGGAATGACTGCCATGATTACCCACGGAACGATGGAAATGTAGCCGCAGGACGTCGGCGCTCCCATGCTGGCGGCAGCCTCAGTTTGAATGACTAGAATCCTGCAGACTACAGTTCGGATCAGTTCCGGTGAAAACCCAGTATGACCCGGTAGGAAAATTGTTGCCTCCCTCCCCCCTTTGACTGATAGTTCAGACCGCCGATCCTTTCTTTTGCCCTTTAACGGAACTTTTTGGACTGCCAAAGGAAGCTCTGGGCCAACCACGACTTAGTGGAAATTTAGACTATGCCTGGATCTGCTTGACTGCACCCAAAATGGCGCCGATGCAAAATGAAACTTTCAACTCCTTGTTGTACCCCGATTATTCAGCCCTGGTGTCATGAGATATGTATGCAGGGTTTTTAACCACATGAATTGATATAGGATGTGTACTGATTATATGTTCGGACAATTAATTGATTCAGGATGTGTACTGTCAGTTCGGGAAATGAATTGATATGAGATGGGTACTGGTTATATGTACGGACAATGAAATAATATTGGATGGGTACTGATTATGTGTTCAGACAGTAAATTGACACCAGATGGGTATTGATTGAACATTCGGACAATGAATTGTTGTTAAGTTTTACGCATCATGATTATTGAAAGTTCGAAGCCCAACACTTATGACACTCGCTCACACTGAAGTCGATATGATTTTATCACACTTTTCGCACTTTTTATTATGAAATAAACGACCACCGACTCCATTAAAGTTTTCCACTAATAAGTATCCCCGCATATACAGTTCCCGCCTGCTCCGTGGCCGGCCCACGGGGTTGTAGGCCGTATTTGTGCACCGACATTCTTATTAAAGATTTTTGGAAAAAGCAAACGTAGTTGTCATGCGTAGATTGATAAATGTCGAATAAAATGATCACTATTTCCGATATAATTTAAGTACAGGTGAAATGACTCAGCTCGATTAAAAAAGGGTTAAAAGGTATAATACGTAGAAATATTGCAAATATGAAGGGTCCAAGTTTTAGTCGTGTATTTTTCCTTTTTGTACAGCCAAAAGCAACCGCTAAAGATCCTGGTATTTAGCCTATACTGTATATGCTACCTGTATAAGAAAAATCACACTAACGGTCCACCTGGGCTTGAACGCCCAGTTGGCAGTGACTGCATCCCGTGGAGATAGGCCGAGTACGCAGTAAGTAAAAGCCTTTCTGGGTTTATGCACGCTAATGTGTCTATCAATGTAGCCCCTGCCCCCTTCTTTTTCCCTCTCTCTGCAGGTCACATCGGAATGTCAATTAATATACGAAAATGGTGATCTAACGGACGAAGAGACGGGAAGGAGGGTTTGAGTATGGTACCTAACCGCGAAAAACCCCGAATAATGCAACTAAAAATGACGTACAATAAATGAATACATTCCTATGGTTAACTAAATAGGGAAAGTCTAAGGAATATTCCGAGGTAGGGTTTACACAAGTATCCTCCGCCGGGAGGACTAGGAATCTTGCCAATACTTAAAAACCTACTACCTCCTTTCGCATCCTCATAGACATGTAACTAAAATATGCCCCATTGTTCTCAAATTGACACCAACTGTTGTCTCAGCCTGGAAACACATTTGCCAAAATGACTCGAAAATACCACCGTGAGCATTAGCCTGACTAGGTCAGTTCATGACCAATGGCCAATGGCGTAAGTGTGTACAATCAAAGCCACCAGTAAAGGCAGCCGACGAATAAAAGAGAAGAAAAAGATAAAAAGAGCTTGGGATGATAAGGATGCACAGCATACAGAAAAAGATAATTTTGGCCAATAACTGTTTTATGTTTTGTCTTGGATTTTTGTATATAATACATGTACTGTCTCCCCCGTCTGAGTTTGTGTGTACGTGATGTATGGATCTACTCATCCCTCCGCTTGTGTTTCTGTATTACTTAACCCCTGTTGTTCTATGTTGTGCGCGCACTGAATGATCCATTATAGTACACGTCTCTCTCTCTCTCTCTCTCTCTCTCTCTCTCTCCATGTCATACGTGTACTGAATGGACCACTTAGAGTGCGGTCTCACACTCTCTCTCTCTCTCTCTCTCTCTCTCTCTCTCTCTCTCTCTCTCTCTTTCAGTCACTCTCTCCCACTCTCTAAAGTCCCCCCTGTTCCCTCCTTCCTTGTATGGTAACGTTGTGCCCCCCCCGGCACAACACCTAATTGGGTCTCCTCGAACACAAAGGTGTTTGGAAAAATTGACCGGAACTAAACGATTGTGACTCGCCATATTACTACCTTCCCTTTCCTGCAAAACGATAGAACCCGAGTTGGTAATGAAGGAAAGGACGGGTAAGACGACGGATGTCCCCTAATCTGGCCTTTTATGGGGGGACTATAACGTCAAATGGCCTTCTGTTTTTCGGTTCGCTAAAAATGCAATTCCCGATGCACAGATTACTTCGCTCCTCTGCCCTTGAGTGCGGATGTCCAGAGTACCCCACTCCTCCCGATCGACCCCAGCTCCCTGTCCAAAGCGTCCCCGTTTCCCCCGATTAACCCCAGCTTCATGTCATCTACCCTCGAAAGCGAAATTAATGACTTTGATTAACGTTCACACCCCAAGAAAAAGCATGTTTATCATCCGCCCCTCCCCCCTTCTTCATGACGATAACGCCCCTGCTTGCAAGAGTTAGCCAACTCCGAAGGGAAATGTAAGATTCTCAGTATTTGGGTTAAAAAAGAAAAAGGGCGAGTCTCTACATAAGGACTCGATTTTGAGTTTGACATAATACACTGTGTATAAAGGTCCAATTTCTCTCCACATACGTCACGAATGAACGCCAAACAGGTTTATGAATTCAATGGTAATACCCTCCTACAGACTCCATAAGTGACGACTTCTGACTGTGACCGATGAACTTATCCCCCACCTACATAGGATTGGGGACGGAATTGAGATGTATAAATGTCTTCTCCTGCCAGTTTTTCTAAAACTTGTTTTCTACCCATTCAAAGATACAATCACCGAAGGAGAGGAGCTGGACGTGACGCACAGCCTGGCCACAGATCATGAAGCACATGTGACCGCAACCAAAGGTGGAGCCGCAGAGCAACGGTACGCGGGACGAGGCACAACTCTCAAACTCTGCAGATGAAGGAATGAAGGGCTGCCTTGAAGCCCTCGACTTGCTGACCCACTCGTGCCTGAAGTCCCCGCCCCCTTTTGAGCCCGACTGATGGGCCTGCCTGCTCGTCGTCCTTTGCTCCCTTGGTCCCTTGGTGTGTTCGAAGATCTGGCCCCACTCCGCCCTCTCCTCCCTCGATTATTCAACAAACTCTTTCATATAAGCTTTGACTATAGAATTAGATTTTGCCACGGAAGAATAAAGACACGCAGGTGCCCAGCATAAGGCACCCCTAAGAAGATCAGTTAGGAAACAGGACTGTGATCTAACAGCAGAGGACTGATCGCACCCTGCAAGGCGTAAGGATGATTCCGAGCTGGACTTATAGCTCCACCGCCGGTGCTCAAAAGCGCCAACGAAAAGAAAACGGACTACCAGAGTCTACCAGTGGTGGCTCGTCGTTGAAAAAGACATTTTCACTCAGACCCCCCCCCCTTTCTGAACTTTTATCGAACTGAATTCCTCCCTCAATTCTTTTTGCTTTAAAAAAAAAAAAATGTTTTCGGTCACTCAAGTCCAAAAGTCTCATATAGCACTTTTTACTGTATGTTGATGTCATCGGAGAAAAAGTCAGAACCTGATTCCTTGGTTGACCCCGACTGAGTGTTATGCCGATCTCTAGATTTGTATGAATAACGCAACGAATGTAAATTCATATGTAACACATTCCGCCAATTGTATCGACTGCATATGGTTACACGCAATTTGCTAGCATTTAACGAACGTTATATGTACACTCCATCAGTTGGGGTAAACACAAATGTACTAACTATGTTTAAAAGCGGCGACTGTTGAAATTGGCAATGTATATACACATAAGCGGCGTTCATTTGTGTTCACTGTACCTCTTGTCGTAAGCCGAATGGACATTGCAAATCACTGACCGTGTTATCCCGCCAGCATAGACCCATACACACATATATACAGCAGCCATTTTAGGTACCATAGTCTCTCTGTTTGCGATTGATCATCAGCCCCTTCCCTGGCCCTGCAAGCATCCCCCATGCACCCTGACTGCCCCCGCTCTCACATGCACAAGTCATGAGCCCTCCCCTCCCGCATGACTCTGTCTCTGAGAATCACACCCCGCGCCTGACCAACACCTCCCTCCCTTTCATGAATACCCCTCCTTTGATGACCCCGACCTCTGAGCCTGAATGTCTGCACGGACCACTGGTCATCCCTTAGCCCGAGGATACAGTTTATTGCCCACTACTGTATGCACTCGCCTCTCTTGAAAGGAGCCACTATTGATCATGACCACCCCACCCCCTGAGATTCGATCAGGCGCACACATTCCAAAAGAATCAGCAGAACACTCAGCTGCGTGACAGCCCCCTCCTATTGTATGGAGGATAAGGGCCCCTACTGTAGCCACGTGTTGGAATATCTTCATACTTCACAATGTCTTGATTGTAATAAAGGATGTGTGTGTGCCATAAACCTGTGTATAAAAGACGAAGCCTCAGAGAAACTTGTTAGAGCACCTCCCGAAGACACTATGCGAGTGTCCCAAATGACAGGCTCTCCTCATGAGAAATAAACCTTTTTCCTTGTCTTCCTGCTTCCAGTGCCCGTCTCTTCATTTGGTAATTATTTATGATGGGAACTAAGAGGGCCTTGCGCCAGCAGCCAGGGCATCCGGTGCGTTATGGGCTGTCTGTTTCTACACCTTTACAACGCGGTATTTACAACGCATGCCTTTACAACGCATAGCGCTTTGAGCTGCTAGATAGTGAATAGTTTAATTTACTATTCCAACTCCAGTCCCCGTGGATAGTAGGTAAGGTGTTGGATAGTAAATTAAATCTATTCCCTATCCTAGAGCACCCCCCACGGCACAGTAGTGCCAGCCCTTAATCATGGCTGCGCCACACCAGCGTGGGCAGCTGCAACATAGCGGACAACTGTACAAATTGGGCACATTTTGTTTTAAAGAGTCCCCATGGGACCTAGGGCACAGTGAGTGCCAGCGGCCACACATTTCCTCCACAGCTGTACCACAATTAGCGGCAGCTGCATCGTTTAGGCCAGTGTATTGCACACTTTTCATTATTGCTGCATTGGCTGCTGAGCCCTGACTTTGCTGGACATAGGGCATTGTAGCCCTAGAGAAGGCCAGTTGGCCTGGGGTCCTCTATGTGATGGTGAAAGGGCGCAAAGCCCTAAGGTGATGTATGCACCTGGTAGTAGTGTACTGTGTTGCACTGCTGATTTAGGCCTAATGTGATATTGCATAATATGTTTATGCCTAATGAGATGCACAATGTGTTGTTATGCTTGTCATACCTAATGTGTAATGTATTTATGCTTAGGATGTTATGCATAATGTGTTTATGCTGTTGAGGCCCTAGTGTGTAATGTGTTTATGCTAAGGGGGTTTGGGGCTAATGTGTTTATGCCTAATGTCATGCTATGATCATTTAGGATGGTGTTTAATGCTAATATGATAATGCTTAGATCATTATGGTACCAATAGTTACTGGTTGTGTTTTGCATTTACTTACCTGATCTGATGGTTCTGACCGCGGCCCGATTGGCCTGGTCCAGGATATAATCCCCTGGGAATATTGCTTAGTGCCTGTTGGCACAGTGTAAATTTGTAATCATGTTTCTAATGTGTTTTATGATAATACAAAGGCTATTTTTTATATAACCTTGTGTGGAGCTTCTTTTGTAGTGGGCCTAGTGTGTTGCGCAAATGCATTACACATTGCCTCTGGGATAAGCCTGACTGCTCGTGCCAAGCTACCAAGGTGCTGAGCATGGGTTATCATCAGTGTGTAACTCCCTTGCCCTGACTAGAGTGGTGGTTTCTGCCTGGCTTTGGCGCAAGCCTTAGCCAACCAGAAATCCCATTTCTAACAACAAGATATCTGAAGAACATTTTGTTTTGCTAGGATTCAAGTTGCCTTTTCAAATGGAAATGGGAAAAGGTAGCCTGTAGATATTAGTGCAGTTAAATGACTGCTTAGAATGTCATTACTTTATGACGGACAACAGAGAGAAAAATGTGGCAGCAGAAATAACACAAAAACACAGGAAAACATCTTGTTCGGTCGAGACCTATAATTCGAGAACAATTTCTCAAGCAAGTGGAGAGGCTCCTGCCAGAACATCTGCGCACCAAAATAGAAGCCAATAGTTGGAAAGTAATAGCCAGACGGTATCAGGCGATAAACATTGCTATAAAATGGACGAGTAAAATACTATAGAATTACATTTCCTTAGACAGATGTCACAGCTCAACAGGTTGTTCGTTGTTGTAAAAAAAATCAGAAAAACAAAACTGCAGGAAATGCCAATTCATTGATTATAAAAAACATTTACATCTTTTACAGGAGCTAAATATCTACGCAAACGTCTCCACCATCATATAGTAATTTGCTTTTATTGTAGACTTTTTTGCTCTATTTTTAACTTAAATTACTCTGTCAATCTAAAACCTTTTGTTTATTGCCTACCCTTCTATTATTACAAAGGAAGATTACACATTCCTCCAGTCGTCCTGTACTATTCCGCTGAGTGTTTCTTTCCTGCTATTCTGATCACAACTTCACAAGTACCTGATTCATCAGCACCAAGGGACCCTCGCAGCGACAGTCACAAGTTTCTAGCCATGCACCTGAAGCCACCTGCAAAACAGTCTTAAGAGGCATTTCTCCATGCACAATACTGTCCATATTAGACCATTGTATTCATGGGGAGTGGTTCCTTATAGGGCAATGGTACCCTTTAATATTTATTTTCTCCATGTCAGAATGTTTTCCCAGACAAAAATGTTTCTCCAACCACGCCAAATGTGTGGTTGTTTTCCCCTTTCCACCCTGCAAAGAATTTTTCTTCAAATCTTGGCACAAGTAAATGTCCAGAAGTTTCCAATATGCTAATTTGTAGAAGAAAGTTTGTGAATATCAATAACTTTACAAGTCTATTGGTGTTCCCAAACTTTCCATGATAAGCAGCACAATGGAATGCTCACCTCGCACCCCTAATGTTGGATGTACTTGTGTACAATAGTACACAATAGTAGATTAACAATGCACATGAGTAAATAAGTATACACATTTAATGAGTACAGTGCGCACACACATATCGAGTAATTTGCAAGTGTAAATTAAACCCACAAAAGCAAATAGCTTTATGAATTTTGGCCCTTAGACGACATTGCTAAAGAAATTAGTAAATGTGACCCTGGTGCTTAATGATCTTCTATTGTGCATGCATTTACTCACTTCAGGAAGTCACAAAACGTTTTCAGGTTGCTGCTTTAAACTTGATAGAGTTGTAGCTTTCTTGGCATAATCATGAGCTTCTTTTTTAGTCCTTAAGGAAAATATTTTCCCAGTTGACAAATGTTCGGTGATGTTCCCTTTCACTTCCCAATCTGACAAACGATTTCCCCTACCCATGACAGAATCAAATATCTAACCATTTTAAGGGTGGGATGTTGATGAAAACAGTTCATGACTAACCACAAGCATGAAAGCCTTGGAGTTTGAAAGGCTTTCCAGGGCATTTTCCACTGGAAAACCTACTTCCATACCACCATAGTAGATTTAATGACAGAGAATTATCAATGAGTTAGACCTGCATCCTTAGGGTGGTCTTTCTCAGACTTTTTTTGCCAGTTCCTCCTGTTTTTGCTGATTCTTTCTGTTGGCATTAAGACTATGCGTACTTTACCACTGCTAACCAGTGTTAAACTGTATGTGCTTCTCCTCCAAACATGATGACATTGGCGTTTACCTGATTGGCATAATTGATGCTGAGGCAAGTCCCTTGTAAAGTGGTATACCATATGCCCAGCGCCTCTACTCCAAATGCTACTTGTGGGTCTGCCACACTAATAGTACCACCCACATAGGTAGCCTTTCAAATATGTACCAGGCCTGCCACTGCAGTGCCTGTATTTGCAGTATTCTGATACTTTGACTTGACATTTAAAACTATTTGCCAAGCCTTAAACTCCCCTTTTATTACATATGTCACCCCTAAGGTAGGCCCTAAGTAACACTAAGTGCAGGGAGCCATGTAAGTAAAAGGTAAGATGTCTGTGTTTAATATTTACATGTCCTGGTAGTGACAACCCCCCAAATTCATGTTTCATTACTCTGAGGCCTACCCCTCTGATAGGTTAGCATTGGGAAATAATTAATACACTTTTAAGCTGTAAATCCTGATCAAAGAGGAGTAGCTTTTTCATGTTTCATATCATTGGAATGGTAATGATAATTCCTTCTTACTGGTGAAGTTTGATTTAACAATACTGCTTTAAAAATGCCACTTATAGAAAGCAGGCATTGTCCTATCCCCACACAAAAGACTGATTACCCCGATCAGAGAGCATGACAAACAAGACTGCTTTGAAGGGGATACTTGGGCACTTCAGAGAGCTGCTTTGAAGTGAGCCCCACATCAAAGGCACTTTTGGATGGTATGCAGACAAAATATCGACATACAATAATGTCGATGTTTAAATAATGAAGGGACATAATATAGAAGGTAAGTTATATCGATAGATTTAATATCGATATTAGTAATATTGATGTTTTTAATATCGATGTTAGTAATATCGATGTTAGTAATTTCGATGTTACTAATATCGATTTGTATATTATTTTGATGTATATTCTTATGTCTTTATTATGTTTTTAATTTATGTTTATGTAATTTAAGTACATTTTGTATTTTAGTACAGTAGCGGGTTGTGGGTTTATAGGGGAATAGGGTGGGAAGTAATTTAATTATACTCATTTAATTATTAATTATTAGGAATTATAAATTAATTGTAATCAATTGGTAATCAATTTTAATTAATTGGTAATACATTTGTATTAATTGATTTATTGATAATTATGTTCTGTAGCGGGTTATGGGTTTATAGGGGAATAGGGTGTGTAGTAATTTAATTATACTAAATAAATTGTTAATCATTATGTATTATAAATTAATTTTAATTATTTGGTAATTAATTTTAATTAATTGGTAATTAATTTGTATTACTTGATTAATTGATAATTATGCTCTGTAGCGGGTTATGGGTTTACAGGGGAATAGGGTGGGAAGTAATTTAATTATACTGAATTAATTATTAATTTTTAGGAATAAAAAATTAATTTTAATTAATTGGTAATTAATTGTTATTAATTGGTAATTAATTTTAATTTATTGATTAATTGATACTTATGTTCTGTAGAGGGATATGAGTTTATAGGAGAATAGGGTGGGAAGTAACTTAAATGTAATTAAGTGATAATGTATTTTAAATAATTGTTTTATTAATTATATTATTATTATTAATTATTAATAGGTAATTAATTATTATTAATTGGTATTTTTTTAATTAGTTAATTATTTATTGCTAATCATGTTCTTAATAATTATGTATTGGTATTTGTAAATGATTTATATTTATTTAATATTTACCTTCGTTATATTTTAAAATATTAATTTATTTATAAATACGTTATTTTTACCCCTACGCTATCCATCACTTTCCCTACTGTTGCACTCTCTGGAGTGGGAAAAGTAATTTTTACCCCTACGCTATCCAACACTTTCCCTTCTGTTGCACTCTCTGGACTTGGAATAGTAATTTTAACCCTACGCTATCCAACACTTTCCCTACTGTTGCACTCTCTGGAGTTGGAATAGTAATTTTACACGTACGCTATCCAACACTTTCCTTCCTGTTGCACTCTCTGGAGTGGGAATAGTCATTTTAACCCTATGCTATCCAACACTTTCCCTACTGTTACACTCTCCGGAGTTGGAATTGTAATTTTTACCCCTTCGCTATCTAACACTTTCCCTACTGCTGCACTCTCTGGAGTTGGAATAGTAATTTTTACCCCTACGCTATCCAACACTTTCCCTACTGTGCACTCTCTGGAGTTGGAATAGTAATTTTTACCCCTACGCTATCCAACACTTTCCCTACTGATGCACTCACTGGAGTTGGGATAGTAATTTTACCCGTACACTATCCAACACTTTCCCTACTGTTGCACTCTCTGGAGTGGGAATAGTAATTTTTACCCCTACGCTATCCAACACTTTCCCTTCTGTTGCACTCTCTGGAGTTGGAATAGTAATTTTAACCCTACGCTATCCAACACTTTCCCTATTGTTGCACTCTCTGGAGTTGGACTAGTAATTTTTACCCCTACGCTATCCAACACTTTCCCTACTGTTGCACTCTCTGGAGTGGGAATAGTCATTTTAACCCTATGCTATCCAACACTGTCCCTACTGTTGCACTCTCTGGAGTTGGAATAGTAATTTTTACCCCTACGCTATCTAACACTTTCCCTACTGTTGCACTCTCTGGAGTTGGAATAGTAATTTTTACCCCTACGCTATCCAACACTTTCCCTACTGTTGCACTCCCTGGAGTGTGAATAGTAATTTTTACCCCTACGCTATCCAACACTTTTCCTACTGTTGCACTCTCTGGAGTGGGAATTGTAATTTTTACCCTTACGCTATCCAACATTTACTTACTTTTTAAAATTTGTTTTACATTTTTATAAATTTTTATTTATATTATTATTTTATGTGTATACATTTATTTGTAATTTATTATATTTTCATTTATTTATAAGTTATTAAAATATTTTTTAGAGTTATTATTAATGAAGTATATACTATGTATTATATCTATATTATTATTTGTTTTTTATTAAATAATGTATTATTTATTAATTTAAAATATTATAATATATTTTTTAACTATGTTTATTATATTTATAAGTATTATTTTGTAATTACGATATTTTGGAGATCTATATATTTTTTCCGATATTTTTGTACTTAACTTGTTAGAGATAGGATGTCGATATTTTTGTAATCGATATTTTTTTGCAATATTTTTGTAGGTAGATATTTTTGTAATCAATATTTTGACATAGATCCCTTTTGGATATAAGGATTGGGTCTCTGACCACCAAAATTACACACTACAGAACTGCTGTGATGCTTAAAGAACCCAACTGGACTGGAAGGACTACTTTTGCTGTCCTGCTGCCTGCTGCTCTCACCTGCTGAAGGAGAGCTGGACTCTGCCTTCATTCCAGGTGATCTAAAGGGGCTTGTTGGCTTGCTGCATGTTGGTTGAGACTCAAGGATATAGAGTCCCTATCCCTGCTCCTGTGCCTGGCTCCTTGGAAGTAGCCCAGAGACCAGCCACAGCCCGTGGAGGGAGTTACAGTGGGGCAGGAAAGCTGGGCATGGGAGGGGCAGGGTGGGGGGGTGCTAAAAACGGGAATATGGGTAATTGGAGGTAAGTACACAATTTAATAAATTAAAAGAATTTCGTAGCGTGCCCTGCATCGCAAAATGCTTGCAAACATTGACATCAAAGCACCTCTTGTCTGTGTGTAGCAGAACCAGAGTATTGACTCTTTAGTGGGAGTAAAATTGGTGCATCACCTTGGAACAAGCTTTTTGCCTCCTGAGATCAACTCATCTGACATTGTATCGCCGCCATTGAAGGCTGCTGGGATTGACGAATCCAGCGTATCTCTCAATGCCCCTTGACTCTGGCACCCTTCTTTGAAATAGACTCATTGCCTTCACTGCTTGGAGAAGATCGACACATCCTGCACTCGTGGGACTCAACATCAGCGCATCTCGCTGTTTGCAACGAGGAAAGGTACTTTGTCCACTGGGCCTCTGTGGGTCCTGTAGCTGTCCGGCACTCCACCATGTTCGGCCCGAACTTTTACTTTTCCCCTGTCCAGCATGGCCTAAAGTAATCTTTTTAGCACTACTTGCTTTGAAGCACTTTACTGCATTTATCTCCACCCTCTATACACTTTTGAGTATTCACAAAGGTAAGTTACTACTAGTAAAGTTAGACTTTTGATCTAAGTTTACCTTTGTGAATAACGAAAATTAGTAAAATTACACAAAAGTGTAAGTTTAATTTTGTGATCTGGGCCCCTAGTGAGTAGTTGAAGGCATGCAATTGAGCAAAAGTAGGTGTAGGCATAGCCTAAAACAAGCTTTTTGACATATGTCTTATGTAGAAGAGTAAAAATATTCTTAAACTTTCTCAGTAATTTCTGATTAAACATTGCTGGGGTCTTTAAAGAAACCATATAAGACACTACTGTTCCGACGTTTTCATTAGCAAAAATCATCCTACTATAAGAATAAAATCCAAATATGCAACAGCATTCAAAGTGGTGACAATAAGGTCCACTTCACATCACACTGTAATTAAGCAAAGAGGTATTGGATTGTCAGTAAATAAATACCAGATAGCATGTTTCCAGCAACCAGTGAATAGGGAAGGAGCATAAGTGGAATTGTTGGAATGGGTAAAGTAAAAAAGCAAAATGACTGTCTGTTGAAATGCATGTAGGCCACTGCCAAAACCCTCTTTTTTATTGAAGTCACGTACACGAAACAAAAGACACAAATTGTAAGGTCCTACTGTCTCATAAACTACAGAAATGAATACAGAGTATGAGATATATAGTTCACAAAGAGCGGCTTATGGCAGGAGTAAATTCACTTTCGATTCTGAAAACGTTCTTCATTTAAAGGCAAATGAAGTATATGTTTATTGGAATGATGATTTTCAGATGTATAGTTGGGGGATAATCAAAATACAAGCTTAGTAGAATTACTACTCCATCTAAAAAATATTATATTATATCCATAGAAAATAAATGAAAAGAAATATATATAAAATATTTGGTCACTGAAAACCTCTGGGGCATATTATCAAGGGCCATATTGTCGCTTTAGCTGCACTTTTTGCCGCTAAAGCGGCGATATTTTTATCGCCCTAGCAGCAAGCTGTTGCTAACAGCAGTTAGCGACAGCTTTTAGGTGATAGCGACCGGTTTGGGGCCCGCTTTGCATGTCTACGATATTTATCGCTAATGACATGCAAAGTGGGCGTACCCAAACTGTTAGCGACTGAAAGCAGTCGTTAAGACAGCTATCACCTATTAGTAAATGCAAAAACAACAATTGATGGACAGAATGCAGAACAATGTCATACATTCACCCCAGTACAGAGTTCTGGGCCTAAATCCATCCTTTTTTTGCACTCCACACCACCCCAGGTCAGACATGGCCATATGCAACTCAGCCTTGGCCCTGTGCCTCATGGGAACAGTCCAGCCTGAACGGCCAACTCTGTACTGGGGTGAATGTTTGACATTGTTCTGCATTCTGTCCATCAACTGTTGGTTTTGCATCACATATTAGCAACGCAGGCAAAGTGATAAAAAAATTGCGCTAAGCCCAATTATCGCTATAATCTAACACCTTCTACAAACATGACTTACCTGTTTATCCAATGGGAGGCGGATTTTCAGGTTAAATCCCCATTGGTGTTAATTTCGCCGCTATCGCTGGATATTTCAGCACAATGGAGAACAACTTTGCTAATAGCATGTTTTCTCCGCAAACATATGCAGCGATAGGCAACGATAAAAAAATGCGCTAAGCGCATTTTGCGATAAATATCGCTATTCCTTGCTAATATGGCCCTTTATTCCTTGCTTGACAGACGATTCAGACACATATTTCATCACCTCGCAGAACTATTGCGCAGTTGTACATTTTGCAGTGTTAATTGGAAATCATGTAACTATCCAGCACAGAACCTATGATACTAAGTGAAACTAGATAGCAAACGAGAACAGTGATATTTAAGGATTTACTGCCAAAGTGAGGCTTTGGTTCTAGAAGCCACTGTGGCTATGCATTTTGCTCCATCTTCTCTTGTCCTAGAAAGAATCATGGGCTCATTTACAAGCCCTTTGCGCCACCAGATTGTCACTTTTAATGACTCTCCAGCAGCGTACTCTGCAGATCCATATCTATGGTGTCATGTAAAGCCAGCCTGCCTGGCTTATCCTGGTGCTTGTAGATCTGGCGTGAGGCTACGAAGCACCCAAGTCATTACATTGCCTTACACTGCTATAGGGAGGCATGCCATGGGCATTACTGAGGGTGTTCCCATGTAACACCCATGGCATTTGAAACCTTCCCAGATTTACACCAAGCTGTAAACCTTTGAATGTGTCAAAAGTCTGCACCTTCCCAGTGGTGGCATAATGGTTATTTTGGTAAAGGAATACAGGCACCCTTGTACCATGGCGTTGGCCTCAGGCAGCCATTTATGTGCCAGCGCAGTAAAAGGGGAAAGGAATCTATTGTGTCTCAGAGATACGGCACATTCCTGCCTTTTCTTTTGATGTAGAGCAGGAAGGCTTGTAGCGCTGCCCTACACCAAAAATAAGTAAATTATTCCCTTAATATGTGAGTTGAATCAACAACTGAATAGATGTAAATAGCAATAGCAAAAGAAAAATAGGTATAGCACTATGACCACAGTCCATCATGCATATGCATGGCTGTTCTACATAGCACACCTTAAAAGCTACTAATAGGCATTCAATATCAATGCAGGTGCTTATACTGACCGGAGTTTTCAACATAGTTAGCACAACCCTTCTCTCCCTATAGAAACATTGCCTATTCTATTTTTAAATATATTTCTGAAGACATTGGATACAGAATACACACCGTAATTCATTAACAAAATGGGTTTCTTGGTGCACGACTAGCTTTAGATGTTTGCAATATGGTAGCACCTTTGTATTTTTCTGCTGTATGGTAGTAGGGGCTTCTGATGGGACACAGTATCTGGTAACCACATATAGTACTTCGTCGCTCTGCCTTTAAAATCTATTAGCAAACCGGGGTAATGCCCTGTTTCTACTGACCCCAAGTGAGTTTTAGCATACCTCTCATTCCACAATTACTTTGACCATGTTGAGATCCTTGGACTCATCGTTATCCATCAAACAAGAACATTTGCTTCCAAATAATTTTATCGGATCACCCTCCCTGGACACATTTGCAAACTTCCCAAAATGCGTTACCTCCAGTGAGTACAATGGACCATCCCAAATGTATAATTCCTACCATTAACAGACTCTAAACTTTGAGTCCTTTGCCTCCAGCAACCGCATACTATACTACACACTTTTTTCTGATTTCATTTGGTCGTCTTTTAAGCAGGGTTGTAACACAGACCCATGTATCTCCTGAGGTGCAGTGGGGCCCCCGATCCTTTTGGGGTCATCTAACTCATTAGGGGTCAACCATCAGCCGAAGTCCAATTAAAATATGTGAAAAAGGAGAGAATCAGGGGACCCTATTCACATTCTGCAAGTGTGACCCATCATTTTGTGTTATGCCACTGCTATTAATAACTTGATATAGTCCACCCTTTCTGCTGACATCGGGGTGCAAAGCCAATGCTGTGACATGAAGGGGCAAATTTATGAAAAAGTGGTGCAATACAGCACAGCAAGTCACCTTGCTGAGCTGCACAGCATCCCTGGGAAACAACCGGAAGGCACCGTATTTAAGGCATACGGCGCATTCCTGAATTTTCGTCCTGCACTGTCACACAATGGGATGTGTAGCACCAATGCAGGCACCCTTGCATCATAATATGGGGTGCCTGCAGTGCGTGAATTATTGTTTTTGTGTAGGGGCACCTTCCTGAACAAAAACAATCACGTGAGGCATATTCCTCTTACTGTGTGCATCAGAATGCAGCACACATAGAAAGAGGAAGTAACGAGGAGAAATGTGATGCCGTGGATGCACTCAGGTAGCACCATGGATCTGGGTATTGACAAGATAATACATCTTTGAGAAGTGCCACGTCCTAAAGCCCTGTGCCTGAAGTGGGTGTACTGGTCCTGGGGAGTTGGCAGTGGGTGGCCGTCATGGCACAGCAACACCTCTCAAAAGTTGCTTAATGAAATCAGCTAAATTCAACTCAGTCGCCATCATAAACATGCTGCATTAAAACCCTATGCATGGTTGAACCAGGCATAATTATTGATACTGCATTGTGCAGATTGGGCCACACAGAGCACAGCTGGATCTGTGTGGTGGTGGCGACACAAGCCACAGCAATGGCTGTGACAGTCATCGTAAACAGTACCCAACATGTCAAGCACCCCTGAGCACATGTCAATCTCAGCCCACAACATACCCATACACAAGTGAATAATTTCAACAATCTAAAGCAGGGGGAATATTGCTAACGACAATGGATATTAAATTTGGATGTTGCATGATAGTGCATTAACAGTGTTTGTCTCTCACACCCACAGGGGAATGTGTGGAAACTACCCCCAACCAGGGGGGAGATGAATCCCAGTTCCAGGCTCAGCACGGTACTGACCCCACCATCAGCGAGGCCTCTCAACACACTGTGGATGACCCCAACCAACCAGGCCCTTCTGGATCCCAAACCCCTGCAGCAGCTGGAACAGATCCATCTGTGCCAACCACCACACCCATTCTCGCCACATCCGAGCAGACAGCTCGGAGCCCTGCCCATAATCCACAACAGAGCCAGTCTGACAATGAGGGACATGGTTCGCCTGGCACCCATGAGGTGGCAGACGACACCTCTACTGCCAGCACTCATGGGTCCCGTCGATATGATGTGCCCACAAACGCATGCCCGGCTCTTGTGGGCAGGGGTGGTGGGAGTGGCGCTAGGTGGAGGCGAGAACCTGACCAGCCAGCTGTAGGGCCCGGTATGGCAGAACTCAGAGACATCATGGATGTATACCGGTGGGCTTTTGACTTTCTATTGCGGGCTCATATAGACAAAAAGACCTGGTGCAGAGACTTTGATTGGACCTGTCTCTACATTGTTTTCTCTTTCAACATCTTAAAGCACCTACATATGGTAAGTATTCTCTATTTTCTCTTTTTCTCTTCTGCTCTATGAATAACACAGCCAACCCCCATCACTTTCATTTAAAAAGAGGAGCCTTTCCATGTTGTTATCGTCTAATAGCTAGAACAATTCAAAACAAGTAGGAAAACTAACTTCCAACTTAACAAAATAAACTGCCACTATTTGTCAGTGTGAATTAAACCAGTCACTCTTATGACATACATATAGTTAATCCCAATTAGATTTATTTAAAAGGAAGCATAGATATCTCAACAATTGGCACATCTTTAAATAGACATGGTAAAAAGGAAATTCTTCATTTAATAAAATAAAATAAAAACATATTCTTTGTCGGTTTGAGCTCAACCAGTCATCTTTGCTGCATAAATAATTTTCCATTTCTGATCTATTTTTTCTCTTGAATACTGTAAATCCTTTTTCTGTCTTTTAGGTATAATGTTTACTTTTTGTACAACCAGATGATATTGATGTGTGCCACTGTGCTATATCTTATAATTAGCTCTGTACAATGAATTGTCACAAAGTGGTATATCATGTGATATTATCATCTCTCTGGCCAATATGTTCAAGTTATATGCTTAAGCTGATGTATTGATCATGTGCACATTTTAGCATAAACATAAACAGTTCTCTCAAATATGTTTTATCTATTTTTAGCTACAAGATGGTAGCGTCCTGAGGAAGACACTTTCCATGTGTTGAAACGCATAGAGAAAACCATCTTCCCTTCATATCATTGGGAATATTTGTACACATAATAATATATCGAATTTCTAATGAAATAATTTTTATTGTTATTTTTTAGTTGTTTTCTATGTCATTGATTATCCTCATGACACCTTTTATCAATCTTATTAAACTAAATCCTCAAATGCTAATTTTGTGCCTGATTATCTTTTACTAATTTTTTGTCACTTGAACCTCGCCAGTACAGTTGTTTTGCCTGGGTGTGTTATTTTCTCATACATTGTTTGCCCTGACCCAGGAAATTTACCTTTATCAGGGGGTCCTTGTTTGTTACATATGTTTACCGGTGGGACACCAGGGAGTTCAGCCTGGTAGTGGAGGCCCTCAACAAAATGACAAATCAGCAGGCCCAGCTACATGCCAGTCAAGAACGACACCAGGGACGGATGGAGGCAAAACTGGATGAGCTCATGACGGTGCATAGGGAAATTAACCAATCACTCCGTCTGATCGCCTTCAACATGCAGCACCCTCCCTGTGTCACAAGGCCAGAAACATATAGGCAAAGACCAACAACAGGCACAGGAAGGGAGGAGGAGGAGGCATTGTCAGACTGAGCATCCCATGCATCGTCAAGGCCTGCAAGTGAGGGTCCCCCAAGGAAGGTGGGTCGTCCACGGTCCAGATGTTGAGAGGCATAGGGCCATGCACATCTCCCAGGTCACCTGGTCTGGCATCTTGCCTTCCTGGGCAACAGCATCAGCCTATTGACTTTCAGGCTCTCCCACATGGACTTGCTGGTCGCAGTGTGCCCAATGATGCCAAGTACTGTGGCCTGGACTCTGTTGACTCATACTGTAAGGCATCACATCTCCCGCTGTGAACTTTGGATTCCCCCCTTGTCGTACAGCACCAACTCACATTACACGCACAAGAGTCCTAAATAAATCTAACTAGCACAATATGCATTGATGTATTTGTATGTACGCAGATTCTAATACATTTGTGAGGTGAAATGTCTTCAAATGCCACAGTCTCCTGCAGACTCTAGCCATTCACACACTGGGATCTTAGTCCGGCTGTGGACACACATAGGTCACAAGATAGCCAAAACTACATACATGGATGGCAATACTCACCCGTGATGGTTACTAACTGCAGAAGATGGTGTTTGATTGAAATACTGCAATGACAGACAGTCATAGAAGGATGTTGGCCAGGTTCTCCTTCATCCTGCAATTATAGTCGTGCCAGAGTTTCTTGCAGTCAGTGACTGTTTTCTTGGCTTGTCCGACACTGTTGTTCTTGGCAACTATAAACTGCCCAATGGCTTCTTTTTTCCTCTAGGCAATTTTGAGGTGACAAATAGCTGATCCTGGTGCTCTGTCACCTCAGTGATCAAGATTTAATTTTCTTCCTCACTGAATTTGCACTTTCTCTTCCTCTGGGAGTCTGACTGCACATCCTGGCTAGTGCTGGGGTTGTTAGGATTGATGCCCTGGCTGCTGCTTTGGTCTTCTTGCTTCATGGCTGCTGTCTGTGAAGTTTACAAATGTTTTTCTTTCAAAAGCCTCATTTTTTCTATGCTTATTGACGCTTAACGAACAGAAAAGTGATGCAATGATGGTTAGCGTCACGTTGCATGCCGCTCACCAGTATTAAGTCCGTTTTGTGCCAGATGCATCAATTTCCTTTAAAACATCACATCTGTGGCAGCATATGTTTTTTTAACTGCCTGGTCCTTAAACCATGGTGTGCCATACCACAAATATGGCACATCCATGGCATTTAAAAATGACAGCGCAAATTATAAGTCATCTTGACTCATCGCTCACCCAACGCAGCACTGCACCACTTCTTGTAAATGAGGTTCTAAGTTCCTTTCAGCTAAGCAAATGTTATCATTCATCATAGAGTGCTGGAACTGTCTGGACTGAGGATGTGTGAAAAGAGGTCCTGCTCCTCAGTAGCATGTTGACAACAAACCACGATTCCCGGCATGTCACAAACTTTTACATAGCAATGGAGAGACGACAGCCATCTTCAATTTCCTGTATTTCTTCGCTTGCTGCTCACAATGCGATATGCAGGGAAATCATGATACAATGTTACTTCAGCCAGGACCGTGCTATATTGGTCTTGGATATCCCTTACCAAGACTTATTGCTGCTTAAGGATTTGCTTTGATGGGCATTATGAATACAAGAGATATTCTGAAAACTTGCCTTGAACTATTTTCTTAAATATTTATCTGAATTCTTAGAAGACTGCAGTGACTACTTGCTTTAAGGTTTCTGGTGACAGAACAGGAAAAATTATTAAGGTGGTCTAAATTATGTATATATGAATGTCACACAACAATTAGAGTTTTGGACCCCACATACAAATTGCTAAGAGCAGAGCATGACAAGTGTTGGACTTGGCCCTTTTTGGCAGGTTCACCCCTAACAGTTTTGCTTTTTTCTCTGAAATGGTGTTGGTGGTTTTAGGCCTCTGGGCACTTTAGCCCTGTAGTCCAGTGTAAAGTGCATGCTCTCTCTGTGCACATTAAGTAACGATGGCCTGCCCTTCCATAGGAATGGATTGGGGATTCCCTGATCAGTGTGTTCATGGTATGAGAGGACCAGAGTAGTCGAGTTTAGTATGTATGGAATGGTAATAATAAATGCTGTGCAATGGTTGGTACAGATTTATTATGACTAGTTGACAAATGCCACTTTTAGAAGTTGGCATTTCTGTGTGCAATATGTTGCCTTCCCGTTGTGAATTGCATGTCTGGTTTGTGAGTGACTGGGGCTGGGAGGTATGTGTTCCTCCAGGAGGGGCAGGGTGAGTCAGCACTAGGCTGAATGGGACATCTGCGCTGCGAGTAGTGGGAGGAGTAATCCACAGACTCTAAATAGGACTGTGCCCAGCCTGTACCATGCTGGCTCCGCCCCCTGTGGTGGGTCTGATCACCTAGCCCCCACCTAACAAATGGGAAGAGGAGCTTGGAGAACAAAGTGCTTCAAATCCCCCCTGAACCAGTTGCATCTGGTTCCCCCGTGCCCTGCACTAGAGACAAAGAGATTTTGTGGTATAAATATAGGGGCTGTGACCCCATGAAAGTGGTTCTGTTCTATGCTGGGGGCTTGCTCTTGAGGGGTCCCAGGAGAAACCGCCATGGGGGCTACCTCCCTTCTGTAGGGCCCTGTGTGCTGGCCTCCCTGGGCCCAGCTATGCCCCCTGAACCTGGAAATACTTTTGAGCTTGGACTCTCTGTCATTCTAGTGCCTTGTGAGCACTGTGCTTTATTCCTTTAATTGCCCAAGGAGGAGAACCTGGCATGCTCAGCGCTGAGCTGCTGTCTTTTTTTAGGGAATCCCCATTGTAGGATTCCCCCATGGTGCCAGGAAAGCGGGTGCTCACCCTGCATTGCGCCTGCCAAGCAGGAGCCCACCCCACATTATAGATATTTAAAATAGCGGGAGCCCACCCTGCATTGCGGATACTTCCAAACCAGAGCGGGAGCCCACCCCGTATTGGGGAGAAGTCACTGCCCCATTCCGTGCCAAGAACAAAAGGACCGCCACGATCGTCGAATGACAGGAAGTCAGGCGCTTGTGCCTGACTGTGGGCCGTACTGGTTGGTAGAATGAAAGAAGTTCCAGGGTCCCGACATTAGAGCGTCGAGGGCACCTGCTGCCGCCAAAGAGGCCTTGAGGACAGACGCCGCATTGAAGGAGTCCCGGCAGAGGGCTGCGTGCCCCAGAAGGAGGTGCCTGAGGCCCGGCGAGAGCCCACCCCACCTTCTTGGGAGCAGGAGGAGTGTGGCCAGAACAGGCAGTGCCTGTGCAGGATTTGAAGCGGGACTCTCGTAAGCAGAGAGAGCCCTACGTGTTGTGGTGCTAGCCAACAAAGATGCCACGGAGTCCCCCAGACTGCCGGTGAATGGGGCTGGCCTGGGGGAGCGAGAGTGAGGCACATTTCGGGTGCCTGGTTACCTGAGCAGCCCCGCAGGACAGCGGGCCGCTCCAACGTTGGGGGCAGTTGATGTGTAGGAGCCTCGGTGGTGGCTCAGTAGGCACAGGAGTGCCAGCCCTTAATCATGGCTGCGCCGCACCAGCGTGGACAGCTGCAACATGACCATATCTGTTTGTAGTGCCCCAGTGGGGAATGCCAGTGCCCCTCTTTAGTTCCTCAGTTGCACCGCTGTAGCGGGTAACTGCACCAATTGCACATTTTGTTTTAAAGAGTCCCCATGGGACCTAGGGCACAGTGAGTGCCAGTGGCCACATTTTTCATCCACAGCTGTACCAAAATTAGAGTAGGTGCATCGTTTATGCCAGTGCATTGCACACTTTTCATTATTGCTGCATTGGCAGCTGAGCCCTGACTTTGCTGGACATAGGGCATTGGAGCCCTATGGAAGGCCAGTTGGCCTGGGGTCCTCTATGTGATGGTGAAAGGGCGCAAGGCCCTAAGGTGATGTATGCACCTGGTAGTGGTGTACTGTGGTGCACTGCTGATTTAGGCCTAATGTGATATTGCATAATATGTTTATGCCTAATGAGATGCATAATGTGTTTTTATGCTTGTGATACCTAATGTGTAACTTATTTATGCTTAGGATGTGATGCATAATGTGTTTATACTGTTGAGGCCTAGTGCGTAATGTGTTTATGCTAAGGAGGTTTGGGGCTATTTTAGGATGGTGTCTAATGCTAATGTGACAATGCATGGGTATATATGGTACCAGTAGTTACTGGTTGTGTTTTGCATTTACTTACCTGATCTGATGGTTCTGACCGTGGCCCAATTGACCTGGTCCTGGATATAATCCCCTGGGAATATTGCCTAGTACCTGTTGGCACAGTGTACATTTGTAATTATGTTTCTAACGTGTTTTATAATAATACAAAGGCTATATATGATATACCCTTGTGTGGAGTTTCTTTTGTAGTGGGCCTAGTGTGTTGCTGCTGTGAGTGTGTGTTGCGCAAATGCTTTACACTTTGCCTCTGGGATAAGCCTGACTGCTCGTGCCAAGCTACCAAGGTGATGAGCAGGGGTTATCTTCAGCGTGTAACTCCCTTGCCCTGACTAGATTGGTGGTTTCTGCCTGGCTTTGGCGCAAGCCTTAGCCAACAAGAAATCCCATTTCTAACAACAAGATATCTGAAGAACATTTTGTTTTGCTAGGATTCAAATTGTCTTTTCAAAGGGAAATGGCAAAAGGTAGCCTGTAGATACTAGTACAGTTAAATGACTGCTTAAAATGTAATTACTTTATGATGGACAACAGAGAGAAAAATGTGGCAGCAGAAATAACACAAAAACACAGGAAAACATCTCATTCGGTCCAGACCTATAATTCGAGAACAATTTCTCAAGCAAGAGGAGAGGCTCCTGCCAGAACATCTGCACACCAAAATAGAGGGCAATAGTTGGAAAGTAATAGCCAGACAGTATCAGGCGATAAACATTGCTATAAAATGGACCCTTAAAATACTATCGAATTACATTTCCTTAGACAGATGTCACAGCTCAACTGGTTGTTCGTTGTAAAAAAAATCTGAAAAACAGAAAACTGCAGGAAATGCCAGTTCATTGATTATAAAAAACATTTACATCTTTTACAGAAGCTAAATATCTACGCAAACGTCTCCACCATCATATAGTAATTTGCTTTTACTGTAGCCTTTTTTGTTCTATTTTTAACTTAAATTACTCTGTCAATCTAAAACCTTTTGTTTATTGCCTACCCTTCTATTATTACAAAGGAAGATTACACATTCCTCCAGTCGTCCTGTACTATTCCGCTGAGTGTTTCTTTCCTGCTATTCTGATCACAACTTCACAAGTACCTGATTCATCAGCACCAAGGGACCCTCGCAGCGACAGTCACAAGTTTCTAGCCATGCACCTGAAGCCACCTGCAAAACAGTCTTAAGAGGCATTTCTCCATGCACAATACTGTCCATATTAGACCATTGTATTCATGGGGAGTGGTTCCTTATAAGGGCAATGGCACCCTTTAATATGTATTTTCTCCATGTCAGAATGTTTTCCCAGAGAAAAATATTTCTCCGACCACGCCAAATGTGTGGTTGTTTTCCCCTTTCCACCCTGCAAAGCATTTTGCTTCAAATCTTGATACAAGTCAATGTTCAAAAGTTTCCAATATTCTAATTTGTAGAAGAAAGTTTGTGAATATCAATAACTTTACAAGTCTATTGGTGTTCCCAAACTTTCCATGATAAGCAGCACAATGGAATGCTCACCTCGCACCCCTAATGTTGGATGTACTTGTGTACAATAGTACACAATAGTAGATTAACAATGCACATGAGTAAATAAGTATACACATTTAATGAGTACAGTGCGCACACACATATCGAGTAATTTGCAAGTGTAAATTAAACCCACAAAAGCAAATAGCTTTATGAATTTTGGCCCTCAGGCGACATTGCTAAAGAAATTAGTAAATGTGACCCTGGTGCTTAATTGCCTTCTATTGTGCATGCATTTACTCACTTCAGGAAGTCACAAAACGTTTTCAGGTTGCTGCTTGTAACTTGATAGAGTTGTAGCTTTCTTGGCATAATCATGAGCTTCTTTTTTAGTTCTTATGGAAAAATATTTTCCCAGTTGACACATGTTTGGTGATGTTCCCTTTCACTTCTCGATCTGACAAACGATTTTCCCCACCCATGACAAAATTAAATATCTAGCCATTTTCAGGGTGGGATGTTGATGAAAACACTTTATGACTAACCAAAAGCATGTAAGCCTTGGAATTTGCACAGGTTTTCCAGGGCATTTTCCACTGGATAGCCTACTTCCGTACCACCATAGCAGATTTAATTACAAAAAAATGAATTTATCAATGAGTTAGACCTGCATCCTTAGGGTGGTATTTCTCAGACTTTTTTTGTTGGCATTAGGACTCCGAGCACTTTACCACTGCTAACCAGTGTTAAACTGTATGTGCTTCTCCCCCAAACATGGTGACATTGGCGTTTACCTGATTGGCATAATTGATGCAGAGGCAAGTCCCTTGTAAAGTGGTATACCATATGCCCATGGCCTCTACTCCAAATGCTACTTGTGGGTCTGCCACACTAATAGTACCACCCACATATGTAGCCTTTCAAATATGTACCAGGCCTGCCACTGCAGTGCCTGTATTTGCAGTTTTCTGATACTTTGACTTGACATTTAAAACTACTTGCCAAGCCTTAAACTCCCCTTTTATTACATATGTCACCCATGACAAAATTAAATATCTAACCATTTTCAGGGTGGGATGTTGATGAAAACAGTTTATGACTAACCACAAGCATGTAAGCTTTGGAATTTGCACAGCTTTTACAGGGCATTTTCCACTGGATAGCCTACTTCCATACCACCATAGTAGATTTAATTACAGAGAAATCAAATTATCAATGAGTTAGACCTGCATCCTTAGGGTGGTCTTTCTCAGACTTTTTTTGTTGGCATTAGGACCCCGAGCACTTTACAACTGCTAACCAGTGTTAAACTGCATGTGCTTCTCCCCCAAACATGGTGACATTGGCGTTTACCTGATTGGCGTAATTGATGCAAAGGCAAGTCCCTTGTAAAGTGGTATACCATATGCCCATGGCCTCTACTCCAAATGCTACTTGTGGGTCTTCCACACTAATAGTACCACCCACATATGTAGCCTTTCAAATATGTACCAGGCCTGCCACTGCAGTGCCTGTATTTGCAGTTTTCTGATACTTTGACTTGACATTTAAAACTACTTGCCAAGCCTTAAACTCCCCTTTTATTACATATGTCTTCAATGACAAAATTGAATATCTAACCATTGTCAGGGTGGGATGTTGATGAAAACAGTTTATGACTAACCACAAGCATGTAAGCCTTGGAATTTGCACAGGTTTTCCAGGGCATTTTCCACTGGATAGCCTACTTCCATACCACCATAGTAGATTTAATTACAGCGAAATCAAATTATCAATGAGTTAGAACTGCATCCTTAGGGTGGTCTTTCTCAGACTTTTTTTTGTTGGCATTAGGACTCCGAGCACTTTACAACTGCTAACCAGTGTTAATCTGTATGTGCTTCTCCCCCAAACATGGTGACATTGGCGTTTACCTGATTGGCATAATTGATGCAGAGACAAGTCCCTTGTAAAGTGGTATACCATATGCCCAGGGCCTCTACTCCAAATGCTACTTGTGGGTCTGCCACACTAATAGTCCCACCCACATATGTAGCCTTTCAAATATGTACCAGGCCTGCCACTGCAGTGCCTGTATTTGCAGTTTTCTGATACTTTGACTTGACAATTAAAACTACTTGCCAATCCTTAAACTCCCCTTTTATTACATATGTCACCCCTAAGGTAGGCCCTAAGTAACACTAAGTGCAGGGAGCCACGTGAGTAAAAGGTAGCATGTCTGTGTTTAATATTTACATGTCCTGGTAGTGACAAACTCCCACATTCATGTTTCATTTCTGTGAGGCCTACCCCTCTGATAGGTTAGCATTGGGATTTAATTAATACACGTTTAAGCTGTAAATCCTGATCAAAGAGGATTAGCTTTTTCATGGTTCATATCTTTGGAATGGTAATGATAAATCCTCCTTACTGGTGAAGTTTGATTTAACAATACTGCTTTAAAAATGGCACTTATAGAAAGCTGACATTTGTGTGCACTTACTGATCTGTGTGCCTGCCAGTCTGTCTCCAATATACATCTGGGGTGGGTGACAGCTACACTTAATGCTATACTTTGTGAGTTTCCCCCTAGACAGCCACAACACAGGAAGGATAGGTGTGTCCATCTCATACATCTGCATTCGGATGGCATTGCCTGGGCAGGATTAGAAGATAGGAACTAATACTTCACTTGAGCAGGCATTGACCTATCCCCACACAAGAGACTGATTACCCCCATCGGAGAGCATGACAAACAAGACTGGGTTGAAGGGGATACTTGTACATTTCAGAGAGCTGCTTTGTAGTGAGCCCCACATCAAAGGCACTTTTGGATATAATGGATTGGGTCTCTGACCCCCTAAAATCACACACTACTGAACTGCTGTGACGCTTAAAGGACCCAACTGGACTTCTGATATGGAAGGACTGCTTTTCTGTTTGCTGCCCTGCTGCCTGCTGCTCTCAGCTGCTGAAGGAGAGCTGGACTCTGCCTTCACTCCAAGTGTTCAAAATGGGCTTGTTGGCTTGCTGCATGTTTCTTGAGACTAAAGGATACAGAGGCCCTACCCCTGCTCCTGTCGCTGGCTCCTTGGAAGTGGCCTAGATAACAGCTGTGGCCCGTGGAGGGAGTTACAGTTG
Source organism: Lissotriton helveticus (assembly GCF_964261635.1). Classification (NCBI taxonomy): domain Eukaryota; kingdom Metazoa; phylum Chordata; class Amphibia; order Caudata; family Salamandridae; genus Lissotriton; species Lissotriton helveticus. Next base: position 739,607,724 of record NC_136063.1, on the reverse strand, counting down.
GGCAGGAAGGCCGGGCGGGGTAGGGGCAGGGTGGGGGTGCTAAAAACAGAATATGGATAATTGGAGGTAAGTAAACAATTTAATAAATAAAACAAATTTTGTAGTGCGCCCTACATCCCAAAATGTGATCTAAGACTTTTGATCTAAGTTTACCTTTGTGAATAACCAAAATTAGTAAAGTTACACAAAAGTAACTTTTGTGATCCGGCCCCTAGTGAGTAGTTGAAGGCATGCAATTGAACAAAAGTAGGTGTAGGCATAGCCTAAAACAAGCTTTTTGACATATGTCTTATGCAGAAGAGTAATAATATTCTTAAACTTTCTTAGTATTTCTGATTAAACATTGCTGGGGTCTTTAAAGAAACCGCATAAGACACTACTGTTCCGACGTTTTCATTAGCAAAAATCATCCTATCAGATTAAAATCCAATTATGCAACAGCATTCAAACTGGTGACAATAAGGTCCACTTCAAATTCACACTGTAATTAAGCAGAGAGGTATTGTATTGTCAGTAAATACATACCCGATAGCATGTTTCCAGCAACCAGTGAATAGGGAAAGAGCATAAGTGGAATTGTTGGAATGGGTAAAGTAGAAAAGCAAAATGATTGTCTGCTGAAATGCATGTAGGCCACTGCCAAAACACTCTTTTTTATTGAAGTTAGGTACAAGAAACAAAAGACACGAATTGAAAGGTCCTACTGTCTCATAAACTACAGAAATGAATACACAGCATGAGATATATAATTCACAATACCGGCTTATGGCAGGAGTAAATTCACTTTCGATTCTGAAAACGTTCTACATTTAAAGGCAAATGAACTACATGTTTATTGGAATGATGATTTCCAGATGTATAGTTGGGGGATAATCAAAATACAAGCTTAGTAGAATTACTACTCCATCTCAAAAATATGATATTATATCCATAGAAAATGAATGAAAAGAAATATATATATAATATTTGGTCACTGAAATTAGAGACCCCTGGGGCATATTAGCAAGGGCCATACTGTCGCTTTAGCGGCACTTTTTGCCGCTAAAGCGGAAATATTTTTATCGCCCTATAAGCAAGCTGTCGCTAACAGCAGTTCGCGACAGCTTTTAGGCGATAGTGACCGGTTTGGGGCCCGCTTTGCATGTCTGCGATATTTATCGCTAATGACATGCAAAGTGGACGTACCCAAACTGTTAGCGACTGAAAGCAGTCGTTAAGACAGCTATCACCTACCAGCAAGGCAGGCAAAGCAATAAAAAAAATCATGCTAAGCACGATTATCGCTATAATCTAACGCCTGCTAAAAACATGACTTACCTGTTTATCCAATTGGAGGCGGATTTTCAGGTTAAGTCCCCATTGGCGTTAATTTCGCCGCTATCGCTGGATATTTTAGCACAATGGAGAAAAACTTTGCTAATGGCATGTTTTCTCCGCAAACATATCCAGCGATAGGCAGCCATAAAAAAGATGTAAAGTAGATTTAATTGCAGAGAAATCAAATTATCATTGAGTTAGTCCCACATCCTTAGGGTGGTCTTTCTCAGACTTTTTTTTGTTGGCATTCGCACTCCGAGCACTTTACAACTGCTAAGCAGTGTTAAACTGCATGTGCTTCTCCCCCAAACATGGTGACATTGGCGTTTACCTGATTGGCATAATTGATGCAGTGGCAAGTGCCTTGTAAAGTGGAATACCATATGCCCAGGGCCTCTACTCCAAATTCTACTTGTGGGTCTGTCACACTAATAGTACCACCCACATATGTAGCCTTTCAAATATGTACCAGGCCTGCCACTGCAGTGCCTGTATTTGCAGTTTTCTGATACTTTGACTTGACATTTAAAACTACTTGCCAAGCCTTAAACTCCCCTTTTATTACATATGTCACCCCTAAGGTAGGCCCTAAGTAACACTAAGTGCAGTGAGCCATGTAAGTAAAAGGTAGGATGACTGTATTTAATATTTACGTGACCTGGTAGTGACAAACCCCCAAATTCATGTTTCATTACTGTGAGGCCTACCCCTCTGTTAGGTTAGCATTGGGAATTAATTAATACACTTTTAAGCTGTAAATCCTGATCAAAGAGGAGTAGCTTTTTCATGTTTCATATCTTTGGAATGGTAATGATAAATCTTCCTTAATGGTGAAGTTTGATTTAACAATGCTGCTTTAAAAATGCCACTTATAGAAAGCTGACATTTTTGTGCCCTTACTGATCTGTGTGCCTGACAGTCTGTCTCCAATACACATCTGGGGTGGGTGACAGCTATACTTAGTGCTATACTTTGTGAGTTTCCCCCTAGACAGCCACAACACAGGGAGGATAGGTGTGTTCATCTCATACATCTGCATTCTGATGGCCTTGCCTGGGCAGGATTAGAAGATAGGAACTAATACTTCACTTGAGCAGGCATTGTCCTATCCCCACACAAGAGACTGATTACCCCCATCGGAGAGCATGACAAACAAGACTGGGTTGAAGCGGATACTTGTGCACTTCAGAGAGCTGCTTTGAAGTGAGCCCCATATCAAAGGCAGTTTTGGATATAAGGATTGGGTCTCTGACCCCCTACAATCACACACTACTGAACTGCTGTGACGCTTAAAGGACCCAACTGGACTGCTGATATGGAAGGACTGCTTTTCTGTTTGCTGCCCTGCTGCCTGCTGCTCTCAGCTGCTGAAGGAGAGCTGGACTCTGCCTTCACGCCAAGTGATCAAAATGGGCTTGTTGGCTTGCTGCATGTTGCTTGAGACTCAAGGATACAGAGTCCCTACCCCTGCTCCTGTGCCTGGCTCCTTGGAAGTGGCCCAGATATCAGCTGCGGCCCGTGGAGGGAGTTACAGTGGGGCAGGAAGGTGGGGCGGGGGAGGGGCCGGGTGGGGTGTGCTAAAAACCAGAATATGGATAATTGGAGGTAAGTAAACAATTTAATAAATAAAAAAAATTTGTAGCGCGCCCTACATCCCAAAATGCGATCTAAGACTTTTGATCTAAGTTTTGTCAATAACGAAAATTAGTAAAGTTACACAAATGTAAATTTTGTGATCCGGGCCCCTAGTGAGTAGTTGAAGGCATGAAATTGAGCAAAAGTAGGTGTAGGCATATCCTAAAACAAGCTTTTTGACATATGTCTTATGCAGAAGAGTAAAAATATTCTTAAACTTTCTTAGTCATTTCTGATTAAACATTGCTGGGCTCTTTAAAGAAACCGCATAAGACACTACTGTTCCGACGTTTTCATTAGCAAAAAATCATCCTATCAGATTAAAATCCAAATATGCAACAGCATTCAAACTGGTGATAATAAGGTCCACTTCACATTCACACTGTAATTAAGCAGAGAGGTATTGTATTGTCAGTAAATACATACCAGATAGCATGTTTCCAGCAACCAGTGAATAGGGAAGGAGCATAAGTGGAATTGTTGAAATGGGTAAAGTATAAAAGCAAATTGATTGTCTGCTGAAATGCATGTAGGCCACTGCCAAAAAACTCTTTTTTATTGAAGTCAGGTACAAGAAACAAAAGACAGGAATCGAAAGGTCCTACTGTCTCATAAACTACAGAAATGAATACAGAGCATGAGATATATAATTCACAAAGACCGGCTTATAGCAAGAGTAAATTCACTTTCGATTCTGAAAACGTTCTACATTTCAAGGCAAATGAAATACATGTTTATTGGAATGATGATTTTCAGATGTATAGTTGGGGGATAATCAAAATACAAGCTTAGTAGAATTACTGCTCCATCTAAAACATATGATATTATATCCATAGAAAATGAATGAAAAGAAATATATATATAATATTTGGTCCCTGAAATTAGAGACCCCTGGGGCATATTAGCAAGGGCCATATTGTCGCTTTAGCGGCACTTTTTGCCGCTAAAGCGGCAATATTTTTATCGCCCTATAAGCAAGCTGTCGCTAACAGCAGTTCGCGGCAGCTTTTAGGCGATAGCGACCAGTTTGGGGCCCGCTTTGCATGTCTGTGATATTTATCGCTAATGACATGCAAGGTGGACGTACCCAAACTGTTTGCGACTGAAAGCAGTCGTTAAGACAGCTATCACCTATCAGCAAGGCAGGCACAGCGATAAAAAAAAATCACGCTAAGCGAGATTATCGCTATAATCTAACGCCTGCTAAAAACATGACTTACCTGTTTATCCAATGGAAGGCAAATTTTCAGGTTAAGTCCCCATTGGCGTTAATTACGCCGCTATCACTGAATATTTTAGCACAATGGAGAAAAACTTTGCTAATAGCATGTTTTCTCCGCAAACATATCCAGCGATAGGCAGCCATAAAAAAATGGGGTAAGCGCATTTTGCAATAAATATCGCTATTCCTTGCTAATATGCCCCTTTATTCCTTGCTTGACAGACGATTCAGACACATTTTTCATCACCTTGCAGAACTATTGCGCAGTTGTACATTTGCAGTGTTAATTGGAAATCATGTAACTCTCCAGCACAGAATGGGCTCATTTACAAGACCCTTGCACCACCAGATTGTCACTTTTAATGATGCTCCAGCAGCGTACTCTGCAGATACATATCTATGGTGTCATGTAAAGCCAGCCTGCCTGGCTTTTCCTGGTGCTTATAGATCTGGTGTGAGGCTACAAAGCACCCAAGTCATTGCGTTGCCTTAAACTGCTATAGGGAGGCGTACCGTGGGCATTACTGAGGGTGTTCCCATTTAACACCCATGGCATTTGAAATGTTCCCAGATTTACAACAAGCTGTAAACCTTTGAATGTATCAAAAGTCTGTACCTCCCCGGTGGTGGCATAATGGGTATTTTGGTAAAGGAAGGTGTCCCTTCCTGCACAAAAACAACCTAATTTCAACACAGGCAACCTTGTACCAAGGCGTTGGCCTCAGGCAGCCATTTATGTGCCAGCGCAGTAAAAGAGGAAAGGAATCCATTGTGTCTCAGAGATACAGTACATTCCTGCCTTTTCTTTTGATGTAGGGCAACGCAGCAGGAAGGCTTGTAGCGCTGCCCTACACCAAAAATTAGTAAATTATCCCCTTAATATGTGAGTTGAATCAACAACTGAATAGATGAAAATAGCAACAGTAAAAGAAAAATAGGAATAGCACTATTACCACAGTGCACCATGCATATGCATGGCTGTTCTGCATAGCACACCTTAAAAGCTACTAATAGACATTAAATATAAATGCAGGTGCTTATACTGACCGGAGTTTTCAACATAGTTAGCACAACCATTCTCTCCATATAGAAACATTGCCTATTCTATTTTTAAATATTTTTCTGAAGACATTGGATACAGAATACACACCGTAATTCATTACAAAATGGGTTTCTTGGTGCACGCCTAGCTTTAGATGTTTGCAATATGGTAGCACCTTTGTATTTTTCTGTTGTATGGTAGTAGGGGCTTCTGATGGGACACAGTATCTGGTAACCACCTATGGTACTTCGCCGCTCTGCCTGTAACATCTATAGCAAACCGTTTCTACTGACTTCCAAGTGAGTTTTAGCATACCTCTCATTTAACAATTACTTTGACCATGTTGAGATCCTTGGACTCATCGTCATCCATCAAACAAGAACATTTGCTTCCAACATTTTTTATAGGATCACCCTCCATGGACACATTTGCAAACTTCCCAAAATTCGTTATCTCCAGTGATTTCAATGGACCATCCCAAATTTCTCATTCCTACCATTAACAGACTCTAAACTCCAGCAACCACATACTATACTACACACTTTTTTCTGATTTCATTTAGTCATCTTTTAAGCAGGGGTGTAACACAGACTCCTGCATCTCCTGAGGTGCAGTGGGACCCCCTATCCTTTTAGGGCCATCTAACTCATTAGGGGTCAACCATCAGCCGAAGTCCAATTAAAATATGTGAAAAAGGAGAGAATCAGGGGACCTTTTTAACATTCTGCAAGTGTGACCCATCATTTTGTGTTACGCCACTGCTATTAATAACTTGATATAGTCCACCCTTTCGGCTGACATCGGGGTGCAAAGCCAATGCTGTGACATGTAGGGGCAAATTTATGAAAAAGTGGTGCAATACAGCACAGCAAGTCACCTTGCTGATCTGCACAGCATCACTGGGAAACAGCAGGAAGGCACCGTATTTAAGGCATACAGCACATTCCTGAACTGTCACACAATGGGCTGCGTAGCATCAATGCAGGCACCCTTGCATCACAATGCCAGAGTGCCTGCAGTGCGTGAATTATTGTTTTTGTGTAGGAAGGGGCACCTTCCTGAACAAAAACAGTCACGTGAGGCATATTCCTCTTACTATGTGTGCATCAGAATGCAGCACACATAGAAAGAGGAAGTAACAAGGAGAAAGAAAGATATTCTAAGGAGGCGTAACTTTTGGTCTATTCCCAGGTTTACAAGGGCTTATAAATCAGAGAATGCGTCAAAAACCTGGGAGTTGCATATGAACACCCACGCAAAGCCCATGGAACACCTTCCCAGGGCTGAGTAATGCAACACAGCGATTTGTGCTGCGTTGCATTACTACAGATTTTTGGAGGCACTCAAAGCCACACAAAGTATCTTTGCATGGCTCCAAAAATCTGACTGAGAGGTTTGCATCACACATGAACCACATTGAGTGGTAGAACATGATGGAACCCTCTCATAAATATGCCCTGTAATGTTTCTGTTTTGCAATTTGTAGATGATGCATTCCAAATTAAGATAGCCTTGATTCTAATTGAAAATATTGTTGTGATTGGGTTACATGAATAATTTTGGCTAAAACTTGGTATTCTGAATTCATAAACTATTTATGAAGCAAACATTTGTACACCATTAATGTATTGTGTATATTGTTAAGAGGACAGGTGAAGAAATCAAGGGAACTGAAAGCAATAAGAAGTGCCTCTTTATGATGACCTTAGATGGGTTTCTTGCTTTGTAAAAGCCTGGGCTGAAATTGGGCTTCTGTCTTGACTTTATTGCTGCCTGACACTAGTAGAATTCCTTCTTGTTTTTGTTTTCTTGTAAACAGTTTTATTGGATTGTGCAATACATAGTACAAGATGGTCCAACAGAGCAAACAAACATTTGGATAGCTATCATAGCAGGTATGCAGCCCACAGGCCTGCAAGGACCATGGAAATAGTACAAGTATACATGAAAATGTACTCGCACAACAGCTAGACACAAACAAATCCAAACATTCAGTAGTAAACCTCAGCCCAACCCACACCACCAGGAATATCACACAAAAGCAGATCATAGTTGGTAGTGAGGAACATAGGGATGCTGCCTCCGTGGAGAAGCAAGAAGCTGTGTCATGTCCGGAGAAGGATCCTCTTTGTTGGATATGAGGTGGTAAGCAAGGGTTAGAAGAGGGTCTCAAGAGAGCTTCAGATCTAGGATCAAGGTGTAAGACCTGTGTGCCTTACAGTGGTCTTCCCCCAAACGTTTTGCCTTTGCCCTTCACTTTTTGCTGAAATTTGTTTTTATTTGTCTTAGCACTCTAAACAGTGCCAAAGTGCTTGCACTCTCTCTCCTAAACATGTTAACATTAACAATAGTTTAAAATTTATTGGCATTTTCAGTTAACTTATAAGTCCATTGTGGAGTCTGTAAATCATATACCCAGGGCCTGTAAATTAAATGCTACTAGTGGGCTTGCACCACTTATTGTGCCACCCACTTAAGTAGCCCCGTAAGACATGTACAAATGCCATTGCTGCCTGAATTAACTTTTAAACTGCCAGTTTAACTTGGCAATATAACTCCCTTGCCAAGCCTTAAACTCCCCTTTTATTGCATATGTCACCTCTAAGGTAGGCCCTACGTAGCCCATAAGGCAGCATGCATTGTAATCAAAAGACTGGACAAGTACTATAAGTTCTACATGTCCTGGTAGGGGAAAACTCCTAAATTCACTCTTCACTACTGTGAGGTCTGCCTGTTCCATAGAATAACATTGGGTTACCTCATTACATTTAATAAACGCTAACTTTTGATTGAAAACAGGTAAGGATTTCATGTTTGGTGTTTGAGAAATTGCAATTAAAAATCATTTTTAATGGTAAAGTCAGATTTTAGGGTACAATTTTGAAAATGCTATCTGCCCTACACTATTAGGGACTGCTAGGTACTTCAGAAGGCAGTTTTGAAGCGCCTGGAAGGACTGCTTTGCTGCCTGGAGGCTGCCTTTAACCCTCAGAGGCCTGCTGTGCTAATAGGGCCCCTTCTTCATCACGAGAAACCAGGACTATCTAGAGCGACTCCAAGGGATAGTTTGCTGGCATCTTGATCATAGTCTCAGTGACCTATAAGGCTCCCACCATCCCGAACCCACCTTCTGGACCCATCCTTAGTGGGTCATGAACCCCTGAGTGGTGCCCCTCAAATCCTGGCCCCTTGGTTGTGGTGTTAAAGGAGTCCATCCTGGCTATACAACAAAGATGTTGACTATCTACATGCTTTGTCGACCTCAAATCAGCTTCTGACATATTTCCCTGTGCCTATATCTGGACAAATTATCAGGATAGGGCCTTTCTTATACACTGTTAAACCTGATCATTGCCCTGTACAGTAACACATGAATAAAGGGTAAAAGTAGTCAACAGCAGCAGGTTTACATCTAAAATCCAAACCAAGAATGGCCTTCAGCAGTGGTGCATGTTGGCCCCTTGCTTATTTAACTTGGTTGATCTCGAGCGATACATGACACAAGAGGGGAATTTTTCACCAAGGCTAGCAACAGGTACAATAAGTCACTTGCAATATGCTGACAACTCTGTCATACAAGGTCAGACTCCCGTCAGTCTACAGAGGTCAATCAATTAATTGGTTAACTACATTGTGCAGCGTGGTCTTGAGTTAAATCTAGGAAAAATGAAGGTGATTTGCCTGGTTGACCCAAAGAGAAAATCTCCCAGCTGGTTCATGCATGGCAGTTGCATTAAAGTCATAACTTGCTGTAAATGTATTGGAGTTGTGATCGAGCGTCATCTGGCCTTCAAGCAGCATTTTCCTCTATGCGTGCCAAAGCCCCCAGCCTAACATTTGCATTCAGACAGCTGCATATAAAGCTCAGCTGCCCATTATATCAACATATATTTAAAGTAATGGCTGCACAGTTTCTATTGAATGTTTCATATGGCCTGGAAATCACCCATGGAAAAGAGGCAGCCTTATCAAACCTTCTTCAAGCAAATGTTTACAAACAAATCTTCCTTCTGCTACGGTCGGTCTTCCAAGCCAAAGTACATACGTAATAAACCCGGAACTGCAACAAATAAAAGCATTCGTAAAGTTATGTTGGAGCATTAGTGCCTCTGAAAAAGGCTGCTAGAACAACTTGTTCTGGCAGGAAATTAAGTCTCAGATGAGCAACAACCTAAATGACTCATATGGGAATGTGCTTCTTGATGTCATTCATCGGTCTGGGATTACAGGATGCCTGGAGCCTTCCTATGGAAAGAGCATGCTTCAATAGGCTAAGTAAAATCCTGGTCAAAGCTCTGTCACAAATGCAAGATTGGAATACATGAGCATCTCAATGCCTCGCCTTGACTGTCATCTCCTCATATCAGCACTTAAAGACCCGAGCTAACTTAACAAACCATTTTTCGTCCACATTCAAACACCAGTTTATCTCATTTTGTTTTGGACAGTAAGAAACAAAAGATCTCATCCTCTCATGAAAGAGTCCCCGAAAATGTCACCTATGCACTTAGAAACAGAAGTCAGTAATTCACATATTATGTGCTTGCTCAGCGCTCTTAAAACAAAGAAGAAAGCTACTTAAATCAACATTCCTACAACAGCACCCACACTTTTGTGGACAAGCATATGCATATGGCTGGTTCTAAAATTGGGTGGCATGGTAAGCAAAACAACAATGGATTCAACCCAATCTTTTGACTGGAGGTGAATTTTTGATGTGTTCTACAATCTGTGTATCATTTGTGTGCCTTTTGCTTTCTCGCCCTAAGTCTGCGAGTATGCCCAGACATGGGTCCTGGGATCACAGTGTCGCTGGACTCAAGCTAGCCTGGCTAATGAAGGGTGATACCCCAAAAACGGTCCTGGGATGCTTGTTTCCAGTCCACGAAGGACCTGGCCTGCAGTTCAGGCTGGACTGTTTCCATTGGGAGCAGGGTCAAGGCGGATTTGCATATGACTGGTTCCAAACTGGTGAGGCAGGGTGAGTAAAATAATTATGGTTTTAACCCAGACCTCTTGACTGGAGGTGAGTGTTAGTAAAGTTTCAACATTCAATCCATCATCTTGTTGTGTTTGCTATGGTTGCCCTAAGTGACCTTGGGTATGCCCAGACCTGTGTCCCTTGTTCACTGTGCCACTGGAGTCAAACTAGCCTGGATAATGAGGGGGTAATACCCAGAAACTGGTCCTAGGATGCTTCTTTCTGTTCCACAGTGGACCTGGCCTGGTAGTTTTGGCTGGACTGTCCTCATTGGTAGCAGGTAAGAGTGACTTGCAGATGACTGAGTCCAAACTGGGGTGACATGGTAAGCAAAGGAACGGTGGATTTCACATAGATCTCTTGACAAAGGGTGAGTGTTTGAAAAGTTTCAGCACTTCGTCCATCATCTTGTTGTCTTTGCTATTGGAGGAAACATATTCATACACACATATGTGGAAGCCTATGCGTCTTCCTAAACAGTCATTTATTTTATGTGGCTGGTGGATCCGCAAATACGCAGGTGGATCCTCAGAGCAGCTCCAATGAGAGGAATGCACCCACACCTCAGCCTCTGTTACCATAAGTCCTCACCCATGCACATATAACACTCCCTAACTAACGCATTTGGTTCCCGACTCTCTAAAGCGACAACTGGTATCCAGTGCTGAAGTGTGCAATTGTGATAGAAGCTATGTCATCTGCTGTGTCTCCTGACGAGAAAGAAAGGTATTCACAATCTTATGAAGAAGAAGGGGAGGATATGCTACGACTCAGAAAGGATCTTATGTGTGGAAGCATGTTTCAATTCCATGGAGGGAGAAGAAGGTGGGAGTCAAGATTGTTGAATTTAATCTATGGCAAGAATGTATCTCGTGGTACAGGAAACAAATACTTACATGTACCTTCTTCCTGCTGGAAGCATTTGAGAATCGTTCATCAACGGGCATATAACCAGATGATGAGAGAGAAAGCAGCTGGTGGCCCATCCACATTGTCCGGAACGCCTGGAGAAGGTTCTGGAGCTGTAGAAATGATAACCATTCCTAGTTGTTCACAGCACCTTGTAACCATGGTTACTCACTCTGGCAAAATGCCACATGCCTGTTTGGCTATACATCTCCTCTGTAGCTGCAATTATGTATGCAGCCAACAGCTACAAATGTTAAAACTTTCTTGTTCACCCTGTTTGCTGCTTCATTTTTTCGAAACACTGAGGCCAGTTGCTACTTTCAAATTCCCTCCCCATGCCCGTTTTACAACCTTGGCTATTTTTGACCCCCCCCCCAAAAAAAATATAACATTTGCCAATTCATAGTATGTAGGATTCCTAACTTTACTTCTCCTAAATGCCTTTTGTGAAAACCAAAAGTCATAAAGTTATGATTTTGTCTCAGATTACTTTTGTGAATAGGGCCCCATATCATTCCACTTTTAGATAGAGAGTGTAATGATCATGTCTAATACTAACTTCTTCATGAAAAATGATAGCAATAGTACTATATGTTTTACCAGAAAGTTAGTATTCTCAGTTTTGTGATTAAGTTCCATCTGCTCTGCATCATTGTAGCATTAAAATAACATACATGCCACTAGCTTGTCTCAGCAATTTGTCAAAAGACACACTTTTGCAGTCTGGTAATATTAAATAAATTAAACCCTCCAAATCTGTTTCTGTAGTTGAACTGTCTGAATAGTCTTCATATTCATGGTTTCATGAATAAGTAAGTCCCAACAAGTCATCAATATTTCCTCTTCTTCTAAAACAGCAACCATCACCAGTGAAAACGTCTGTGTATCCTCTTGAGAGTTTGGAGTAAACTGGACCGATACACCACATGTATCTACAAGGTATCAAATGCGTGTCTCCTAATGTGCTTTTGTTTTGTCACTACACAGATGTTGCAAAAAAAATACACACACAGTGCAGGACATAATGCCTTCTGTTGTCTCTGTTGAATTGCATCAACAACACATGGTAATACAAACAGAACATTTAGCACATTACTTACCAGAAGGGGTTGACAACTGGTAACCAACACAATTCTCTGTGAATCTCAATGCTTCTGTTTCTAAATAACTTCCTTCGTCTCTTTCATTTCCTTCTTTGCAACAACATCTCTGTACTGCTGTGAATGGTGCCCTTTTGGACAGAAAGAGCGTTTTTCATAATTTGGATACCGTCCTAATTGACGAGCATAAAGACTCCTTGATTACTTGTATTCTTTTACACACTTCGATCAGCTTTTACTCTGCTTTCATAAAATGCAACTAGATACAAATCAGACAATGTCCGAACTTGAAACAAAGCTACATATGATATACTTTCCTTAAACTCTGTACTACCAGTATTAATAAATGCTGCATCTAATCTCAAACCTAGCGATTTATGAATAGCAACAGCATATGCTAGAGAAACTGGAAACTGTTCCAGTCAAACATATAAACCTTTCACAAGAACGCAGTAGATTGTCCAATTTGCTTTGCCTTGTCCATTTCATCACATATGCTCATAAGTTATTCCACCTCATTCCATTAGGAAAATTAATAAAATCATCAACTTTTCCAAACCACCATTTAACAAACCTTCTTTAACATTTCAATTTGGCGCAAAATCAGTCCACTGTTTTTGCATACCTTTAAACATTTCTCCATCCTGCACTTCGTGAAACAGATTTCTCAAATAAATCCACTTTTCCTAGTAACTTTTCATTTAGCAATACAGTGACACCCTGCCACCCGAATGTATCTATTGCCTTCAGTTGCACAATTTCTTTTTATCCAATTCTAGCAATTCATTGTTGAAAGATTCACAAGCCTCCAGAATTGGCATTGGACACATAATATGTTTATCTTCTTGAATAAAAGTGAACATTAGTTCTGCTGCTGTCTTTATTGGTGGATAAACTGTTTTAAGATGACTTTCTATAACAGACCTTTCCTCTTTTGAAAGAACACCTACTTTAATATCATTTGCAATATTTCTATATTCATTGTCTGATGCGCCTCACGTATTCTTTGTATTGGAAATTCATTTCCAATGCTTCTCAAAGAATTCCTTTTTTCATTATGAAGAGGTGTTTTGATCACAGGTTCACCCTTCACAGGCATAAGTTGCAGTAGATCTCCAAAGACAATCAAATGCTTTACTCCAAATAGAGCATCTTAATCCACTCTCAAACTGCCTTGCATTGTCAAATACAAGAAGGCAAGCTTTGAAATTGAGACCATGCCCACCTCATCAATGATTAAGCGCTTCAAATTTTTTCACATTCTTGGCACTTCATGACAGGCTTCAGCACACCACATAATGTTTGGTATTTCAGTTTGTTGTCATGTTCCACAGGCAGCATCAGAGATGATGTAAAGTAATACCTTTGTTATTGTGTGCAGCTAGTCCAGTAGGTGCTGTAACCACACATGATAAACTACAGTCTGTAGTCTCCTACAGAAAAGCAGTATTAACTTCAATTAAGAAACGTTTACCAGTACCATCTTGACCTCTCACATACAACAGTATAGGCTTAAAGGTTGAACATGCACATTCTTTCTTGTCATGAAGCAATCAATGCTCACATGTAGCTCATCATTTAGTTGTCCAACTAAATCTATCAAATCCATAGTTTCCTCCCCTGCTTGCTCCATTGCAGTCTTCACCTCATGCACCATAAGATCAGCCTCAATTTGAATGGTTGGTTTTCCAAGTGGGTTTTGACTGTGAGGACCGGAACGTTGGCTACTTTGTGGACTCTCCTTAGCTACCTCAGCAGCAATTGTATCTTCCCGCTGAATTTCATCATTCAACATTTGCAAGTAATTTGGAAATGTGGAGCACTCAATGCAATCCTTTGCAGCTTTGAATGAGTCTTCATAGCAGTCAAACGTTCCTAGTAATTTTGTTTGTTTCACCAAGGTTTAAATAGCTAAAAAAGTGCCAACTAGAAAAAAACTCTTTTTACAGCAGTCTGGCAACTAAATTGTCTATAGTTAATTAGACTGGCCTTGCTATGTGGCACCAAACACCTATTGCAACCAACTACAGCAAACTTCCTTTATCTACATTTTCTGTTACATTGTTTCTGTATGTGTTGTACTGTAGTACTTCATATAGACAGACACTTCCTAGTTGTGTGCTCCATTTGGATAGTAAGTATCCAACATGTTTGTTTTCACAATGTCAGTACTATCTGGCTCAAACTATGCAAGATATTACATTTCTGGAAAAGATTTTAAAACTTGGTTTTGGGTTGATGCTAGGTCTGGGCTCACCCAAAGAATTCCTTATGACTTAGAAGACACTCTAGTTGAACTCAGCCAATCAAAGCATCTATGAAATCCAATTTCCCTGAGGAAAAGCATCTTCAATATAAAGCTGTATAATTTTTTTGTTATAGTCTTGCCATCTTTCCTCTCTGTCTTCCAAGATGTTGTTATGTATGAAGTAACAAAATGAGCAACAACTATAGAGTTGTCTGCCACAAATTGATATCAATATTGTAATTCTACATTTTCAAAATCACAGAATTATAGTAATTGATATATTTTGAAGCCTCTGTTCTCCTGAGGTTACATCTGTTTTTTGGTGATTTACATGTAAGTGTATGTCTCACTGCAGACATGAAACTGTTAATTTTTCTTTTGAAATAACAGGTCTTGAAAATCCAAAACTACATTTTGTATAAAAAATGTCCTTTTGCTCTGTACTTCCACAGACAGTACTTTCCACATCCATGTGATTAAAAATGCAGTTGCTTGCTGCTTTAGGCATTTTTCCTCAGTTTTCTTTTGGAATACTACATGTAATATAATCCTCTATGAAAGAAAGTACAGACTCATTTGTGCCTGTTTCAAACGTAGGTGCATATTTTACCCACATCATCATGTGAATATGAGGAGCCCCTCTTGCTTGGTACTCTTTTTGCCAATAGAAATAAGTAACTTCTCTAAGAAGTGGATTTCTGTTTTTTGCAGATGAAAGACAGCATACATTGAAATCTGTTGTTAAATTACCTGTAAACTTGTGCAAGATCCAATGAGCAATGTCCTCCTAGTGCTTCCAATTTGATGCCTTTTAAATGTTAAAGTTTGCTTCTCTCAACAGTCAGTCTTTTCACACCTGTGTTCCCTTTTTGTAGCTTTCCTACCTGTTTCTGTACCTCTCTTGCCTCTGTCTATAGCTTTGTTGCTTCTTTCTGTACTTATGTTGCTCTTTCTGCATCATTTTTGTCTCTTTCAGCACATTTGTTGCTTCTTTCTGCACTTATTCTCCTTCTTTCTGCACCCCTCCTGCCTCTTACTGTACTTGTCTTGCCTCTTTGTACACCTCTGTTGGTTCTTTCTGCACTGCTCTTGCTTCTTTATGAACCTCTTTTACAAATGTCTTCATCCCTCTTGCCTCTTTCTATACCCCTCTTTCTGCACCTCTCTTGCCTCTCTCTCCTCATCTGTTCCCTCTTTCTGCACCCCTTTTGCCTGTTTCTGCAACTCTCTTGCCTCTTTATAGAGTTCTCTTGCCTCCTTCTGCATCTCACCTGCCTCTTTCTGCACTTCTATTGCCTATTTCTACACCTCTCTTGCTTCCTTCTGCACCCCTGTTGTCTCTTTCTGCACCCCTGTTGTCTATTTCTGCACTCACCTTCCCACTTTCTATACCTCTCTTGCTTCTTTATGCACCTCTCTCGCTTCTTTCTATACCCTTCTTCCCTTTTTTGCACCCCTCTTGCCTCTTTCTGCTATTCTCTTGCCATTTTCTGGACCTCTCTTGCCTCTTTCTTCACCACACGTGTCTCTTCCTGCACTTCTCTTGCTTCTTTCCACACCTCTGTTGCTTCTTTCAGCAATTATCTTACCTCTGTCTGTACTTCTCCTGCTTGTTTATATACCTCTATTGTGTCTTTCTGCACCTCTGTTGCCTCTTTCTACACCTCACTTGCTTCTTTCTACAACCCTCTTGCCTATTTATGTGGCCCTTTTATCCCTTTCTGCACCTCTTTTGCATCTTTCTGCACCCTAGTTGCCTTTTCTGCACCTTTCCTGCCTGTTTCTGCATCTATTTTTCCTCTTTCTGCACCATTCCTGCCTCTTTCTGCACTTCTCTTGCATCTTTCTGCATACCTGTTCCCTCTTTTTGTAAGTCACTTGCTTCTTTCTGTACCTCTCTTGCCTCATACCGCACCTCACTTGCCTCTTTCTGCACTTCTCTTACTTCTTTCCACACCTCTGTTGCTTCTTTCAGCAATTCTCTTGCCTTTTCCTGCACTTCTCTTGCATGATTCTGCAACTCTCTTGCATCTTTCTGCACTCCTGTTCCCCCTTCTATACTTTTCCTGCTGGTTTCTGTACATCTCTTGCCTCTTTCTTCACCTCATTTGCCTCTTTCTGCACTTCTTTTGCTTCTTTCCACACCTCTGTTGCTTCTTTCAGCAATTCTCTTGCCTCTTCCTGCACTTCTCTTGCATTATTCTGCACCTCTCGCGTCTTTCTGCACCCCTGTTCCCTCTTTCTTCACTTTTCCTGCATGTTTCTGTACCTCCCTTGCCTCTTACTGCACTTCACTTGCCTCTTTCTGCACTTCTCTTACTTCTTTGCACACCTCAGTTGCTTCTTTCAGCAATTCTATTGCCTCTTCCTGTACTTCTCTTGCATGATTCTGTACCTCTCGTGCGTCTTTCTGCACCCCTGTTCCATCTTTCTGCACTGTTTCCTTCCTGTTACTGCACCTCTCTGGCCTCTTTCTTTACCTCACTTGCCTCTTTCTGCACTTCTCTTGGTTCTTTCCACAACTCTGTTGCTTCTTTCAGCAATTCTCTTGCCTCTTCCTGTACTTCTCTAGCATGATTCTGCACCTCTCTTGCGTCTTTCTGTACCTCTGTTGCCTCTTTCTTCACCTCACTTGCTTCTTTCTACACCCCTCTTACCTATTTTTGTGTACTTTCTTTCTCATTCTGAACCTCTATTGTTCCCTCTTTCTGCACTTTTCCTTCCTGTTACTGCACCTCTCTGGCCTCTTTCTTTACCTCACTTGCCTCTTTCTGCACTTCTCTTGCTTCTTTCCACAACTCTCGTTCCGCGACTTCGCAACATTTTGTGCTTGTTCGCATTCTCAAAATGCGTGTTCGCGAGATATTTCCCCCAAGCACTCAAAACAGCAATTGCGAACAGAGAAAAAGCATTGCGAACAAGCAATTCCATGCGTTCGTGGAATTTCTCCGCGTTCGCAAAGATTTTTTACCGTTTCAAGGAGATTTGCATAACGCGAATATGCAAATTCCGCCGACTCCTAGTTCTTTCTGCACTGCTCTTGCTTCTTTATGGACATCTTTAGTACATTTCTGCATCACTCTTGCCTCTTCCTGTACCCCTCTTCCCTCTTGCTGTACCTCTCTTGCCTCTGTCTGCACACCTGTTCCCTCTTTTTGTTCCCCTTTTTTTTATGTTTCTGCAACTCTCTTGCCCCTTTATGCAATTCTCTTGCCTCCTTCTGCACCTCACCTGCCTCTTTCTGCACTTCTATTGCCTATTTCTGCACCTCTCTTGCTTCCTTTTGCACCCTGTTGTCTTTATCTGCACCCCTGTTGTTTCTTTCTGTACCTGTCTTCCCTCTTCCTGTACCTCTCTTGCTTCTTTCTGAACTTCTCTTGCTTCTTTCCACAACTGTTGCTTCTTTCAGCAATTCTTTTGGCTCTTTCTATACTTCTCTTGCTTGTTTCTGCACCTCTCTTGCGTCTTGCTGCACCTCTGTTGCCTCTTTCTACACTTCACTTGATTCTTTCTGCACATCTCTTGCCTCTTTTTATACCCCTGCTATCACCCATCCAGCACCTTATACTTATCCAATCACTCAGTCAAAACCCATGCATTTATAAATTCACCATGCACTCTCCTTGCAGTACTCTACTCATCCAGTCACTACCCATGTAGTCATGCAATTACCCAGACACCGACACATGAACTGCTACAATCTCCTGAGCACTTCCCATGCAGACCTCTAACCACCTACACACTACTGATTCACTCCTCCAATTGCCCGTAGTACCCATGCACTCCAGAAATCCTCTGTCACTACCCATGCACTCCTCCAATCACCCAGCCAGCACTATGTACTTATCCAATCACTCTGCCAAAACCCAAGCAATTATAAAATCACTGTGCACTGTCCTTGCAGCACTCTAATCATATAGTAACTACACATGTACTCATGCAATGACCCAGACATTAACTCATGGGAAATACAGAGGAGGTCATACTAATCACAGGGGTACCCCAACGCATAGTGTTCCCTAGTGTATGTAGGTATTTTCACTGTATTCTAAGTGTCTTTTAGCATAGCACTGGCTCTAGGCCTGGTTAGTCAGAGTCAGTTACCACCAGTACCCATCAGCCAGAAGTTGGGGGCACAGGAGGACGTTCTGCTCTTCTGTTGGTTCTTTCTGCACATCTCTTGTTTCTGCCTGCACTTTTCTTTGTTTTTCTGGACTTCTGTTGCCTCTTCCTGCATTCGTCTTGCTTCTTTCTGTGCTTTTCTTCCTCTTTCTTCACATGTCCTACCTATGTAGGCATAGTTAGAAATTAGCATTTAAAAAACCTTTGAAATTCACTGAAAAAAACCATAGGTTTCCGGCATGTTATAGTTAGAAATTAACATTTAAAAACCTACGAAATTCACAAAAAAATAGGTTTCAGGGACGTTATAGTTAGACATTAGCATTTAAAAAACCTTAGAAATTCACTGAAAAAACCACAGGTTTCAGGGATGTTAAAGTTAGTTGGACATTTCACTCGTACAAAACCAGAGAAATTCGGCCGTTATAGTTAGTTCGGCTGACTATAACTCGCGCCCCCGTAATGCACAGCTGATGACGTCACATATTACATCATTCATGACATGGTCAGTGACATCACTGATGACATCACTAATGACATCTCAAATGACATCACTGATGACATCATCCACGTGATAATGTGATGCACCTCCTCATACCCTAATATAGCCTTTGATACACCCACTCTAAAATACAGACTACCATTTTTGAAACCATAGACACACCAATACCAGTTAGTACATACCCACTCACTAATTTCTAGATCTACACACATTCACCCATACAGTCACTCATACATGCAGTCAACGATCAATACAGTATTATCATATGTAGTCACATATCTATACAGACACTCACACACCACCATTCATCCATAGAGTTACTCACACACCTAGTCACTCATGCAAACAATCAATCACACTCCCATTTACTCACCTATACAGTTATACACACACCACCTCACTTATTCAAACATATACTAACACATACTTACACTCTTACACAATAACTAATACAAGCACACACTGATCCATACAGCCACTCTCACAATCACTCACTCTCACATAGTTATTTATACACTCCAACACTCACATATACTGCCTTTCACATATGCAGTTACTTACACATGTAGGACTGAGGCATCCATTTACTCACCAATACACCCATACACACACTCACCCACCCAAACAGCCCTTCACAGATGCACTCTTAAACCCATACACCCAGTGAATCATCCACTCACACATCTATGCACAGAGTCACACTACCCCACCCACCCACACAGACACTCAGGCAACCAATCAATAACCCATATAGATCCTCATTTAGCTACTCACTAACCCATACAACTGCTTTCACACCAACTGACAAACTAAACTGTGTGAATGTCTGTATCAGTCAATAACTCATGCATTCAGTAGGGCACATTTAATCATTCAATTATGCAGTCAGTCACGCACCTACTAAATCATCCATCCAGACACTTATACACCCACTCATTCTTCAATACACCTTGGCATATATATATAAAACATATTTAACCTTTATAGAAACACACAGTCACTGGATGATGTCATCAGTGATGTCATTTGAGATGTCATTAGTAATGTCATCAGTGATGTCCCTGACCATGTCATGAATGATGTAATATGTGACATCATCAGCAGTGCATCACGGGGGCACGAGTTATAGTTAGCTGAACTATAGTCTCAAAGTCTATGATGCATTTGGACTCAAGTTTGCAAAGTGCAAGTTCTCGATTGCCCCCCTCAAATTATTGTACACTGCATCTATCACACTTTCTTGAGTCCAATGGCCTGCTGAGAAATTCGCAAACAGGCTTTTGGCCGGGTCAGGGCACTGACACCGCCCTTCTGGCAGTCGTTGAGGAAGCCAGAAGCATTTTTGATTCGGGAGGATCAGTGGCAGTGATCCTCCTGGATCTCAGTGCGGCTTTTGACACTGTTAACCATCAAGTGTTAATTCAACGGCTGTCAGATGCAGGGGTAACAGGAATGGCTCTGAAATGGCTTAAGTCATTTCTTAATGACCGGACTTACCAAGTATGGGAAGGCAGAGCGCGATCAGCGCCAATCCCCCTCCATTGCGGTGTGCCACAAGGCTCATCCCTAAGCCCCACATTGTTTAATGTGTATATGGCCCCCTTGAAATGAAATGAAATGAAAAATTCCACTTGTATAGCGCATAACTACCCTGAGGCCTCGCAGCGCTGGAGACTGATTGCTGTGTACGACTGCGGGGCAGAGTTAGTACGCTTTTGAGAACAAGTACGTTTTTAAGTCTCTTCTAAATGACATCAGATTGTCATTTTGTCTGAGGGATAGAGGCAGGGAATTCCATGCTTTCGCCGCTGAACATGTGAATGAACAGCCACCCCAACAGGCTTTCTTGATTTTTGCCGTAGTTGCCAGATGCAAAGAAGCCGAACGAAGGGTTCTAGGCGGCACGTAAGGCGGTACTAGGGGGTACAGCACTGCCGGGCCAGTTTGATGAAACGATTTGTGCAAAATGCACATGGCTTTAAACAGTGATCTGGCAGCCACTGAGAGCCAATGAAGCTCTTTGAGGGCAGTTCTCGCTGACTGCCAGCGAGGGAGGTTAAACAGTAAGCGCGCGGCACAATTTTGGGTGACTTGAAGTTTTTTTGTCACTGTTGTCGGAGCCCCTAGATATAACACATTTCCATAATCCAGGCGAGAGAGTATCAGGGCCTGTACCATGACCCTTCTCGCCTGGAATGGAAGTAAGGGGAGCACTTTCCTGAGCATTTTCATTAGTCCCACGCATACAGAAGCTGTTTTAGTGGCTTGAACCGAAAAATCCAGTGCTCTGTCCAGCCAGATTCCTAAGCTCTTTATCTGGTCCTTTGGAGGAGGAGGAGTACCGAGACACGAAGGCCAGTTCAACGGCAGGGAGGTGGGAGAAGGGTTACCTAGTAGGAGGATCTCGGTCTTCTCCCCGTTGAGTTTAAGATGGGAGAGTTGCATCCACTCAGCAACAGCCTCCAGACAAGAGGCCAGGGTGTTAGACGAACCCTCCTTGTGGTCCAGGGAGACCACAAGTTGGGTATCGTCAGCGTAGGTGACAATCCGCACACCGAAAGGAAGGACTATCTTCTCTAGAGGCTGCATATAGACATTGAATAATGTGGGGCTCAGGGAGGAGCCCTGAGGAACCCCACAGCTGAGCGGATGCTTAGATGATACCACCTCGCCTTCAAATACCTGGAAAAAGCATTCCTCTAAAAAAGAGGTCAGCCACTTCAGGGCCGCGCCCGACACCCCCATGCCCTTCAAACGATGTAGTAGTGTGGCATGGTTAACAGTGTCGAACGCGGCACTGAGATCCAACAGTATGATGGCAGTTTTTCCACCTCGGTCCATTATTGCTCTGGCAGCCTCTGTGACCGCCAGGAGGGCGGTCTCAGTGCCATGCTGAGGGCGGAACCCTGTTTGGGAGACCTGTAGAAGTTTATTAGACTCCAAGTAGTCCCCCAAAATGTTGTTGATATATCTCTCCAACAACTTACTCATCCATGGCAGCAGCGAGATAGGACGGAAATTGGATAAGTTGCTAGAATCCAAATTCGGCTTTTTCAGCAAAGCCCTAACGAGCGCACACTTCCACGAACAAGGGACAGAGTTGGAGGTAATGGAGGTGTTCAAAACCTCAAGCATAGACGGGCGAATGGCGTCCATTGCCTTCACCAGGGTCCGGGGCGGGGCAGGGTCATTAGGGGATCCTGAGGTAACCTTCTGGACCAAAGAATCTAAAGCATTAGTGTCCAGGAGTGGAAACCTGACCAGAGAGCATGATATATGTAAGTCTGGGTCTGAGGCAGATGGGGAGAATATGCCATTGCCATTTATCGCAAGTTGGGAGTAGATGGCCTGAATCTTCTGAGAGAAGAAGGTGGCGAGTTCCTCACAGCGAGCCTGTAAACCCTCTGATGGTGGTCTTGGAGGATGTGGTGGCCACATTTGGTATCAAAATGGTGAGCTACGCTGATGATACTCAGCTGGTGGTTGCCCTATCCCAGCTGGCAAAAAGCCCAGACACGCTGCACTCCTGCATGTCCAAAGTCTATACCTGGATGTGTCAATCGGCTTTGAAGCTAAATGGCTCAAAGACCGAAATAATGCTCTTAGGGCACAAAGGAGCCTCACTTCCTCCGACTAGCTGGCCCAGTTGTTTGGGTGAGCTCCCGAATCCAAAGGAGGAGATTAAGAGTCTTGGGGTCTGGCTCGAGCAAGATCTCTCTTTCAGGACCCAGGCGAAAAAAACGGCGGGAGTGTGTTTCGGTCTTCTCCGCGCAGCTCGGAAAGTTCTGCCCCTCCTTCCACCGCAATCTAGAAAGCTGCTTATTCAGGGGTTGATCGTATCAAGACTAGATTATAGCAATGCTATTTTTCTTGGTGCGCCTGAAGCAACGCTCAATAAACTCCAGCAGATTCAAAATGCTGCCGCCCGGCTCCTCAAGAGCACCCCAGTGATGCGGTCAGCTAACCCTGCATTGAAGGCGCTGCATTGGCTCCCAGTGCGCGAAAGGGTCAAGTTTAAGTCCCTCTGTATTGCGCATAAAATTCTACAGGATAAGGGACCTCCCATCCTGAAGAATTTAGTCGTACCCTACAAAGCAAATAGAGCCCTACGCTCAGATCAGAAACATCTGCTTAGAACTCCCAAAGTCAAAAAGGCTCCAACGGGGGGGGGGGGGAGATTCTCAGTGAATATAGCGATTCTCTGGAACTCACTCCCCCTGAGTCTACGTTCGGAGACTTGTCTCCTCCGGTTTCGTAAACTCCTTAAAACGCACCTCTTTCCCAACTAATGCCTTTGTTCACGCTTAACTGCCTCCTTTTTTGTTGCTCTGGAATAAGCGCTGGGATGCTCTAGGGTAACTATGCGCTATATAAAACGCGAAATAATAATAAATAATAATAATAATAATAATAATAATAATAATAATAATCATAATCATAATAATCATAATCATAATCTACCACCACCATTCTGAGCTGTTTTTCATTCTGAAAGTGGTGAGCATAAAAATGACTTGCTACCGGATATTGTCGGTTGTTGTGTAGTATAGCCCTGTACAGATATATATATAAGAAGGCTCCAAGTTCTCACCAAAGCTAACACACTTACAAGCAGGTGCTTGGCTGCGAGAGGGTGAACTCGAGATAATATCTTCGCTCTGTGTTACCAGCACTCAATGGAGAGAGTTATCCATTTATTGGCTATACGATGCACACAGATGTGTTTTGGCAAACCTCTTTATCAATGTTGCAGCCGCCATTTTAGAACACCATTTTATACAATACTCTTGATTGGTTACCTACAATTCATCAAACTCAACAAAGGATTTATGAATTCCATTCAGCAGCCCTTCTACATGCACCATATTAGAACATGTCATTTTCAATACATAACAAATAACTAATCATCCTCATACACAATCATACATCGATTTGTCTCTTATTTAGGTGCTGTGAAGGACTTATTTTACAAATATGTCACTCCTGCCCCATCTAGGTTGAAAGCATCGTATCTCATAGTGCCCTGGATGGGGTAAATTAAATCAACCCTAGAATCTTTTGGCAAGGCGGAAGCAGTTACAATTCAAAATAGCATACTTAATTCATTCTAAACTTATATAATAACAATTAATGAGGATGAGCAGTGTTATTGTATACAAATGTAAATTCCAGATTCAGTAGAGAGCCCTTTATGGGCTTAAATTACAAAGGACCTTCAATATTTTATTGATACAGTTCTAATAAAACTTCTAAGATTACAACAATAACAAATCAGTTTGCAACCTACAAAGGTGGACACTCGTTTTTGTATACTTTTTACAAAACACCATACATGGCATACTCTGTGCTCATAAATATACCCCCAGCTCTTCTCCACTAGTCAATCCAGTTGGAGTCTTAGTCTGCATATCCATAATATACTTAGATTCTAGGCTGTGGAGTTTTAGTTCTCTATCTCCTCCGCTGACATCTCTGGGTACATGATCTGCACAGAATAAGTAAAGTAGATTCCGTTTGCTCCCATGCTGGGATTCAAAATGGCTAGCTACTGGGTAGCCAGTATCTTTATTAGTTATGGTTCTTAGGTGCTCTTGTATACAGACATTTGTGGGATGTATTGTACTACCCACGTATCTCTGTTGACAAAGACCCAACCAGGCAATTGTAAAGGTTGTTTTACAATTCAAGAATTTCATGATCTTCTTAGGCTCAACAAGACCAGAAATATCATATGTATGCCTTTCATTACTGTTGGTACAGGCTTTGCATCTCCCACATTGGAAGAAGCCTTTCGGCTCTTTCATTGATGATCTTCAGTGGTCTCGAGAGAGATGGCTTTCCACTAACTTGCATGGATCTAAATTTTGTAAATAATATTAAGGGAGAATCCGGAAGATCTTCACCAATGTTGGAATCCGATTTAATGATCTGCCAATTACTCCTTATGATTCTTCTTACCTTACTCACCCCACTCGAAAAATAAGAAATCATTCTGAAGATAATCTGAACAGCCTTATCTTTAGGATTATCCTTCAAAAGATCTTCCCTTTGCTGGGCTCTCCTTTTGGCTCTATTCAGTACGTCCCTCTGATAACCTCTCACCTCAAATCTTGTTATGCTATCATTGGCTCCCTTTTCAAAATCACTATCTCTCTAAATATTACTTTTGATACATAGCAGTTCACTATATGGAATGCTGTTTTTCAACTTGATAGGGTGACTCATGGTGGCATGTAATACAGAGTTACCTGCTCTTAAGTTCCTGTATAGGGCTGTACAAAACTTATTTTCACTAATAAATACTTGCAGATCCAAAAAGTTTGCCAATGTAGCACTGATCTTACCCTAGAACCTCAAATGAATCTCCATGTTATTCAGGGCTGCTATATAGGCATTTGTTGACTCCTCTGTATCTCTCCATAGGATGAATACATCATTGCTTTATCTGCCCCAACGCACTATACTATTGACCCACACAACATGGGTATCCGACCAGTCCACCCACTTCTTCCACAAAAGCACTAACAAGTTCGATTAGCTGGGGGAGGAGCAGGTGCCCATGGCCTTACCCTGTATTTGTTTGTACAGTTGCTACTGAAAGATGAAAATATTGTTATGCAGACACATATGTGTGTAGGTACATTGCTGTAGAAATGGCAAAGAACGTTGTCCCTTTCTATCTTGGCATGGATGGCACTGTGCTAATCCTATGCTGAAAGACTTTGATAGAAAGGCAGACATTGAAGGTGAGCAAATTTAGAGTGTCAGTGGTGTTGAGGGTGCTCTACACAGGAGCTGCTTTCCACCTAAACCTGAAAACTATCCAGAGTTTTTTGATTCATTTTTGCATAATTTATTCATCACATGAATGCCTTAAAGGGTTTTGTTTTGACATCTGCTGGGTGCTGCTTTGTGTATGGACAAAGCTATACCTCTCTGAAGAGCTGTAGGGAGAGCGAAATGTGTGCAGGGGTTGCTTTTATTCATTTCAGGTTGGCTTGGATGGTATTATACCAATCCAAATCTGTAATACTGTGCCTGGAGTGGTAAAAGGCGTTGGTCATTTTACAGCTCTGCATGGATAGCACTGTGCTAATCCTATGCTTAAAGACTTTTCTGTAGAAATGACAAAATACTTTGTCCCTTTCTATCTCGGCTTGTATGGCACTGTGCTAATCTTATGCTTAAACACCTTGATAGAAAAGCAGACTTTTGAGTTGATCAAATTTAGAGTGTTGCTGGTGTTGAGGGTGCTCTATGCAGGATCTGCTCTCCACCGAAACTTGAGAAGTACCCAGAGTTCTGCTTCTTTTTTGCATATCTATCTATGCTTCCCTATATATATATCTCGTGCAGGGAATTGCAGAGCTCAGATTGGCAGCCAACACTTCAACAGGAAGTGTTGGCAGCTATCATGGGACTCGGCTTCAGCTGATTTCCCCTCTAAAAATGGTTTAAAAGAAAAGGGGTCAGGGTAGGAATCCCCTGACCCCCAAAGTTGGTCATAGGGTCCAGGAGGGACCCCGCCAGCCCAAAAAAGCATTTTACAGCGCAATTGCCACATTGGTTAATTTGCAGGAAAACAATTAAAATCAAGTGCGGGCTCTGCACATGTTTTGAAAAGGGCCCTCGGGTGGGCCAGCTCCCTGTGGCATTTTATGAAAAAAGGAGGGGCACAGAAGTCCCCCTCCATGGCCTCTATAAACCTTGGGGACCACTACCTCCCAGGGCTATTGAAACATTGATAGGAGGGCCGCGCCGACCCCCAAGCCCCAGGGACTACCACCTCCCTAGCGCGAAAAGACACCCAATAAGTGGGGTTCGCGGACTCCAGGAACCCCAGGGACAAATACTTTAAAAACAATGAGAGCGGCCTGAGTACCACCATATCCCTGGGGTAGGCCAATATAAATCAAAGGAGGGGGCCATGCGGACCCCCTCCTGGAGCCAATAATGGCTTGCGGGACCATCACCCACTAGGGCTGGATCATGCTACCCCCCAAGTTGCTCATCCCCAGGACATAGCTGTTTACTTTAGTTTGGCGGAGCTCACCCCTCCTGCCAAGCTAAAGCAAGCACTTTATTTCCAGCAGGTGGGAACTGTCAAAGTGCTCCCACCTGCTGGAAGCGGAGGTTTCCTCTCTTTCAGTGCCAGCAGACATATGGGCGAGGAAAGAAGTTAAATAATTGCTCCTTCCATGCAGTAGCAGTGCTGGCTCCAGCAAGAGTTGGGGAGTCAGCTAAGACCACAGGGGCCTTGAGGCTCCCCTGCGGTCATAGAGAAAAAGATCAGAAGGAGGCAAGGAAAAGGACAGAAACTAGCAGACAGAGGCAGAATGAAGGTCAGCAACAAGCAGAAGAGGCAAAATAAAGGTGGGAAATGAGCAGAAAAGGTAACATAGTGATCAGAAGGGCCCAGAAAGAGACAGGCACAATAAAGGTCAGGAATGAGCATAAAGAGGCAGAATACAGGTCAGAAAAGTGCAGAACGGCAAAATAAAGGTGACAAAAGGTGCAGAAAGTGGCACAACAAAAGGTCAGCAACAAGCAGAAAGATGCAAAATAAAGGTAAAAACAAGCAGAAAGTGACAGAATAAAGGTCAGAAAAGAGCAGAAAGAGGTAGAATAATTGTCAACAATGAGCAGAAGGCAAAATAAGGTCAGATATGAGCAGAAAGAGGTAGAATAAAGTTGAGAAAAGTGCAGAAAGTGGCAGAATAAAGGTCAACAACTAGCAAATAGATGGAAAATAAATGTCAGAAATTAGCAGAAAGAGGCAAAATAAAGGTGAGGAACAAGCAGAAAGAGGCAGTATAAAAGTCAGCAATGAGCAAAAAGAGACAAAATAAAAGTGAGAAATGAGCAGAAAAAGGCAAAAGAAAGGTTAACAAGGAGCAGAAAAGGCAATATAATGATCATAGGAGAGCAGAAAGAGGCAGAATAAAGGTTAGCAATTAGTAAAAAATAAAAAGGCAAAATAAAGGTTGGTAATGTGCAGAAATAGGCAAAATAACAGTGAGAAATGAGCAGAAAGAGGCAACAGAAAGGTCAACAAGGAGCAGAAAGATGAAAAATAAAGGTGGGAAACAAGCAGAAACAGGCAGCATAAAGGTCGGAAACAAGCAGAAAGAGTCAGAATAAAGGTCAGCAATGAGCAAAAAGAGGCAAAATAAAGGTAAGAAACGAGCAGAAAAAGGCAGAAGAAAGGTTAGAAATTGACAGAAAAAAGGACAGGAACAAGCAGAAAGAATTAAAATAGAGGGAAAACAACAAGCAGAAAGAGGCAAAATAGAGATAAGAAACTAGCAGAGAGGCAGAAAAAAGGTCATAAATGAGCAGAAAGAGGCAAAATAAAGCTGAAAAGTGATCAGAAAGTGGCAGAATAAAGATGTGGCGGGGTCGTAGAAAGGGGTAGCAGACTGGTTCTGGATAGATGAGGCTTTATTTTTTAAAAAGTTCCTTTGCTGCCTGAAGTAAATCTTTCACGGGTATATACGGCTGGATCCATTGTAACTGGTGCCCTCTTGGGAGTCTCAGCGTTCTTGCTTTTCTCCCTTCGACGAATGGGTACTGCTCTTCGTTGGTTTCGTCACTGCCGGCATGCAGGAAAGAAATATATAACTGTCGTCAGGACACAATTCTTCCTTTGTAATGCCTGGGCGGAACCAGGGTGTGAAGGGGCACCGCTGCAAACATGTATGTACAACAAATCTAAATACACGATGTGGACGGTGGGCAGTTTGTGAGGAGAGAGTGTGAAAGGGATGACGGGAAGGAGGGGGTGGGAAAAGTTATATACAATGGGGACACAGGTAGTAGCAGGTTGGATGAGTTACGTTAGAGACGAGCCTCCCCGCCTCCCAACCCAGCCCGACACCCGCTGCCATACCTGCTTAAGCCACACTCCTCCGGGAGTGTGGCTCGGTGACTAGTGGGGACGTCAGCCTCCTGGCGCAGCAACTCCCTCTGGTAATTCACCATTTGTTCTCCTTCTCCGGTACGCTGCTTCTTTTTCGCTCGCTACTCGTTCTTCACTGCACACTGCAAACTCCTCCTGGGTGATGTCACACGCCGTCCTCTGGACTTCCTCCCTTTTGGACAATTTGATCGAACATGCGTCATCCGGGGGAATGTCTTCTTCAGCCGTGCACGCCCAATTAAGGGAACCTTCCCACATATCTTCGTCTTGCGCGGTCCATAGTGGCTGCTGATCCGTATTCCATTAGTTCTGATTTGGGGGGAGAGAGGGAGGGGGAGCAGAGTCAGCAACCCACCATTCCACAGACGGGGAAATCCCTTCTACCCGCCTAGTGTCTATGTTACAAAAGATTAGCACCTAGGAGAAAGAGGATAGAATAAAAGTGAGAAACAAGCAGAAAGAGACAGAATAAAGGTCAACAATGAGCAGAATGAGGCAAAATAAAGGTGAGGAACAAGCAGAAAGTGGCCGAATAAAGGTCAGAAGGGAGCAGAAAGAAACAAAGTAAGGGTGGGAAACGAGCAGTAAGAAGCAAAGTAATGATCATAAGGGAGCAGAAAGAGGCAGAAAAAGGTCTGAAAGGAGCAAAAAGAGGAAGAGTAAAGGTCAAAACTGTGCAGAAAGAGGCAAAATAACCGTGAAAAATGAGCAGAAAGAGTACGAATAAAGGTCCGCAACAAGCAGAAAGAGACAAAATAGTGGTAAGAAACGAGGAGGAAAAGGCAGGATAGGGGTGAGAAATTAGCTTAAAGAGGCACAATAAAGAGCAGAAACAAGCGGAAAGATGGACAATAAAAGTCAGCTATGAGCAGGGGGAGGCAAAATGGAGGTCAAATAAGCTGAGAGAGGCAAAATAGATGTCAGAAATGAGCAGAAAGAAGCAAAAAGAGGCAGAATAAAGGTCGGAAAAGAGCAGAAAAAGCATAATAAAGGTTAGAAACAAGCAGAAAGAGGCAAAATAGAGGCCTGTAGTGAGCAAAAAGAGGCAAAGTAAAGGTTTAGAAGTGAGCAGAAAAAGACAGAAAGTGAGGACAAAATGAGCAGAACCCACTTAGGCAACAATAGGGATTCTAGTCCCCTAACGACCCTCAACAGCCAAAGCGAGTTTATCCCTGTGCAGAGTGGTTGAGAAAGGGGGCAGGGCCTCCAATGATTTCTCAGGAATTCCACTGTGGGGTACTTACTTGTGGTTCTTGGACCCCATCAACTATCAGCAGCCGAAGGGAGTTCATTCCCCAACCAGTAGTGTGCCAGGAGACCCATTTGCAGAGTGGTTGAGAAAGAGTGCGGGGCTCTGGTGAGGTCTCAGCAATCACAATAATGCTAAAGAGTACTCCCAGATAGAGTTTAAGGTCTAGAGGAGGGAGAAAAAAACAACAGTAAAATACAAATACCTCTAGTCTGACCTGTATGATTTTTTCCAGTGATTAAATCACAAAATATTTCACAAAGGATGCAGTATATAGGAAAAGACTTTTATTTTATTTAAACATGTTATTTTTTACTTTTCCATTTTTTCTTTTTTTATCATATTTTATACATATTCATTTCTTTATATAAACAGATTTTATCAACATTTCATATGGACCAATTTGTGTGACATATATTTTATAAAAGAACTCTTTGTGATAAGAAGAACCCCATACGTCACCATGAATACATCTCACTCATTCCACCATACATACTTCTACACTCGCTACCCAACCTCTTAACAGACTAAGACTAACATATGAGACATAAATTCAACAAAAAGACTACTAAGGGTCCCCTATGGGTTTTACAAAGTCAAATATTCAGATTCTTTCACTTTTTGTTTATACATTTTTCATTCTCTTTATTTCTTTTCTTCTTTTTCTTTTTTTATTGTTGTGACTTTCTGTGTAGGGGTCTCAGATGGGTACGGCCTACGTACGTTTCGGTGATTGATATAAATTGATTCACCTTCCTCAGGGCCAACAAAAAACTAAACAACAAACAAATATGTACAGTCTATATTAAAAGCAGGGGGTTCTTTAGTATATGG
Organism: Lissotriton helveticus; assembly: GCF_964261635.1. Lineage (NCBI taxonomy): Eukaryota > Metazoa > Chordata > Amphibia > Caudata > Salamandridae > Lissotriton > Lissotriton helveticus. The sequence continues at coordinate 739,576,644 of NC_136063.1, read as the reverse complement.
AAAAGGAACATATTTTATTCAAAATTAGTTGCAATCCCTTTATAAGCATCCACATAATAATAAGTTCAATACATTTTTAAAATTTAATTTGTATGCCATAGTGTGGTGACCAGGCTCGAGCTGCGAGGCCTGTGCTACGACTATTTTAAGGTAGCCGGTGGCAGAGTTTAGAACACCCAGTGTTTTCTAGGATTTAGTGAGTATGTATGAAAAGAAATATATGAAAAAGTGTTTAGACCAGAACCTCAACCAGGATCAGAGTAGATGAAAGACCTAATGGTTGGAAGCATGCATCTCCTCACCCTGTGTTGTATCATTCAGAGTTGGATCTACTAGTACTAACTACAGGGACACAAAGAGTAGTATCTCAATGCTAGGAGAGTACCTTTATTCAGCTTCAGGGATACATTTTTCCATGGTCTTTTTGCGTGCTGCAAGACTATGGTACTCAGTGATGGCTAGCACCTATGAGTAGAAAACATTAACGAAGTTGAAGAGATATTCATGCTTGCAGAGAAAAAGAGAAAGGTATGTGGGGCATGCAGAAGTTTTACCTGTTTTAAAAGGGGGAATCCTACAGAGTATGAATACTAGAACTCTAGTAGGAATGCTTTTGACTTTTCTGTGTTTCGTATTTCATAGTAGCTCCGACTGAGTCAATCCAGCAAGAATGACCTGCAGGAATTAGTGTGAGCTTAGCGCATATGCAAAAAACGTCTAATTATCCATTAGCTGTTAATTCTCTAAGAGATATAACATTACCTTGCTTTCGTTGGGATATATAGCTGGACCGATTTGACCAGTTTCAGATGTTGTTAGAGCCAGTGTCTCTTCTTTTTTCTTTTCTATCTACAGAATTCTGCATCATACATCTGGACCTATGATGACAAATCCAGTAAAGCCGACCTATTAGAGGATTGTTGATGCGATGGGCCACAGGCGTATTGCTATACTTGATAGATACTATTCTCTTTTTAGTGCATCTAACATTGAGTCCATTAACGTACTAAGTCGTGCTACATATCCAAGCCCGTGTGGCAGGGTAAAATAGCTAAAAAGAGGAATTTATCAAGCTCCGTCTACTCGGTTTTATATATCGAGTTGAACAGTATTTGGACTATGCGCCCCGTAGATAAAACATGTAGCCATGATTTGTTTACATTGTCATTATATCTGATATGTGGACTACTCAGAGGTGTTACATATGTGCCAGTTCAAGTCGATATGGGTGTTGGCTCACAGCTACCTACGCCGTCTGTCGGTGAATTCCAGGCATATTGCAATAGCTACCCCATAATGCTTCGAATAGGCTGAATAATACCGGCTTAAAAGTGGTACTAAGCATAGGGAATTATCGCTTGTCTATATCTTGAACCAGGCAGTTGAGCCCTCACATTAAACAGCTGCCCGCACGTTCCTTTAGTTGTCTTACCTGATTTGGAGCAACAGCACGTCTAAGGGGAATCGTCCGGCTAGTTTTACCGCCACAACTTCAGCGGCGTTTGAAGAGCTTTATTTATAGTTCTCACGTTGCGCTCCGTACGTGGTTAATTAGTTATTCCCGGTTTGAGTTTTTGACGACATAGTGGTAGGACTACTGGAGATGATCTAATCGATAGAGACAAAAATAGGACTAATGTGGTGTTTCTACTTCTCTGGTCTTAAGATGGCGCCAGGAAAGATATAAATTGACTACAGATAAATAAATGTTAAATTTTACGGCTTAATTTGTAAAGTCGCTCTATTGCATATTTTTATGATGATCTCCAAAACACGTAGACACTATTTTTGGAATCTGCTCGAATATCATAAGTAGGTAGAGCAATTTTGAAATCTGAGGAATTTCTGGGGACAGTGAGAGACCAAAGACATCTATCACCATAATTCATTTTTATGCCTCTAAGCCGTCACTATCCAGGAAATTTCCTCATTGTGTCCATGTCTTACAGTATCTAAGTTATAAATCCAAAATGTTTCACGTTGTTTCCTCAGTTTGGTTGTGACTCTCCCAGGGACAGCATGAATACGTTCTAAAATAAGCCATCGGATATCTTTTTCTCTATGCCCATATTGGATGTAATGTGGCACCATAGGGGCATTCACCTTTCCTGTTCTCACTGCAGATTTATGCTCAGAAAGTCTGGTGCGCAGTTCTCTTGCTGTCTCTCTACATAGCCTACGCTGCAGGGACACATTATAAGACAGACTATGTTCGAGGTTTTGCAATTTTTCATTTCTTTCAGTTGGCCGGATTGGTTGCCATATGTCCATGTGCTGCCTGTGATGGCTTGGTCATATGCATGGCATGTGCCACATTTATGATTACCCTTAGGAAGTGGTTTCCCATCTATAGTTAGCTGGCGAGTTGTCTCATAATTTTTCCACCTGCTGTGGACCAGTTTGTCTCTGAGGTTTGGATTCCTCCTAAAAGCTACATTAGGTCTACTAAGTTCTTCAGTGTGGTCCTTGGTATTCAGAATCCTCCAGTTTTGATTGATTACTTGTCTGATTTTGTTGTTTAAAGTTGAGTGGTTCAGGACACACACCAGCTTTTGACTAGTGGTTTTAGGAGTTGGATTGAGTAAGGCATCCCTATTGTAATATTTGGCTCTTTTCATAGACTGGCTCGCCAGTCTATGAAAAGAGCCAAATATTACTGGTGTGTGTCCTGGTGACTGGTGTGTGTCCTGAACCACTCAACTTTTTATTTTTTATTTTTTATTTTTTTTATTTCCAAGACTTTTATTTATTATGCAGGTGATCAATAACACAGCTCAGTGCCTACAACCTTAAAGAAGGCGGGCAGTGTTGCAAACCAATACCTGCATATTATTGAAGAATTATGTGGCAGTATTGTAGTGTACACAGGAAGTCGCCTACAACCCCCACGGACCGGCAGCGTCAACTGTCACTTTGAGTCTTGGGTTTAGGGAACACAAACTTAAAACAATTTGGATCAGTCCGCTACCGCACTCCGTCCCTCCCTACAGTATTGCAAAATGCAGGCGAAAAGTGCCTATACAATGATCATATCTCAATATTCATCGCAGTTGCATTATTCCTTTAGGCTAAACATCATTCACTCATCCCCCTGTGCATTAAGGTATGTAGTCAGATATACCCAATAGTCTTTTGGCCTGGACCTAGCTGGTAGCATTTCTTCATATGTGCATAATGTGTCATGGCAGTAAGTCATATCACTAAGCCATTGCTTGACTGTTTGCACCTTTTTACTATCCCAGCACATGGAGACTCTGCGTTTGGCTAAGAGCAGGGCCACTGCACAGAATCTACGTGGCATTGACTTCATCTTCCCCAATAAGCCCACGAGACAACAGCGAATGGTGCACTCCAGAGGTATCCCCACCATTAATGACAGTTTAGTAGTAATTTCCAGCCAGTAAGCCTGAATCTTGGTACAGCGCCACGCTAAATGTATGAAATCACCATGTTGAAAGTAACAGCGTTTGCAGTGCGCGTCTTCTCTTAGACCATATCTATGCAGAGAGACTGGGGTATAGTATGCCTGGTGTAAATATTTAAAATAAATGATGCGTAAGTTGCCATTTGGCGTTAAAAGTGTAGTCAATGTGCAGGTAGTGTCCCAATCTTTGTCCGTTAGGGGGTCTTCCAATAGCAGGTTCCATCTTTTCCAAGCTTTCGCAGAGGTATGCCCTATCTCTGTTAGAGCTGATGCATAAAGTATGGATACTAAGTGAGATGTGTTAGGGGTCGTTAGGAGCAATTGTAATGTATCCAAGATGGGTGGTTCCTCTGGGAAGGTGTGATAGAGGTGCCGAATTGCCAATTTCAACCTATGGAACGTGAACTGAAAGAGCAAGGATGGGTTTTGTTTGTAGGCTAAATCAGGTTCTGTGAGGAAGGTTCCATCTTTATATAAATCCCCCATCGAGATCAGTCCTACCTGCGCCAGCAGGCCCATACCTACTGGTTCAGCTGTCACCGACAATGCCGGGTGATCATGCAGAGGAAGCGCTGGAGCGTAGAGTGGTAATTTATGGGCTAGCTTGCCTAACCTCTTCCATGCTGCGTTAGTAGTATCTATGGTGTTTATGTCCTTATTGTGGAGGGGCGGTCTGTCGTGTGTAAGGATGGCGTCGAGTGGAATTGGATCCGCATCACCCTCTTCAACAGCCACATGAGTCATATATGGGGTTCTATGAAGCAGAACGCTGCATACTGTGCCTGTGCTCAGACATAATATAGGAAGAAATCCGGGACCCCCCACCCCCCTTTGGCTGTTGGCAGCGTCAAGGTAGTCAGGTCGATGCGTGCTTGCCTGCCTGCCCAGATCAGTCTCAGGACCAGTGTGGTGATGCGCTTGAATACTTCTCTTGGCGGTTGTATGGGGATATTATTAAAGAGGTAAAGGAGTTTGGTACTACCATTTTAACAATCGCCGTGCGATCGGCTAAGGACAATGGGAGTTGAATCCATCTTTTAGTTTTGTCCTCGAGGTCCTCAATCGCTCTACCATAATTTGTCCTGATGACCACTTCGTGGTCTCTATGAAACCATATGCCCAGGTATCTTATGGGGTCTGTTTGCCATTCTAAGGGGTATTCTACTGCATGCGGTGTAGTGGTGTCTGTAAATGGGATAATCGAGGACTTCTCCCAGTTGATCTGCAATCCTGAGTACCCTCCAAATTTGATATATGTTCGCAAAAGGGGATCTAAATTACGTGGCAAGTCGCGAACATATAACAACATATCATCCGCATATAGTGAGATATGTAGGGGCCTATTTGGAAATTGTAGCGCGAGATGATGGTTCTTCTGCCTTACTATGCAGGCCAGAGGTTCCAGGGCTAGAGCAAATAAAAGGGGTGATAATGCACAGCCTTGCCTGGTCCCTCTTCCTATGTTAAAGGGTTCAGAGACATAGCCATTAATCCTGAATCTAGCGGTGGGTTTTGTGTATAATAGTTGGATCCATTGAATGTACATCAGTCGAAAGCCCATCCTGTGCAGTATGGTAATTAAGTAAGACCATTCAATATAGTCGAAGGCCCTGGCAGCATCTAACATCACTGCCACGGCCTTCGTAGTCGGGTCCAGATAATGCGAGACTGCAAATAGTGTTCTCGTATTATGCGCAGTGTTTCGGGAAGGTATAAAACCTGACTGGTCTGGAAGGACCAAGTTCGTCATGAGTGGTTGCAGTCACATTGCGAGTATTTTGGCGAGTATCTTTAAGTCTACATTTATCAGGGAGAGAGGGCGATAGGAATTACAGCTTTCCGGATCCTTGTCCGGTTTAAGGAGTGCTACTATCAGTGCCTCTCGGAGTGTAGTTGGTAGTATCTGAGCTTCATGTGCAGCCCCAAACATAGCAACCAATCGGGGTGCCAGGAGGTCTCTATATGTTTTGTAGAATTCACAAGTGAATCTATCTGGGCCAGGGCTTTTACCGTTGGGAAGAGATTGGATCACTTCCGTTACCTCCTCCACTGTGATTGGCAGTGATAGGTACTGCCTCTGAGCATCAGACAGCCAGGCAATGGCGATATCGTCTAGGTATTGAAGTGTTTCTTGTGGCGTCGCTATCGGCATTGACTGATACAGGTCTCCATAAGTCTGAACGAAGCATTCTAAAATGGTTGCGGGATCTGTATGTACTTGGTCATTGCTTCCTCTGATCTGTGTGACCGTATTGGGTATCCGGCCAGCACATATTTTGGTTGCTAGTACTCGCCCGAGTCGTCCACCCTCTCCATAGATTCGGGCAGTATGTCTTTTGCTCCGGTATTTAACCTCGTCTTCAGCGAATGATTGGTGTTCAGTTAGTGTGGTTCGTATTTCAGCAAGTGTGGCCGGGGTAGGCGTTGTCTCGTATTGACGTTCAAGTGTACTGAGGTTTGATTCACACCTAGTTAATTGTGCCCGGATATCTTTTAGTATCCCGGCTGTTGTGCTCATGCAGACACCACGTATTGTAGCTTTGAAAGCCTCCCATAAGAGGCCTGCATCCTTCGTGGATTTCTCGTTGAGTTGGAAGTATTCTCTAATTGCCGTCCCTATAGTGTTTGCATATATTGGGTCGGTCAATGCTGTAACGTTGAACCTCCAGCTACACGGGGGCGGTACATAGTTGGGAACATTCAGAGAAAGCTTAATGGGGTTGTGGTCTGAGAGGGTTTTGGGCATGTGTTTGATCGCTGTAGTCCATAATAGAAGAGTATTGAGACCCAGCCAGTAATCTATTCGCGACCAACATCCATGAGCGGCCGAAGTGTGGTCGCTTCTCTAATGTCTGGATGTCGGGCTCTCCATATGTCCGTGATACGTAAATCTAGCATCATGTCTAGTAGTTTGGAAGGAGCCTGTGTGTGATGTTCCGTTGTGTCCCCCGACCCATCTAGTTCGTCATCTAGTGCTAGGTTAAGGACACCTCCCCAGAGAATCGTTTGTTCGCCAGCTGAGTGTAGCTTCTGCCATATCTCATAATAGAAATCAGGCGCATCTGTATTTGGGCCGTATGTATTCACGAGTGTAAGTGGGTGTCCCCGCAATCTACCCTTCAGTATGATAAATCTGCCAAATGTGTCTAATAGTGTTGTGTCTATATTGAAATTCGTACCTTTCTTTACCAGGATTGATACCCCCCTGGAATATGAGGAATATCGTGAGTAGTGAGTGGATTCCGCCCACCTCCTACCCACCTGTGCAGTCGCATGGGGCGCCTCATGTGTCTCCTGAAACATAACAATATCTATGTGCCACCTGCACGTGAATATCTTGCGCATTTTTTGGGGATTTGTGTAACCTCTGATGTTCCAGGTGAGGAAAGTCAAGGGCCGTGTAGTCAAGGAAGCATCAGCCATCATAACATGCAGTACATAATCCAAATCAGATCGTGGTTTTCAAGGACCAATACAGTTCTGTCAGCACTATAATAACCTGTATAGGCACTTGTGAGATAGCAACAATTGTATATTAGAAGGGTATAGGCAGTGTATCTCAAGCAGACAAATCATAACTTAAAACAATTCCCGAAATGGTTCCCCTCCCACCCACAACAGCAGCCCAATCCTGCTGATGCCATACCCCAAATAAACAGTCTAACATCAAGAACATTTTGTTGGGATTTCCCATAGGGGGGTCCGCCTGGGCTACACATCTCCATTCGAAGAATCGGATGTGGACGGGTTATGTTAGTCATGAACAACTTTTGCATGATAAAACAATAAATCTCAACAAATCACAGTAATGAAGGACATTAGGAGCCATGGGGTAAAAGTAGGCAACATCTCCAGCTAGTTAGGAGATCATGCGACAGACAGCAGACCAACACATCTCCCAGTTAATGTTAATCCTAACTTAATCGGCATTGGTTTAGATTAATACAGTATCTACAGGAGTTACCGAGGTACGTTTGCGGTGATGGTAGTGTTTGGAACAAACATTCAATGTCTATTGAGTTTCCTCAAAGTCGCCGGTGCTCCCGCCTAGTCCCAGTGCATCTCGCAGCTGCACATATATCAGGAGCTCACAATCAGTCCCCAGATCTGTGCAGTCAGTGGTCAGGTCTCGGTGGCAGCCATAGAGCCGGTGCTTATATTGCAATGACAGTATCTAGGCGGTGAGAATGACTCACGTTCCCCCATTGTGTCCAAGCTGCCTCCGCATATTACCCAGAAAATCTAATATGCGATCTTCGCTGCTGTTCAGATCTGCAGGGAATCCGTGTAAATGTACCATTGCATTCTACATTTGTATGCAACTTACCAAGTGAGACCAGACTGGGAGTAAGCTAAGTCATCCTGGATTTCCAGTGCAATGCCTGAATGAAAGCCCCAACCGCACTTGTTACCAATCGTTGCAGCGACTTCTCAATGCTGCATTCCCCACTTCCCTCCTGGTTAATTTTAGCCCCTGTATGTTCTGGAGTTCAGTCTATGGCTAGTGGTGTGTACTGCTTTATCTCATAGTCCCTCCATTTTATTAATTATTCCCTCTGGCAAGTCTGATAGGGCAGCCAGTCGTCCAGACCAATCCAGCCCTGGTTTGTAACCGAAGCTCCGTACACTAGCGAGGCATACCAGTCTATTGAAATCTGTAATATGGACTTAACGCTCGTTAGGAGTTCATCGTGGCCCATAGCATATCTCACCTATCCAGGGAGGACCGTGGCATGTCAGTCTGTGTTGGTACCGAGCCATGGCATCCTTGTCAGTATATATCACGCAGAAACACCTCATTCCTTGTCGTTATCTTGGTCTTGCCTGTCTCTGGACCGGCGAGAGGTTGTGATAGTTTTGATATAGTCATTCGCCGCCTTGGGTGTTGTCAACACTGTTGATTTTCCTTCCCATGTCACCTTCAGTCGTGCAGGGTATAGCATGGCGTATTCCACCTTAAGGTCACGCAGTTTGGCTTTAGCTGCATTGAATTCTCTTCGTGCCTGTTGCACTGCCATTGTGTAGTCGGGGTAGAATTCCAAGCGGTTGTTTTGGAAGACGAGGTCTTTGCTCACACGAGCTAGGCGTAGTATCGTATCACGGTCCCTGGAATTTAAGATGCGTGCTACAATTGGCCTTGGCGGTGTTCCCGGTGGGGGCCGTGGTGCCAGGGTACGGTGAGCTCTCTCCACAATGAATACTGCTGATAGTGCTTCCTTGCCAAAGAGTGTCAAACATAGTTCCTCAACATAGGATTCCATTTTGCCTGTATTTGTGGATTCGGGCACACCCGTGATGCGCACGTTATTGCGTCTCGATCTCGCCTCCAAATCCTCTGCCTTTGATCGTATGACTTCAAGGATCACCTCAAAGCCAGTACATTTGGATGTGCTGGCATGTGCCTTGTCCTCCACCGCCGATATTCTGGTCTCCGCCTCGTCTAGTCTTTCGCCATGTCGATCCAGCTTTGTCGCCATACTATCCACTCGTGAAGTGAGGTGGTCCAATTTCCCGTTTATGTCCTGTAAGCTGGATTGAATAGCCTTGAGTATGGATTCCATCCCTTGCGTAACATCCACCGCTGTGTCCGTCTCTGCGTCTGATGGGGAGGTGGGCGCACGTGTCGTTTTGCGCTGTTCAAAATTGAGTTTTGGCTGTTGCTTGTCCGGTTTCCCCATGTTGGACTCTTGGCTTGGGTTGATTGCAGCTAGCAGATTTGGTATAGCGTAACACAAGAGGTGGATCGGTAGATCCGCTTTTGATAGGTACGCTGTTGCGATGTAGTGGTTCCAAATCCAGGTGTTCTACAGGGTTGCCCACTGGATCCTCAGTCTAATTGCATACAGTGGCACTGCGAGCAGTTGAGGCGTGGAGGCTGGGAAAAGATAAAGCCCTACCCAGCGGGTCGCTATTGGCCGGGACCCTTCTAATAGTCGCTGGGGCGTCTTCGCAGCGATGCCTGGGCTATAGGTGTTCTTTTTCAGAAGATATAGGGGCGCATTTAAAGTGGGGATCAATTGAGAGGCAAATATATCGTGCTCACCTCCTCATTCCATTCCACAGGGGCCCCAGCCACAGTGTCGGCGTCGATGGTTCTCTTCCGCCTATATGAGAATGATTATCGCGGGAAGACGTGTAACTGGCATTGCCTCCGCCAGCCATGTCGTATTTATCACTGTGTCCCCGATTTCTATGGCTTGGGGAAGATCACCAAGATATTTCAGCGAAGGGCTGAGTGATGTGTGTTGTCCTCCGCTATATTTATTGGTCCCTCAGTGTCTACTAGCATAGCTGGGTATCAAATACGCGGGTCCCCGGCAGTTATGAGTCGCTGATATGGGCGCCGCCATCTTGTCGTCACTTTCACGCCGTTAGTTAGTAGTGCAAGCGCTGTAGATTGTCTTTCGAGGCGTTTGTTCGCAGTCATTTCATATTTCTCCCATACGCGGCAAAGCACAGGTCGATCTAGAAAGCAGTTTACCAATGCCTAGCAAGTGTCTAAGCTGGCAACACGTAGTATGAAGTCCATGTCTGGGGTCGCTATTGTAGCTGTCATTCCCTTCAAAGTCTCCCGCCGTAGTTCAGGGGACTTGCAAATAATAGTCTGTCTGTTGGGAGAGGCTGCGGCTGGGAGTCAGATTCGGGATGAGTGTTCCGGTGGTATCGGCAACGTCTCATAGTGCAGCCTCACAGCGCGGGGTGATCGGCAGCGCAATGTAATGGGCAGCGACGGTCGCCATCTTACCCGGTTCCAGCCGGCCACCCTGCCAGACTTTTGGAGAAGATGTCTTCATGCGCGTTGTTTTCCCCGGTCCACAAACACGTCCGTTAAGTGCTCGGTATCATCTACTTTCTGGTGGTGGTATTTGCCATCGAGGGCGGTTGCTATTAACGGGTCATATTTAGCGTTTTCTAACCCGTCCGGCGGAGCCGCCAAATTAGCTAGCCATCCCGCAGTGCGCCCTCAAGCGCCCCCCCTGAACCACTCAACTTTAAACAACTTCTAACCAGGAAGTGTTGGCATTCATCTTGTGCTAGGTAGACCGAGACACAAAAGAAGCAGAGCTCACAGCCCACACAGCTGTCACAGCCCACACAGCTCTCACAGTCCACACAGCCCTCACAGCCCTCACAGCCCACACAGCCCTCACAGCCCACACAGCTCCCACAGCCCACACAGCTCTCACAGCTCACACGGCTCTCACAGCCCACACAGCTCTCACAGCCCACACAGCTCTCACAGCCCATACAGCTCTCACAGCCCGCACAGCTCTCACAGCCCATGCAGCTCTCACAGCTCTCACAGCCCACACAGCCCACACACTCTTAGCCCACACAGCTCTCACAACTCACACAGCCCTCACAGCCCACACAGCTCACATCCCACACAGCTCTCACAGCTCTCACAGCCCATACAGCTCTCACAGCTCACACAGCTCTCACAGCCCACACAGCTCTCACAGCCCACACAGCCCTCGCAGCCCACACAGCTCTCACAGCCCACACAGCTCTCACAGCCCACACAGCCCACACAGCTCTCACAGCCCACACAGCTCTCACAGCCCACCCAGCTCTCACAGCCCACACAGCTCTCACAGCCCACACAGCTCTCACAGCCCACACAGCTCTCACAGCTCACACAGCTCTCACAGCCCACACAGCTCTCACAGCTCACACAGCTCTCACAGGCCTCACAGCCCTCACAGTCCACACAGCCCTCACAGCCCTCACAGCCCACACAGCTCTCACAGCCCACACAGCTCTCACAGCCCACACAGCCCTCAAAGCTCTCACAGCCCACACAGCTCTCACAGCTCTCACAGCCCACACAGCTCTCACAGCCCACACAGCTCTCACAGCTCACACAGCCCTCACAGCCCACACAGCTCACATCCCACACAGCTCTCACAGCTCTCACAGCCCATACAGCTCTCACAGCCCACTCAGCTCTCACAGCCCACACAGCTCTCACAGCTCTCACAGCCCACATAGCCCACACAGCTCTCACAGCCCACACAGCTCTCACAGCTCAAACAGCCCACACACCTCACATCCCACACAGCTCTCACAGCTCTCACAGCCCACACAGCTCTCACAGCCCACACAGCTCTCACAGCCCACACAGCTCTCACAGCTCAAACAGCCCACACACCTCACATCCCACACAGCTCTCACAGCTCTCACAGCCCACACAGCTCTCACAGCCCACACAGCTCTCACAGCCCACACAGCTCTCACAGGCCTCACAGCCCTCACAGCCCTCACAGCCCAAACAGCCCTCACAGCCCTCACAGCCCACACAGCTCTCACAGCCCACACAGCTCTCACAGCCCACACAGCCCACACAGCTCTCACAGCCCACACAGCTCTCCCAGCCCACACAGCTCTCACAGCTCTCACAGCCCACACAGCTCACACCCTCACAGCCCACACAGCTCTCACAGCCCACACAGCTTTCACAGCTCACACAGCTATCACAGCCCACACAGCCCACACAGCTCTGGCAAAGATAATACTAGCAGCGAACAAGCACTGGCAAAGACAATATTGGCAACAAACAAACAGTGGCAAAGACAATAACGGCAGCAAACAAATACTGGCAAAGACAATAACGGCAGCAAAGAAACACAGGCAAAGGCAATACCAGCAGCGAACAAACACTGGCAAAGATAATACAATCAGGGGGGCAGGGGCACGAAAAACGGCACAATCAGGGGACAGAAGGCCCGACAAACGGCACAATGAGGGGGCAGAAGGCAAGAAAAAATGGCACAATTAGTGGGCAGAAAGCAACAAATACGGCACAATCAGGGAGCAGAAGGCAAGAAATACGGCACAATCAGGGTGCAGAAGGCAAGAAATATGGCACAATCAGGGTGCAGAAGGCAAGAAATACGGCACAATCAGGGGTGCAGAAGCCAAGAAATATGGCACACTCAGGGGGGCAGAAGCAAGAAATATGGCACAATCAGGGGGGCAGAAGCAAGAAATACGGCACAATCAGAGAGCATCTTGCTCCGGTCCAAAAATCGGATCCCTAGGGCTGCTCAGGTGGTCCCACAAGGATATTAACATATTTAAATGTGGGGAGGAGCTACGTCAGCAAACAAGATGGCTGCTTAGGCTCCTGGCTCCGCCGACCTCCTTACCACGCCATAATATCCTGGACACTAGCCTTTGTGTGCATGAACTGTTCTGCACTCCGATGGTGAAATCCGGAAACTTTTATCGCCTGGTTTGACGAAGTTCCATCGAGTTGAAGATTGTGGCCTACTCCAGTGGTGAAGCCGGGGCCTCGAGTGCTTTCACAGCGGGCTGCAGTGCAACAACATCGGCCGAGAGACCCAGGCTGGGTCCGGTCAATTGGTGTGGAGGCTTTGTTTAAGCCCGAATTTGGCGGTGATCATTTCTATTGCTCAGCATCGATGGAGGAGTGACTCTGCTAGCTTTTGGCTGTGGATGGGGGTCCCCGTCCCGCTGACCCGGTATTCGGCCTGCCGGGGTTCGATCGGTCGGGGTCTCCGGCCTGCGGCCTTAACCGGGTTGATCGTGGCTGTGAATAAAGACTGGTTGCCCTCTGCATCTGAATGTTCGTGATCCTGTTGACCGTGGCTGCGAATAACACTGTTCACCCTCTGCATCTGAACATTCGTGATCCTGCTTGTCCCCCCTGAGGATACCAGATTCACCCCGGGAGGTGATCGTGATTGGTGTCGGGTGTGAAAATATGGATCGTATGGTGCTTGGGCCATCGCTGAGGTCAATATTGGCAGAAATTAGGGCGTTTCATTCACATGTGGATGTCTTATTGTGCAAATTGGACACGCGCCTATCTGAGATGATCCTGATGGAACGGGACCCAGCCCTACTGATGAAACAGCAATCTGCAGCCAGTCAAACTGTGGCCATTTTGACTCCGTGCGAGAACCCTGTGAGGAAGCAAGTATTGGACCCATCGGATGGTGCCCCGGAGGACAGTGTTCCCGAGGTCGTTAGTGTATTGCCGAACCTTCCACCACTATCGACTTTGGAGGTATCGAAAAGCGTTCCCCTCCCGGAGACTTTTGTTTTTGACTTTCTATCCAATTTGTGGTCGTCTTCTCCTTTCTTGGTGATTTTACGACTCCTGGGCAAGATACATTGTGACTGTCCATCTAGGAGGGAGAGTTCTTCGGCGTCTGAGGCTCTTGTGGATTCTTTGTCTCCGAGTTGCCATATATTGATTTTTGATGACTCCCTTCTTCCTTCTTACTCCTTTGTGTGCTTTTGGGTCTCGCTGGGGGGGGGTTCGTGTGCTGGTTCGGAAGGGCCAGGGTTAAGATTAACTAAGTCGGGACGGGTTGGAGTGGCTTCTACGGGTGTTCGAATTGCAACAGTTTGATCTAAAAGGCTGGGCTGTGTATTACGATGCCTCCTAAATTTTTTCTATAAGTGTTGTCATACGTTGATCTTTTAGTGATAGGGGGTGTCTGTTTCAGGCGGGGGGTCTAAAGGGGCTGTGAGCCCAAATTGATAAGCCCTCCTCCATTCTTTTTCCTACTTTTAGGGTTTTAGTTATTAGGGGCGACAGGCACGCTGCTAGTGGGGTTTGGCTGTAGCCATTTGCAGGGTGGGGGTTGGAAGTTTTTTTTTTATTTTGCCTTTTTTTTTATTTCTATGGCCTTTTTCTTTCCTTCCCTTTCTTTCCTTAAAGAATCAGTATAGTCTGCGAATCATTCGGATTTTTAACGCGTACTTTTATTTAGTGCTTATGCTTTGATGATATCCTGATTCCCGGGTGGGCAGGCCCTGAGGACTGGCTCTCAACATTGCATGTATATTGTATTGTCGTTCGCACCGATCCATATGCTTTGGCGCTAATGTTCCATTATAGCGGTTCTTACATGCATATCCTGTCTCTTGTCCTGTCCCCCATATTCTACTGTTTGATTGTATGACACCTGATCCTTCCTTAAATAATATAAAATGGAACCTCTGTCTCATCCTGGAACTCAGTTGTGCATTCTAATACAAGTTCTATCTTGAATCGCTGCCGATCTCAGGGTTGTCGGCTGATGAGCTGTGTTGTACTGTGATATAGGGGGTCTTAATTTGGTTAGCGGCCGGCCCCTGCGGTTGTACGCCCATGCTTGTATTTTATTGAATGCTACAATAAAGGTTTTTAAAATAAAAAAACATATTTAAACGTTATCCGCTAATAGAATTAGCATTTTAAAAACCTTGTAAATTCACTGAAAAAAAATAGGTTTCAGGCCTTGTTTAGTTAGGAATTAGCATTTAAAAAACCTTGCAAATTCACAGAAAAAAACATAGGTTTCAGGCCTTATATAGTTAGGAATTAGCATTTAAAAAACCTTTGAAATTCAGTGAAAAAACCATAGGTTTCAGGCCTTATATAGTTAGGTATTAGCATTTAAAAAACCTTGCAAATTCACTGAAAATAACATAGGTTTCAGGCCTTATATAGTTTGGAATTCGCATTTAAAAAACCTTTGAAATTCACTGAAAAAACATAGGTTTCAGTCCTTATATAGTTAGGAATTAGCATTTAAAAAAACTTGCAAATTCACTGAAAAAACCATAGGCTTCAGGTCATATATAGTTAGGAATTAGCATTTAAAAAACCATTGAAATTGCTCCTATATAGTTAGTTGTACTAACTATATTTCGCGCAACCGCAATCCACTGCTGCTGATGTCACATATTACATCACTGATGACATCTCAAATGACATCACTGATGACATCACTGATGACATCATCCAGTGACTGTGTGTTTCTGTAAAGTTTAAATATGTTTTACATATTGAAGAATGAGTGGATGTATAGGTGTCTGGATGAAAGATTTAGTAGGTACATGACTGAATGTATGAGTGAGTGATTAAATGTGTTACTGAATGCATGGGTTAGTGACTAAACTGTCTGAATGTTTGCATCAGTATGCCTGTTGTTGTGTAAGCAACTGCATGTGTTGATCAGTAGCTCAATGAGTGGCTATATGTGTTATTGATTGTTTGCCCAAGTATTTGTATGGGAGACTGAGTGTGTGTGTGGGTAGCTGGCATATATAAATGACTTTACATAAGAGCCACTGATTGTGCGAGTGGCTGTATGGATCATTGTGTACTTGTATCAGTAATTGTATAACAAAATAAGTATGTGTTAGTATATGTTTGAATAAGTAAGGTGTTGTGTGTATAACTGTATAGTTAAGGAAATGAAAGTGTGATTGATTCTTTGAATGACCGACTAGATGTGTGAGTAACTCAATGGATGAGTGGCAGAGTGTGAGTGTCTGTATAGGTGTTTGAGTGCAGATGATAGTGTTGTATTGATGAGTGACTGTATGTAGGAGTGATTCTATGGGTAAATGATTGGATGTGTGTATAGACCTAGCAATCAGTGTGTGCGTATGTAGTAACTGGTATTGGTGTGTCAATGGTTTCAAGAATGGTAGTCTGTGTTTAACACTGGGTGTATCAAAGATTATATTAGAGTGTGAAGAAGTGCATCATATTATCACATGAATGATATCATCAGTGATGTGATCAGTGATGTCAATTAAGATGTCATCAGTGATGTCATCAGTGATGCCATTTGAGATGTCATCAGTGATGTCATCAGTGATGTCACTGACCATGTCATGAATGATGTAATATGTGACATCAGCAGCAAACTTTTGAAATTCACTGAAAAAACCATAGGTTTCAGGAGTTATATAGTTAGGAATTAGCTTTTAGATGGCGTTATAGTAATCTGGACATTTTACTCATATAAAACCATTGAAATTGCTCCTATATAGTTAGTTGTACTAACTATATTTCGCGCACCCGCAATCCACTGCTGATGATGTCACATATTAGATAATTCATGACATGGTCAGTGACATCACTGATGACATCTCAAATGACATCACTGATGACATCACGGGTGCGCGAAATATAGTTAGTACAACTAACTATATAGGAGCAATTTCAATGGTTTTGTATGAGTAAAATGTCCAGCTAACTATAACACCACTAAAACTTATAGTTTTTTGAGTGAATTTCAAAGGTTTTTTAAAAGCTAATTCCTAACTATATAACTCCTGAAACCTATGGTTTTTTCAGTGAATTTCAAAAGTGTTTTAAATGCTAATTCCTAACTATATAAGGCCTGAAACCTATGGTTTTTTCAGTGAATTTGCAAGGTTTTTTTAAATGCTAATTCCTAACTATATAAGGCCTGCAATCTAGGTTTTTTCAGTGAATTTCAAAGGTTTTTTAAATGCTAATTCCTAACTATATAAGGCCTGAAACCAATGGTTTTTTCAGTGAATTCGCAAGGTTTTTTTTAAATGCTAATTCCTAACTATATAAAGCCTGAAACCTATGGTTTTTTCATTGAATTCACAAGGTTTTTTAAATGCTAATTCTATTAGCGGATAACGTTTTTATATATTAAAACGTTTTTTAAATCTCAAATGCCTGCTTTGCTAACAGAGTTTTTAAGCACAGGCTCTTTTGTCTCTGGTGGCCATCTTGGGAGACTGCATATCAGAATTTTTTAATGAAATATAAGAGGATTTGAGAAGTCACTCAAAATGTGCCCTAATTTTTCTTTCTTCAGCACTAATCATAATTTCTATGGCAAAATGAACCCGCTCATTTTGTTCCTTTGCAAATTAAATGTTTTAAGTGTTAACACTTTATTCCAATCAAGATGACTTCAGGTGTGCCATACTTTTGTCATAAGTAAGACTGTTAGCGCTCTAGTTGTTCTTTAGAACTCTCTGGGACATTCTGTCATTGGGCTATAGTTGGGCTACATCTGGCTGATATTTGGCATACATTTCTTTTTTTTTGTCTCTGGTGGCCATCTTTGGGCTACATTGGGCTACATTGGGCTGCATTGGGCTACATTTGGGCTCTAACATATATATAGCCCAATGTAGCCCAATATATATTTTTTCAAAGTTAATTTTCGTAAAAACCACTGGAGCACATATCTTGAGACATAGCAAAGGCACATCGGGCTACCAGTCCCTACAATTTTGCCAAGTTTGGTGGAAAACCATTCAGCCGTTCGGGCTACAAGTGAGTCCAACCGCCCTATGGAAATGAACATGGGGAAAACACGTTTTGGGACCCCCCTTTTATCTCGGCCCCCGCTTGACGAATCCCCCCAAACTTTCAGGGAAGGACTGGAGCTCCGCGAGGCAAAGTTAAGGAAAATTTCAGGAAGATTCCTAAACCGGCGCCAAAGTTATTCCCAATAGAATGTTGCGATTTCTCTATGGAAAACAATCCTAACTATATATACCTACTGGCTGTCACCAGTAGGTAATATACATATATATATATATATATATATATATATATATATATATATATATATATATATATATATATATATATATATATATATATATATTACCTACTGGCGGTCGCCAGTAGGTATATATAGTTAGGATTTTTTCTCTATGGGTTTTTTGAAAATTCTATGTCTAATAACTTTGGCGTTTGTGGACGGAATTGGCTGAAATTTTCAGGACAATGGCACATTTTGTTTCTGAGCAGCCCTTGAAAATTTGGGGGGGGTTCGTCAAGGGGGGGCTGAGAAAAAAGGGGGGTCCCAAAACGTGTTTTTAACATTGAGTTTTCCATAGGGCGGTTGGCCTCACTTTTAGCCCGAACGGCTGAATGGATTTGCACGAAACTTGGCAAAATTGTAGGGACTGGTAGCCCGATGTGCCTTTTGTAGGTCTCAATATATGTGCTACAGTGGATTTTGAGAAATTAACGTTTAAAAAAAGATATATATCTGTAACAGCGGACCGGGCAGCGCTCCAGGACGCGTACTTTTCGCGCAACGGAGCTTTGTGAAGCGAAACTGATTGGTTCTCCGGCGTCTGTCAACATTCCAAACAGTCCGTAGCGGCCGCCATCTTGTCTCTCGGTAGGATCGAGAGACAAGAGGAGGCCAAAGCGAAGGGGCAAATGACCATAAGGGGGAATAGTAGATCCTCGCTGACCCCCTACGTTTGATGTGGAGGTTTTAAAAGGGCCCCGCGGGGCAAAAAAAAACCAAAATAATAATAATCGAACGGCTGAATGGATTTGCACGAAACTTGGCAAAATATTAGGGACTGGTAGCCCGATGTGCCTTTGCTAGGTCTCAATATATGTGCTCCAGTGGATTTTGAGAAATTAACGTTAAAAAAAAAGATATATATCTGTAACAGCGCTCCGCTTCGCGTACTTTTCGCGTTACGGAGCTTTGCGAAGCTGATTGGTTCTCCGGCGTCTGTCAACATTCCAAACAGTCCGTAGCGGCCGCCATCTTGTCTCTCGGTAGGATTGAGAGACAAGAGGAGGCCAAAGCGAAGGGGGAAATGACCATAAGGGGGCATAGTAGATCCTTCCTGACCTCTTAGGTTTGATGTACCATTTTGCCAAGTTTGGTGTAATTCCGTTCAGCCATTCAGGCTGTAGACGTATGTAAATGTCCTATGGAAAATTGCATGGGGAAAACACATTTGAAAGTGTTGAAATTTAGAACCAATTAAAATGTTACTTTGGTTTTGTATTTGTGTGTGATGAAAGTTAATTGGTTATGTATATATGTCAAATGAGAGGAAACCACAGCCATTTTGTGATACTACTGTCTGAGGTACATTTGTGAGGAATTTTTGGTGGTGAATTTCTGGTGTTTGATTTACACAGTACTAACACTTCTGCTACTTTTAAAAAGGTGAGTTGTTAATTTGTAAGGGGAACTATGTTGTACACTTGAAGATAATTTGAAAAATGTTTTCTGTTATTTATTTGCAGTCCTTCTGTTATACTAAATACTTGATAAAGTTAGTTTTATATTATGTATTACTAAAAACGATAAATGAAAGTGATTATTTTTTTCTGCAATTTACAGCAAGCAATTTCAAAATAAAATGGCTCACAATGAAGAGACCGTGGCAATTTCTTTTGAATTGTCCACTACATTAATTGAAATTGAGAGCACCAATAATGAAATATTGTCACAAGGAGGACATGACTTGAATGATTCCACTACATTGATTGAAATTGAGAGCACCAATAATGAAATATTGTCACAAGGAGGAGATGACTTGTATGATTCCATTAGATTGATTGAAATGGACAGCACCAATAATGAAATATTGTCACAAGGAGGAGATGACTTGAATGATTCCACTACATTGATTGAAATTGAGAGCACCAATAATGAAATATTGTCACGAGGAGATGACTTGAATGATTCCACTACATTGATTGAAATTGACAGCACCAATAATGAAATATTGTCACAAGGAGGAGATGACTTGAATGATTTTTTTGATCAATCTCTTGATGGCGAATTTATCGAGTGTTTGGAGACCATAGAGTTACAAGAATCATCATTGGAGACTTTTAATGAGGACATTGCTGATGAGGACATGTTACTAGTTCTTTCAAATTTAGAAAATTCTGAAGAATAAATTTATATTTAGAAATAAAAAATTGTTTGAGACATTATTCATTTTTATTTTTAATTTATGAGGTTGTAGCGAAGTGATTGTAGTATAAAATGAGACTTATAGTATAGAGTGCAACATTTTTATGTTACATGGTAAGTTTACTCATATTTACTTCCCTTCTGCCACTATATTATCTCCAATGTGTATTTGACATCTCTTCTTCATCTCCGGCCTCCTTTCTCTCACTGTGTGTCTCCGATGCATCTTATCGCTGCTATTTTGTGTAATTACAGAAGAGAGTAAAATAAAATAGTTCGGAACGTGAAAAGGGGGCAAAGTAGAGTACTCCTCACCCCCTAGGCCTTTTTAGGCGGTCCCAAAAGGATCAGTTTCTGCTTTCCTGAGAGATTATGGTATGAGTTCCATATACCACAATAACTTGCATTACAACATGCAAGATATCTATCTCCAAAAAGTAACACCTGCCCTGAGCAGTTCTTAGCCATGTTATCCAATGGGAGGTGGATAACATGGCTAAGAGCATTAGCTCGGTAATGCATGAATATCGCTGAGTTTTTAGCGATATTCATGCATTGCGGCCGTTTATTATCGCATTTGCGATAAACCTTGATAATAGCAAGGTTTATCTTCGATAATTTCTGACGATGCTTAGTGGTAAAAAATTGGTTGGTAAGCATCGTTAGCGATAAATATCGCTTAACTTTGGTAATATGCCCCAACGTCTGTTAACGTTCGATTCGAAGGAAATGAGGAAGTGTTGAAAAACATTGTCTGCGCCATCTTGCCTTTTTTGAAATGCCACACTTTTGTCGTGCACGGCAGCCATTTTAGATGTCTTGACCAGACCCACTCTCTGCACGCTGTCGATTCGTAGCATGGCTCCTCACCCACGCAAGCATCTTCCCTAGGCACTGGTCACCACCGCTCTCTGTCTTATGCATGGGCAATAAACCTCCCCCCATCTGCGCTGCTCTTCCCTGAGAATCACACTCTGTGCCCGCCCGACACCTCCCTTTCGCCCTATTCACTACCGCACCCTCTGACACTCCTCTTTCTCTGTGTCCGATTGTCCAGGCTATCAGCTAGCCCTGCAGATGTAGTTTATGGCCCCAGCTGTAAAGAATCACCCCTCTTCAAAGGAGTTATAGTAGATCAAGGCCCACACCCGATGAGATCCGTCACACCACACGTGTTCCTACTATCTGAAAACCATCCTGTATTGTGATTGGGGAGGGGACCGAGCCTGAAGCGGAAGATTCCAGGAATGACTCTTTGTACATCAAAGTTTTTACAATTATGTGTCACATTAAAAATATATAGCACTCCAACAAAGTAGTAGGAATATAAAACTTTAATAACATATAAATATATACAAGAAAACAAAAACAGTAAAAACATTTAAACAACGAAGAGACCGTGGCAATTTCTTTTGAATTATCCAATAGATTTATTGAAATTGACAGCACCAATAATGAAATATTCTTGTCAGTAGCGGTCTGTTGTGCGAATAGTTCCAAGGCAGCAGAACGCGCTGAAATCTAGATGGCACGAAAGTGATGTCTAGTAAGTTGCCGCCCAGCAAAAAACGGCGTGGGGCGCCGCGGGGGTGAGTGAGTCCAGTAGGCACCACAGCTATTCTTACCGGCATTGCAGAATTACTGCTGGGGACAATGCCTGTGCTGTAGCAGGGTCACAGCAGAAACAAAAAGGATTCTGTTGAAGATGTTGTTGGTTTTCAATTTGAAAACAGTTCTGGTGTCAACTGCTATGCTAATGTAGTGGTTAATGTTTTGTTTTCTCTAGAAAATGTAAAAGAGGGGGAGGCAGTCCAAAGTTCCGTTAAAAGGGCAAAGGAAAGGATCGGTGGTTTGAACTATCAGTCAAAAAGGGGAGGGGGTGCAATAATTTTTCCTACCGGGTCACACTGTGCTTTCACCGGAAGTGAGGTCTGCAGGATTCTAGTAATTCAAAGTGAGGCTGGCGCCAGCATGGGAGCGCCGACGTCCCACGGATACAGTTTCGTCACTCCACGGGCGATCATGGCAGTCATTCCCCATCGGGGGTCGGAGACTCCCGCGGCTCCTCTAGAATCTTCAAGGTCATGGAGGACTACGGTGGTGGAGTCAACCAGTGACCGGGCCATTTCTTTATGCTGGGCCCGCTCTTGCCAGGTCGACCGCCATTTTGAGAGTTCGTCAGCTACCGGCGATCGCGGGGTCACATGAGCGGACGGGCTCCACCCTGCCGGGCGAGACGTTGCAGCATGGCCACAGTGGAAGAACCCTTTTCCGGGCGCCTGGAGCGCTGAGGGTGCAGCTGGGAAGCCTCCACCTGGGGAGGCGGGAGAGGCCTGTTCGCACCGTCTCTCCCTCCCAGTGCACCCCACGGCGTCTCGCTTGAGATTTGTTATGGCCGGACCAGGCGATGAGGACGAGGGGGGGGGGGGGTCGGAGGCATGTGCAAGACATCCCCCCCCAGTGTTGTCGCAGCCATTATAAAAGAAAGAAGTGTCCCGTCCGTCTTCGGGCCGGGCTTCCGGTGGATGTGGGCCGGACGCCCCTGGCTCTGGCCCCATGAACGGGTTTCTTGGTTTATCGGCTGCAGCCGGATCCCGTCGGCCTCGGCCCCCCGACCGTTGGTGGTCGGACCGGAAGAGCATGTGGCGGGACTACCTGCAACTCTCAAGGGCCACCGCGGCCGGACTGGGAGAGAGAGGGGAGGGTCGAGGAGACATTCCCCCCCCTGCAACTGTTCAGCGTTGTAAAGGCAATCCCCTGGCCGGGTCCCGCTGGCCTCGGCCTCTCCTCCGGCTACACCCTACGTTAGGATCTCCTGGCCGAGGCGTGGCAGCAGGACCTGCCTTATATGGGCTGCTCCCGGCTGGGCGTAGCCGGAACCCTGCCCCACCTTGGAAGTTTCCAGAGTGGGGGTGGATGTTCTACTGACTTGCATTTTCCCTAGTCTATCGATTTTTTTGGCGTGGCAGGCGGTGGGACAGCGAGGGGTGATTTGGTTTCTCTTACTGTTTTTCTGGTCTCTCACCACTGGCATATTTTAACGTTTTCTTGTTTCTAGGACATTAATAAGTTTTATCATTACGTTATGTTATCGTTTCTTTGTTCGTTGTTTAATAAAAGTTCATGTTCATCAGTGGCCTACTGATTTTCGTTTTCCTATTTTTTTCTTTCCAGGTTGTTTCATGGTAAAGTTTCTGTTAACAGGATACAGTGATCACTTCGTTATTATTGCATATGTCCTTTTCACTAGGGGTGCTCTCTGGTCGGGCCAGATGACGTATCTCTAGTAAATGGTCCGGGTGAAAAAGGTGCATCAATCAGTGGGGAGTAGATAGGCATGACAGATTACAACGGGGGAGAAAGGTCCGCATTACGTACCCTTTCACTACTTGCAAAGATTTTCCTACGTTTATTTGCAAACAGGGAATACCTCCAAAAAGAACTAATTCCCAAACAGTCAATGTTCGGACAATCAATCAATCAATGAGGAATGAAATAGGTACGACGTGTTAAAGGCTTGCGTTACCTACCCTTCACTATCTGCAAAGGGAGAGAGAATATTCCTATTCTTCCTCGTTTGCAGGTAGAGAAGATCCTTAAGAGAATTAACTTCGAACAATTCAATGCTCGATTGAAACAATCAACAAGGGGTACTGTGAACACAAATGAACGCCACTTATATACATACGCATTGCTATTTTCAACAGGTTGTTCCTAATGTTTCTATTTTAGCGAGGTCAAAAAGAGATCCCATTAGTGGCCTACTGATTTTGCTCGATTCCTTTTGTTTTTTTACACGATTTTTCGCTATCTGCAAAGACTAAACAGAGTATTGCGACTCTGTGCTTGTTTGTAAATAGAGAATGAACCAAAGAGAACAATCAATCAAATGGAGAGAGAAGCAGGCACGACGGATTACAAAGGGGGCAAAGGGCTGCGTTAACTACCCTTCACTATCTGCAAAGAGAGAGTACTCCTAATAGAAATGAGGGGTGGGGGGCAGCATTCAAAGCAGATCAGTGTGCATAAACACGAAAATGTTTTTACTTACCACGTACTTGACATTCGACAGCTTATGATATTTGCTATTAAAAAACCATTGAAATTTACTGAAAAAACCATAGGTTATAGACCATATATAGTTAGGAATTAGCATTTACAAAACCTTGAAAATTCACTGAAAAAACCATAGGTTATACACCATATATAGTTAGGAATTAGCATTTAAAAAACCTTATTTTACTCACACAAAACCATTGAAATTCCATATATAGTTAGTTGCACTAACTATATATCGCGCACCCGCAATCCACTGCTGATCATGTCACATATTACATCATTCATGACATGGTCAGTGACATCACTGATGACATCACTGATGACATCTCAAATGACATCACTGATGAGATCACTGATGACATCATCCAGTGACTGTGTGTTTCTGTAAAGTTTAAATATGTTTTACATATTGAAGAATGAGTAGATGTATAAGTGTCTGGACGAATGATTTAGTAGGTGCATGACTGAATGTATGAGTGAGTGATTAAATGTGTCTCACTGAGTGCATGGGTTAGTGACTAAACTGTCTTAATTTGTGCATCATTATGTCTGTTGTTCTGTAAACTGCTGCATGTGTTGATCAGTAGCTATATGATTAACTATATGGGTTATTGATTGATTGTCCAAGTATTTGTATAGGAGACTGAGTGTGTGTGTGGCTGGCTGGGAGGTGTGTGACTCTGTGCAGATCAATGTGTACTTGTATCAATGATTGTATAAGAAAGTAAGTATGTGTTAGTATATGTTTGAAAATGTAAGGTGCTCTATGTTTAACTGTATAGACAAGAAAATGGAAGTGTGATTGATTCTTTACAGGACTGACTAGGTGTGTGAGTAACTCCATGGATGAGTGGCAGAGTGTAAGTGTCTGTATAGGTGTATGAGTGCATATGATAGTGTTGTAAAGATGAGTGATTGTATGTATGAATGATTGTATGGGTGAATGAGTGAATGTGTGTGTAGACGTAGGAATCAGTGAGTACGTATGTAGTAACTAGTATTGGTGTGTCAATGGTTTCAAAAATTATACTCTGTATTTAACACTGGGTGAAACAGAGGTTATATTAAAACGTGAGGAGATGCATTGTATTGTCACATGAATGATATCATCAGTGATGTGGTCATTGATGTCAAATGAGATGTCATCAGTGATCTCATCAGTGATGTCATTTGAGATGTCATCAGTGATGTCATCAGTGATGTCACTGACCATGTCATGAATGATGTAATATGTGACATGATCAGCAGTGGATTGCGGGTGCGCCATATATAGTTAGTGCAACTAACTATATATGGAATTTCAATGGTTTTGTGTGAGTAAAATAAGGTTTTTTAAATGCTAATTCCTAACTATATATGGTGTATAACCTATGGTTTTTTCAGTGAATTTTCAAGGTTTTGTAAATGCTAATTCCTAACTATATATGGTCTATAACCTATGGTTTTTTCAGTGAATATATATATATTCACTGAAAAAACCATAGGTTATAGACCATATATAGTTAGGAATTAGCATTTAAAAAACCTTATTTTACTCACACAAAACCATTGAAATTCCATATATAGTTAGTTGCACTAACTATATATCGCGCACCTGCAATCCACTGCTGATGATGTCACATATTACATCATTCATGACATGGTCAGTGACATCACTGATGACATCACTGATGACATCTCAAATGACATCACTGATGACATCACTGATGACATCTCATTTGACATCAATGACCACATCACTGATGATATCATTCATGTGACAATACAATGCATCTCCTCACATTTTAATATAACCTCTGTTTCACCCAGTGTTAAATACAGAATATAATTTTTGAAACCATTGACACACCAATACTAGTTACTACATACGCACTCACTGATTCCTACGTCTACACACACCTTCACTCATTCACCCATACTATCATTCATACATACAATCACTCATCTTTACAACACTATCATATGCACTCATACACCTATACAGACACTCACAGTCTGCCACTCATCCATGGAGTTACTCACACACCTAGTCAGTCCTGTAAAGAATCAATGACACTTCCATTTTCTTGTCTATACAGTTAAACATAGAGCACCTTACATTTTCAAACATATACTAACACATACTTACCTTGTTATACAATCATTGATACAAGTACACATTGATCTGCACAGAGTCACACACCTCCCGGCCAGCCACACACACACTCAGTCTCCCATACAAATACTTGGACAATCAATCAGTAACCCATATAGTTAATCATATAGCTACTGATCAAAACATGCAGCAGTTTACAGAACAACAGACATAATGATGCACAAATTAAGACACTTTAGTCACTAACCCATGCACTCAGTGAGACACATTTAATCACTCACTCATGCATTCAGTCATGCACCTACTAAATCCTTTGTCCAGACACTTATACTTCCACTCATTCTTCAATATGTAAGACACATTTTAACTTTACAGAAACATACAGTCACTGGATGTTGTCATCAGTGATGTCATCAGTGATGTCATTTGAGATGTCATCAGTGATGTCATCAGTGATGTCACTGACCATGTCATGAATGATGTAATATGTGACATCATCAGCAGTGGATTGCAGGTGCGCGATATATAGTTAGTGCAACTAACTATATATGGAATTTCAATGGTTTTGTGTGAGTAAAATAAGGTTTTTTAAATGCTAATTCCTAACTATATATGGTCTATAACCTATGGTTTTTTCAGTGAATTTTCAAGGTTTTGTAAATGCTAATTCCTAACTATATATGGTCTATAACCTATGGTTTTTTCAGTGAATTTCAATGGTTTTTTAATAGCAAATATCATAAGCTGTCGAATGTCAAGTACGTGGTAAGTGAAAACATTTTCGTGTTTATGCACACTGATCTGCTTTGAATGGTGCCCCCCCCCCCTCATTTCTATTAGGAGTACTCTCTCTTTGCAGATAGTGAAAGGTAGTTAACGCAGGTCTTTGCCCCCATTGTAATCCGTCGTGCCTGCTTCTCTCTCCATTTGATTCATTGTTATCCAAGTATTTACTGTTTTAGAATTAGTTCTCTTTGGTTCATTCTCTATTTACAAACAAACACAGAGTCGCAATACTCTGTTTAGTCTTTGCAGATAACGAAAAATCGTGTAAAAAAAAAGAAAAGGAATCGAGCAAAATCAGTAGGCCACTAATGGGATCTCTTTTTGACCTCGCTAAAATAGAAACATTAGGAACAACCCCTCATGACAAATACAAAACTAGTGAGATGAACTGAACTCCACACAATGATGGCTGCAAAACAGCTCGGCTCCGCCACCCACCCCGCCCAAAATAACGATAAAGAACGGCTGCCATGATTGGTTGCGGAATGACCACGACGGAGCTACGAAATGGTGCTGCTCTCATGCTAACCCCAGCTTCAGTCTGAAACATCCAGAAACACTGTAGACTACCAATTCGATCAGTTCCGGTAGCGCCCCAATGTAACCCGGTAGAGAAGAACTAGCCCTCCCCTCTTTGACTGATGGTTCTTGTTGCCTGTCCCTTCTGTTGTCATTTAACAGAACTATTTAGCCTGCTGAAAGGGGTTGTGTTCCGACCGCTGGTTGGTGGAGACATTTTGACTATATTCTGTACCTGCGTTGTCGCGTAATGCGTCATATGACGCGCCGCGTTAGCGCATCCGGAAGTCATCCGGGGCGCGCAGCGCGTAACGTAAGCATAACAAGTCATGTGACTTGTTAATAAAACTTTTCATTGGTTCATTTTACTTTTCTTATTGTAATGATGAAAGGCTTGGTCATATGACCTAAAAATTACGCTTTTCATTACTTCCGAACATTATTTTTTCTTAAATATATGTTATAATGTTCCAGGCTAATGTACTTTCCCGGAAATTTTACAACTGTCCTGCAAGTAAAATATATTCTTTTTTCGAGAAAAAGAGCGTTTCTTCGTCCCATGACGGAGCCGTTGAGCAAAAGAGGGTCGACCTGCTGTCTTAGTCGCCGATACGCCTGAATATGAGATTCTTATCGATCACTTTATGTTGCAGGAATAGAAAACACAACAGCCCTTGACCATTTATCTTTACTGCGTTCCTTCGTATTATACCTTTTACCCTTCATGTAATTGGTCTGCTTTATTTCACTTGCCTTTTAATGATTCTAAAACAGTGACTATTATTAAAAACTTTACCAATGTATATACTACTACCATGTTTTCTTTTAAAAACCTTTATTGTGAAAATTTCATTATACAAATACGAGCCTATAACCACGTGGGCCGGCCACGGAGCAAACTGTAATCGTATATGATGAATAGACATTTACACTGTAGAGGAACGTAACGGGCGGGCCATTACGTTGCAAGAACTAAGGTGTCTAACAGTTACGGAATCGGTGGACGTACATTTTATAATTAAAATACGACAGGGCCAGTTACAATAAAATTATCTAGATATACATTTGCGGGCAAGTACCATGGGTGACGTTAATTCGAACTTTCAACAGTACAGTAATCAATAACACATCAGAACTTAATATCAATAGGGATGTCGAAATATTCAATCAATTCTCGTCCCCGCCCGCCATTTGCTTCAAAACTGCATACGTATCTCGTGATTTCAAGGTTCTGCAACCAGTACACAACAAGGAGTTACGAGTCCCATTTATTCTGGCGCCATTTTGGGCGAGGACGGGCAGGTCCAGGATATAGTCAAAATGTCTCTACCAACCATCGACTATGATGATGTTCATATGCTGTATTTATTAGAGTAACACTCATCTGTCCACATGAAATTAATTTGCCACAATCTAAACATGTCATTTTAATCTTTCCAAAGTTCTTCTAAATATTTGGGACCGTTTCCCTTGCCTCTGAAGCTCTCAGTGCCACTTCTTTGATGAATGTACTAGCAGGTCAGGGGTTCTCCTCCAAATCTCTCTTTTATGCAGCACTATAATTAATTGGTGCCACCTCTCCATATGACGATGCATGGTATAGTTACCACAACTATATTTTTTTTCGGTTCCTCTGGAGAGTTCATCGTGGCAGATGAAGCGTGTAACGTACCGGGCATTTACCTTTTTTTGCATGTACAGGAAAGGAAAAAAAAATCGAGCGTCCGAGTTCTAAGGTGTCCCAGGGCCATTTTAGTGGACCAGGCCCAAATCCAAAGAACAGGCCGCCATTTTGAGAGTCCTGTTGCAGCCGCCTGTCGCTGTAGCATCAAGAGCAGCCGAAACTCAGCTGAATGGCAACTGAAACGGTAAAGGGGCGCCCCACTACAGCAGACGAGCCAGGCCCAAATCCAAAGAACAGCTATCTCACAGGCTAATGGGGCGACCCACGCCGAGTTTCAGCATTGTAGGATGACCACACAAGTACAGCAACTTGCTAGACATCACCTCGGTGCCATCCGGATCTCGGCGCCCCACTGCAGATGAAGTGCCTCTCAACTATGAAACCACCACGGTGACATCCGGATCTTGGCGCGTTGTGCTGCCTTCGGCCTATTCGCACATCGGTCCGCTACTGACGCCATCTCACAGGCTAATGGGGCGACCCACGCCGAGTTTCAGCATTGTAGGATGACCACACAAGTACAGCAACTTGCTAGACATCACCTCGGTGCCATCCGGATCTCGGCGCCCCACTGCAGATGAAGTGCCTCTCAACTATGAAACCACCACGGTGACATCCGGATCTTGGCGCGTTGTGCTGCCTTCGGCCTATTCGCACATCGGTCCGCTACTGACGCCATCTCACAGGCTAATGGGGCGACCCACGCCGAGTTTCAGCATTGTAGGATGACCACACAAGTACAGCAACTTGCTAGACATCACCTCGGTGCCATCCGGATCTCGGCGCCCCACTGCAGATGAAGTGCCTCTCAACTATGAAACCACCACGGTGACATCCGGATCTTGGCGCGTTGTGCTGCCTTCGGCCTATTCGCACATCGGTCCGCTACTGACGCCATCTCACAGGCTAATGGGGCGACCCACGCCGAGTTTCAGCATTGTAGGATGACCACACCAGTACAGCAACTTGCTAGACATCACCTCGGTGCCATCCGGATCTCGGCGCCCCACTGCAGATGAAGTGCCTCTCAACTATGAAACCACCACGGTGACATCCGGATCTTGGCGCGTTGTGCTGCCTTCGGCCTATTCGCACATCGGTCCGCTACTGACGCCATCTCACAGGCTAATGGGGTGACCCACGCCGAGTTTCAGCATTGTAGGATGACCACACCAACTTGCTAGACATCACCTCAGTGCCATCCGAATCTTGGCATCTCAACGCCTAGTGGTATCTTCCATACAAAAAATATTGTTACGCTGCCTTTGGCCCCATTCGCACATCAGTCCGCAACTTAGACATCACCTCGGTGCCATCCGGATCTTGGCATCTCAGCGCCTTGTGGTGTCAGTCAGAAAATATTGTTGTGCTGCCTTCGGCCTATTCGCACATCGGTCCGCTACTGACGCCATCTCACAGGCCAACGGGGCGCCCCACGCCGACTTTCAGCATTGTAGGATGGCCACACCAGTGCGGCAACTTGCTACACACCACCTCGGTGCCATCCGGATCTTGGCATCTCAGCGCCTTGTGGTCTCTTCTACACCGGAAATATAGTAGAAAATATTGTTGCGCTGCCTTTGGCCCCATTCACACATCAGTCCGCTACTGACACCATCTCACAGGCCAACGGGGCGCCCCACGCCGACTTTCAACATTGTAGGATGGCCACAGAAGTGCGACAACTTACTAGACACCACCTCGGTGCCATCCGGATCTTGGCGCGTTGTGCTGCCTTCGGCCTATTCGCACATCGGTCCGCTACTGACGCAAACTCACAGGCCAACGGGGCGCCCCACGCCGACTTTCAGCATTGTAGGATGGCCACACCAGTGCGGCAACTTCCTACACACCACCTCGGTGCCATCCGGATCTTGGCGCGTAGTGAAGCTGCAGCAGCTGCAAATAAGCTTCAGACAGTGTTACAACCGCTGCTCAGAACTCTCAACTATGACACCACCTCGATGCCATCCGGATCTTGGCGCGTTGTGTTGCCTTCGGCCTATTCGCACATCGGTCCGCTACTGACGCCGCCTCACGTGCCAACGTATTTTCTCCGCATTTTATACCCTATGCCGCATAACAGGTCATGTGACTTGTTTATAAAACTTTTCATTGGTTCATTTTACTTTTGGTTTCCTAATGATGGAAGGCTTGATCATATGACCTAAAAACAACACTTTTCATTGGATGAAAACTTTTTTTTTCCCCCAAACGATGAAAGCCCCACCTTGTTTCTGGATGTTTCAGACTGAAGCTGGCGTCACCATGAGAGCACCACCATCTCGTAGCTCCGTCGTGGTCATTCCGCGAGCAATCATGGCAGCCGCTCCCCACCAGAAGCCTGCAGGAGTCGGGGCCCCCAAAACTTTTGATGAATTCTCAAGGCGGAGGGGACGCTTTCGAGAATGGGGTCCAAGACCTAGCAGACAAGCGTCCGATTTCCAAGGTGTCCCAGGGCCATTTCAGTGGACCAGGCCCAAAAAGGAAACAGCCTGCCGCCATTTTGAGAGTCCTGTGACAGCCGCCTATCGCTGCACCGCAAGAGTGGGCGCAACTCAGCTGAATGGCGGATTTTGACACAGTGGACCAAAAGCGGACGCAATGGCAACTGAAACGGTAAAGGGGCGCCCCACTACAACAGACGAGACTCCACCTGGAGAGGCCCGTTCACGCCGCCTCCCCCGGGGCGCTCCACGCCGTTATTCGGAGCAGCATTGTAGGATACCAAAACCAGTGCGGCAACTTACTGGACATCACCTTGGTGCCATCGTTCTGCTGCCTTGGAACTATTCGCACAACAGTTTGCTACTGATGACCCACCCCCCGCGACGCCCCACGCCGTTATTTGCTGGGTGGCAACTTACTAGACATCACTTTTGTGTCATCTAGATTTCGGCGCGTTCTGCTGCCTTGGAACTATTCGCACAACAGTTTGCTACTGATCACCCACCCCCCGCGACGCCCCACGCCGGAAATCTGGACGTTGTGCTGCGTTGGGACTATTCGCACAGCCGACCGCTACTTCGTTGTTTTTCTCTAAAAATGTTTATATGTTATTACTATTTTTGTTTTCTTGTATATATTTATAAATTATTAAAGTTTTATAATCTTACTACTTTGTCGGAGTGCTATATATTTTTAATGTGACACATAATTGTAAAAACTTTGATGTACAAAGAGTCATCCCTGGAATCTTCCGCTTCACGCTCGGTCCCCTCCCCAATCACAATACAGGATGGTTTTCAGATAATAGCAACGCTTCTGCTGTGACGGATCTCATCGAGTGTGGGCCTTGATCTACTATAACTCCTTTGAAGACGGGTGATTCTTTACAGCTGTGGCCATAAACTACATCTGCAGGGCTAGCTGATAGCCTAGGACCGGCCTGGACAATCGGACACAGAGGAAAAGGAGTGTCAGAGGGTGCGGTAGTGAATAGGGCGAAAGGGAGGTGTCGGGCGGGCACAGGGTGTGATTCTCAGGGAAGAACAGCGCAGATGGGGGGAGGTTTATTACCCATGCATAAAACAGAGAGCGGGGGTGACCACTGCCTGGGGGAGATGCTTGCGAGGGTGGGGAGCCATGCTAAGGATCGACAGCGTGCACAGAGTGGATCTGGTCAAGGCATCTAAAATGGCTGCCGTGCACGACAAAAGTGTGGCATTTGAAAAAAGACAAGATGGCGCACACAATGTTTTTCAACAATTCCTGATTTCCTTCGAATCGAACGTTAACAGACGTTGGGGCATATTACCAAAGTTAAGCGATATTTATCCCTAACGATGCATTGCAAAGATTTTTTTACCGTCAGAAATTATCGCAGATAAACCTTGCTATTATCAAGGTTTATCGCAAATACGATAAAAAACGAGCGCAATGCATTAATATCGCTGAAAACTCCGCGATATTCATGCATTACCGAGCTAATGCTCTTAGCCATGTTATCCACCTCCCATTGGATAACATGGCTAAGAACTGCTCAGGGCAGCTGTTACTTTTTGGAGATATTCGCGCTTATCTCGAATATTTCCAAAAGTTGATAATAGGAGATAGCGATGTTAGCGACTGTTTCCAGTCGCTAACATCTTGGCATGCCCACTTTGCATGTCATTAGTGATAAATATCACTCACATGCAAAGTGGGGCCCAAGATGGTCGCTATCTCCTACTAGCCGTCGCTAGCTGGTGTTAGCAACAGCTACGTAATACAGATATAATTTTATCTCCGCGAAGCGGAGCGCTGTTACAGATATATATCTTGTTTTTGAACGTTAATTTCTCAAAATGCACTGAAGCACATATATTGAGACCTAGCAAAGGCACATCGGGCTACCAGTCCCTAATATTTTACCAAGTTTCGTGCAAATCCATTCAGCCGTTCGATTATTATTATTATTTATTTTTTTTGCCCCGCGGGGCCCTTTTAAAACCTCCACAT
Organism: Lissotriton helveticus; assembly: GCF_964261635.1. Taxonomy (NCBI): domain Eukaryota; kingdom Metazoa; phylum Chordata; class Amphibia; order Caudata; family Salamandridae; genus Lissotriton; species Lissotriton helveticus. The sequence continues at coordinate 739,543,147 of NC_136063.1, read as the reverse complement.
CAAACCTAGGGGATCAGCGAGGATCTACTATGCCCCCTTATGGTCATTTGCCCCTTCGCTTTGGCCTCCTCTTGTCTCTCGATCCTACCGAGAGACAAGATGGCGGCCGCTACGGACTGTTTGGAATGTTTACAGACACCGGAGAGAAAAAAGGGGGGTCCCAAAACGTGTTTTTAACATTGAGTTTTCCATAGGGCGGTTGGCCTCACTTTTAGCCCGAACGGCTGAATGGATTTGCACGAAACTTGGCAAAATTGTAGGGACTGGTAGCCCGATGTGCCTTTTGTAGGTCTCAATATATGTGCTACAGTGGATTTTGAGAAATTAACGTTTAAAAAAAGATATATATCTGTAACAGCGGACTGGGCAGCGCTCCAGGACGCGTACTTTTCGCGCAACGGAGCTTTGTGAAGCGAAGCTGATTGGTTCTCCGGCGTCTGTAAACATTCCAAACAGTCCGTAGCGGCCGCCATCTTGTCTCTCGGTAGGATCGAGAGACAAGCGGAGGCCAAACCGAAGGGGCAAATGACCATAAGGGGGCATAGTAGATCCTCCCTGACCGTTTAGGTTTGATGTGGAGGTTTTAAAAGGGCCCCGCGGGGCAAAAAAAAATAAAATAATAATAATCGAACAGCTGAATGGATTTGCACGAAACTTGGCAAAATTGTAGGGACTGGTAGCCCGATGTGCCTTTGCTAGATCTCAATATATGTGCTCCAGTGGATTTTGAGAAATTAACGTTCAAAAAAAGATATATATCTGTAACAGCGCACCGCTTCGCGTACTTTTCGCGTTACGGAGCTTTGCGAAGCGAAGCTGATTGGCTCTCCGGTGTCTGTAAACATTCCAAACAGTCCGTAGCGGCCGCCATCTTGTCTCTCGGTAGGATCGAGAGACAAGAGGAGGCCAAAGCGAAGGGGCAAATGACCATAAGGGGGCATAGTAGATCCTCGCTGACCCCCTAGGTTTGATGTGGAGGTTTTGAAAGGGCCCCGCGGGGCAAAAAAAAAAAATAATAATAATAATCGAACGGCTGAATGGATTTGCACGAAACGTGGTAAAATATTAGGGACTGGTAGCCCGATGTGCCTTTGCTAGGTCTCAATATATGTGCTTCAGTGCATTTTGAGAAATTAACGTTCAAAAACAAGATATATATCTGTAACAGCGCTCCGCTTCGCGGAGATAAAATTATATCTGTATTACCTAGCTGTTGCTAACACCAGTTAGCGACGGCTAGTAGGAGATAGCGACCATCTTGGGCCCCACTTTGCATGTGAGTGATATTTATCACTAATGACATGCAAAGTGGGCATGCCAAGATGTTAGCGACTGGAAAAAGTCGCTAACATCGCTATCTCCTATTATCAATTTTTGGAAATATTCGAGATAAGCGCGAATATCTCCAAAAGCTAGCACCTGCCCTGAGCAGTTCTTAGCCATGTTATCCAATGGGAGGTGGATAACATGGCTAAGAGCATTAGCTCGGTAATGCATGAATATCGCGGAGTTTTCAGCGATATTAATGCATTGCGGTCGTTTTTTATCGTATTTGCGATAAACCTTGATAATAGCAAGGTTTATCTGCGATAATTTCTGACGGTAAAAAAATCGTTGCTAAGCATCGTTAGGGATAAATATCGCTTAACTTTGGTAATATGCCCCAACGTCTGTTAACGTTCGATTCGAAGGAAATCAGGAAGTGTTGAAAAACATTGTCTGCGCCATCTTGTCTTTTTTCAAATGCCACACTTTTGTCGTGCACGGCAGCCATTTTAGATGCCTTGACCAGACCCACTCTGTGCACGCTGTCGATCCTTAGCATGGCTCCCCACCCTCGCAAGCATCTCCCCCAGGCAGTGGTCACCCCCGCTCTCTGTCTTATGCATGGGTAATAAACCTCCCCCCATCTGCGCTGCTCTTCCCTGAGAATCACACCCTGTGCCCGCCCGACACCTCCCTTTCGCCCTATTCACTACCGCACCCTCTGACACTCCTTTTCCTCTGTGTCCGATTGTCCAGGCTGGTCCTAGGGTATCAGCTAGCCCTGCAGATGTAGTTTATGGCCACAGCTGTAAAGAATCACCCCTCTTCAAAGGAGTTATAGTAGATCAAGGCCCACACTCGATGAGATCCGTCACAGCAGAAGCGTTGCTATTATCTGAAAACCATCCTGTATTGTGATTGGGGAGGGGACCGAGCCTGAAGCGGAAGATTCCAGGGATGACTCTTTGTACATCAAAGTTTTAACAATTATGTGTCACATTAAAAATATATAGCACTCCGACAAAGTAGTAAGATTATAAAACTTTAATAATTTATAAATATATACAAGAAAACAAAAATAGTAATAACATATAAACATTTTTAGGGAAAAACGACGAAGTAGCGGTCGGCTGTGCGAATAGTCCCAACGCAGCACAACGTCCAGATTTCCGGCGTGGGGCGTCGCGGGGGGTGGGTCATCAGTAGCAAACTGTTGTGCGAATAGTTCCAAGGCAGCAGAACGCGCTGAAATCTAGATGACACGAAAGTGATGTCTAGTAAGTTGCCACCCAGCAAATAACGGCGTGGGGCGTCGCGGGGGGTGGGTCATCAGTAGCAAACTGTTGTGCGAATAGTTCCAAGGCAGCAGAACGATGGCACCAAGGTGATGTCCAGTAAGTTGCCGCACTGGTTTTGGTATCCTACAATGCTGCTCCGAATAACGGCGTGGGGCGCCCCGGGGGAGGCGGCGTGAACAGGCCTCTCCAGGTGGAGTGTCATCTGTTGTAGTGGGGCGCCCCTTTACCGTTTCAGTTGCCATTCCGTCCGTTTTTGGTCCACTGTGTCAAAAGCCGCAATTCAGCTGAGTTGCGCCCACTCTTGCGGTGCAGCGATAGGCGGCTGTCACAGGACTCTCAAAATGGCGGCAGGCTGTTTCCTTTTTGGGCCTGGTCCACTGAAATGGCCCTGGGACACCTTGGAAATCGGACGCTTGTCTGCTAGGTCTTGGACCCCATTCTCGAAAGCGTCCCCTCCGCCTTGAGAATTCATCAAAAGTTTTGGGGGCCCGACTCCTGCAGGCTTCTGGTGGGGAGCGGCTGCCATGATTGCTCGCGGAATGACCACGACGGAGCTACGAGATGGTGGTGCTCTCATGCTGACGCCAGCTTCAGTCTGAAACATCCAGAAACAAGGTGGGGCTTTCATCGTTTGGGGAAAAAAAAAGTTTTCATCCAATGAAAAGTGTTGTTTTTAGGTCATATGATCAAGCCTTCCATCATTAGGAAACCAAAAGTAAAATGAACCAATGAAAAGTTTTATAAACAAGTCACATGACCTGTTATGCGGCATAGGGTATAAAATGCGGAGAAAATACGTTGGCACGTGAGGCGGCGTCAGTAGCGGACCGATGTGCGAATAGGCCGAAGGCAATACAACGCGCCAAGATCCGGATGGCACCGAGGTGGTGTCATAGTTGAGAGTTCTGAGCAGCGGTTGTAACACTGTCTGAAGCTTATTTGCAGCTGCTGCAGCTTCACTACGCGCCAAGATCCGGATGGCACCGAGGTGGTGTCTAGTAAGGTGCACTGGTGTGGCCATCCTACAATGCTGAAAGTCGGCGTGGGGCGCCCCGTTGGCCTGTGAGTTTGCGTCAGTAGCGGACCGATGTGCGAATAGGCCGAAGGCAGCACAACGCGCCAAGATCCGGATGGCACCGAGGTGGTGTCTAGTAAGTTGCCGCACTGGTGTGGCCATCCAACAATGCTGAAAGTCGGCGTGGGGCGCCCCGTTGGCCTGTGAGTTTGCGTCAGTAGCGGACCGATGTGCGAATAGGCCGAAGGCAGCACAACGCGCCAAGATCCGGATGGCACCGAGGTGGTGTCCAGTAAGTTGCCGCACTGGTGTGGCCATCCTACAATGCTGAAAGTCGGCGTGGGGCGCCCCGTTGGCCTGTGAGATGGCGTCAGTAGCAGACCGATGTGTGAATGGGGCCGAAGGCAGCGCAACAATATTTTCGGAATAGAAGACACCACTAGGCGCTGAGATGCCAAGATCCGGATGGCACCGAGGTGGTGTGTAGCAAGTTGCCGCACTGGTGTGGCCATCCTACAATGCTGAAAGTCGGCGTGGGGCGCCCCGTTGGCCTGTGAGTTTGCGTCAGTAGCGGACCGATGTGCGAATAGGCCGAAGGCAGCACAACGCGCCAAGATCCGGATGGCACCGAGGTGGTGTCTAGTAAGTTGTCGCACTTCTGTGGCCATCCTACAATGTTGAAAGTCGGCGTGGGGCGCCCCGTTGGCCTGTGAGATGGCGTCAGTAGCGGACCGATGTGCGAATGGGGCCAAAGGCAGCGCAACAATATTTTCGGATTTGAAGACACCACAAGGCGCTGAGATGCCAAGATCCGGATGGCACCGAGGTGGTGTCTAGCAAGTTGTGGCACTGGTGTGGCCATCCTACAATGGTAAAAGTCGGCGTGGGGCGCCCTGTTGGCCTGTGAGATGGTGTCAGTAGCGGACTGATGTGCGAATGGGGCCAAAGGCAGCGCAACAATATTTTCTACAATATTTTCGGAGTAGAAGACACCACAAGGCGCTGAGATGCCAAGATCCGGATGGCACCGAAGTGATGTCTAAGTTGCGGACCGATGTGCGAATGGGGCCAAAGGCAGCGCAACAATATTTTCTGAAGAGAATACACCACAAGGCGCTGAGATGCCAAGATCCGGATGGCACCGAGGTGATGTCTAAGTTGCGGACCGATGTGCGAATGGGGCCAAAGGCAGCGTAACAATATTTTCTGTATGGAAGATACCAGTAGGCGTTGAGATGCCAAGATTCGGATGGCACCGAGGTGATGTCTAGCAAGTTGCTGTACTGGTGTGGTCATCCTACAATGCTGAAACTCGGCGTGGGTCGCCCCATTAGCCTGTGAGATGGCGTCAGTAGCGGACCGATGTGCGAATAGGCCGAAGGCAGCACAACGCGCCAAGATCCGGATGTCACCGTGGTGGTTTCATAGTTGAGAGGCACTTCATCTGCAGTGGGGCGCCGAGATCCGGATGGCACCGAGGTGATGTCTAGCAAGTTGCTGTACTTGTGTGGTCATCCTACAATGCTGAAACTCGGCGTGGGTCGCCCCATTAGCCTGTGAGATGGCGTCAGTAGCGGACCGATGTGCGAATAGGCCGAAGGCAGCACAACGCGCCAAGATCCGGATGTCACCGTGGTGGTTTCATAGTTGAGAGGCACTTCATCTGCAGTGGGGCGCCGAGATCCGGATGGCACCGAGGTGATGTCTAGCAAGTTGCTGTACTGGTGTGGCTATCCTACAATGCTGATAGTCGGCGTGGGGCGCCCCGTTGGCCTGTGAGATGGCGTCAGTAGCGGACCGATGTGCGAATGGGGCCAAAGGCAGCGCAACAACATATTCTGAATTGAAGACACCACAAGGCGCTGAGATGCCAAGTTCCAGATGGCACCGAGGTGGTGTCTAGCAAGTTGTGGCACTGGTGTGGCCATCCTACAATGGTAAAAGTCGGCGTGGGGCGCCCTGTTGGCCTGTGAGATGGTGTCAGTAGCGGACTGATGTGCGAATGGGGCCAAAGGCAGCGCAACAATATTTTCTGACTGACACCACAAGGCGCTGAGATGCCAAGATCCGGATGGCACCGAGGTGATGTCTAAGTTGCGGACCGATGTGCGAATGGGGCCAAAGGCAGCGCAACAATATTTTCTGAAGAGAAGACACCAAAAGGCGCTGACATTCCAAGATCCGGATGGCACCGAGGTGGTGTCTAGCAAGCTATGCAGTTGAGTTGTGTGCGCACTAGCGGCGAATAGGTCGAAGGCAGCATAACAATGTTTTCTGAATAGAAGACACCACAAGGCGTTGAGATTCGGTTACCACCGGGGTGATGTCTAGCAAGTTGCCGCACTGGTGTGGCCATCCTACAATACTGCTCCGAATAACGGCGTGGGGTGCCCGAAGGGGGGGGGGAGCCGGCGTGAATGGGCCTTCCTAGGTGGAGGCTCGTCTGCTGTAGTGGGGCGCCCCTTTACCGTTTCAGTTGCCATTCAGCTGAGTTTCGGCTGCTGTTGATGCTACAGCGACAGGCGGCTGCAAGAGGACTCTCAAAATGGTGGCCTGTTCTTTGGATTTGGGCCTGGTCCACTAAAATGGCCCTGGGACACCTTAGAACTCGGACGCTCGATTTTTTTTTCCTTTCCTGTACATGCAAAAAAAGGTAAATGCCCGGTACGTTACACGCTTCATCTGCCACGATGAACTCTCCAGAGGAACCGAAAAAAAATATAGTTGTGGTAACTATACCATGCATCGTCATATGGAGAGGTGGCACCAATTAATTATAGTGCTGCATAAAAGAGAGATTTGGAGGAGAACCCCTGACCTGCTAGTACATTCATCAAAGAAGTGGCACTGAGAGCTTCAGAGGCAAGGGAAACGGTCCCAAATATTTAGAAGAACTTTGGAAAGATTAAAATGACATGTTTAGATTGTGGTAAATTAATTTCATGTGGACAGATGAGTGTTACTCTAATAAATACAGCATATGAACATCATCATAGTCGATGGTTGGTAGAGACATTTTGACTATATCCTGGACCTGCCCGTCCTCGCCCAAAATGGCGCCGGAATAAATGGGACTCGTAACTCCTTGTTGTGTACTGGTTGCAGAACCTTGAAATCACGAGATACGTATGCAGTTTTGAAGCACATGGCGGGCGGGGACGAGAATTGATTGAATATTTCGACATCCCTATTGATATTAAGTTCTGATGTGTTATTGATTACTGTACTGTTGAAAGTTCGAATTAACGTCACCCATGGTACTTGCCCGCAAATGTATATCTAGATAATTTTATTGTAACTGGCCCTGTCGTATTTTAATTATAAAATGTACGTCCACCGATTCCGTAACTGTTAGACACCTTAGTTCTTGCAACCTAATGGCCCGCCCGTTACGTTCCTCTACAGTGTAAATGTCTATTCATCATATACGATTACAGTTTGCTTCGTGGCAGGCCCACGTGGTTATAGGCTCGTATTTGTATAATGAAATTTTCACAATAAAGGTTTTTAAAAGAAAACATGGTAGTAGTATATACATTGGTAAAGTTTTTAATAATAGTCACTGTTTTAGAATCATTAAAAGGCAAGTGAAATAAAGCAGACCAATTACATGAAGGGTAAAAGGTATAATACGAAGGAACGCAGTAAAGATAAATGGTCAAGGGCTGTTGTGTTTTCTATTCCTGCAACATAAAGTGATCGATAAGAATCTCATATTCAGGCGTATCGGCGACTAAGACAGCAGGTCGACCCTCTTTTGCTCAACGGCTCCGTCATGGGACGAAGAAACGCTCTTTTTCTCGAAAAAAGAATATATTTTACTTGCAGGACAGTTGTAAAATTTCCGGGAAAGTACATTAGCCTGGAACATTATAACATATATTTAAGAAAAAATAATGTTCGGAAGTAATGAAAAGCGTAATTTTTAGGTCATATGACCAAGCCTTTCATCATTACAATAAGAAAAGTAAAATGAACCAATGAAAAGTTTTATTAACAAGTCACATGACTTGTTATGCTTACGTTACGCGCTGCGCGCCCCGGATGACTTCCGGATGCGCTAACGCGGCGCGTCATATGGCGCATTACGCGACAACGCAGGTCCAGAATATAGTCAAAATGTCTCCACCAACCAGCGGTCGGAACACAACCCCTTTCAGCAGGCTAAATAGTTCTGTTAAATGACAACAGAAGGGACAGGCAACAAGAACCATCAGTCAAAGAGGGGAGGGCTAGTTCTTCTCTACCGGGTTACATTGGGGCGCTACAGGAACTGATTGAATTGGTAGTCTACAGTGTTTCTGGATGTTTCAGACTGAAGCTGGGGTTAGCATGAGAGCAGCACCATTTCGTAGCTCCGTCGTGGCCATTCCGCAACCAATCATGGCAGCCGCTCTTTATCGTTATTTTGGGCGGGGTGGGTGGCGGAGCCGATCTGTTTTGCAGCCATCATTGTGTGGAGTTCAGTTCATCTCACTAGTTTTGTATTTGTCATGAGGGGTTGTTCCTAATGTTTCTATTTTAGCGAGGTCAAAAAGAGATCCCATTAGTGGCCTACTGATTTTGCTCGATTCCTTTTCTTTTTTTTTACACGATTTTTCGTTATCTGCAAAGACTAAACAGAGTATTGCGACTCTGTGTTTGTTTGTAAATAGAGAATGAACCAAAGAGAACTAATTCTAAAACAGTAAATACTTGGATAACAATCAATCAAATGGAGAGAGAAGCAGGCACGACGGATTACAACGGGGGCAAAGGCCTGCGTTAACTACCTTTCACTATCTGCAAAGAGAGAGTACTCCTAATAGAAATGAGGGGGGGGGCACCATTCAAAGCAGATCAGTGTGCATAAACACGAAAATGTTTTCACTTACCACGTACTTGACATTCGACAGCTTATGATATTTGCTATTAAAAAACCATTGAAATTCACTGAAAAAACCATAGGTTATAGACCATATATAGTTAGGAATTAGCATTTACAAAACCTTGAAAATTCACTGAAAAAACCATAGGTTATAGACCATATATAGTTAGGAATTAGCATTTAAAAAACCTTATTTTACTCACACAAAACCATTGAAATTCCATATATAGTTAGTTGCACTAACTATATATCGCGCACCCGCAATCCACTGCTGATCATGTCACATATTACATCATTCATGACATGGTCAGTGACATCACTGATGACATCACTGATGACATCTCAAATGACATCACTGATGACATCACTGATGACATCTCAAATGACATCACTGATGACATCACTGATGACATCTCAAATGACATCACTGATGACATCACTGATGACATCTCAAATGACATCACTGATGACATCACTGATGACATCTCATTTGACATTACTGATCACATCACTGATGACATCATTCATGTGATAATACGATGAACCTCTTCAGACTCTAATATAACCTTAGATACACTCAGTGTAAACAGACACTCATAGACTGTCACTCATCCATGGAGTTACTCAGACACTTAGTCAGTCATGCAAAGAATCAATCACACCTCCATTTCCTCAACTATACAGTTATACACACCTTACTTATTCAAACATATACTAAAACATATTTACTCACTTATACAATCCTGGATACAAGTTCACAATGATCCATACAGCCACTCACACATTCACTGGCTCTTATGCACAGTTATTTATATATGTCAACTCTCACATGTACTGTGTTTTACATATGTACTTACTTTGACATGTAGCACTGAGATATCCATTCACTCACCAATACACTCATGCACACAGTCAACCGCCCATACAGCTTTTTCCACATGCACTTTTGAACCCATACATCTAGTCAATCAACTGCTCACACATCTATGCAGAGAGTCATACACCTCCCAGCCACCCACACACACACTCAGTCTCCCATACAAATGCTTGGGCAACCAATCAATAACCCATACAGTTAATCATATAGCTAATGATCAACACATGCAGCAGTTTACAGAACAACAGACATAATGATGCACAAATTAAGACAGTTTAGTCACTAACCCATGCACTCAGTGAGACACATTTAATCAGTCACTCATACAGTCAGCCATGCCCCTACTAAATCCTTCATCAAGACACTTATACATCCACTCATTCTTCAATATGTAAGACATATTTTAACTTTACAGAATTATACAGTCACTGCATGTAGTCATCAGTGATGTCATTTGAGATGTCATCAGTGATGTCATCAGTGATGTCATTTGAGATGTCATCAGTGATGTCATCAGTGATGTCACTGACCATGTCATGAATGATGTAATATGTGACATGATCAGCAGTGGATTGCGGGTGCGCGATATATAGTTAGTGCAACTAACTATATATGGAATTTCAATGGTTTTGTGTGAGTAAAATAAGGTTTTTTAAATGCTAATTCCTAACTATATATGGTCTATAACCTATGGTTTTTTCAGTGAATTTTCAAGGTTTTGTAAATGCTAATTCCTAACTATATATGGTCTATAACCTATGGTTTTTTCAGTGAATATATATATATATAAGCAGATATAGCTAGGACCATGGCCTAGATGTATCAAGATTCCATTTTGCGAATCTTAAATAGCGATTTTTAGCGAATCGCTATTTAAGATTCGCAAAATGGAATGTATGTAAAAAATCGCTTTTTTTTAGCGATTCCTTATTAATCTTTATTTGCGAATTCGCATTTTGCGAATTCGCAAATAAGGAATAATTTCCCATACATTCCTATGGGCGAGGAGGCCCATAGGAATGATTGTGAAGTAATTCTCAAAATTGCAAATTCGCAATTTGCTAATCTCAATTTGAGAATTATTTCAAGGGTGCAGGGGTGTCTCGTGGACACCCTGCTGCACCCCTGAAACTTACATGTGTGTGCATATGGCACACATACGTGTGTCACATGCCACCATCAAAATTGTCATATTTTGTTTTTTGAAAGGATATCGCAAATTAACACGAACCTCAAATTGGTGTTAATTTGCGATTCCTTAACCTGAATTCGCAATGCAAAAAAGTTTCATACATGGCATTTAAGGAATCGCAAAATTGCGATTCCTTAAATGCTTATGCAAAATAAGGAATCGCAATTTTTTGCGATTCCTTATTTTGCTGATATCTCATACATCCCAAAAGATGCAAAATGTCCGTTTGCGATTCGTTAAGGCCAAAATTCTGCGAATTTCGGCCTTAATGAATCGCAAAAGGCTTGATACATCTAGGCCCTAGTTTCTATAGGAAAAGCATTTTTTGTTTTGTTGATAAGTTTGGTGCCATTTAATGAATCTTCACTACATTTTCAAAACTAGTTTGCCACTGACTGCAGCTGCTGTTTGAAAAGATTCAGGGTGATTCATTAAGTAGGGCTGTAAAAAAGGGGGATCGATTCTCATTTTCCCCATGCAATTTCCCATTGGCATTTTGAATACCATTACAGCCTGAACCTCTGAATGGAATTACACCAAATTTGTCAGAAAGCTAGATCTTGGTACGGAAATAGATTTTTTAATTGGTGCAAATCCATTCAGTAGTTTTAGAGTCATTAAGAACTGGAGGGTCCGCTGATCTGACAGATCTCATGGTGAATCTGATTGCCTGCCACCGCTTCAACCAAGAAATGATGTCAGCCATCTTGGTACTCAAGACTCAGCCTGAGTTCCCAAGGAAAAGATAAAAAATAGCACAAGAGGGGAGGGAAGGAATATCCTGACCCCCAAGGCCTAGTTGCCCCAACGTGGGCCAGAGATTTAAAAAAAAATATTGCCATAGATTTGTGGAGGTTCCACAGGTTTGCAGCAACATTTGCTAAAAAAAATTGTTACCGGCACTTGCCTTTTTACCCGGGGTGGGCCAGTTCTCGCGGTGAATTCATAATATTGTTATGGAGTAGGAGGGTGTATCTAACCATCCACCCCAGGTCGATTTTGGCCTGGGAACCCCATCCCCTGGGCCTGGACTTATTATAAATTGGGAGGGGTCCATGGCCCCTACTGGGCTGATTTTGGCCCCAGAGACCCTATCCCTCCAGGCACTGATGAGGTTGAAAAATGGAGAGGGGCAAATAGTCCTCCTCAGTGGGCCAATTTCACCCTGAGGATGCCATCGCCCAGGACCCGGCCATTAAAATAAATGCAGAGGGGTGCATGCGGCCCGCCTCCCAGGCTGCTTTCTGCCCTGGGGACCCCATCCACAGGGGCCCAACCAAAGATGAAAAAGGGAGAGAGGGCATGCAGACCCCATCCAAAGGCTGATTTTGGCCCATAGGATCCTGGAGCTTGGCTGAATTAGTAATGGAGAGGGGGCCATGCAGCCCTACCCTCCAGGCTGATTTCAGCCCTGGGAAGCCCCTCCCTTGTGCCAAGCCACAATTTGAATAGGGAGGGGAGTCGCAAATACCCCCTTCCAGCTCCATTATTGAACCTGGGGACTCCATCCTCCCAGGGCTGGCTCCTGCTATCGCCCATGGTGCCCACTCAGGGACATATTGGTTTCCCTGCCTGCACTGGCCTGGGCAGAAAATCCTGTGTTTGCTCTCTCTTGGCAGGAGCAATTTCAAACCTCCTATTAAGCAAGAGCAAACACAAACTCTGCTCTTATCTGGCGGGAGCACTCACAGCACTCACAGCTGTGAGTGGACATCAGATGTGTTTCCCTGTGCGTAGTAATGCAGAAAGGGAAACAGATCTGAATATTGCTCCCTCCCGTAGGGAGCAGCATTTGTAGCTGCTCCCTTCAAGTGGGAGCAATGCCAGCTCCCATTGAATGCAGGGAGCCGGCTGGGTCTGCAGGGACTCCCCCACAGCCTCCAACAAGGATTTGGTGGGACCCTGGGTGGGCACAAGGGCACCCACCCTTTGTTTACTGGGCTCCGGGGGATTGGGGTCCTGGAGATGGGGGCTGTGTGCTTCCTCCCAATTTATAAATATCGAAGGTCCTGGGGGATTGGTTCCCTGGGGCCTCATCGGACAAGGGTGAACACCCCCATCGTCTCCCTTCCCATTTAAAAATGTTAGAGAGCTTCAGCTGATGAGGTCCTTGGGGCTAAATCGGGCAGGGCTGATGTATTGTGTACTATTATAATATGGCCAGGCTTCAGAAGATGGGGTCCCCAGGGCAAAACGTTGCCCAGGGAGAGGCTGCATGCCCCCTCCCATTTTACAATATGGTTGTGCCCCTGGAGGTGGGGAACCTGGAGCCAAAATTGGACCAGGAAGGGGATTGCATACCCCCTCCCCCATAAATCCAATAGTCTCAGGAAGGGACAATTTACACCTTCCCTACCTAATAAATGCACCTTTCCCCAGGTTCAGGGTCCCCCTCCCTCATACCCAGGAGGGGGACACATGCCCGTCTACCTTATAAAATATATGGGCTATGGGGAATGTGATTTCTGGGGCCAAATTTGGCCTGGGGAGGGGAGCTGTTTGCCCACTTCTGAGTAGGCTGTTTTTAAGGGATCTACCACTAGATCTGACATGAGGCAAGGCCTTGTGACCAACCCCACCACCGTGCACCACCGAAGGCTGTGCGCAGCATGTGGTTGGCTGCACGAGGAGGGGATGGCAGCAACTTTTGCACATATGCAGCTAACCACATGCTTCGCATGCCCAAAGGCCGTGCCTTTCGGTGATTGGATTAATGTATGGCAATTAAATATTATTTTTCATTAAAAAAGGCCCTACAAATTGACTAGTAAAAATTCATGGAAAAAAACAAAGGTTACAGGGACGTTAGATTTAGCAAATAGAATTAAAATGATCTTCACAAATCACTAAAAAGCCAAGGGATTAGACGGACCTTATAGTTAGGTTCAGATTTTACAAACACAAAAAGATAGACATTCAGCTGTTATAGTAAGATTCATCTCAAGTACCTATAACTCGTGCCCTAAGGTAAAAATATAAACATGCTGCTGGAAAAGTGAATTGATTTTATTAGATTTCATTGCGCATTCCATAAAAAGAACACAACCCGAAAACATGATAAAACAATGGTTTGAGTCAAGAGGAACACGTGGTCATTCTAAAATGTAGAGCAGTTCACCTGTGATCAAGGCTCCTGAAAGAGCTGAAATGCGTAAGGTTGGAAGTGAACTGCAGCATATCTCCAGATAAAAAATAAAGCGCTTGAAACACTTTAAAAGTGGATGTTGGCGTCTTCTTGTGAAAGAGAAGTATGTTTTGTATATGGATGGGATTCTTCATGCCAATCACATCGAAGCCGCCCTGCCAGGGTCTAGGGCTCCTTCACACTGAGAAAGAAAGTGTGGGATAGATAGACAGATTTTTTTAAATGAATGGATTACTAAATTAGTACATAGTCTGTTGAACTGACATATATCAGCACTGATGGTTGAAGAAATCTGCCATCCTGTTCTTTGTTCTAAGGTATAACCAGATCTTTGACAACAGATTAGTGGCATTTTAGTCAGGCAGGGATAACGATTTAAGTTTCCCGCAGTCTCGAAAAGTTTTATTCATTTTACTTCCTAAATGTACAACAAGAGATGTAGATACAGCTGACTCATTTCAGCATGATGCTTACCACTGAGTCTATAACACAGTCAGTGGTCTCCCCTATATTTAATTTTTCGGTCCTTCCTCCACCTCAGGTGCCCACCAACAATTAGGATGACAACTATATTGTCAGCCACATAAAACAACATCCTCCATGTTAACCCAAATGACACATTAGTTCCAAGAGGTCAGTGAAACTCTTCTTAATAACCAAGATAATCACTCGTAGTGATTCAGCCTATGCAGCACCCGTACATACATGCCTATTCCCTGCTGACGAGAGGTAAAAACCTCGAAACATGTGTCTAGGGATGGCCAACGCGACAGTGATTTTTGCTCAAGACTCTGGCAGAGGCGCACCCGCTGATGCTTACTTCATGGACCACAATGCTTTGGGGTAACACGCTGGTAGGACAAGCAGTGTGCGACCAATTGGACTTTCTTTTATATTCAGGCTCCCTGAGCCGGTGGGGCTGACGAGCCCTGGTTACGCACCTGGTGCCACGAGCGGTGCCGGACCTGAGAATATTTATTGGCAGCCTATGCAGCACCCCCAAATACAAGCTTATTCCCTGCGGACGAGAGGTAACAGCCTCGAAACACGTGTCCAGGGATGGCCAACGCAACAGTGATTTTTGCTCAAGACTCTGGCAGAGGAACACCCGCTGGTGCTTACTTCATGGACCACAATGTTTTGGGGTAACACGCTGGTACGACAAGCAGTGTGCGACCAATTGGACTTTCTTTTATATTCAGGCTCCCTGAGCCGGTGGGGCTGACGAGCCCTGGTTACGCACCTGGTGCCACGAGCGGTACCAGACCTGAGAATATTTTTTGGCAGCCTATGCAGAACCCCTACATACATGCCTATTCTCTGCTGACGAGAGGTAACAACCTCGAAACACGTGTCCAGGGATGGCCAACGCGACAGTGATTTTTGCTCAAGACTCTGGCAGAGGCGCACCCGCTGATGCTTACTTCATGGACCACAATGCTTTGGGGTAACACGCTGGTAGGACATGCAGTGTGCGACCAATTGGACTTTCTTTTATATTCAGGCTCCCTGAGCCGGTGGGGCTGACGAGCCCTGGTTACGCACCTGGTGCCACGAGCGGTATCGGACCTGAGAATATTTTTTGGCAGCCTATGCAGCACCCCTACATACATGCCTATTCCCTGCTGACGAGGGGTAACAACCTCGAAACACGTGTCCAGGGATGGCCAACGCGACAGTGATTTTTGCTCAAGACTCTGGCAGTGGCGCACCCACAATGCTTTGGGGTAACACGCTGGTAGGACTTTCTTTAATCAGTCATAGTGATCATGATTATAATGTGTATAACTTCTGAATCATATATCAGTTACCCCTATCTCATTAACAATGCCCACCTTATATTTGATTACCATTTATTCAGTTGATTTTCTACTTCTGTTTACTCTGAGATGTCCTCCGCCATCTTCCACATAGACCCATGTTACTTATGATTAATATCCCAATATTTCCGAAATTCACAATATCTCTAACCATAATTCTTCACTCAACTAATCATTAGTAGTTACACATAACCTTCAACTGCATGTAAACCTGAGGATTTTGTACCTCCGTGATTATTAGATTTTCTTAATTATGATGTACAGTGCATGAATAATGTACATTGCACAGAATGCAGTGAACTGTTACATATAGTTCTACATTACTGCTATTCCAAAGTGATTATCACACAATTATGAAGTGATTATTAAAAGAATCATGTTAATCATACTTCTTCTGATTTCGTTCTTCAGGTGCATGTTAAAATATTAAAGTGCACTTGTGCATTCATGCATGGAATTGTATGATTGTTTCCCAATAATTTATACCCTGCTGATGTGCAAATATGCATAATTCCTAAATGCAATGATTATTCACATGCATTTGCATAGAGCAAACTGCATTATGAGATATCAAGGGGCATATTTATGACAGGTTTGCATCATGCTTGAACCACGAAATGTGGTACGTGCATGCTGAAAACCTCTTCGACAGATTCATGAAGCCACGCAAAGCCACTTTGTGTGGCTCTGAGTGGCTTCATAAATCTGGAGTGAGGCATTGCAGCATGAATCACTGTATTGTCTTACTCTAGGTAGGTGTTCTGTGGGGGTTGCACTGGGTGTTCCCACGGAACTCCTATGGATTTAGATGCATTGCCCGATTTACAAAGACTTGTATACCTGCGAATACATCAAAATCGTATGCCTCCCAGAGGAAGTGTAATGAGGAGAAATATCTTTATTCCTTCTTGTTTTTTCCTCTTTCTATGTGTGCTGCATTATGCAACACACTTAGAATGGTAAACTCTTCTTAATCCTGCCTACAACACAGGCACCCTTGCACCATGGAGCAAGCGTGTCTGTATTGGTGCTAGGCTGCCAAACTGGCGTCAGCGCAAGGGAAGAGGACAGAAATGCACCATATTAGAAAAATACTATGCATTTCTTCCCGTTCCCTATTACACAGGGCAGGCCAGAATGGTGACTTGCGTCCTGCACCACACTTTTCATAAATTTGCCTCCAAGTGGCTTTGTGCAATCATATGTGCAAAATATGCAGAATTCAAGTTAGCAAGGATTGTCTCGTAAAACGTCCATGTTAAAAAATGCAGCTTATATTGTAAGAGGTACACATATGCATGCGTGTTTAGAAAATGCACTATGGAATGTAGAAAGCGCAGATATGTATCCATGGAAAGGATTATATTGTGCAAAGTCATGCTTTAGCAAAGTATAGATGTGCAAATCTTAGAATACACATCATGAAAGTTCACCACTATTGTTGGGAATCATGGGTAGAGTGGTGCTTATTATAACAAAGTTAATATTGTAATCCCATCAAAATATGAAACGTGCGCTAATAACAGAAATGTGTCAAATTAATCATAAAGACTTTCACATCAAACTGGTCATTCAAAATGCTTTGTGCCCAAATATTTTTTCTCCATTTCCCACTATTCCGAAAAATTAAGAGGTTGTTATGCACCTCAATATTGTTGTGGTCCTTCAGGTTCCCAGTTCGCAGATTTAGAATGCATTTTGATTCCTGTTTTCTTATTTCAATTTCTCTACCACCACCTCGAGAATGGTTTGTTACATGTCTTAAACTATAATATTTAAGTCTTTTCAGTGCTCCTTGGTGAACCTCGGTGAAATATTTAGCCATAAGGTAGTTCTTATCCCAATTCTTCATGGCTTTGATGTACTGTAAAATTCCCACTCTCCGTTTCTTTTTGTGTTGTAATTTCTTATTGAGTGAAACAAAGGCATACAATAGGAACATTCCCCACAAGCATCAAAAGGTTTTTGGAATCGCAAACGGTGCGAATCGGAAAATTCGGCCGTTTGCGATTCCAAAATCACTTTTTGCTATGCATGAAAGTTTTAGGAATTTTTTGCACTTCTAAAAAATGCGTTTGCATTTAAGGAATCGCATGTGTGCGATTCCTTAAATGCACTGCATGATTTTTAAAAAAAAGTGAATTCTAAAATAGGAGGTGCAAATTAACACGAGGTTGACCCTCGTGTTAATTTGCGAAAATTTTAAAAGAAGCAAAAAAATGCATTTTTTAAACATGCATGTTACAGACACACATGTCCTTAGGACATGTGTGTGTGAAACATGCACTTAAAAATACATTTCAGGGGTGCAGGGGGGGTCCTTTGGATCCCCCTCTGCACCCTTGCAATGCATCAACAAATTACGAGTGCAAAAAAAAAGAAATGCAAAACGGCATTGATTCCTATGGGCCTCTAGGCCCATAGGAATCAATGTAATGTCATTCCTTAATTGCGATTCGCAATTAAGGAATGGCAATTTCCGGAAATTAAGAAATCCTAAAAACTTTTAGGATTTCTTGATGCATAGGATTTTGCAGTTCCTAAATAGCGATTCCTTAATGTTCGCTATTTAAGAAATGCAAAATCCTAGATTGATGCATGTGGGGGAAAGTATGTAAGCAAAGCGTAGAAGTACTGAACAACGTGATACAAAGCAATACTCCTGCAATACAGAACCACCTTCCCACACAGACACCCACACCACCTCCACACAGAAGATTATAAACAACCCAGAACCGCTCCAATGTATCCTGCTCAGCTCAGGTTAACATCAACACCTTCTCCCCGGATGTTGCTGTTATCACTGAAATGTGGCTAAACTCTAACATCGCCACTGTCAACCCCAACAGCTACAAGAGGAAACCACGAGCTTGCACCAACAAGCACTGTGGGGGCATTGCATTCCTTTTCAAGGAAACCATCTCATGCACTATCACCAACGATGACTCAACACCTTTCAGGAAACACCTCAACTTCTGACTACAGACCACGCTAAGACATGATGCAAGGCTGTGATCCCATACTCGAACTCTGGAATTCCTATATGCCACCAAAGGCTACATGCAGAGAGGCGAGGGTAGTGTACCAGCACAGCTGTCAAACATAACCAGTACATCATCGGACGGGCCTATGAAGAGAGAGGAAGAAGAAGGCGAGGAGCGAGAGGATGAGGCCACGGAAGACATCAGAGAAAATGTGAAGGATGTGGAAATTGATGAGAAGAGCATAGGAGAACAGAACCAAACAAAGCAAGGAGGGCAGGCAGAGAGACAACCTGTGACAGCGAGACAGGAAGGAGGACAGAGGTGGAGGACCTCTCGGAGAAGAGACTGCTCAAGACCAGACTAGAAATGTCAATGGTGAAGAGGGGTGGCCTCGAGAAGGAGAGAACACTGATACAGACTCTGCCACGACCCAGGAGGGCTATGGCCAAAGGCAAGTGCCTATTTCTTCTTTTTGTTCACTAAGAAAGTGGTGGCTGGAAAAGGGGCATCCACACCAAATCACTGAGCACATAGATGTGTGTGATCCCGGAACACGGGCTGTGGTGGTGGTACCCTTAATTTAAAACAAATGTGCATACCAAATCAAGCTCCCTGACCCATTATTATTTACTTTTTGAGGCACAGTCCTGTTTTTTTTATTACTCCAAGAGGAAGAGCTGATCCAAGAAAGAAGACAGTAACTATTAAAGAAATGTCCCAAGAAAAGGAAAAGAAGAAAAGAAAAAAAGAAGGAGAGACATTATTAGTCTGTGTTACTTTTTCCATGTTAAAAAAAAGATAAAAAAAGTTTGCTAATGGTATTGTAAAGCAAAACAAATGGCTTTAACGTAATCAAAGGTGACACCTTTTGCATTTTCAATGCTTGTTCTGTGTCCAGGTATGTCCCCAGAGGCTTGGTAGGAATAGTGGGCTCCTACATTCCCTGCCACGAATAGCAACCTGTGAATAAATCCTCTATGGAGCTCTTGTGCTCTGGGTCCACCAATTGAAACCAGCAGAGGAAACGTGCTCTTGGGTTTTGAGGTCGTTTAAAGAGGAGGGATATTGGCTGCACACCCCTGTGAAAGGAAAGGAAAATGCAAAGTTTACTACCTGCATTGGGCCTGTACAAAGAAATTGACCGACGCTGAAGACACGTGAGCAGCCTGCCAGCCAAGGAAGAGATCTCAGAATGGCCAACATAAACATTCTTGATGTAAGATTACAAATCATGCATTCTTTCACATTCTGAATGAGCTGCAGTGCCTTACCAGGGTACAGAGTATTTCTATAGTGAAATTGACTATTAAATGTCTGTACTATAATGTTGCAATAATTGATAGGTATCCAGCTAAAGATATAGTGCAATAAGCCCAGGATACCACAGCAGGATCCACATGCAGATAACCTGGTCCTTCATACCGAGTATCATCAATTAAGATTCCCAAATTCCTTAAATCTTTCTTAGGAGTGGGAATAGGGCCCAGTGTACTTGGCCACCAGGTGCCATTCCAAATGTGAAGTTGCTTTCCCAAAAAGGATCACCTCTCTTATCCTTGTCAAGTTTGACAATGATTTTGTATGCAAGTGACACTTACCTAAATTGCACCGTATAGATTCAGCGTTCTCAGATACAATGAATTGAGTCATCAGCGTTTAATGTAATATTAAAGCTCCTAGGTATACCTGTAGGGACATTGTCTCAACAAATGTAACTGTACATTTTGCAACTTTTATAGTCTTAAGTTTGTTGGGGTCGCTATTATAAGTCGTGGGTACAATGTTTTGAACTAATATTTGCAAACACATCTAACCGTATGCCCAGAAACTCTGTCATGCACTTTAACTCACACATACTCGTACACGGACATATAAGCTAACCCCCAGCCTAGAGTCTGTAAAAAAGCAAGTTCCCAAAATGGTGTGAACTAGCCCATGGCCCCTTTAGCTGAGCCCGAATCCTTATGATGGATATGCAGTACTGCACCAGTGAGGTCTACCTTGGGAACACTTCTGTCCTACTGAGCAGCAATTAATTGTACAATCTGGTGTTAAGGCAGCACTGCTTCCCTGATGGAATCCAACTACAATCCTGCCTTTGTATGAACAGCAGTTTTCAAGTTGCTGCCTGATCCAAAGCTGCCTGGGGTATCTAGTCCAGCAGGAGATGCGAATAGGAAGGTGGGATGCGATTAAAAAAGTGATTATTAAATTGTGATATTAAAAAGGTTTTGGCTAGCGACTAGAACTGTGTGTTCCTGAGATGTCTCAGTAGAGGCGTGAACATCAGGCTTGTGCTGAATTACTTGTTAATTGCCTCGTGCATAATTAAACCAAATGATGTCATATTTAAATGATGCAACTGATCTTCATTAACGGAAACACTGAGTGATATAGAACAGCGCTCCCGTCCTTGGTGCGCGCTCCCTTTGTCTCAATTGAGCCACCGCCAAAGCTGTGTGTGGGCATGTTAATGAGGGCGAGAGCGGGCCCTCTCCACGACGCTGGAACACTGCATAGCCTCGAAAACGTCACAGCATGGCAATTCTTCGATCTGCCGGCGTCAAACACTGACTCCACTAATAGTCACAGTTTTAATGTGCCAAACGACTCCCCGGGTGTGAATTTGCCACATGACAAGATCTATCTTCAAAATCTCACTGAACCTGCACTGCTAACCAAATGAAGACTGTTCTTTGATTTGTTGATGTTCATATTCGTATAATGTCTCTGAAGTAGCCCAGAGGGGGCTGCATCTTGATGTGCTATAACAAGAGCACAAGAGAGCATTAATTAATTTTACCTGTAATGCATGTGTTCATCATAGGATGGAAAAAGGCGTCTTTAGCATTTCTCAATCCAATGGAGGTTAGTAAACTATATCCATTATTTTAATTACCTACAATTGAAAAGAGCAAGTCGTTTGCAGGACTACACAACGCCTAGGAAACCTAGGAAACGCTGTAAAGAAAGTGAAAGCGTGCCAAAACGCTCTGCCCGCACAGCAAATGTGTGCACATATCTTGTCCAGGCGCGTGAAGGCATGACAAAGAGGAGTCCAGGCACGCGCACATCGCCTGTCCTGGCGCATGCCATCTCCTGTCTTCCTTTACTAGCAAAAGCGACGACTATACGTCTCGCCAAGGCGAACAGCGCATGCGCTGCAACGCTAGGCGAGACCTAAAAATAAGGCAGAATAGCCCAGAATCTTACTGTTCTAAAATTAACCTAAGGAGTGCAAAAAATGAATATGTTGCCATAAATATCTTGGCTGCAGGATCCTTACTGCAGGCATTGTGACATCAGAACTCTACTGTGGTAATGTATTACAGTTGAGTCACTAGTCCCCTACTGTAAAGAAATTAGAGGTGGGTTTTTATACAGGGATTGCAGAATTTCTTGTGTTATACACATTTTAATGTGAATGTGAGTGAATAATTTCTTATTCCTATGGCTAGTGCACAACAGCACTAATGCTGTCGGTCTCCATTCAGGAGACCGAAGAGGATCTTGTGAAACAAGTGTCTCCTAGAGTCATTTACTTCTTTGCTACAGAAAAACACATTTATGTCCTATCGATTGAATCCTTTTCCGCTTTTACAGAAAAGCTATATTTGGTGGCAGGCTATTTGTTGGTGCAGTAGAATCGCTGTACTCTTTCTTTACAAGCAGTGTAGCACAACACGGAACTTCCAAAAAGAACAGCAGGAAAATAACCTGAAGGAAGCAGTGCTCATTAAGAAAAGGTTAGTCCTGGTTTGATACAATGAAGGTGGTGGTGGGCTCAGCTGAGTACAATTTTTCTGCAGATCTTAGGACACTGAATCCAATAGCAGCAGACTCCATGACAGAGAGCATCTGAACGCGCGGCTTCAAGACAGAAATGTTTGGCCACCCTCGAAACTTTGGGATTCGCCTTTTGTGTTATGCTTTGGGTGTATGAAGTACAGGGAACAGCCTGCAGCCTATTGTCAGAGTAACACAAAAAATGTTCTAACGCTACATGGCAGCTGCATACAACAAAGAAATGAAGCAACTGCAGCAAAACTGGTTTTTAAGGAAATTAAAAAAAAACATCGCAATGAACATTGCCCAGGACATTTGGACTTCATCACACTTTAAAACAAATAGAAGTGAACAAAGAAAAATGTACTCAATGAAGCGGATGAGAATCGACTGAGAGAAGGGGCGGTTTTGTAGAAACACCTTGTTGGCTTCCTGTTGATGTGTTTGTGGAAGATTTTATGATTTCAAGAAATATTGCACAACATGTCTCATTATTTGATACTGAATAAGAATCGCCGAATCTCAAAATTAGGAATAAATAACGAGACATTTTATGGAGGAGAGATATTATGTTTTAATTTTAACTATTGTTTCTCCTTTTGTTCATTCTTCACTAACGTACCTCCTCTAATAATTGCAGAGCTGCGAATTAGTTCTAATTTAAAATAGAAATTATTTAAAATGAAACATTGATCTAATGTGCAAATTAACCTGGTATTGATTTGTGTATTTTTTTGTATTAAGATTGCCAAATAAATGATTCTTTGCAACTGTGCAACATGCACTGAAATATAAAATAATAAAATTACATTTTGACACACTTTTACGCTATGACATTTAGCTCCCTAATTCTTTAGAAGATATTTTTCATTGCTAATCCTGACGGATTTTGCTTTAACACACTCAGGGGGCATATTATCAAGGACAGGCGATACATTATCGCCGCTTTTATCGGCAGGAAACTGCCGATAAAGCGGCGGTAATGGCCTTGATAATATGTAAATGTAAATGTACAGGAATTTATATAGCGCAAATCACCGAGCGGTTTCTAAGCGCTTGCTTAGGGAACCCGTCCTGGTATTCCCCTGTGAGATAACCCCGGCAGGGTATCCACAAGGTGAAAGCCAGGCATCCCACCGCGAGGGGCCATTGTGGAGATTAAGCAAGCTATTGCCCAGAGTCGCAGAGTGTGAACCCGTGAATCGAGTAGGCACCGGAGCGAGAATTGTCAAGTCTATGGACATTTTAGGACTCAAGACCCCACCGAGCCGGGAATTGAACCCTGGTCCCGGACTGACCTCTGCTTCCAGGTCTGCCTCCTCTAACCAGAGAGCCACACTTCTCCACTAACACATCTAACACGGGCTTCGATTGGAATTCATAGAGCATATTATCAAGGCCATTATCGCCGCTTTATCGGCAGTTTCCTGCCGATAAAAGCGGCTATAATGTATCGCCTGTCCTTGATAATATGCCCCTCAATTTGTATGGAGAATTAACGTAAAGGTTAGTAGCAAATGTATTAGCATGTCACCTCTGCGTGTGCTACACCTATTGGCTTTTTTTTGCACTGATGTTGTGCTGAGGGAGTGTTGTGCCCTATTCCCCTGTTCGCTTTCAGGGGCATATTACCAAGCAATAGCGATAATTATCGCTATTGCTTGGTAAGAGAGAACATTTTACCGCTAAGCTGCGGCAATTTTTACCACAGATAAACCTTGGTATTACCAAGGTTTATCGCAAATGCGATAAAAAACGGCCGCAATGCATGAATATCGCTGAAATGTCAGCGATATTCATGCATTATCGAGCTAATGCTCTTAGCCATGTTATCCACCTCCCATTGGATAACATGGCTAAGAACTGCTCAGGGGCAGGTGTTAGCTTTTGGAGATATTCGCGCTTAGCGCGAATATCTCCAAAAGTTGGTAATAGGAGATAGCGATGTTAGCGACTGTTTCCAGTCGCTAACATCTTGGTACGCCCACTTTGCATGTCATTAGTGGGGCCCAAGATGGTCGTTATCTCCTACTAGCTGTCGCTAACTGGTGTTAGCGACAGCTAGGTAATAGGGAGATAATTTTATCTCTGCTTTCTTGGCTTTTAAAGCCAAAAAAGCGGAGATAAACCCCCTTGATAATATGCCCCAAGTTCTTTATTCAAATGTATTTCGTGATCGTGTGTGTAGTCACTTATTTCAAAGACTAATGAATGCACTAAAATCACGCAGAAGTTGTATTGCTGTGCTTCATTAAAAGTTACATTAGATAGGCTGTGAGTATATCACACATGCACTAAGGTTTTACAGTAAATCATGCATGCAATTTAATATAATTGAGCAAAATGCCATATATTTATTGACATCAACAAGTTTAAATAATATTTTGAATAACCATTCCCCTAAATATACTCACTATATCTTGATAAACCCTTTTCCCAAGGATAGTTGAAAGTATTCCACATTTTCGACGGGATATCAAAACAAAAATCAGACGATTTGCATCAAAAAATAAAATTATGTTATTGCCTTAGGAAGACTCACATTGAGTATTTTGTGCATTGATTGTACCACAAAAACCTCAACACCTACACAGGCGTTTCTGTAGTGACAGCTATTCATGTTATGGATGCATCCGAAGTTGCAGTGGGAATGAGAAAACAAAAACTGCACAGCCTCCTATTCGACATTCTCTGACCTTCACTATTGTTAGCCCTCTTGTGCTTCCCGGCATCCACATCTATTCATTCGAATATATGACGTTACAACGCATTCAATTCCAACACATGCTTTTACAACGTAGTGATTACATTGCAACTACCATTACATTGATTTCAAAACGCATGCCATTACAATGCATTTTTTCAAACTATCATTATAACGCATTCCATTACAACGCATACCATTACAAGGCATACTACTTTTAGGGCAACAGTAGGGTAAGTGTTGGCTAGTGTAGGTGTAAAATTACTATTCCCACTCCAGTGAGTGCAACAGTAGGGAAACTGTTGGATAGTGTAGGGGTAAAAATTACTATTCCCATGTACACCAAAAACCATACACACCCTAATACTAAAAAAATCTCCATTAATTACTCTACAATGCTTTTTAATGATATGCTTTGTAATGGTATGCGTTGTAATGGCATGAGTTGTAGTGGCATGCGTTGTAATAGCATGCATTTTAATGGCACGCAATGTAAAGTCAATTGAGTTGTAACAGTTGAGTTGTAAAAGTAGGTCGTTGTAATGACTGCATTGTAATGGATGTTTCCCATTCATTCAGCAGGAAGCCCTGAAGGAGCCAGTTACAGCCCTCCCTCTTGTTGCAGAAACCAAAATATTGCTGTGCCTATTATTGGAAAATTGGTCTACCTCTGCTTCACAGATCCGATAAACAGAGTTTGAACAATTAGGAGTTTGAAAATTTGTAATGTTCATGGACTCGCGATTAAATTTTTTTTAAGTTTATATGCTTTGCAGAGTGCCAGGCTTGCAACATTTTCTTCTTTTTAAACACGCATTGTCAATTCCAGTTGGTCTGGCTTACAGCATAGTCGTCACTGCTGAATTTAGACATGGAGGGGCATATTTACAATAAAATGTTGGAGCACGGAGTGGCACCAAATTTGGCAGTACCCCGCTCCGATACTTTCGAATGCAAGGATGCACCATATTAACAAGAATACGGTGCACGCCTGTGTTTCACCTAGCACTGGTGCAAAAAAAGCAGCATAGCACCAGCTCAAGCACCCTGCCACCATGTTGCAAGGGCGCCTGCTCTGCATGTATGATTGTTTATGTGCAGGAAGCGACACAGTCCTTCACACATAAAAATCAATAATGCCGATTTGTAGCTTGTATGTGTGCTGCAGAATGCAGCACACATGAAAAGAGCAAATAACGAGGAGAAATTAATAATTTCTTCTTGATCACTATTCTAATGCTTGGTATTCCATGAGTTATTTTTTGGCGCTGCCACAGACTTGTAAAACTGGGGCAACATCGAAAAGCAATGGCAATTGCGGTGGAAAGAAGCATATTTACAAGGTGGCGTTAAGCCATGCAAAGTGGCTTGGCGCCACCTTGTAAATATGGAAAATGGCACTGCGCCACAGGAGCGTAAAAAAAAGTGACACTCCAGTGGCTGTGAGGGCTTGTAAATATGTCCCTTAATGACTTATTTATGAAATGCTTGCGCCACCGGAGCATCACTTTTTTGGTACTACGACGATGCAAACCTCTCAATCATGTCTATGAGGCGTCTCAAAGCCACTCTGCATGGCTTTCTGTGGCCTCATAGATATGGTGTAAGACAATGAAGCGCAAGTCGCTGCCTTGCCTTACTTAGCGTCAAGGTGGAGTTCCTTGGGTTTTGCGGTGGGTGAGCCCGCACAACATCATGGATTTTGACGCTGCCCCAGATTTACTTAATCATGTAAACCTGGGGCAGCACTAAAAATGTATGCCTCCCCAGAGCAGGCGTAACAAGGAGAAATATTTCCATTTATCCTAGTTTTGTCAAGTTTGCTGTAATATGCAGCACCAGTAGCAGTAGATCGTGGGAGTGTGGCAAGGCGGTGTCGTGGGGAGGGGGAGGGCCAGGGTGAGGAGTAGTAAACTATGAATTACGGCCGATTACATGTAAGTAAACAAATAAATAAGAAAAACGAATTTCAACGCGAGCACTGCATCGCCAAGCACCCAACAAAATTTGTTTTATTTATTTATATGTTTACTTGCCTGTAATCAGCCATAAGCCATAGTTTACTATGAAGGTCTGAGAGGTCTTGGGGATGCTCCCTGGACTAGGGTACACAATGATACCAACAGTTCCAGCAAATGAAAGAGAGGCAGAGGATTGTGCTCCAAGGGTTAGCGTTTGAGTTATTGCACTATTCAGCAGTCTAACGGGATTTATAGATGGAACTTTGACCATCTAAAAATATAGCAGTATTTGGACACAATTTTAACTATTCTAGATTTCATAAAGGATATTCAGGATACTCAAGGAACTCTGTGGCAGTTTTTACAAAGAAGATTAAGAGTCGAGTAATAACCTCATACTCCGTTTTTCTTGATGGAACTATCCTATAATAGATTCGCCTTTGACAGCAGTAAAAACTGTACCCATAGTCCTTCTTACTCCGAAATGTATTTTGCCCCTAAAATAACCGCTTAAATCTATCTTATCACCTGAATAGCTGCCAGGACGCACAGTAATAGGTTCCAAAGTTCTCTTACACCAGCGTTTTACAAATTCATCCATACTTTTAATTGTTTACCATGCACACAAGTCCACAAAGATTATTATTGGATTTCCATCTATCAAGACTTCACACTTAGGCAAACCCTTACTGTAATAATTTTTCTCATACTATATTCACATATAGAACACAACATCAATTTCATCTTTAAAATCCTTCCGTTATGCACTCATCTTCATAGCACAATTTACTCCTTTCAATTTTTCCCTGCACATTTGTGCAAAAGGACTTTATTCTTACACCGACTGCATCGTTTATCAACTGCCGGATATTGTAGTCCCATTTAAGACCCCATACTGCCTCATCCAATACCTCTACACATGCTTGGAACACATTTATCCGCACATCCCATTCAATGGGAGTTTTCCCTAATCCTGATAAAAATGGTGGTGCAGCTGATGCAACAGAAATACTAGTGTGGACCCTTCGCCACAATATCAACAATGCCAAACATTTATCAACCAGAGACCAGAAAATGAGACGAAAGGCTTCGCGTGTTTGATTACATTCATGAAGCTTTGATTTACTCTAGGTCTAAATCTAGGCTATTCCACAATACACTAGAGGAAGAGGTATTGAAGGTATTGTTATGTAAGATGCTATCAGTACTCCTAATATAACAAGCCCATGACCACTAGGTGTGATGTGAAATATTATAGTTTTTCCATCCCAAGAGAATTGTTTTGATGCCTATTATGAGCAGTGGGTCTAATAAAAAAAAGTACCTTTTGTTGAGTTCAGGTGTGGGGATGATTATTGAGGGGGCCCAGAGAAATAAGTATATGACTGAGGTTGGGATTAGTACATAAAATCATGTTAAAGGTGTGCTCGATTTGTTTCCAGTATGGATGAATATATTTGCAGTAAGAAATAAGGTGCTAATGGTGTCCAACCGTTTCGTTACATTACCAGTTAACCATAGTTTATGCATTCTCCTCAGAGTCCAGAAGCATCTGTAGATTTTCCAATATCTGCTCTGAGAGATTAAAGGAGAGATTTTACAGCGAGGAAAATTGTCTAATATTTGTTCAAAAATAGATTGTGATGGTCAATGGATGTTATTGGTCGTTCATGATTCTGACCATTTAACCTGAATATGATGAGTGGCTGTATTTGTGAATTTCATTATGGGTTTCTTTATTGTAGAGGCAGTATGAACTTTGCTGTGGATGGATTCTCGAAATTTCATGCAGTTCGATGCATGTTTCTGAGTTGCAACTTTAATTTTCAGAACATTATATAAATCCAAAGATTGGATTTAAAATTTCTCTGATAGCATGGTGAAAGAGAGAAGCAATTTAAAGTGACCTAGATCTTTGAGGAGTAGAACACGTGATGGTGCCCATGATTTCTAGAAATTGTGTTTGAGGTCTATTTTAATATGCGGATGAAACCAAAGAGAAGAAACTTCTGATTCTTACAGACTATTCGCAAAACATTTGTTGAGTGATTTCACCGCTAGGATGGTGTCTTTTAGAATCGGGTAGGGATGAGGAACCATTAGGTGTTTAAGAGTGAGTAGGTTTACTAAAGACAGTGGTTTAACATGGTCTACTTCAATGTCGAGCCAAGGAGGACAAGAGGGTAATTTGAATGTATCCAGTGGGTTGCTTGTCTGGCAAGGAATTGTTACTGAATAAAATTTGGTTTACTTATTTTATATTTGAACTTTTTAGTTTTAGGCTTGCATAGTGAAATACAAACTTTTTTTGTGTTTCCAAATGAAGTTTGAGCTTAATTTGTTTGAGTTCAAAAATAAGTTTATTAAAAGTAATACAAGGTAATAATACAAATGCAAGTAAAGTATTATGGGGGAAAATAATAAGGGGATGGAAGGGGAAGGGGAATCAGAAAAACGTAAATAGAAAACAATGCAAAGTGAAATAAGCAATTAGAAACATAATAAGCTAATCATGGGTATCAGGAAAGAATGAGAAAGTATGCGGTGAATAAACAATGAAAACAAATGCAGATATAACTATGCAGTTAAACAGTTTAGTAGAACGTGAGGAAAGATAAAGGGTATCAAGGGGGTTTAGAAACCTCCTGCTGAGCAGGGTTTGGACGAAAGGAGCGAGTTGTACAATTGTCTAAATACAACGAAAGAGGGAACCATAACTCAACACGTTTAGCTGCCAACTGGGCAGGGAAAACAAAAGCAGTATCAAGTCTATGATTGTGACAAACATTGTACCACCATGCTTTAAAAGTAATAGTGGATGTAGACTTCCAATTAATAGTAATTTGTTGAAATGCAACAGCTAACAATAAATCAACAATACGAACATTGAGATCAATCTTGTCCCAACAAGGGGATAAACTACCCAGGAAGATCTGGATAGGGGAAAATGGGATACTAGTAGAAAATATAACATTAATTTGAGCCCAAACTTGTAACAAGAAGGCGCGTACATCCTTGCAAATGAACAACATGTGAAACAAAGTAGCATTAGGTGAAGTGCAAGACCAACATGTATCTGGTGTGGTAGGGAAGCGTTTGTGGAGAGTAGAAGGGGTATGTAATAAACAGTTGTAAATGAAAAATATAGATTGTGTTAGAGATGCAGCTCTAGAAGATTTACGGATCTTTGTCTAAATTTTGTCCCAGAGAGAAATTGGCCATGATATGGAAAAATCATTCTCCCAAAGCTCTTCCACCTTGGATTTGGGTCTGGGAGGTGTATGTGCATGAAGATGTTTATATATGGCAGAGGCTTTGGGAAGAATACGTAAAGTAGAGTGAAGTAGAGTAACAGGATCAGGTAAAGTGGAAGAGGGAATAGACTTGGAAAGCTTGTTATAAACTTCCATAACTGCTGCTTTAAGGAGGAGGTATTTGGGAGCAAAAGAGAGGGGTAAATTGAAAGTGAAGCGAAGAGTGTGGAAGGGCAAAAAAGTGGATTGTGAGAATAATTGCGAAATCCAAAGCAAACCTTTGGTTCTCCAAGATTTCCAGAAAATAGGTTTACCCCGGAGTAAAAGGTATTTATTGTGCCAAATAGTGGAAGAGAGAAAGTCAGCAACACATACAGGAGGAGAAGAATTAGAGGATAAGAGGAGTTTGAGAGTGAATTTGTGAATGGGAGTAAGAAGCGAGGAGGGCTTGCGTGAAAGGAGATACATTCAGCAAAGGAGAAAGGGGAAAGGAAAAGGCGCTCAACCGTAGTCCATAAAGGGCAAGGGGAATCAGGATCTTGTAACCAAAGGGAAGATTGACGTAACAAAAAGGCCTTATGATATGCCAGGAAATCCGGAAAATTGACTCCACCTTCAGAAGTAGGACGGGTAAGTCTGGCAAGGGACATTCTAGGTTTATTATTATGCCATAGAAAGGAAGATAAAACTGAATTAATTTATTTTAAAAACTTAGCTGGAATAGAAAAAGGAATATTGGAAAGGGTATAAAGAACAATAGGGGAGAGCATCATTTTGATAGTGTCTAAGCGACCCCACCAAGACAAGTAAAGAGGATGCCACTTAGCTGTAAGATCGGATAATTTCTGGATACATTTAGTAAGGCAGAGGGAAATGGTATCATGGATTGAAGGGGTAATATGCAATCCTAAATATTTAATATGGGAAGAGCTCCAGGTGAAGTTGGAGGCGCTAAAGTCAGGCTTAAAGGTGAACTTTGTCAAGGGCAGGATTTCGCATTTGTCGTGATTAAGTTTATAACCGGAAATAGAGGAAAAGATTTGTACTTCTTCCAAAAAAGCGGGGACGGAAACAGCAGGGTTCGAGATGAAAAGTAAAATATCGTCTGCATATGCAGCAAGTTTTATGGAGAGATCTTTAGTTTGAAAACCATGAACGTTGGGATTTTGGCGTAATCTGGACAGAAAGGGTCCGAGAGCCAGGTTAAAAAGAAAAGGTGAAAGAGGACAACCTTGGCGAACACCTCTACCAAGGTCAAAATAAGGAGAAGTTTGGCCATTGGCAAAAACTGCAGCACGGGGGTGAGAATAAAGTAATGAAATTAAGGAAATAAATTTAGGGCCAAACCCAAACCAACTAAGGGTATGAAAAAGGTAAAGCCACTCAACCCTATCAAACGCCTTTTCAGCGTCTAGGGCTATCGCCGCGAGAGGATGTTGGAGATGGGAGGATTTCGTTAAGATGTTAAATAGAAGTCTAGTATTATCAGTAATGTAACGGCCTTTAACGAAGCCTGATTGTTCATCTCCTATAAGGTCAGGAAGCAAATGATCCAGTATAATCGCCAAAGATTTGGCAAAGATTTTGTAGTCAATATTAACTAGGGAAATGGGTCTATAGTTTTTGCAGTGTTGGACATCCTTTCCGGGTTTAGGAATTAAGCAAATGTGAGCGTCCGAGAAAGTGCCAGAAGAAGAGCCGAATTCAGCAAAAGAGTGGAGAAAGGAGTGAAGTTTTGGAATCAATAGTTTGGAGAAGTGAAGATAGAACTCAACAGTAAAACCATCCGGGCCAGAGGCCTTGTTAAGTTTAAGGCGTTGGAGGGCAGTGAGTAATTCCGTTTGTGAGACATCAGATTCAAGGGAAGTGAGGTCAAGAGGGAAAGATGTGGGGGTTTGGATGGTGGAAAAGAAGTGAGCAAGAGACTGAGGAGAAGAGTGGGTGTCGGATGTGTATAAGGTCTCATAAAAGTGGGAAAAAGTAGCAAGAATGTCAGCATCTTTGTGTTGTAAGTGTGCATTAGCGTCATAAACAGATTCAATGTTCACTTTATTATGCTTGACCTTTAAGTAATTAGCAAGAATCTTCCCAGCTTTATTCCTGCCGCCATAAAATTTAGCACTTGACTTAAGTAGATATAGAGAGGCATCTTCAGTAGACTTTTCATTAAATTTGATCTTAGCAGCAACCAAAGATGCTAGACTATCCGATGAATGGGAAGTGAAATAGGCGTGTTCCAATCTCTTAATGTCATGGAGAAGGGTTTTAGTGAATTGGCGAGAAGTTTTACGCTTCTTAGCGACAAAGTCAATAATAAAGCCGAGCGCCGCTGCTTTAAAAGCATCCCAGAGAGTATGTTTTGAGACTGGAGGGACATCATTAAAAAGGAAAAATTCATCAAAAAAGGTAGAGAAGGAATTGGAAAATTTGGGATCAAGAAGAAGGGCATTATTAAAACGCCATCTTTTAGGGCCCTCACTTTTGGGGAGAAGGTCCAGACTGACTACTACAGGAGCATGGTCAGAGAGCAATATTGGACCTATTTCCGCCGCATTAAGCGTTTGGGCAAGTGCGTGGGAAACAAAAATATAATCAAGTCGTGATTGGGAATGATGATGAGGTGAGTAAAAAGTAAACTCTTGTAAGGTCGGGTTACATAAACGCCAAGAATCTACAAGCTTATGTTGTGAAATAGCTTGAGTAAACAGTTTATGTGGTTTTGTGGGGATATAGGTAGCATCAGACTTCCTGTCCAAAAAGGGGTCAAGAGGGTGATTGCAATCACCCGCAAGGATGAAGTTATCATCCAGGAATTGGGTAATGTGGGGAGAGAACTCAGCCCAAAAGAGGGGTTCACCGTTTGTGGGACCATAAACATTAAGAAGAGAGATTGGAACACCTCTAATCGATAGTCTAACATGCGTCCATCTACCATTACTATCTGAATCTTGGGAAATAACTGTGAAAGGGAGCGACCTACAACATAAAATAGCAACACCTTTTCGTTTACCATCACCTTGTGAATAAAAAACTTCACCCACCCAAACCCTCTTAAGCTTATCAGATTCTATATCAGAGAGGTGAGTTTCTTGAAGAAAAGCAATGTTAATATTTAATTTAGCTAGGTGGGATAAAATGCGCTGACGTTTAATTGGTGAATTAATACCCTTAACATTCCAAGAGACTAAATTCAAAGACATAGTTTAAACAGTAAGAGAACCAATTGGTAATTTAAAAAGTCAAAAATGCAATCAATAAGATTAATTAAATCAGGAAAGAAAAAAGAAATGGTCAGAAATACAAGAAGAAAGGAAAGAAAAAGTTGAACAAGAAGAAAGCAATATGCAAGGAAAATATATGCAGAAGTGAGAAAAAGACCCAAGAATAAGAAATAAGAAGCGGAAGAAAGAAAAGCACCATAAGAGAGTAAATGAGAAAGTGAAGAAAGGAAATGCTCAAGAAGGAAAAAAGAGGGAATATAACCTAAGAAAAGAGAGTCATCCCCATTATGCAAAGGAGAGAGTCGATTCATGGGGGAAAGAAAAGAGGGCAAGAGCAAAAAACAAAGAGAGGATAAACAACCTGAAAGAGAAAAATAATCAACAGCAAACATATAAGGAAATCGTGACATGGGAAAAGAGGAAGGAGATAAGAACAAAAAACAAAGAAAGAACAGAGAACAAGAGGGAAACATACTTACAAAAGGGGAAGATGAGAAGAAATCGAGGGGGAAGGGGCCATGTAGGTAAGGCAACACAACTGAGGTCAGCTGGGCGGGGACCCGGGAAGACACAGTCAGACAAAGAAGGGTTCCTGTGGAAACAAAGAAGGGAGAAAAACAGGAATGAATTTCAAAACACTAATCAATGAGAAGACCACAAAATAAACATCGATAAAACATCAGAAGAGAGAAAACAATCAAACAAGCGAAAAACGCGAAAAAGAAGCGACCATGGTCACAAAACAAGAGAAAAATACAAAGGTAGACATAACTACAAATCAGCCAGGACTAGAGGATGAAGGACCAGAGGCGTCCATGGCAGAAGTACGATGTGCGTTAATGAAACTTTGCAGTCTCACTGGATCTTCGTATGTGGTCGTTTTGTTGTTGTAGGTGACTTTAAACAGACATGGATGGTAGAGTCCATAGTGAGCACCCATGGAACGGAGGACTTCTCTCATGCCTAGGAAAGCCTTCCTACGATTTGCAGTTGTTTTGGCATAGTCCTGAGCGAAGAACAAAGGAGATTCAGACCAAGCCAGCTTGGGGATAGCTTTGGCAGCTGTAAGAACCTTCAAGAGATCAGTATACTCAAGGAAGTAGATGATGATGCCTCTTGGTCGCTGCGAGGAGGACATTGACGTCGGTAGGCGGCCAAGGCGATGAGCACGCTGAATGTTGAGAGATGTTCCTTCTGGAAGATGGAGCAACTTGGGAAGAAAAGTTTTGAAGAAGGCAGGCGGGTCTGTACCCTCGAGATTTTCCACTAAGCCGTAGATGCGGAGGTTATTTTGTCTGCCTCTATTTTCTAACTCCTCCACCTGCTTCTGGAGTGCACCCACCTGCGAGGACAAATGTGTCACTGTGGTTTGAGTTTCTTGAAAAGATACAACAGACTGCTCAACCGAGGAAACTCTTGTGTCAATTAATGACCAAATGTCCGTTAGAACTTGAAGTTTAGCGTTGGTTTCCTCCATGAAAGGTCGGAGTGTCCTGATTTCCTCAAGAAAAGGACGAAATGATCGTATCTCTTCCAGCAAAAGTTCCATGGAAACAGGCGTTGACTGCTTAGGTGGTGAAGGGGGATTATTTTTTAGTCTTTTCATGGTGTTTTTCCCTGATGCTGGTTGAGAAGATTCCATGGGTGCCTCCGAGCCAGATGAAGCAAGTGAGTCTTCTAACTGAGAGAAGGCTGAGAAAACTTTAGAGTTTTTCACAAAAGCGACCTTTGTAGGCGTTTTAGAAGGTAGGCGGGACATAGATTTAAGTCGCCCCATAAAAAGCAACTGGAGAGGAACGAGTGGAACGCGGATCATCACAACATAAATAGATGGTTAGAATCCCCCGTAAGTGGTAGGAAGCATATTTAGTAGCGAAAAGAGTCACTTGAACAAGGGTTCGGTACTGGACGCTGATCACGAGGTATAAATATTGAGTGAAGAAACATATAAGTTGTCGAGTAAAACTGAAGAGGTAAGGACGTTGTAAGTTGGTGTATGTAGGGAGAGCTGGAGAATATATCACAGGCTACACCAGGAAGATTGTTGAACGAACGAAGGAGAAAGCAGAGGAGTAGGGTTTCCAGGAGAGATGCGTTGCGCAATCGTTAAAGGCGCGAAGGAAACCAGCAGGTGAAAAGAAAGTTATTGAAAGACGTAGCCTGCAGACAAATGGTGAATGAGCAAGCACATTAGCCATCCAGGTGAGTGGCAGTCCAGGAAGGGAAGGAGGAAAATCCTCGGAGCTCTGAGGCCACTAGTAGAAAAAATGTACTCTGCAATAATGAGACAACAAGCAATCTGCCGCCTCCATGTAATTTAAAACAATGGCAATGAATTGACAATTCTGGCAAACTGGAGCATTAAACGTGGTGCTATGAAAACTTGCTGATAGCTTCAGGAATCATATTAGCATAAGCAGCACAATGCATCGAGTTGCTCAAAATGGCGACTGCACTAGAATGCAGTAAATTGAGATAAATGCACTGACTCGCAGGGTGTCTCCAAAATGAAGGTGCATTCAGTATTAATCATCCTACGAGCGGCAAAGGGCAGCAAAGTTCCCTGGAACCATCAGTGTGGAAAAGAAGGCAGAAATTCTCTCCCCCTCACAAGAAAAGCGCACCGTGTCAGGTCGCGCAAAATGGCGGCCGCGAATATCAGAGCGCCCTCAGGGGAAAAAAAACGGCAAGTTTTACCGTCTCCGTTTCGATGAAGAAATGCTGCATGGATGTCAGGGCATCGCCGGAACGTTCCAACGACAGGCCGTGGTCTTCGGGAGAGAAACCAGTAAAGTTGAAGGACGAGTCTCCCGGGTATGCAGCGGAGCCTCACTCAGGCGCCGCCATCACCCACGGGCGCCAAGCCACGCGAAGTTTGAGCTTAATTTAACAACAGTTTTGTGGAAGTGTCCAATAGTCGTAATGGAAGCACTCTTATAAAAAATTATCTTGGGGAGATATCTTCCTTTTAATTGTTGCTACAGGTCCTCACCAAGTGATGAATTTTGGTGAACAGGCTTCTAACATGGATTTAATTTTGGAAAATAGAACAGATACAGTATGGATTCTTGTTT
The DNA here is from genome assembly GCF_964261635.1 of Lissotriton helveticus. Classification (NCBI taxonomy): domain Eukaryota; kingdom Metazoa; phylum Chordata; class Amphibia; order Caudata; family Salamandridae; genus Lissotriton; species Lissotriton helveticus. The sequence continues at coordinate 739,506,683 of NC_136063.1, read as the reverse complement.
TCTCCAGGTAGTTTTTTAAATTCCATCCCCAACTATTATGGGCAAGATGGTTGCCATTTTAGATTAGTGAACTGCGTTAAATGAGGTAAACATAGTATGTTAATTGGAAATGTTTCTGTTTTCTCTCTTTTGAGTGAGTATCCAGACACAGATGAATACTGCATCATTAAATCTAATATTTCAGGAATATTAGATGGCATCGAGTAGCAACTCTATATTAAGTAAGACAAGAAGAGGGGATAGGAAGCATTCTTGTCTAGTCTCATGATGAAGTAGGAATGGTTTTGAATCTTGCCTATCTATGTTAATGCAAGTTGAAGGTATATTGTAAAGAGACACTGACATACAAATGAAGCCTAGGCCTAAATTAAAAGTGCACAAAACGGCTCTCAGGAATGGCCAGGAGACCTTATCAAAGACCTTTTCAGCATCAAGCACCAGGGCCATAGAAGGGGAAGGAAGAGAATTTACTTTCTTGATACTGTGACTAAACAGATGAATATTGTCTGCAGCGAGTCTAACCTTTATGGAGCTTGTTTTTGTAAGATGTTTAAGAGAGGGAAGCAATTTCTCTAGTTAATATACAAAATCTTGACATAAAACTTGTATTCCGTGTTTAATCATAAGATTGGTTGATTTTTGTGCTCTAGAGGAGCGTTGCCTTCTTTGTGAATCACTACAATGAATGCTTGCAATGCGCTGTCCTTTACCTTCCAGAGGACTCAAAATGATCAAAAGGATTCTTGTGGTGTTGTATTTGTGTATATTGGTAAGTTTTGTAGAAGGTGGCTGTAAGCCATCAGGAACGGAAGCTATTTTGCATATAATGGATTTGATGGTGGTAAGTATTTATATTTCCTTAAGTCATGTTGGAAGTATTGAATAGTTTTGGCAAATATAAGCTGTCTAAGTATTGATGATAAAGAGTTTCACCTGTAAGTAAATTGGAATTATATAATGTTTCATAAAGTGAAATAAATGAATCTCAAAATGCATTGGAATCCGAGAGGATGTTTGTCATTTTTATCTTTAGTAGGAATTCATAGGTTCGAGCTTCATGTAGAGAGCCAGATGTTTATCACCTTTATTGCACTCCAGAATATTGGTAGCCTTGAATTTGTGAGACAAAACATGGTCATGCTCGCTAATGATTTTGTTGAATTCATATTTAAGAGATTTATTTTTTAGGGTTACCGTATGATCGACGGAGTGAGATCTTTCCAGTTCACGCTGTTTGATATTAGACTTTAGTTCTGCCGTTCTCTTGTTTGGGTTCCTGTTCTTCTCCACCATGATAGCCAAAACTTCACCTCTAATGGTATCCTTCTCCGAATCCCAGATAATTTCAGAGGAGAGGTCCTGGGTACTGTTATCCTGACACAATATATTCAGGGCTATGTGAATGTGTTTCTTTGCAGCAGGCTCTTCTAGAGTACATGTGTTCAGTCTCCACGTTTTCTTTGCAGGACGAGGGCATGACAGCTCTACTATAAGAGATATACAGGCACAGTCCAAAATGGCAATATGTTCAATAGTGGGGTTGCAGACAAATGGAACAAGATTGTGGAAACTTTGAGTAGGCAAGATGGCGACGTTGTGAGCTGATTGCACTTGTCTCGCTCTGGGAGCCTGAACTTGGTTGCGGTTGAACTACTCATGAACGGCTGAATAAGGACAGCTCTCCCCTGGTTTTGACGACTGACGCTGCTACGATGCCTTGCATCTTGCATTTGGGCCCTTGGCTGAACATGTAGAATCGGATTGTACTATCCCCAGAATCCCCCTTCAGGGGTTCGAGCCTGAGCCTGAGCCTGCATTTGCTGCCGTTGCAGCCGCTGTATACAGCCAGCGACATCGTAGAGCACCCGAGAAGAATCTTGGTCGCGGATAAGACAGACGTGACCTGATTCTATGCTGCAAAAGGGACTCTTCCTGCCTGATCACCCGGTCACCCAGGGCTGCCGATTCTAACATTACCACCCCAAATGCTCAAACTGGGAGGAGATCGAGCTTGCAGGTACTTTCTACACGCCTGAAGGTATAAATACATAAAAGTTACAGCGCCTCCGGTACGTCTGTGTTTTTGCCCTGTGCCCTGTACCTTGTGATCAATAGCGTTTTGTCTGGTTGCCCTACTAAGTGCTCCTGCTCCCTTTTCAGCCTCTCTGTTTTCCGCTCTGCCTGCCTGCTGTTTTAGAAACTCGGCGAAAGTGGCTAAACGTCATCAGGACACCGCTGGCTTCGGCTTGAAATAGCTACGTCTCGCCCCCTCAGCCTCGATCTCGATCTCAGCACAGGCTCAAGGGAGCGTCTGCAAAGGCAAAGCCCGAAGAGGAAGTGTGTGAAGGGGCAGCAGTAGATCCCTCGTTATAAGAAGCTTCTAAGTGGCTGCATCCCCTGGCATCCTCGGTGGAAATTGCCTGTGAAAGTAATAAATAAAAAGTAACATTAACAATTCAACATAACCCCTGGCAGATTGGACCAAAGAACCTGATTGTATACATGTGCACACTCCAATTCATCATCTCGAGGAAATCTGGGAGGGGCAGCAAGCATAAGGAGAATCCTCACATAAAGATATTTAAACATAAGCAAAACAAGCATAGACTGCTGCAAAAGTTAATACAGCCTGAGCAGAGATTAAACCCACACAGGATCACGATAAAGCTTAACTTTAAGGGAAGGCAAGAGTGGGATTATACCGATCCAGGCATCCTCAACCTCAAGGATTCTGTTGGAGCTTCTATGGCGGCAATAGCACCACAGACTAAAACTCAAGCACAAATAGTGCAGACAGTACAGAATATGCCTGAAACAAACTCGAGCAAATCTGCGAGCAAGTTGTATTCAGAGGATGAGTCTAAGGAAATGATCGAGGTGAATGAGGGAAATGAGGCAAATGAGGCAAATGAGGCGACCAAGGTAGCAGCAAAAAACGCGGCGACAGTGGATCATGAAAGTGGCCTAAACCAACAACCGATAAGCCACCAATCAAAACATAATGGCCCCACTAGAAGACCAGAAACTAGAGGATTGAAGGCACAAGAAGATAAAGAGGCCAAAAATGGAAAGGAAGGTACGGAGGGCACTACCGCTGGCTAAGCAAAATATATAAACAATTTGAAGAAAAGTAAAAAACAAAGTAAAAATGCCCTGAAAAATGCACAGAAGGAGAAAGGGACGGAGAAAGATGGTGAAAGGGGAATACAGAAGAAACAAGAGCAGCTAAATGATTGCAACCCCGAAGAAGAGAAATCCGATGATCAAGCTGATTAAAAGATGGAACTTTTGCTTAAAAAAGCCAAAAGAGTGCAAACTATTAAAAGCTTGAAGGCCGCAGCAAAGCTAACGGGTTTGTGTGATGAAACACAACCAAGGATATCTAACATATTTACGCCGCTCTCAAAGGAATCCTTGAAGGAAAGCGATAAGGGAGACGATAGTAGCAGTATTATCAACAATAATGGAAAGCTAAAGGACGTAATGAAGAATAAGATACCCAGTGATGGAATAAAACCAGCTAGCACAGGTGCAGAAATGGCGGAAATGGCTACAGATCTGATTGATCCAGAACCGGACTATGTGGACCCCAACGGACAAATCAAAACTGGAGATAAAGAATTAGAAGCTGGGGGCAAAGAATCATCAGAGGAATCTAATTCTGAAATCTATGAAACAGGCGTTTCAATCTCTAGCGAAATTGAAAGTGAAATTGGAGGTACAAGTGCGGAAAGCGAGGACGAATACTCACCAACCGCCAATCTGGAAGCAACCGATATAAAGAGCAATACCGAACCGGGTCGAGACTCGGCATCTTAAAAGAAAATGGAGAAGAAGAAATCCAAACTTAGAAAATCTCACAAACCATTAGATGACGAAACAACGGATCAGGGGAGCAACCAGGACCAAGCAAAGAAAAAATCTAACCCCTCCGGAAAAGTCCGACTCCTACATTTAAAGGAGACACAGAACTTAAAAACCCTAAAAACCCTAAAAATGGGGCAGCTGAATTGAGCACGGGAAAACAACAACAACATGATACCGACAAATTAGGAGGCTATGTAGAACCATCATTGAGCGAGGTCCTGAGGACCATAAAGGATTTTCATTCGGATGTCAAAACCGATAGTCAAAGGAATCATGATGCGATCCAACAACTGCAAGGCGCTATCCAGAAGGTAGATAACACCTGTACGGAGATAGTGGATAGAATGGCCTCGGTGGAGAGCCGCACAGAAAATCTAGAAGCAGATGTCAGTAAACTGCAAGGTAGAGAAAAGTCTCAAACTGCTATTATCGAAGACCTAATGATAAAGGTGGAGGACCTTGAGAATCGGGGAAGAAGAAATAACCTCCGCTTCTTGGGAATTGCAGAAGGGGCAGAGGGAAGTGACGCCAAGGGATATATTGTCAACCTTCTGAAGTCTTCCATGCCTGAACTTTCAAAATGGGAATTGGAATGAGAAGTTTATCGGGCTCATCACTTTCCTCTGACACCCCCTAAGAGACCTATAAAAGAAAATCAGTACCCAAGAGCTATTCTGGTCTGCTTCGGAAATTTTCTTTTACGAGAAGCAATCTACGACTTGGCTAGACCAACGAGCAGAAAAGAATATCAAGGAAATAAGTTCTTTGTCCGCCCGGATTTCGCCCACGCAACGGTTGAACGTCGATGGAGGCTGAGACAACTCTTTGCCCCATTTGAGAAGATTGGAGCAACCGTTTATCTACTAAATCCAGCACGCTTAAGAGTATTCTACAAAGGAACATCAAGGAACTTTACAAGCGAGATCCAAGCTGAAGCTTACCTGAATGAACTCTCTGAACTAAGAAAATAGGAGGGGGAAAGTTAACCAGCTGAACCGTTATATGGTTAAAGACTTTTGCTATCTCAGGCGATCAAGCAGGCGGTGATGCTCGGATCACTAAGTCGCCCATACCTGGCGCCCCTCGGTCCCAGGATGCCTCACGGATTGGCGGGGGAGGGAGGTGCGGGAAGGGGGGAGAGAGGGGGGAAATGGAAACGTAGGGGGAAGGGTGGGTGAGAAGAAGGTAAAAAATGGAAAAAGGAGGGAATGGTGCAGAATAGGTAATGGTCAAAGGATGCCAGCAAGGAAAAAGATTTCTGAAAGGTTTTTCGATATAGGTTGTTACACTCAATGTGATGACATGCATTAATATTTGTACAATGAATGTGGGGGGATTAAACGATTGAAGGAAAAGACAGAAATTAGCATACATGGTAAAACATAACAGAATAGATCTACTCTGTCTACAAGAGACCCATCTCCCTTGGTCTAAGAGAAATTTGCTCTCCATAAATGGATTTGAATTATTAGCCTGTACAACTCAAACATCAACTATTAGAGGGGTCGCCATTCTAGGAAGGAAAAGTCTAGGGAAAGCGAGGAAAGTGAAAGTAGATAGTAATGGAAGATGGGTGATTATTGAGATGGAATTGGGTCTAACTAGCTGCACGGTATATGGCTCTAATGAGGACGACCCTGAAATTTACGATTTTCTAGAAACAGAGCTTGCAAAGTGGCCCTCTCCTTTGGTTTTCACAGGAGATTTAAATATCTCATCTGAATGGGGGACGGGCATTTCATATCAGAGGAGAAAACCTAGAGTATTCAAGGCGGTTCAATCTATGTTAGCTTCTCATGGGCTTCAGGATCTATGGAGAGCTAAAGAACCCTTAAATGCAGGTTATACTTACTTTTCTAATCCAGCCCAGAGATATTCAAGATTGGATTACTTTTTTGTCTCTGTTTTAGAATCTGAAAAAGTTAAGATATGTAGACTCCCAAGGGTCATCTCAGATCACAACCCTCTGTTGCTAAACTACGTTATGGGAGGGTTAGAGCGGTCTAAGACAAACTGGACTTTTGAAAGAAGGCTGTTGGCAGATAGCAGATTTGTTGATCATTTGAATATATGGACTGGTGAATTTTTAGCGGCAAATAGATACAGCACATCTCGAAACGGGGTCTGGGAGGCTTTTAAAGCCACTTTGAGAGGAGAAACAATCAGCTGCGCCGCCAGGCTTAGAAGAGAAGATAGGAGCGAAGTAGAGAAATTAATGGATAAACTGGTTGAGGCGGAAGAACAACATATAAAGGACATTGCTTCAGGTAGCAATAGTGAGGCTAGCCAGGGTGTTCTGCTGGCAGTAAAAGCGGCATTGCAGAAGGAGGTTATACAGAAAGCAATAGGGGAGTATCAGTCCTCAAGGGCAAAGAGGTACGAAACGGGAGAGCAAGCTGGCAGAGCACTTGCTCTTCGGATTAGACAGGAAAAATCAAAGAATGCGATTGTATGTATAGAAGAGGAAGGGATAACATATACAGAGATAAAGGACATTCTGTCGGTGTTTAAAAAATACTATCAGAAATTATATGAGGAAGATCCTTTTAATAATGATCAGGAGGAGGGATGTATTGATAATGGACCTTGTTTGGATGATTTAACAAGAATAGCCCTTGATAAGGATATCACGTTTGAGGAAGTTTTATCTGCCCTGCGAGAGTTAGCGCCAGGGAAAGCATCTGGCCCTGATGGCCTCCCCTCGGAGGTATACAAAGCATTGGAAAAAGAGATCGTTCCTCTTTTAGTAGATCTATTTAATGGGATACTGTATTCGGGGGTGGTCCCCGATTTGTGGAAATAAACCAATGTTATAGTCTTTCATAAGAAAGGTAAACCAGCTGAGAAACCGGGGTCATATCGGCCTATATCCTTAATAAATGCCGATACTAAACTATACTCAAGGATCTGGGCGAAGAGGTTGGGCAGGATCATAGGCGGTCTCGTCTCTCCATGGCAACATGGTTTTGTTCCTGGACGTGGTACGACAGATCATACCTGCAGAGCAATTACTTTGTTTGATGCCAAGGAAGCCGTGGGGGGAGAGATGGCCATGATCCTGCTCGACGCAGAAAAAGCTTTTGATCGGGTGGGGTGAGCTTCCTCTGGAGTATTTTGGCCAGGAGAGGTTTTGGACCGAATATCATCAGGGCTATCAAAGCTATGTATATAGATCCAGTGGCAACAATTACGGTTATGGGGGAGAAATCAGATAAGTTTAAGATAAGTAGAGGGACACGGCAGGGCTGCCCCTGCTCCCCCATACTATTCGCTCTGTACATCGACCCTCTTATTCAGAAAATTTTAGAGTGCCCTAGAATATCTCCAGTGATCTATAATGGCTACGAAAATAAGATCCTAGCCTACGCTGATGACCTGGAGGTTATCACAACAAACCCGCAGCAGGCACTCCCAGAATTGGTACAGATGGCTAAAGTTTTCGGTCAAGGCTCTGGATATCTTTTGAATGAATCCAAAACCCAGATAATTTGCTCTAGGAACATACCAAGACCCGATTTAAGGTATGTTGATTCTGCTACATATTTAGGGGTAAAGATTAATGCTTCAGTGGGTAGGATAGTGGAAGAGAATTACCCCCCCCTTATTAAATCCATAGAGCTAGAACTGAAAAGGATGGATGTTCTTCATCTTTCTCTGGTCGGGAGGGTAAATGTCTCAAAAATGGTGATGTTTCCAAGGGTGCCATTCCCTTATATATTGAGGAGAAAATTCTGAAGAAATTAGAGTCTGCCTTTATTAGGTTCATATGGCATTATGGTAAGGTTAGACGATCAACGACCCTTATGTCCCTTCCGTGGGAAAGGGGTGGGATGGCACTTCCGAACCTGAGACTGTATCATTGGTCTTGTCTCCTGATCCAGATGTCAATTCTGTTTCAATATGACACTGGCGCGACTAACATAGATATTCAGGGTCCCCCTCCAATCTTCAAACTACTGATGGGGGGAAATGCAACTGGTCTACTGTTGATGGAACTGGAATATAGGTTCTATAGGAAGGCACGATTTAAGACCTTACTGGGGGCACGGCAAGTATGGAAATCTATTTTAAAATTCTTTCATATCCCAAAAATTAACCCTTCTCTTCTTTTGGAAAATTCGAGCCTTTTTCCTCAGTTAAGTAATGATGGGAACCTACAAATCTGGAAGGACTTAGGGGTTAAGACTATTGGAGACCTAATGGTAGGAGACAAGATAAGTGGGTTTGAGGACATGCAAAGGAGATATGGCCTCCCTCTAAATCAGTGGCTTATATATGGCCAAATCTCGGGTATCATACAGGCTTTTAGGCCAAAACTTAAACCCCTTGTAGACTTCCCTGTGGTTGAGGGCATTGGAAGAAGATGTAGGAAGATAAAAGAGGTTTATAATATGCTGGTGTCCAGATTACAGGATGATGTAGGAAAAGTAGAAGTGACTGGGCAATCAAATTGGGAAACCCGGATGTAGATTTGGACTTAGCATTATGGTTAAATAAAAAGATCGTCCGGGCGTCCAATTTACGGGCACAACATTTTAAAACAGTTTTTAATCTGTATCATACACCTGCCAAACTATTTGCCTGGGGTGTTAGGAATGATGATTGCTGCCCGAGATGCAATAAGGGGCAAGCAGATTTATTACATATGTTTTTTACTTGTGAGCGACTGGCCCCTGTCCTGGATGGAATAACAACATTTTGGGAGGGGCTGCTAGGTCATAAGATCGATCTATCCCCAACACTGATGTTATTTGGCTCAGATTCTAAACTGGTTTTAACAGAGGATGAGGCTGCTTTGGTGTTTATGTCGGTCGCTGTGCTTAGAATCTTAATCTCGGCCGGATGGAAGGACGTTACAGCCCCCTCTTTTCAGATGTGGGTCTCCAGATTTTTGGGTATTTATTATATTGAGTCTTGTCTCTAGGAATTTAAAGGTATTAAAAAAAAAGAAATGGGAAGACGATTATGGGCCCCGGTTAAGAAATGGCTGGAGGACAGAATAAGAAATTGAAATGTATTGTATTGTTATATTTATTGATAGATCTTTTATATCTTTTTTATCCCCACGTCAAATAATATGTTTTTTTTTAGCTGCTTATATACGAGTGATCATGTAATTGTATCAGATGTTCTTATACCTTGCTTGTGGCTAATTATGTATTTTCTCATTGCACCATGAACTCCAATAAAATAAAAAAATATATATAAAAAAAAAAAGCAAAACAAATGGAACAAGATTGTTGCTAGTGAGTAAGAAGTTAATTCTTTTCGTTGAGTCGTGTGGGTGGGCATAAAGAGTGAATTCACTTCCGCAAGGATTATATAAAAATTAGGGATCTATTAAATTGTCGCCTTCACACATTTGTAAATGAGCCTTGGGTGGTTTGTAAATGCTTGTAGGCAATCTGCCATAGAAGATTAAAGCTCCCACCTAAAATTATATAACAAGGTTGTGCAGGTCAGAGATTTGTTTATTTAGTTCAACCAAGAAAGCAGGATCATTATTTGTGAGGGCATATATGTTGACAATATAAGTTGATGCATGGTCTATGGTGAGGTGGTTGATGAGCCAGCTACCATTTTCATCTTGTGAGATGTTGTTATAAGTACCTTTAATTTTTTAGACACAAGAGTGATTAAACCTTTTGTCTTATTCTTAGCTGGGGAGCAGGTACTATATTCGACCCAAGAGTGTTGTGTGTTGTGTGCTTCTTTAGTGCATGATCTCATTTCTTGCAATAGAATGATGTCATCATGGAGTTTGTGACAGTAATCAAGTATTTTTCCTGTTTAATTGGGCGATTGAGGAGTTTTCTGTTTACTGATAGGATTTTAGGTGTGATATTTGCCATCAGCAAATGATGGGAGAAGCTTGATGGACCAGATTCTGGAAGGCATCATAGGTAAGGGTGGGCGTAGTTTGCGGAGTACTACTACGTGGAATTCCACAAAGTTGAACAAAAACTCTGTGACTACGCTCTGTCGGAATCCCAATTAATAAAACAGAAACCTCATATACTTTTGGTAAAATAACAAGTCTCTCTGTCTTTACATGCTAAAATGCATAGAGTCATTTCACAACAGTGAAAATGAAAATGTAGCAGTGAGAGACGTGATGATTTTAGGATCCTACCTAACCTAGGGAGAGAACCAAGCAGATGCCTTGAAAACAAAGAGCACATCTTGCTGAACGATTTGGTGGTAGTCCCATCCTCTTAGGACCACCCCAAGCATAGTTATGGGCAAAAATACAATCCCAACTAAAGGCCCTGCAAAGTATTATGGGACGAGATTAGCAGTGGCTGTGAATATTATAGTATCCAATATCAAAATAATTCTACAAAGAGCTACAGTTCAACTAGTCGTTACCAGGTGTCCCTCACAAGTGAAATGCAAAAGCATTTAAATTATTACATCAAGCTGCAGTTCCACTAGTTGTTAAGGCATTGTTATTGTATTTTTGCCCATAACTGTGCTTGGGGTGGTTCTAAGAGGATGGGACCACCACTAAAACGTTCAGCATGATATGCTCTTTGTGTTCAAGGCATCTACTTGGTCCTCCCCTAGGTTAGGGGGTACCCCAATATAATTTTTGCCTGAATTCTGTGTTTTTAATGGAATGCTTAGTTAACAAATCACCCTTCTCTAGCGATTTGGAGTTCATTGCCCAGGGTTAATCATAGGCACCAATAAAACCAGGCATAGTGAGCTGGAGAAATGTGTGAGTAAATAGAAAGTGTAGGGATCAAATGCACAGTGTTGTGCAGATAGGAGAGAAGAAGATAAAGATGTAAGAAGAAAATAAGAACACAATAGTACAATTCACCATGCACAGAAAAAGATAATTATAGAAAACCCCATTAAACTCCCATCCCCCCCCAACCCCAAAGAAGATATGTGTAAAAGTAGAGGCCTTTAAATATGCATATCTAGTAATGGCTCAGTGTCAGGGATATATTAGAACAGGGTGAATAACAGGACGACTTACAACTATTGATTTGAAAAATAGGGTCATTATATGGCAAGACCATCAACATTAGAGCCACTAGTATAACTATAAGTAGTATGCCAGCATCATTGTAAAGATAGGGTAAGGTGTGTATAGATTTCGTAGACCAGTGGGTAAAATTCTATTAACATTGTATCACAATGGACAATTGTAATAATAATGTATGATGACATAGAACTATTGTTAGGTAGATATTGTATGTTACAGAAGGAGTAAAGGTGTGGCAAAAAGGCAAAGTAGAGGTAAAATGGAGATTTTACTTTTCTATACTTTTTTTCTCCTCTCAATTAATATCATAATGTCCCTATTGGCTATCAACAAAAGAGGACTACCATAATAATATATGATTCAGGACATTTAATGCTGTAGTAGCACAGCAACTTCCATATGATACCATAACACGCAGGAAGTGGGACAACATCATAATCTCTTGGGTACTAATAAGATAGGATTTATGTTAATAACATTATAATATAAACTAATATAATATAATATAATATAACATAATATAATATAATATAACATAATATAACATAATATAATATAATATAATATATATTATAATTTAGGTGAATGTAATGCTGAATTTAGCTCCAACAGTGATGTAATTTTGAGAAATCTATGACTGTGGAAAGACAGAGGATCAGCAAGCAATCATCGGAATGATAAGTTGAGATTCATGTAGGAATATAAAGGTTAAAGGTACTATGGCCCTAAATGTTGAGAAATTAATACAGGTCTTGAAGTATTAGATAAAGATTGGTACAGTAAAAATGTGAACCCACTTATGGACTCACAATTTGAAAGGTTCAGGTGGCAAATGTAACTATCTGTTAAACTATGATTTGAGGAAGAAGAGACTGTTTAAAATTCCTTTCTTTTTGTAATTTCAGCCCTAAGCAAGCAGTAGATAAATGCAGCGAAACAGGTGTTGGCTGGAAATATTCTATATACAAGAATTTTGTGTGCAATTTGAAGTTTCACAAATGTATACTTTTATGGTGTTGAATAATGTACTATTGGAATACCAATGTTTTTTTGTGGCAGTATGCCCTTAATAAATATGACTGCAGATCATTGCATGATACTTGCATTTACTTAGTTGTTAATTACTAGTCATAAGTAGCATCCTACGAAAATTCTGTGTTAGCTGAAATGGTTTTTAGCTTTAATGATACATTTTAGTGTCTGTTAAGTTTTTTTATGAAAGACTCTAAGGGGCTTACTTATGAGCGTCTTGTGCTGCCAGGAGGGTCACTTTTTTGAGGATCCGGCGGCGCAAGCTTTTCAATCAGATTAATGAGGTGACGCAGAGCCACTCTGTGTGGCTTTGCATGGCCTCAATGATATGGAGTAAGAAAAAGTTGCGCAAGTTACAGCCTTGCCTTACTCTGCTTCAAGGAGACCTTCCATGGGTGTTGCAGTGGGTCTACCCACTCAACACCCAACGATGTTGATGCTGCCCCAGATATGCTTAATTATGTAGGCACCAAAACATTTTGCCTCCCCAGAGCATGTGCAATGAGGTGAAATATTTTATTTCCCCTTGTTTTTTCCTCCCGTATTCTGCACCATTGTGGAGCACACATGGAAAGAGGAAAACACCTCTCATGATTGCAAGGGTGCTTATCTTGGTGCTAGGTAGAAAAGGTGCTAGGTAGAAAAATAGAGTGCCAGTGCAAGGGGAAAAGACAGGAATGTACCGTATTTCATAAATGCGGTGCATTCCTGTCCTTTTATATTCGCGTAGGGAAGCACTGCAAGAAGAAGTGCATCTCTGCCCTACGCCAATTTCTCATAAATGAGGCTTCCAGTCTTTTGGATCACCAAAAGTTTTTGAGTGTGGGCCATGTATAATTCTTAATCTCACTGGACCCACAAATGTAAAAGGAAATGTTAAGTGATCTGAGATGGGGCATGAAGTTTAGGAAGTACTTTCTCAGAATTACCGTTGGTCTTGCAGGAATTTCAATTGCCTCATCCTGTCAAAGATCAGTTCCCTGTGTTAGTACCGAAGTGGGCAAAAGATCGGAGGCCTCAAGATTTATTGAGAGAATAGCCTTCTAGTGTGACCCTATGGGCCCTTTTCGATTTTGAAATATTTTGTGAACTAGATTCGAAGTATTCATGTCTTGTGGAAGCAATGCAGTATTCTACTTCATTTTACGAGTTTTCTTGAAGACCAAAAATACTCAAGTTGCCTCTTCTATTCCTGCATTTGAGCTCTGTAACTTCTTCCTCAAGAGAGTTGAGTTTCTTTACCATCTTTACCATCAAGTCGTATTTTTCATTCAGATTGGTCGGGATGTCTGCTGTTTTACTGATTCACATATATGTCTCCTCTAGTCTATTAGCCAGGATTTTGACATTGTTTCTCGAACACAGCCATTCTGTTTGAAGGGTTTCCATATTTACTTTTGAGCACTGCATAAGATCATGGAGAGAGTTCAGTTTCTGTAAGATAATGTCCATATTGCTAGAGTTGTCTGCTTTCTCTTTGATGTGAGTCTCTGGAAGTGGGTGGGTCCTGTTTTGTATGTATTAGACATGCTCTCTGGTTTTTTGTATCTCCGGTATGCTTGCTATATTTTTAATATGCCATATTTAGCGTAAAGATAAGCAAAGGTCACTTATTCTGTTGTTTGTCAACTTAGCAATTTACCAATAGTAAGATCTGCACAAGAGGGGGATCAGAACAGACAGAATGTTTGGTATTGGGAATGCCCAGAATGAAGCCTAAGTGCATAATGAACAGATTTTTGTGGGTTTAATTATAGGTCAGATATGATCATCTGCTGTGCTCCAAAGTTTCCCTTCAAAATCAGATGAAGTGCTGAATAATCACCAGGCTGTGTGGAGGTGAGATTGAAAGTGCTGGTAAAACTGATAGAGGGCTGATAGTCCGACCAAGCGGTTGGAGTCTCTCCCCTTGATAACACTGGAAACCGTACAGAAATTGGCACAACAAATAAAATCCGGCTCCCCGTGTGACCCTGCCCCCCCAGGCTCACTTAATCTTGCCAGCGTTGCTATTTTCCCCATCGCTTCTGGATCTCATGAACTCCTCTATAACTAGTAGGACGGTCCCCTCAACATGGAAGCACGCTATGGTACGGGCTCTATTGAAGAAACCTTCCCTTGACCCGGCCAACCCAGTAATTATCGCCCGATCTCGTTACTCCCTTGGGCGTCGAAAATTCTGGAGAAACATGTCAATACCACTCTGACAACATTTCTCGAGGAAAACCACCTCCTCGACTCCTCCCAAACAGGTTTTCGTACTAAACATGGGACAGAGACCGCTTTATTGGCAGTGACTGAGTAGGCAAGACGGCTCCTGGATCGAGGAGGATCAGTGGCAGTGATCCTCCTAGATCTAAGTGCCGCATTTGACACGGTACACCACAAAATCTTGCTAACCCGCCTTGCCGACTTAGGAGTGACCGGAGACGCCCTGATATGGTTCAACTCTTTTTTATCTGACAGAACCTTTCAGGTCTTCGACGGCACATCCCGCTCATCAACTCGCCCCCTGGGATGTGGAGTTCCCCAGGGCTCTTCTTTAAGTCCTACGCTCTTCAACGCATACATGAAGCCACTGGCTGAGGTAGTTCGTCCGCATGGTGTCAAGATCATCTCCTATGCGGACGACACCCAGCTGGTGGTCTCCCTTGCTGAGAAGAGCGGCCTCCAGTCGCCACCAGACCTAGCGGCCTGTTTGGAGGATGTAAAGAAGTGGATGATGAGCTCATGCCTAAAGCTAAACGACGATAAGACTGAGCTGATGATCCTGGGTCCAGCCTCCCCCGCCCCCATAGAGCTGATCTGGCCATCAAGCATGGGAATGGCCCCACCCCCCAGAGACAACATTAAAAGCTTGGGCGTCTGGCTCGACAAGTCTCTGAGCCTTAACACACAGGCCACTAAGATCTCAGCTACCTGCTTTGGCCTCCGTAGGGTGATCAAGAAAGTCCTTCCCCTCCTCTGTTCTGAGGCCAAACAGATAATTATACAGGGCCTCATCCAATCCCGTTTGGATTTCAATAACGCCCTCTATTTGGGAGCCCCAGACTATACCCTACAGAAGCTCCAACGCACCCAGAATTGTGCTGCCAGAGCGCTGCTGGGAATCCCCCGGAGGACTTCAGTAAGAACCGGTCTAAAGACCCTGCACTGATTACCTATTAGGGACAGAGTAAAATTTAAATCACTCTGCATTGCCCACCAGACATTCTGGGAAACGGGTCCAGACATCAATCGCCCCCTGATTTCTCCCTACAGGCCCAACAAATCCCTTCGCTCCTCAACAGCATTCCTGGCCGAAATCCCCAGAATACGCAGAGCCAGAGCAGGAGGACGCTCCTTTTCGTATAATTTTCCAAACTCTGGAACTCCCTCCCTCTGCAGCTGAGGAACAACCCCAACCTGACTACGTTCCGGAAACAACTAAAAACCCTGCTGTTCAATGCCTAAAAAAATAAATAAAAAAAAACAACCTCAAGAGTGCTTTCTTCTGATTTAGCGCCTGGACGCCTCAGGGCAGCTGCAGCGCTCTACAAGTCACATTTTCATTTCATTTCATTTCATTTCATAGTGGGCCATTGGGATGCAACATCTCGGTGAAGAGTGGAGGGCCTGAAAATGGTAGAATGCAGTGGAGAGCAGCATGGAGCAGCAGAGCTAGGTATTACAATACCTTTCCTGTGCCTCACTCTGATAAGTGTGCACTTTCAGGAAGAAGCACAGAAGATTTGAAGTAGATGCCTGATTCTAAATATCAAATTGTAGGCAAGTGTAATAATGGTTTTTATACTGATATTGTAGGATTCATCTCATAGGGTGTCGGCTTGTTGTTCAGCGTGTCAGTGATGAGGTGGCAGTAGTGGCCAAATATCACTGCCTATTGGCAGGATGAGTGTTCAGGCGGTTTAATCAAGGGAAGTGGATTGCATGACTTTGTGTTGTAGGAGTCTCCCAGGACTCTAGTATGAGAGAAATCGTCATTCATCCGCACTCTCAGTGCTATGTCCTAGGCGGCCACTTCCTTCCGGCACAAGCCACGCCCCAATAAGTTATGTTTGTAAAGCTAGTAATTGTTACATGCTTTGATAGGCTGTTATTACCATTTTGTCAATGAGGATTCCTGTTCTGAAGTGAAGACTATCATATTGAAAGGAGGATTATATCATGTTTGAAGTAGGGGTATGATAGAGTTGTGCCTGGTGAACAGCTCATGTTTACCTAGTGTTACCTACTCATAATACCACTGCTGTCATCAGTGGCGGCTGTTGGAGTTTGAAAGTGTTGGGATTTAGGACCAATTGATTAAATTGGGTGAGTGAGCTGGGCTTTTCAACTGTGTTTTAGAAGGGATTCTCATGCTGGGAATATTTTAACCTTAGTGTTAAATGGGGCATTTTCCAGCATAGCTTTTTTGAAGAAAATGCCCCCAAACAATAGTTCTTACAACCTTTTTAAATGCAAATAGGAAAATTAATGTATTATTTAGAGCAATTGTTGATTTGCCAATGAAGTCTGACCTCCCCAAGGATTTGGACACAGCGCTGGAAAGCTTGGGATCTCCACCTCTAGTGTAAAATGAAATGGAGACAGAGAAACCCATTTAATGGATATAAATTGCACAACATGAAACCAGAAAACCTGGAATCAACCCTGGCTTCATCACGTGGCCAAATTATGTAGTGCCAGGGAACTGCCTTATCTCATTATGCTTCTTTGTCCTTTATAATCACATTAACTGAAGATGTGCATTGTGCAAAACAATTTCTTGTGGATACACTAATAGACTTTGATGTTGACCATTCTATGATAACAACCTAGGCCACATTTAAGGTGCACTTTAACGCACTAGCTACTAGTTCTTTATTGTCATCATCTTCAGTGTATGAATATTTTATGTTTAAAAATATCTTTCTAGTGGCTGAATTGCACCACGTGAAATCAAGGCAAATTGCCAAATTTCACTGTGCCACGTTGTCCTTTATCATACCACCAAGTGTGAAGATAAAGGATAAAGTAGCAGAGTGAAATAAGGCAACTACCTAGAATCATACAATTTGGTCAAAGCGGGAAGTCAGGATTGATGGAGTATCTTAAAATACTCCAGGATGCGTGCTGTACTAAAGCCTCTCATGCAGTTCTAAATATAATACAGTATTGCTCCATCTAGCATCACAACATATGCCTCATGAAAGGTGAAAATTATATACCACTTTTCTCCCGTTGTTCACTGGCGTTGTAATCCGGTTGATGGAGTGAGAAGCAAAACAGTTCATATTTAGAAGCTATCACTTCTTATGAATGCCACACAATGTAGTATACAGTCCAATGCACTAAAATGAAATGCTTCTGCATGTTAAGGAAATACAGCATTTCTTTAACACGCAGATGTATTCAATTTAGGGCATTAAATTGTTACGCTGCCTGTGGCAATAGTGTAATAAAGTAATGCACTACCCTTAAATGCTGTATTTCATCTCAAATGTGTTGATGGCTCAGTCAATAGTCAACACCTTATTGGGCTGCAACCCAAAGAAGCACAAATTACAACCCATGTTTACTTTAATCACCAGTCCCAGAACAAATTATGCCTTGCAGATCAACAAAAAATAGACTGAATGCCAAAATATAGGAGTTTCTTGAATAGAAAAGACTGAGAATTGCAATGATATGAGTAAGGTCCTATTGTCCAGAGTTACCAGAAGACCACTGCCAATAACTTTAAATGCCCTTCTGCTCTAAATAATATAGATGATACAATCTCTGCTTACGGGACTTAACCGATGTAATGGTGTATCTTTTGTAAATGGTTTGTAAGATAGTTGAACACCTTAGATGATAGAGATGAACAAAGAGAGAGAGAAACAGTGCAGGTCAGAGCACAGCTAACAGCGCATGCTTATCTTTGCTATGATAGGCCTGTGAAACACCTCTCCTCTTATCAGGGTTGGGCAACGGTGGAGTGAGGCAGGATGACTGGAGTACAGGTAACCAACACCTAATCATGTTGCCAACAATTAATCAGGCATGGCAGGTTTACTTTTTGACAGCAGCATTACTTTCCACATGACTGTCCCTGAAAAATGACAAAGCATACTTTCCAGTATACAGTTTGGAGCACTGTTTCTTTTCTTTGGTGTTTTAGTGCATTTTGTCTCTTCATTTCCTATTTTATTCTCGGTAGGGTGAAGCGCAGGAATGTTAGCTCATCCAATCCTGCCCTTTGATGAATGGGAAAGGGTAGGATGACTGCCAGTGATTGATTTCTGTCCTCACACATGGATGCAGCCAGCAGCACCCGAGACAGTGATGTAGGCAGCGCCACCGGCCTACATTTGATTTAGCCAAAGACTTCCATGGCACTGAAGGGCTGTAGAAAAGGTATGTTGATGGTGCAGCTCAAAATTGCCCACACTTTACATGTCACACAGTTTTCTTGTGTGGTTTAACAAACTAAAGCAACTGTTACACTTGAGATAATTATTAAAGAATGCAGTCATTGTATGATTAGTGAATTTACTGACACAATGTGCTTATCATAATTGATTACTTAATTAGTTGCAGTCTTAGTGAAGTAAATCATCTTCATTTAGTAGAGAATGTAGTAACTATAAAGATTAAATTAATCAAATACATTAAAGAACACTTATTGCTTAGCTAACTGGATAGAAAACATCCTCATATATACGTAGAATGTGATTACAATAGAAACAATAACATGTTTAGGTAATGTGTGCATTTATATTTCATATATTTGGTTTAAATGTAGTTCTCAGTGATCCTGACACAGGATTATCTTAAAGACTTTCTGAATGTTACATTCAATGGGAATCTAATGCACTAGAAACATATATTCATTTGTGTTTAAACATGCACATACATATTAAATATGCACCATTGAGTTAATGCTTTAACTTGTCCTAAGTGGGCCTGTATTTTACCATGCAGCATAAATGATGTTTTCAATTTTCTGCTAACGTGACATTTTTTGTAGGTATTCACATACATTGTTAGTTGTAGAATAGATACATTACTGTACTAGTAATATAGAACGAGCCTGAGAAGAAGACCTTGTTGAAGGAACATTGGAAACCAGAATGTTAACTGAAAGAACTAGTGAGCAAGTGTTGCCATTTACCTTGTGTGTGAGAGGTAGATGCCTTTCCCATGTCCAGTGTGGGATAACTTGGGCAAAGGACAATGGACCCCTGATGATGCAAACAAAGGGGCTGTTATAATATAGTGTTCAATCTGTCTGATTTCGGTACTATTCTAGATGACTTTCTGACATATTTTCAGAGTTTTGTCTCCTGAATGCCTAGAGCATCTTGCCTGATTTTGAAAGATATACACCTCTATGCTTTCTTTGATTCTATTCTGAGTGTGGCTTAGGCTAATATTTACTCTCTGACTCATAGAAGACTCTTGACCGAGCTTCTGAGATGCTGACACCTTCCTAACTTATTTTTTCCTTGCTTGATTTTAAATTCCTCCCTGAGACTCTTTAGGTTTTTCAGACACCTTTTAGCAGGAACCCCATCCTAGATTCATTCATGCATAGACAACAAAGCTATTCGACTATTCTCTGAGCATCAAGTATGACTATTAATCTTTTGTATTGCCATGAATGAATTGCTTGTCAGCTGTATAGTGGTTTGCCGTATTTTATTTTGCAGGCTAGGACTGTCTGTGGTTATTCTGTATTTCTATAGCATGGTTTTTAGAGTTGTGTATTTGAACTTGATTTTGCAATTGTAATAAACCTTCTGAAATGTAGGGAGCTGTCTCTCTATATAGTGCACTAAAATTAAGTGCACTGTGCAAAGAGTCCAGTGAGAACCAAATTGGTATACAGAGACAAAAGTAGATAATACTAATTCTCTATTTGTGGTAGTGTGGGTGAGCAATTAGGATTATCAGAGGGTAGTGCTAAGCATTTGTTGTACTCCCTGAGGCAATAAAGGATGCACACACTCACAAATAAGTCAGAGACCAATTTGTAAAAATAACATCAATTTCTATACATTTTTTGGCTGAAGAACTTCGTTCTACAGTAAGTACTTTTTAAGAAATTAATTCTCAAAGTTCGCAAAATCAAATAAGTTTGTGCGCAATTGCACACCATTGTAATAAATGAGTAGAAATAAGAAAATTCATATGAAATCTCACAGTTGGATCTCAAGGTTCACCTTCTGGATTTAGATAAGTAGCAAGGCCAGGCCTCATGTTCCATCAGCAGATTCTCAGGAGTTTCCCGAATTCGGCTGGGAGCAGGGTAATGAGGTTGTAGGAAGCTGGTGCGCTATGAGGAACGGGTCACTTGAAAACACACTGCACAAATGGACTTAAACATAAAACAGAGGGGTCTCACTCAATGAAGCAGGTCGCAAGGACCACAGGACCAAGGGAGCACAGCTAGATTGTTGTTGCAAAGGCTGGTAGGGTCGAGTGCAGGGCAGATAGGTCATCCAGGTGGCATGTGCTAAGATGTCCTTGCGGTCGGGAGCATGCAGTTTTAGAGGTGATTCCAGGACAGCTCAGCCACTCACAAAGTGGGTCTCAGGGTTCTCAACTTCCCTCAATGGGCGCTTGCTTTCTGGGCACCTGGAGTGGGCTCCTCATTTCGTTGTATGCTGCAGGGGGTCTGGTACCCCGGATATTATCACAGCACAGCTCTGGTAGACCCTGGTGTCTTCACACTTAGTGGGTAGACAGATTTGATCCTCCAGAGCTGGTGTCCACTTTTGGTTTTGGTGCTGTGTCGGAGTCACAGGGGAGCAGCAAGTTGGTAACATTGGATTCTACTGTTAGGTGCCTGCGGCTACATGGGACTGTACCTCCACTCCAAGAGAGTTTTTTGGCAATTTGTTGAATGCCGGAGGGTCTCCAGGGTTCTTGGAGGACTCACATTTGCAGGACTAGACAGCACGCAGGAGTGTCAAGTCCTTAAGGCAGGAGGCATGGTTTGGCACACAAATTCTGCAGCAGGGTTTCAGTTCTCAGGTCAATAGCTCCTCTGTGTCAGTATCTTCTTTGTGTCAATTGAATCTCTGTTGTAAGGTCCAGGGAAGCCATCTAAATACTAAATTTGGAGGCATTAAAAGGAGTGGCAGGTAGTAGCTAAATGGCTACCTACCTTCAGTGTGTCTACATCCCCTAAGAGACCACTTCCTGTGAGAAGGGGCATCGCCCTAGCCCTGATAGGTTAATTCCTGCCATTTCAAGATGGAAGAATTGGAAAAGTCGTGTTCATAACACCTGCCCCACCTCAGGGGTAGTGCTGGGAGAATGTGGACACATCTCATAATCTAACTAATTTTCTCACCTGTCCTCCCACCAAATGCGGAGCAGGAAGGGGGGGTTGGCATCCTCCACTATCTGGAGATGCATGGGTCGCATTTCAAAAGCAGCATCACCTTTGAAGCTTTCAGCCTTGGATGGCCAACTGGCCTGGAGGAGGTGTGCACCTCTGCACAGAGCAGGCTTTGTTCTTGGCCTCTGAGAGCGCTGGCTTCCATGAGGTCAGAAACATGTCTAGTGGTGGCAGGCTGGCTAAGACTAGTCAGAGACCACATCAGTGTTTGGTAGGCTTTCAGGGGACCCTGTAAGGTGTCTTCTGTGTGTATTTATTATTAAATCTAACACTGGCATCAGTGAGGATTTATTAAGTTGAGATGTCTGGTACCAAACATCTTAGGAACAGTGAAGCCATCATGGAGCTAGGAAACTTGTAATGGCAAGTACCCAGCCCATGTACTCTGTCTAACTTTCCAGTGCAATTTCAATATCCAAGAATGGCTCAGATATTGCAGGATCATATCAGCTCATGCAGATATTTCCACACATTGGGTATAGTGCACCCAGCCTTAGGGCTATAAGGCCTGCAGTAAGGGTAACTTACCTACGCCTCATGCAGTGTATGGGGGTATGGCACACAGGGTTGTGTTATTTGTGTAACAAATGAACACTGTCATTTGGAACCTGGCTGCACAGCTGAAAATGTATAAAGTACCTTGACATTTGTAATTAATTTTAATCTGTAATATCCAACCCTTTCTCGGTGCGTTGTTGTCCATAAACAATGAAAATACCAGAAGTACATATCTTAGTATTCACAGCAACATAACGAAACAACTTGAAAAAATAATAGTAACATTGCTAATTTTCTTCATCGGTCAATGCTTCTCTCAAGAAATTGTTATGCATGCCCAATGCATTTCAGGAATCACATTTCTTCTTCAGGGGCAACTGCAAACTGTCATCAACAAATATACTGCTTTCAGTGTCCACCATCATACAGAGAGGGGGTAGGTGTACAAGTTGTATGAGAAAAAGATGCAGATTACACTTGAAATAATGCAACTGTGGGAAAAGAAGGGGAAAGCTTGCTCGAACATTCCTTTGCCCAACGCAAAAATTAATGTTCTAAAGGGTGACCAATAGATATTTGCTGTGATAGTGATGTGAATATGAGACCAATCTAGGGAAATAATGTAAAAAAGAAGTGTCCGCCTCAAGCTTTTAGCACACAATACTGAATTGAAAAAAAGAATAGATATTAAAAATAGCTGGAATCCACCAAGATTCTCCAAGAATAGTGCGACGTTCTGCCATGCTGTGCAGTTAGTATAAAAAACTGAGCTATTAACTAAACGGATTGAGGATGATAAAAAAGACTCACTTACGAAATGAGTAAATATTAAAATCGCTGAAGAAATGAGAAGTTAAAAAATCGTGACCTAAGAAACCAAGTGTAGACTCGTGCGCACTTAGGAGGGTGCCGCCCCACTCCTCCAGGGCCGGACTGGCTACCGGGCAGTTGTGTTTGCTGCCGAGCAGGGGGATGATTTCTCAGTGGTTTGGGCTTATTTCGTCGATGGGGACCTGCGTGTGCTTTGAAATAAAAAAAGCAAAACGAATTTCGTTTTGCACACACAGGTCCCCATCAACGAAATCATCCCCCTGCTCGGCAGCACATACAACTGCCCGGTAGCCAGTCCGGCCCTGCACTCCTCACCCCTGCGCTGCCCAGCCCCACCCCACAAAACTGCCTCAGCACGGAAAAATAAAATGATGATAACATTGCGTTATTATCATTTTATTTTTCCTTTTTTGCCGTGCTAAAAGGCAGTTAGGTGAACCTCGTCCACCTTAGCGGAGGAGCCGCCACTGTACAAATTGAGGATGTCGCTTTGTATTTCACGTGTTTTTCTTTCAGCTGAAAAGGGCCACAAAAGTAGCTAGTGAATTCAATGCAAAACTGCCTTCCCACCCAGGGCCGGACTGGCTACCGGGCAGTTGTGTGTGCTGCCGAGCAGGGGGATGATTTCGTTGATGGGGACCTGTGTGTGCAAAACGTAATTCGTTTTGCTTTTTTTATTTCAAAGCGCACTGCATCACATTTGGAGATGCAGTGCGCGCAACGAAATTCGTTTTATTTATTTAAATGTTTACTTACCTGTAAAACTCCGTAATCCATACATTACAACCCCCACCCTGCCCCTCCCCCTGCCCACGTCACCGCCCGGCAGTAACTCCTACTGCTGACCACTACTGGTCAGAGGGCAGGCATGTCACATCAGCAAGGATACTTCCAACGTTCAGTCTGGTGCCTATGCCACATCGAGTCAGATAGGTAAACAAATGGCATAGTCAAATCTTCAAGTCAGTTTAATTCTTGGAGCGACTGATGAAGCTAATTCACGGACTTGTACATTGAGTAACATTGGCTATTTGGTACCATTATGATATTTTCTAATAGACACTCTGCGTAATTGCTAGAATTTTGTTGTGGATTTGATCTCAGCTGTGGAAGTTGGTTGGATGTTCTGTTGTTTGGTGTGCATCTGTATTTTAAGTTTTCTTCGCTACATCGAAAATACATTGAGCCTGATTTAGAGTTAGGTAATAATGGAAATTCTTCCATTTTGATGAGAGGGAAATACCAGTGGAATCTACTGGTGGGATACCCTCACCATTAGATCCACATGGTGGACAGCATTTGATTCTACTCCTGACTTAGCATTTCCAAAAGACAGTGAATGGTTTTCTGTTACCACTCAACTATAAATCTGCACCCTGCTAATTTTCTTCTTTCTTGTTTGTATAATTTCTTTTTGGGGGGGGGGTTTAAATCATCATACCTGACCCACAAGCTGATCATTTGTAGGTAAACACTGAAAATCGCTATAGAGAACAGCAAAGTCAGTTTAGTAACCAACCATTTACATGTAATGCAATGGCTGTCATAGGGGGGTCCACAAAATCAAATATGCAAGCAAACAAACAGTACACCCAGACTTAACTCACTCAACATCTTTGGTTGGAGGCAGTATTAAAGTAAAGGGAAGAGGGATATACGACAAAGAAATGTAGGAGTGTACCCATCGTGCTTATGAGGTTAAGAGGGGGAAAACCATTGGAATGAAAGGGGGCCATATACCCTTAAATACAGGGGTTTGAACCATGAAATAATAATTGATGTATTCACATGAGGCTGCCACTGCCATATGCATCCTAGCACTGTGTGTACCCACTGATTTGTATGGTCATCAAGATTTACCACTCCCAGTATGTCTTGAAGAAAAATCAGAGCTGCCTATAGCTGTAGAGCAAGGTCATTGCAAGTTTTCAAAGTACCTGTGACCTATTGCCAACGTTAATGTAAAGAGGGGAAGGACTATATCATACGTCCAGCGTCACCTGTCAGATGATAACATCTCCAGCAGGCCACTATGAGAGCCAAATTAGCCGCCTGTAATCTTTGCAGAGAATCTGTTATGTGTGTCAAGAATCTCAAACAACTCTGCATCAGAGTATTCTTTACCAAGCCTTTCTTGCCATTTTTCCAAAGAGGAAGAGAGTGAAGGTGGTCCAGAAATACTTTATAATAATAAGACTTTATTGTTTGATTACTTAAAACCATTACAATTTAAAACACATTTGATTCATTCGTAAAAAAAGATAACTGAATAAACACTACAAAACTATGTTGTTCTTTAAACTCTCTAAAGCTATGTAAGCTATTAATGTTCGGCTAGGAAGCCAGGTTCAGATCGGCAATTATTAGAGGTCAAGGGTTCTGTTATTGAGCCTGTGGACAGAATGCTGCGCTGCCGAGGTGAGGAAGATTCAGCAGCACTGGTATATCCCAACAGTTTCGACCCATTATTAACAAATTTGGTGAACCCAATATTCAGCTTCCTGTTATCTGGATTTAAGGCAGCTGTTATGGCTTGGCAGCATGATCAAACTCCGAGCCAGATCCATTCTTCCTGCAATGAAGACAATAAAGACCGTCTGACTGTAAGCATTGCGGGGCATACACAAACTATATGTTCCATTGCTTCAGAGTGATAGCTGCACATCCTACATTTAATACTATTGCCGGAACGGCGCTTTTCAGGAAGGTTCTTTAAAAAAGGCCATTCACTCATCCTCAGAGCTAGAAAATTTTGTTTCCAATAAAGTGCAAACGGGCTTGATAAATAGGGTGACTCAACACCTGGTTTAAAATTGGAAATCACTGCCCAAGCGTGTTTCCTTTTTGACAGCATTGCCCTGTCTGAATGAAAATAACACATACTTTATACAATCTGGAGATGAGGTCCTCAAAAGACATCAATTTTTGTGGATTATAATGGACAGTTGATGCATGTAGTGGAGCATCCAAAGGCAATTTGACGCTTTGCAATAGTATTTCAATGGGAGATATTTCCATAATTGTTTGCCATGAGATAGAATTCCTCTCGTAGATCTACATAGGGCCTTAGGCCATCTGTGTAACAGAGCTGCCCCACAGTATGAATGCTGTGATCCGCCCAATCTTTCCAAAGTATTGTTTGGCCATACATTTTAATGGATTTATTGTTCCAATTTGGGACTGTATCATGAAGATTGGCATGGATGTCCAATAGTCAATATGCAGCCTCCCAAATGCAGACTGGTTCCCTAAGAATGGGGTTCTCCCTCCCCACATTTGTTGCAGAAGCATTTTAAGGTGCCTCACAAATGGTCATTCCTTTGAGAATGTAACACTATCGGCACACAGTCGGCAGGTTTCAAGTTTCTGTAATAGAAGTAGTCTAAATGAGCCAATTGGTGTGCTTTGTATTAAAGCAACATATCCGGTAAATAAAGCCGCACCAGTATCTGCTTGCAACTTGCTGAGCTTGAGTCGCAATATCTGATCATCCCACAGATAGTCTTTGATAAGTTTGCTGAGTTTATGAAGCAGATTTGCTGTGATCCTGTAACTAAAGAGAGGCACTGCCACCATCTTCATTCATTGGCTGTATATAACCCCAAATTAAATTTTTGTATTATTAAGACTTTTAATTGCTGCCATCGCTAAGTCTTTGTTGATCATGATTCTCAGTTATTTAATGGTATTGGTGGACCATTTACATGGCAGGCCCTCCAGTACAGTTGCTGGCGTTGCTCTGTTAAGAGGTAAAGTCTCACTTTTGTCCCAAGAAAAATGACCAAATACGAAGATTGCTCATAGTGGACAATGTATGGAGGGTTCTGTGTTGGTAAGCAGAAGTAGAATATAATCTGTGTATCAGTGGAGCCTCATTTCCTCAGCCTCCGTGTTAATACCAGAGATGGTAGTGGATGCATGTAGTTTTACTTCCCAGGGTACAAGAGCCAATAGGAAAAGAAGACGTGATGGGGGAGCCTGCCCGGTACTCGGTGGTACTGGAAACAGTTGAGACTGAAACATATTACAAGTGATAGTTGCCATGGAAGAGCGGTAATAAGGTTAACCTTTAGTAGAAAACATTCATTGAAGTAAGGCCATGTGAACCTGTTGAATGTCTTCCTGGCATCTAGGGATTTTATGATATCTTTTCCTGATTGTTGGGACCCAGCCATATATTATTTGAAGCAATCTCATGTTGTTGTAAGGTGAGGGCTTTTGTACAAAGCCCAACTCAGACCTGTGTATTAAGGATGGAATATATTTCCTCAGGCAAGTGGCCAGCACCTTCGCTAATACTTTCAGATCATTATTCATAAGAGAGATGGGGAGGATATTGCCACACTGAAGAAGGTCTTTATTAGGCTTAGGGAGGAGAACAATATTAGCTCTATTGAATTCCTGTAGTACCGAATCTGATTTACACATTTCCTTAACGACTTTGGCCAGTAACAGAATTACAATCTGCTCATTCATTTTGTAGTATTCAATAGGAAGACCATCCTCCTTGGGATTTTTTCTGGTGGGCTCACTTTTTACAGCATCCTGAATCTCACCTTTGGTAATGTCATTCTGAAGTACTAAAGCTAAGTCCTTTGTGAGGTTAGAAAAGGAGGGTGTAAAAAATGCAGATTCCTCCAGAGTTGTCCCTGCATCAGCCGCAAATGAGAGTAGCCATTTACAGAAGGTCCCAAACTCCCATGCTTGTACTAACGGCTGGAATGCAGCCTTGGGTCTCCTCCTGTTTCAGTCGTTTTGAAAAGAGGGGGCAGCTTTTTCTTTAAACTCGTAAGGCGACTGTTTGATTCATCTCAATGCTTTCTCTGCTAGTGAGGTGAAAATTGTGTTGAGATACATTTTGGCTTGTACAAGGCTTTAAAAATTATCAGTTGATGGATTCTGCCAGTATTGAGCTGACAAGTTTCTGATACATTATTCCAATTAGCGCCTTGTCTCTGTGTACAATATAGGATGGAGGTGGGACTCCCTCATGAGCTGGACGCACAGGTAAACTTTGCTGGTGGTCCACAGGGTTTATGAAGATTCAACCGAGCCCTCATTCAATGCCATGTAGGTCTGAAGGTGTTGTGTCAGCTTCTGTTTAGCCCCTGGGTTTTAAAATGTTTTGACCAGTCACCTCCATCTACCCTGCGGCATTCAAATAATTCCCAGTTCCAGGTCTTGTTTTAAATGAAAAAGAGAATGGTCAGAGAATCCATTATCAAAAATCTCTCAGGAGACTGAATTGGGGGCGAGTGATGGTGCCATTAAAAAAAACAATCCTGGACTCTGAGCCATCAAGAGTGAAAACATGTACATTTTCTGCCCCTAGGTTGCAGGAGGAGTCAAGGGTCCATCAGAGCATGGTCCTCTTCAAGGTCCTGTCATTGTCTCTAATGTGCCTGTTCTATCTGGGATTGAGTCCAGTGTTAAGTTCCAATTTACCCTTAAGATTAGGTGAATATGTCCAAGTTCCACCAATAGTGTGTGTAGTCTGGAAATGAATGTGAGTTTGCAACCATTGGGGGCAAAAATGCTTCCTATCATAACCTGAGAGGTGTGAGGTTTATGTTTTGCAAAAACATACCCTTGTTCTTGGTCCTTCCCAATGTCACTTATCTGAGCCATCACTTGTTTTTGAATCAATACAGCAGTACCCCCTTTCTTAGCCATGGAACAATGACAAAAGCACCTTACCAAAATCAATCCTGCTGCAGCTAGGAGGATTGCCTGGCCGACAAATAGGTTTCCTGTAGTAAGGTCACATTAGTAGATTTAGTCTATAAGTATGCCAATATCTTTTTCCTTTTGATGTAGCTGTTGAGTCTGCTTACATTCAATAACACAATTTTTAAACATGTAGGGGTCATGGTGGGCCAGTGAGTTCGTCTAGAATCTCAAAGGGAGTTACAATCCAAGGGGAACTGTGAGTGTCTGGGAGTAGTACTCAGTGGTACATAGGTACTAGTGACACAGGTAGTACAATTGGAGCTAGGAGTAGTAACTTTGAGTTAGGGCTGTACAGCATCCCTTGATCCTAGGATCAATCTAATGTCAAGCACCTTGTTCAATTGCCAGTTATACTTCTAGAGGGGTTTCTTGGGCAATCTAGATTGAACTCAATCGTGTACAGGGTGTGATGAGGGCCCACATTGTTAATTACGTTTCTGTATGGATACGGTGACCTGCAGGGTACTTCTTTCTCACACCATTATTCACATGCAGTCTCATACACTGCACTGGACACTTGCAGTATCTCCACTGTCAGAGGGTGTCCTTGGTGCAGTCTCCATTGCCTATTGAGTCCATGTTTCTAGGAAGGATTCCAGAGTTTCTGAGACAGTAAATTCTTAGGTAGGTAACACTCCTTGTAACCGTATTAATTAGATCATACCAAAAGTCCTTGAGCATCAGGATTGGTAGGGGAGACTGGAATCTCTTTCTAAGGAGATTAATCACCTAGGAGAAATTAGTAGTTAGGGTGACTAGGTGCCCAATCTATTGGAAATCTCCATTATAATGAAAAAGCTGGAGAATAGTCTGGACTTGACTATAGCGTAGATGACATGTAATAATGTGTCTGGGGTTATCTGGGGTGGATTTCCATTGTACTCACACACTTTGTTCCCTTCTGAGACTCTAGGGGATGATTGACCGTAGATGGAAGGAGCTTTGGCAACCATTTAGCCAGAAAAAAGCTTCAGGTCTGACCCTTTCTCCTTCTCTGGGGACAGTGTATATGCAAAGATTATCATACTGACAGCGGACTTCCAGCTTCACCACTTTGCAATGGAGATTCCATATATCTGCACCCCAGTCCAGTATGAAGTTAACCTGATGCAGTCTGCCGTCTACACACTCAAGTTGTGTCTCAAAGGTAATGAGATCCGTCGAAAGGCTCGAACAATATAATTTCCAGGAATCAGATGCCATGTCTGGTTACTAACCTGGTGCAGGAGATTTTTGTTGTCCCCAAAAAAATTATGAAAACAGGAGTTAAAGAACTGCTTTGTTACCAGGAATTAATAGATAGGGCTGAATGCAGTGTCCAAAACCACAAAGGGAGGGCTAAGGAAAGCAGCGCCCCCTCCTTACTATAACTGGTATTGTAAGGTGCAGCGTTTTGATGCAAAGTTCTGTCCAGTGCACAGTTAGTCAAGCAAATGGTAGTGACTGAAAGAGAGTATGCACATTTAGTCCACCATGTGGTATTGTTGCGCCTCATGCAAAGTTATGGAGTCCCAATAAATCCAAGAGGGTGGCACCTTGTGGGGATGATGACATCATTAGGAGGCCCTGAGACCAAATCAAGAATGCTGCCACGGTGAGCTTGATACCGCGGGGAGCAAGAAAACCAACTGGCATGGTAAATAGAGGTACAATAGCCAAATCATTGCTGTGGAATGCTTCCACACTTCAGCACAGTCAGGTCATCTCTCCAAGCCCCGTCTCAGGGGGGTTGCATTGCTAGCGCCCCTGTCACACCGCCATGCAATTCAACAGCCTCAGGCAGCATTATAAGTGGTATGCACCATCAACCCCATTAGAGGGCTGGAGACACCAGGGTTAAAAGTAGCTTCAGGTTAGGAGTAATAGGGTACGATTGGCCGAGCTCTTTCACTGAGCTGCCATTTTGCTCGAGTCTTGACTTCATCCCCGCCCAAACTCATTTTCAAGACACTCTTTTGAGAGTACATTGGTGGGGTCTTTTTATGCCAGAGAAGACAGCTGAAGCTCGACCAGTGCAAATCCATCACTTCTCCCAACAATAAATAGAGGAGGGAACCACAGTCTAAACAGAACTGGATATCAACCATTTTATGGCAGATGCATGTGCCACCACATTCAACATGATCTCCACAGTTTTTTTAAATTATATTTACTAATGTCAAACAGTGTATGATATTAATGCAATTCACCACCACCTGGAGTTAGCCTTCACTGCTAAATCCAATACCCTTGAAAAATGAAGCATACAAAAGGAATAACTTAATTATCCACACAAAGTGCAATAGTCACAGAACCACTGACAGATCATGCATCCACTGTGCATCTAACAGGCCTACTGTCAATATCCGCTGAGGTCTCCCCTGGCAGAGACACATGCCATGGGAAACCTCACACCTGCTCTCTCCCACTCTCACACTGACTTCCTTCTTCATCCACCTTTCTACTTCATGCTAGACAATTGGCTGCAGTTCTAAAGCTCTGACTAGACTGCTTGCTGACAGATAGCTTCAGATCTGAGAGATGGGTGCAGCATGATCTAGGTAACGGAACAAAGCAATGATACACTAAAAGATATTACTTCATGGTACAAGTGCTTCTGTAAACGAGGAACATCCAATATGTGGAGGAAGGTAAATCGGGTTAAATCAAAGGGAATCTCTATAAAGTGAGTGGTGACATAGTGATACCTCATAGTGATACCTCTGCAAAAGTCAGATTTAACAGAGTGGGTGGGCTGACCGACTCATTTCCCTGTAAGAGCGGGGTACGGCAAGGCTGTATTCTAGCCCCATTTTTATTCTCACTCTATATAAATAATCTGGAGCAGTTTCTGTTAAATCTAAAAACAGATTGTCCAAGGGTGGGGTTGCGTCATATCCCCGTACTGCTTTATGCAGATGACGCGGTCCTGCTCGCTTGTACGCCTAGGAGCCTACAGACTTTGATTGACGGATTTGTTAAGTTCATGGGCTCTTTAGATCTTTTTGTTAATCTGGGCAAATCTTATGTGCTGTTGGCTGGCAATAAACCATGCACCAAATTTACGTACACGATAGGAAACCATAAAATAGAAGAGGTCAAAACATTCTCCTATCTAGGTGTAACCTTTGACGGGTATTTACAATTTAACCCCCTGGTTGAGGAGCGCTGCTGCAAAATGATCACTACGAATGGTGCCATTGCAAGTTATGGTAGGAGGGTAGGTAGATGGAGCCCTGAACAGGTGATGAATCTGTATAGCTCCATATGCTGCTCCAAAGTGATCTATGGGGCAGAGGTATGGGGCTTTGTTAACACTGTGAAAATACAGAGGGAAGAAAATAAATACTTAAGAACTATTTTGAGAGTACCCCCAAGCACCGCTGGCTCCATAGTACATAGAGAATTGGGGAGGCCTTACCTAGAAGATCTGGTAAAACTTAGACCAATAGTAGCCTGGTTAAAAATGTGGGTCAACCCCGAGGCGTCTCTGAGCAGGGACATTCTAAAAGATTGCTTAGAAAGAGATAAATGTATGAGAATCCCTTGGCTCAACTATGTAAAGAGTACCCTAGAGTCACTTGGCTACAGGAACCTCTTCACTGACCCGGCAGCAATTGTACCACAGCATAAAGCAATTGTAAAAAAAGTTTTCCTAGAGCAAAAAGCACTTCAGAGAGCTGATGCTGAAGGGCCAAAAAAGACTGTAAGGGCTCATAACCTGGTTAAGAGTACGGAGGGAATGGAGCCATACTTGTACCTTATGCATAACGCCCAGGATAGATTCCTGATGTGCCGTTTCAGACTAAATCTACTTCCGTACTTATTGGCATCACCAGCAGGGTTTTTAACTACAATCGAGCAGAAGGGAACCTGCGGCTGCGACAACAGGTCTCCGCAGGATTCCCTTCACTTTGTACTCCTGTGCCCTCTTTATTCAATGCCCAGGCGTAGATTTTTTGTGAAAATCCTGAAACTAGCCAAACTGAAACATGCTAGAGAGGCCTTAACCTATTTACAGAAAGCATCGGATCCTCTAACATTGTGCTGCATAATGAATTTTATTAAAGTGGCGGTCCGATTAAGGGCAACCAGAGGAGAGGATTGATTCTTAAAATCTGCTATTAATCTCTTTTTTTTTTTAAAGTGTTAAAATTCCTTTTCCCTTTTGTCATATGTAAATAATTATATTACTAGGATTCTGATAATGGTTTAATGGAATTGTACATGTTTTTTTAATTATGTGTATATGTATGTGCTTTTATGGTGATTTTTAATCATCGAATAAAGAATCCTTGAATTGAATTGAATTGAGTGGTGACACTATTGAAACCACATCTTTAAATGTCATCCTGCGGAGCTGTTGCAAAAGATTGAAATGTATGCTATTGACTGACCCAGAGCACAGAGAAAAGGAGACAAATACCTTTGCACTCTTCGGCCTATGAAAATCAGCTGTTTATTAATCTATCAGTTGGTGCAAATGATGTTATTCATCCTGGCAAGTAGGTCCCAAACTCGATTTCTTGAACCGGTCAGTTAGCGCCTGATTTATGGCATTTTGGGTAGGGTAACACAGCAAGGCATCTCGCTGCGCTGCTCTCCGCCAAAGTGAAAAGGCAGGAATGCTCTGTATTTAAGCAATATAGTGCATTCCTGTATTTTCTGCCTGCTCTGGTGCTGGATTTGCAGCCTTGCACCATGGAGCAAGAGTGCACCCATTGAAGGCAGGATTGTTTTTGAGCTGGAAAGGGTACCTTCCTGCAGAAAAATAATCCTATTCCTCTTTCAATGTTTGCTGAAGAATGTAGCACACATGGAAAGAGGAAAAATTAAGGAGGTAATATCATATTTCTCCTCATTATACCTCACCTCGGGAGGGGTGCGGATTTGATACTTCCCATGGTTTACATCACTTTGTAAATCTGAGGCAGCATCAAATTCCATGGGAGTTCCGTGGAAAACGCCACTGTAACACATAAGGAACACCTCCTGGGTGCAGAGGAAGGCGATGCAGCGATTTGCACTGCTTAGCCTTAGTCATGATTTATGAGGCCAATCAAAGCTACGCAGGGTGGCTTTACATGGCTTCATACATCTTTATGAGAGCCCTGCATCACGCATGCACCACATTATGTGGTGCAAAAGCGATGCAGATCTGTCATAACTAAGCCCCTCAGTGTATGTGTTGGAGAAAAATGTAACTGAACTAGTCTTGCACTATGCAATCAGCAATCAGTCTGACCAGATGCTACATACAAATGTGTTAAAGGAAACACAGAAAATAGTAGAAACAATCTGATAAGTTAAGCAACCTTGAAATTGACCTTGCATACATGGTATTTTTGTAAAAGTGCCAAGAATGCAAAGTGAGTTAAAGAAATGCACTGTATCACTCATTCAATGTTTGCTTTCAATAATTGTGTACTTTCCAATTAAAGATGCAATACACCCTGAAAAGACAGCTCACAGATTAAAACTGAAAGCTTCTTAGTATAAGAAGACAGAGGGGGATATCTACAAGGAAGTGGCAGAGAGAGGCATTAGCCTTCCTGGCTTAACACCTCTCTCCGCCAGGTCTGAAATATAATTTTACAAAAATGTGGTGCAGCCTTGCATTTACCTCTGTAATGGCGCTAAC
The DNA here is from genome assembly GCF_964261635.1 of Lissotriton helveticus. Taxonomy (NCBI): domain Eukaryota; kingdom Metazoa; phylum Chordata; class Amphibia; order Caudata; family Salamandridae; genus Lissotriton; species Lissotriton helveticus. Next base: position 739,472,735 of record NC_136063.1, on the reverse strand, counting down.
TTTAGCAACTTAGCGCCAACGCAGGCACCCTTGCACTATAGCGCAAGGGTGTCTTCTGTGTGCAGGGGAGGATGGTTTATGTGTAGGAAGATGTCTCTTCCTGCACATAAACAATCCTAAAATGTGATGTGATCTGCTGCGTGCAGCACACATGAAATTCACAAAATGGCATTTTTTTTAAAGGATTGTTTATGTACAGGAAAGTGACACCTTCCTGTACATAAACAATCCACAGCATTTTGCTTTTTCCATGTGTGCTGCACAAGGCAGCACACATGGAAAAAGCAAAAATGAGGATAAATAATGCATTTCTCCTCATTTGGCCAACTTAGGACTAGGTCTTACCTGATCTTAATTTTGGCGCTGCCTCCTATGTAAGCCACCCTTGTACATAGGAGGCAGCGTCAAAATCGATGGGTGTTGCGGTGGAACTCCTACTGCAACACCCACTGCCCACCCCTTTCACGCTAACCATAGCGTAAAAGGGGTCCCTATTTACAAGACAGCGTTAAGCCATGTTAAGTGGCTTAACACTGCCTTGTAAAAAAGGCACAGCCCCTATCGCCACCACAACGTTGGTAAAAGTGATGTTGTGGTGGCGATAGAGGCTTGTACATATGCCCCAGAATATCATGTATATTTACCGTGAGAATTCAGGAACTCTTCTCTTGCAGTTTTTCATGCATCAAATAATCCTTAGAAAACAGCAACCTGAGCACTACAGGCAGTCTCGGCACTGGTCACCAATCCTATTCCCATGACAGCCTTTGTACTCACAACATATTAACGATTTTCTACTCAATTAGGAAATTCTTATCTGACTCATTAAGTGGACTACGTGTTATGACATCTGATCCTGATGCAAGGGCTCCTTAATCATTCCGTTGGCTGCTGATTTCAGTGCTGCTAATTCTCTTTGACAGCAGAGGAGTTGGCCTCATGACATGCTTAGTTGGGATGAAACGGACACCTGCTGCAAAATCATTTCCTGTGTAATATTGCCCCTTGGCTGTGTCATATAAAGTGAGCGCAGGAAGTGCTCATTTAAGATAGGCCCCTGCCATAATTTTGGGCTGACTGCTGTCTTATATAGTAGAAAAGCCGTCTTTTACCTCTTAAGTTGTTTGCTTTGGCAACTTGAAAGTAATGTGCTGCTTTTCGTAGGAAATGTAGCAGCATTTTTGGCATCTGTATAGTACATAACACAATACAATATCATATTACAAATTAAAATAACATCAACCAAACATAACATGACAAAACAAACAGAATGCAATGCTTTCACCACAATGCAGTACAATATTAACAATGATATAATGAATAGCAAAAACAAAACGGCACAAAAACAACTGAACACATCACCACCACAACAAAATCCAGCTCAAAAAAATGCACAAACGAACACAAATTACCGCCTCCACAAACTTGCATTCATTACATGGTGGCAGAAGTCGTGTGCACCTCCTTAAGTCAGCAGCAGGACATGTAACAGCACGTTTGTGATTCGGCCCCGGTATGTTTCTGCATTGCAGCTAAATTCAATTGCAGCAGTTACTTTATGCGAAATGTCGGGATCCTGGAGACGGACATGCGTAAATGGGAGTTGCATTCCTGTTCACGGTTGCAAAAATTCTCAAGGACAAAAAGCGAATTGAAGACACCATCATTTTTGCATGTCACTGCTACTTATTTCTATGTGGCATGTCAATCACTTACCAGGAAACAAATTCCATTGCTTTCTCCAAGTGCAGTTGAACAGGAGACCGACTGAAGAACGGTTTAAAACTCATTTTGTTTGAATCATTTATTGCAGCATACTCCATTGCAATAGTTTCCACTCAAGAAAATAACATGACTGCAGAAAAGTGACCCATTGGAAAAAAAAACGAATACAAATGTATTTTGATGCTGAATTCCCTCAATAAACACAAATCATATCTCAGGGTTCTTTCATGTTGGTTGAGGAAAAAAGAGGGCAAAATGAAATAGCTGATGTTAGAAATCGGGGTTCTGATTGGTGGAAGTATGCACCCTTCCAAGCAGGAACCACAATCAGTGAAGGTCACAACCCAACCTTAGCTTAAGCTTAGCTTAGCTTAAGAGGTAATGTGTAAAGTATTTGTGCAGCACTTCATACAAGTACACAATGAAAACACCACAAACATACTCGATACCAGGTTAGAAACATAGATTATAGTTTTATAAATAAAGCAAGACCAAAATGACAAAAATCCAATGTGTAGAAGTCAAGATATGAATTTTAGAGCATAAATGTCAAATAGCGCTCAGAAGCAATACACGCTTAAAAGGGGTACCTGGCTGCGGTAGACCGGGGCAAAGCCATAGGTTCAGGCTGACCATGATGGAGCGGGCCAGATACAGGGACCCACTTGGGCCCGCTGAACCAAATGACCTTGGGTCGTTGTTGACGAGGATGCGCGTTGCAGACCAGGCAACCTTTGGTGTCGAGCCATGCAGTTGATGAGATGCATCAGTTTTCCCCACACAACTGAGGTGATGCATCAGTTCCAAGTGCGAGCGCTGGTGCCAGATGAGATGCACAGCTTCTGCTCTCACAATAAGTGATGCGTTGATGCTGAAATAAATGCGCTTGTTCCGAGTATTATGCACCACTTGTGCTCCACACATTGACGAATAAGCACCGGTTTTGAGGGCAATGCACTGGGTCCGCTCCCCGCAAAGACAAGTATGCGCTGGTTACGACTCACACAAAAGCAAAGATGCACCATGTCTGATGGGGATGTGTGGGTTCTGGATGAAGAGGCACCTTGGGCCTCACTTCCAAGGGTCCAGGAATGCGGTGGATCCACTTGGCAGGGCAAACTTACAGGTTTCTGATTACAGTTGTAGATGCAGGTGTCTCAAGTCTTTCACCTGCCTGAGACCTGGGGGCAGTAGGCAAGCCAGAAAGCCCTTGGAGTCACTCTGGGTTCAAGTGTTGCAGTTCCAGTCGTTCTCACCTAGGCAGGAGAACAGCAGGCAGCAGGGCAGGTCAGCAAATCAAGAACATAGCAAGGCAGAGTTCAGCATAGCAACAGTCCAGTAGAGTAGCAGCTCTCCCAGCAGCACAACGGCTCTTCTTCCTGGCAGAGTAGTCACAAGTCAAGAAGTGTACTAAAGTCAAGGTATCAGAGGTCCAGTACTTATATCTAGTGGTGCCTTTGAAGTGGAGGCGACGGCAAAGAAAGCTTTGATGTGCAAAGAGGTTCTTCCTTCCTGTCCTGCCTCAAGACACACCACAAGGAGGTAATCAATCCTTTGTGTGGGGACAGGACACAGACATTTCAGGTTTAAGTGTCAGCTCCTCCCTCCCATCCTGCTCAGGATGGCCCATCTGCATCCTGATGGCCACTCAGGCACACCAACCCTTCCTTTGTGTGTGACTGCCTAGAGGGAATACAGAAAACCAGCTGTCACCCACCCAAGACAAGTATTCCAAAGATAGGCAGAAGGCACCAAATGGCTAAAGTAAGTAAATGCCAACTTTCTAAAAGTGGCCTTTGCTAAACTGGAATTTAAAATCCACCTTCACCATAAGTGGTGATTTCAGTGATACCAAACTTGAAAAGTCCATCTCTTCACAACTCGAAATTACACTTAAAAGATATAATTAGGTAATCCCAATGTTGTCCAATGGCAGAGACAGGCATTGCAGTAGTGAAAAAGAAAATATGGAGCTTTTTACTATCAGGATATGTAAAACTTAATGGTACATGTCCTATTTTTAAATACATGACACCCTGCCCTGTGGGTAAACAGGGCCTTACTTGTATGAAAAGGGAAGGTTTAGGCCTGGCAGGAGTTGCTTCTTGCTTGGTCGAAGTGGTAGTGTCATGGCACACATACATTCTGCAACGGCAGGCCTGAGACATGGTTAGAGGGATACTTAAGAGGGTGGCAAAACCAGTGCTGCAGGCCCACTAGTAGCATTTAATCTACAGGCCCGGGGCACATGTAGTGCACTTTACCAGGGACTTATAATCAATGAATCAATAAGGGGTTTGTAAAGCACACTACTCACCCGCGAGGGTCTTAAGGTGCTAGGGGCAGAGGCAGCTCAAGATCAGTCGAAGAGCCAGGTCTTGAAGTCTTTTTTGAAGGTGTGCAGAGTAGGGGACCATCTGATGTTCACGGGGAGCTTTTTCCAGGTCTGGCTGCGATGAAGGGGAAGGCTCTCCCTCCTGTTCTGTTCCTGAGGGTGCGGGGGACTTCTGCCAGGGCGAGGTCGGCAGAGCGGAGGTTCCTCTTGGGTAAGTGGAAGGATACTCTTGTTGAGGTATTTGGGTCCAATGTTGTTGAGGGATTTGTAGGCATGGGTGAGGAGTTTGAAGGTGACCCTCTTCTCAATGGCGAGCCAGTGGAGGTCTCGTAGGTGTTGGGTCATGTGTTTGAAAATGAGGAGTTCCAAGGACGAGTCTGGCAGGCGTGTTCTGGATGGTCTGGAGTCAGTGCAGTAGGGCTCTGTTGATTCCGGTCTAGAGGGTGCTGCTCTAGTCAAGTCTGCTGGTATTGAGTGCGTGGGTGACGGTATTTCTGCAGTTGGAGGATCCATTTGAACGTCTTGCGGGGGATGCGCATGCAGTTGAAGCTGGTGGAGGCAACGGCATTGAACTGGCGGTTCATGGAGAGGGAGGAGTCGAGGATGATGCTGAGGTTTCGTGCATGGTCCGTAGGAGTGGGTGGATTCCCGAGGGCGGGGGGCCACCAGGTGTTGTCCCAGGCGGAGGTGCAGGGTCCGAGGATAAGGACCTCAGTCTTCTCTGAGTTGAGCTTCAAGCAGCTGTCTTATATCCAGGCTGCCATGTTCTTCATTCCTTCCTTGAAGCAAAGTCTGGTGTCTTCATGTAAATGTTGAATAGTGGAGGGCTGAGCGTTGATCCTTGAGGTATTCTGCAGTTGATGTTGGTGAGTTCGGAGAGGAAGGGGGGGTTCTGTCAGAGAGAAAGGAATGGATCCAGTCGAGGGCTGCTCCCTGTATCCCTGCATCGTGCAGTCGGGCTGCGAGAGTGCGGTAAGAGACGGTATAGAAGGCTGCGGTGAGGTCTAGAAGGATGAGGGCCGCGGTCTCTCCCTGGTCATGTAGCATGCGAATGTCATCGGTGGCGGCGAGGAGGACTGTCTTGGTGCTGTGTTTGCTGCTAAATCCAGACTGGGAGGCATCTAGGATGGAGTTCTCTTTGATGAAGGTGGTCTGTTGGGAGTTCACAAGTCTCTTGGTGAGTTTGGCCGTGAAAGGGAGGAGAGAGATGGGCTGGTAGTTCTTCAGGTCGGTTGGGTCGGCCGTGGGCTTCTTGAGAAGGGGTTTGACCTCTGACCACTTCCAGTCGTCAGGGAAGATGCCAGACATGAAGGAGGCGTTGATGGGCAGTCCGAGTTTGGGTGTGATTGCGGCAGCGGCTCTGTGAAATATGTTCGATAAACAGGAGACCGTTGGGGCTCCCGAGTGGGTTTTCTTCATGGTGGCGGTGATGTGTTCAATGGTGGTGGGATCCCAGGTCTTGATGGTAGGTTTGTCAGCAGCGTTGGGGGGGTGGTGTCCGGTGTCTGTTCGCTGAAATTGTCATAGAGGGCCTTGATTTTCAGATGGAAGTATAAACTGAGTTTGTCGCAGAGTTCCTGGGAAGGTGTAACATCCGTGGCTTCGCTGGGGGGTTTAGTGAACTGCTGTATGATGTTGAAGAGTTCCTTGGCATTAGTCGCGTAGGTCTATACCTTGTACCTTATGAAGGTCCGTTTGGTGTCTTTTATGCGCTGGTGATATTCCTTTTGGACGCTCCTGTGGTTCTTTCATGCTTTTGTGGTTTTCTGGTTTTGCCAGGTTTTATCTAGGCATCTGCAATCGCGTCTGACTTCATACAGTTCGTTGGTGAACCAGGCGGCCTTCAGAGGGCGTTGTTTGGTGGAGTGGCGGAGGGGTGCGAGCTTGTCAGCGCCACCTGAGATCCAGCGGTGGAGTTCTGTGGCTGCAGAGTTGGTATCGGTCGTGGTGCTGGGGGGAGTCTTGTAGGAGGGTGGTGATGAGGAGTCCCTCTGTGACCATGCTCCAGCTCCTTTCGGGTGGTCGCGGGGCTGGCTTGGGTGCAGTAGAGGTGTTAAAAGTGAAGTGGATGCAGTGGTTGCCTGTCCAGAGGGGCTGGGTGGTGTGGCTGAAACGGATGTTTGTTTCTTCCGCGAAGATAGGGTATAGGGAGTGTCGGGCTCTGTGTGTGGGCGTGTTGACCAGTTCCTTCAGTCCGAGGTTGTCGAGGTGTCAAGGAGCGTGATGGAGTTGAGGTCGTTGTGGTTGTCGAGGTGGAAGTAAATTAAATAGGCCAGTTGATTATGAGTCAATGTTTGTTTAGGGGAGAGAGCACATGCACGTTAGCACTGGTTAACAGTGGTAAAGTGCTCAGAGTTCTATCAGCAAAAACAAGGTCAGAAAAAGAGTAGGAGGAAGGCAGAAAGTTTCGGATGACCCTTCAGAAAGGGCTACTTCCAACAGCTGACAATTTGTTTCATTCCTGTCAAAGAGCATTTGAGGTCAAAAACGGTAACTAGTCATAATATCGAATCCAAAATATCGAATGGACAAAATATCGAGTAAAAAATTATCGAGTATATGTAAATATGGACAGTAAGAATATCGAGGTAGAAAATATCGTTATATTTAATGCTAAAAAAATATCGAGTACAAAAATATTGTGTCAAAAATATCGAGTAGTATTAATATCGATTTTTAGTAATAGGAAAAAAATTTGAAAATGTAGAGATAAAATGTAAATATTAAGTAAAAAAAATAATAAAAAATGTTAAAATTGTAAAAAAAAAAAAAGATTAATGTTAACAAAATTATATTAATAGTATTTAAAAAAAATTAAATATTAATTATATAAATATTGAAATTTATGTCAATGTTTAGGAGCGGGATGTTGGGTTAATAGGGGATAAGGGTGGGGAGTAATTTAAAAATATGATAGAAAATTTTAAAATATTATTTTAATATTTAGATATTTCCAAATAAAAAAGTATTTAAAAAAAAAAATTTGAAACATTATTTAGGTATTTTAATTTTGTAAATAAATTTATTAAAAATTAACACAAATTTAGAAATAAAATATAAAAAATAATGGGAATTTATTTTTAAAACTATGAAAATTAAACAATTTATAAAAATCATTAAAAATAGATTAAAACATTATTTTTTAATTTTAAAAAAATACAAAAATTAAAAAAATTATAAAAAAAAATATAAAATGTATAGTAAATTAAAAATTTTACAAAATTTAAAAATTTATTTAAAATTAATAAAATAATAAATATATAAATATACAAAAAATATAAACATTTATTTTTGTTTTTCAAATATAGAAAAATATATAAATAAATTAAAAATAAAATTATAAATATTATATTTTTTAATAAATTTTTTTAAAAAACATTAAAAACAAAAAAAAAGATTATCATATTAAATAAAATGTAAAATATCAATTTCTTAATTATTTTTTTTTAAATTTTAAAATAATTTAAACAAATTTAGAATTTTTATAAAAAATTTATATTTTATTTAAAACATAAACATTAAATGTTTTAATTTTAATAAAAAATGTATATATAAATACATTTACATTTTTTTTAAAATGGTAAGAAAAATTAATATGTGGTAACATTTATATTGGATCAGTGTCCACCACCTACCTTGATATGTGCCTGGCTGGAGTTGGAATAGTAAATTCTAATTGGTCAGTGTCCAGCACCTTCCCTGATATATGCCTGACTGGAGTTGGAATAGTAAATTCTAATTGGTCAGTGTCCAGCACCTTCCCTGATATATGCTTGACTGGAGTTGGAATAATAAATTGTAATTGGTCAGTGTCCAGCACCTTCCCTGATATTTGCTTTACTGGAGTAGGAATAGTAAATTATAATTGGTCAGTGTCCAGCACCATCCCTGATATTTGCCTGACTGGAGTTGGAATAGTAAATTATAATTGGTCAGTGTCCAGCACCTTCCCTGATATTTGCTTGACTGGAGTTAGAATAGTAAATTATAATTGGTCAGTGTACAGCACCTTCCCTGATATTTGCTTGACTGGAGTTGGAATAGTAAATTATAATTGGTCAGTGTCCAGCACCTTCCCTGATATTTGCCTGACTGGAGTTGGAATAGTAAACTATAATTGGTCAGTGTCCATCACCTTCCCTGATATATGCCTGAATGGAGTTGGAATAGTAAATTATAATTGGTCAGTGTCCAGCACCTTCCCTGATATATGCCTGACTGGAGTTGGAATAGTAAATTCTAATTGGTCAGTGTCCAGCACCTTCCCTGATATATGCTTGACTGGAGTTGGAATAATAAATTATAATTGGTCAGTGTCCAGCACCTTCCCTGATATTTGCTTTACTGGAGTAGGAATAGTAAATTATAATTGGTCAGTGTCCAGCACCATCCCTGATATTTGCCTGACTGGAGTTGGAATAGTAAATTATAATTGGTCAGTGTCCAGCACCTTCCCTGATATTTGCTTGACTGGAGTTAGAATAGTAAATTATAATTGGTCAGTGTCCAGCACCTTCCCTGATATTTGCTTGACTGGAGTTGGAATAGTAAATTATAATTGGTCAGTGTCCAGCACCTTCCCTGATATTTGCCTGACTGGAGTTGGAATAGTAAACTATAATTGGTCAGTGTCCATCACCTTCCCTGATATATGCCTGAATGGAGTTGGAATAGTAAATTATAATTGGTCAGTGTCCAGCACCTTCCCTGATATATGTTTGACTGGATTTGGAAGAGTAAATTATAATTGGTCAGTGTCCAGCACCTTCCCTGATATTTGCCTGACTGGAGTTGTAATAGTTAATTATAATTGGTCAGTGTCCAGCACCTTCCCTGATATTTGCTTGATTGGAGTTCGAACAGTAAATTATAATTGGTCAGTGTCCAGCACCTTCCCTGATATTTGCCTGACTGGAGTTGGAATAGTAAATTATAATTGGTCAGTGTCCAGCACCTTCCCTGATATTTGCTTGACTGGAGTTAGAATAGTAAATTATAATTGGTCATTGTCCAGCACCTTCCCTGATATTTGCTTGACTGGAGTTGGAATAGTAAATTATAATTGATCAGTGTCCAGCTCCTTCCCTGATATTTGCCTGACTAGAGTTGGAATAGTAAATTATAATTGGTCAGTGTCCAGCACCTTCCCTGATATTTGCTTGATTGGAGTTGGAACAGTAAATTATAATTGGTCAGTGTCCAGCACCTTCCCTGATATTTGCCTGACTGGAGTTGGAATAGTAAATTAAAATTGGTCAGTTTTCAGTACCTTCCCTGATATATGTCTGACTGGAGTTGGAATAGTAAATTATAATTGGTCAGTGTCCAGCCCCTTCCCTGATATTTGCCTGACTGGAGTTGGAATAGTAAATTATAATTGGTCAGTGTCCAGCACCTTCCCTGATATTTGCTTGACTGGAGTTGGAATAGTAAATTATAATTGGTCAGTGTCCACCACCTTCCCTGATATTTGCTTGATTGGAGTTCGAACAGTAAATTATAATTGGTCAGTGTCCAGCACCTTCCCTGATATTTGCCTGACTGGAGTTGGAATAGTAAATTATAATTGGTCAGTGTCCAGCACCTTCCCTGATATTTGCTTGACTGGAGTTGGAATAGTAAATTATAATTGGTCAGTGTCCAGCACCTTCCCTGATATTTGCTTGACTGGAGTTGGGATAGTAAATTATAATTGGTCAGTGTCCAGCACCCTCCCAGAAATTTTAACATAACTGTGTCATATTCTTAGACAAATAAGTACACATGGATGTTTTTAAAATGTTCATTGTCAACTTGTATTTATAACATGTACAGTACAATATTCGAAAAAATGTACATTTAATATAAGTAGTGAGGAAAATAGGATGTATCGAATTACATTTATTTTGATTTATAAATGTTGTACATTTTCAAAAAGTATATTTTTCACTGTATTTAAACAAAAAATATGAAATGGTTTCATAATTATATTTGGGTAACAATTAGTAATATTTATAAAAAAATTAAAATCACATTTTTAACAGCCTTTTAAATATTTATTTAATAATGTTAATATATTATATATTAATATTATTAAATATACATGTTTGATATATACATTATTATAAACGAATAAGAAAGTAAATATATGTTTTAAAGATTTAATACAAAAAACACTGTAAAATACTTTGATAGATATTAAATACAATGTTCTTAATAAACAATGAAGAAACATTAATTATTGTTATATGTATACAATTATTTTGGCAAAAAACATTATTCCTAATACTATATCAAATAGTAAAACAATGACTTAGTTGGATATAATGTTTCTGATTAAATTTTTATTATTTACATACATGGTTAGAATAATTAATAATAATAATTAATATTTTATATTAATTATTAAAATTAATTTACAATTGTTAACTAATTATAACATTTTTTACAAATTAAAAAAACATTCTGCAAATAGTAACTCAATGTTATAGTTGTAATTGTATTTATTTTCTATTGACATATTTAAATTATATTAATAATAAAAATAAATAATATTTATTATTTATTTATATTATTAATTTACAAATGCAATAAAAATCTACATTCACTTAAATAAAGGAAACATTATTTATAATAAATATAAATTAACATTAAATATTTAAAATATATTTATTACAATGTTTATATATTTTTTGTAATATTAATATTAAATAATATTCTAAACATATTATTTAATATTAATTAAGAAAGGATATCTAAGCTAATTAAATTGTAATTTGTGTTACAAAATTTACTTAGAAATTATAAGTGTGGGTATGTATTTTGTTTCTTATTAGAACATTGAATTTAATATGTTTACGTTTCTAATATGGTTTAAGGGGACTACTTTTTTACCGCGTAAGGTTATTTTGCTTCATTCAGGACTGGAGAAGCTCGCGGTTGGGAGCTGCTTCGCGTTGAGAAAGGTAAGGTGAATTTTAACTAATATTTCTAGAGAGTAGTAGTGCTTGAGGGTATATTAGAAGTTTTGTAGTGTTATTGTGTGTATGTAGTCGTGGTTTTGGTATGTTTTACGTGAAACTTTGTTGTTACGGAGGCGTTGTGTATGTTTGAGACCTAGTGTTATTTTATGCTTAGGATATGTGTTTTTAAATGTTTTACATTAATTTTAATGTGTATTTTGAAATGTTTGGGGGTTTGTGTGGGTGGGTTACTTTATGTATGCCACTGGATTTGCAATGAGAAAATAAAGCCTCTCTGAAAAGTTTCTCCTCCGGGCTTACGCTTCTTCTTTGTTTGGAGGGAGGTTCCTGGTGACATTATCGCGCTTGCCAGTAGCGCGTTCCAGAAGCCCCTGTCACGTCGAGGGTCCGGACACCAAACTGGCACGCCTCATGGCTCTTTTTGCCCCTGCTACTATGAGGACACGCGCGGTTGAGGTATTTGCCTCTCCCTGTGGCAATTTGCACTACGCATATAGCCCCCGCACTTTGGACTTTCTGTGGCAGAGGCTGTGATGGTATGAGGAGACTCGAGGAGGGGCTGCAGGATCTCGGAACAGACTGGTGTTTCATCGCGTCTTTGCTCCTTCTTGGTCCCGTGATAGAGAATCACCTCAATCTACTCTCTCCCCCAATTTCCACCAACCCGGATTGCTGGCATAACTGGGCTTTCTGGGAGTTGTAGTTCGGAGTACTTACACGATCTACAACAGGTGAGCTCCATTGCAGGACGCAGGACACACATTCTCACCGTGACTGTTATTCTGGTGATGGGCGCTGAAGAAGGCGGGAGCCGAAATGCATTCGCCGCCACTAGATTTGCAATGAGAAAATAAAGCCTCTCCGAAAAGTTTCTCCTCCGGGCTTCTGCTTCTTCTTTGTTTGGAGGGAGGTTCCTGGTGATATATATATATTTGTATATATATTATATAACTCACTAACTCGGCGCAGAGTGTTGGTTTTGATTGCTCCCAAGTCCGACTCTGCTCTTTAGTTAGGTTGAGGAAGAGTGTTGCGGCGGCGGCTGAGAGAGCCTGCGCCATTGATATGGTGACAATCACGGCATTGGCAGCCTCAGCCCTTAATTCACTGTTGCTGTTGCAGGTGGGCGGGACATTGAGATCAGGGCATTGGGCTGGATTTGGTTGTTTAGAGGGTAGGGGCTGTGCGGCAACATGCGCAGATTTTATTTAGATTGCCACGCCCCAGCAAAATCGCAGTCATCATTATTTAAGGCAGCAACCGCAGCACGACGACGTAGAGAGCAGGCGGCAGCCAGTAGCACCAGGCCAGTTTAGAAATAAAGTCTCATAGCCAGTGTGCCCGCCCCCGGCCCAGTCTGACACGCAACCTTAAGTTGTAAGCACTACTAAATAGCAGTATTCATTTTATGGTAAGCAGTAGTAGCCATGAACGCTTCGTTGTTACTGTCCGCCAATCCACCCCCAGCCTGTGGCATAGCTTGGACTGAAAAATGAGCCTCTTGGTGTAGCACTGTACCAGCGTCTGTGTAAGAGGCTGTTGTTGAACTTCCTGACATTGTTTTAAATTACAATTTTCTTGCGCCATTACACAAACATTATTTGCTGGTGCACGCTTGTTTATGTACTGCAATCAGATTGGACAATCATCAGTAAATAAAGAGCAGTCACTGAAATGCGGTTGTTTTCTGGTCCCCCATTGCTGCTCCAAAATAAAGAGACAAACTGAGTCCACTGTCCACCCCGCTGAATGTGTAATGAATTGCCCTAGGCCCTAGCACACAAATCGGCAAAATGCATTATGTACTCCACTCACTACGATTCAAGGGGCACCAGGGTAAACTCAGAGTGTGGTTTTCCAGACCGTGTAGGTCTCCCTCTATGTTTGGTTCACCATCAGTTCTTGCAGTTATTGTATGAGGTGACCATCCATGTGAGTAAAGATTACGTTCCAGTAGTGAAGCCATGCCATAATTATATAGTAGTATGACCGCTGAATTTAAGTTAATTGTGTCTTCTGTGAAGCTGCTCTCAAACACATGCATCTATTTCCTCATATGAGCCTCCATCAGCCTCCAATTAATATTCATTCAGTTACCAATGCTACCATACAGATGACATGCTACCGAGTACCAGATCCAAAAACGGATTAATTTGCTATGCCTTCAGTCCACAAAGGTGTGGTGCCAAACTGTGTGTAACTGGCTCCATATACATTTTCATTTGTATATAGGATTTGGAGTGGCCCTATTAGATATACTGAGCATCAGAAAGACATTATCCTGCCTACGTGCTTGTTTTTAAGCTGCTCCTCTGCCTTTGGTCTTACAGCAGGGGCGAATGTTTGAGGAGTCTAGGAGTATTTAAATGGACTAGAAGTCAGTCACCTATCAGTACCACAGACAAATAAAGTGCCTCATGTATCCTTCCACTAGCAACTTCCCGGCCAAAGAATAATGAGAGCAAGCAGGGGAGGATATGGGATCAGCCCCAAAGGAGACCTGGATCCTAATGCCACGTCTGATGCCACGTACCTTGAAGGGGTGTGCTTTTTCCATACTTGCCGACCGGACAAAACTCCAAACTCAATATTATGAGACCTACACCTAACTTCATATAATCTGCAACTCCCAAGATTACACACAAAGCCTCTGAGTCCTTTCCAACTGTATTGACATTGTATGTCACTTGTTGTGAGCCCCCCAAGTAACTATGTGAACCAAGACACCAGGCCTTTGGTCTAAAACACAATTTTACTACAAAATACCTACTCATATTGGTCAGACACTCTCTTTCATCGTCACAATGAGCAACCCTCCTAAATAGACTGATACACCTGTCACCTATGAGACATTCACCTTACTCACTTGACTGATACTTGCATGCCACTAGCCTTAACTGCCTGCCTTAATAATGGTCGAAAACCACTTCATTCAGCTGCACTCTTGTTTCACTGGTCTCTTAGACTTCTTTCTGTTAGCCTGAGAGACCCTCAAATGAATGGGCTGAGATTTTCTACTTACTGGACAGACAGACCTCCACCTCAGTAGATTGATACCCTACCTCACTTGACTGAAACTGCTATGGAGACGTTACATTAGTGAAAAAAAATGGACCATCTGACTAAGGTAGCGGTTCCACTTTTTACAATGCAATGGCAACATGGCCTGTTGTTACTGCACCTGCCCGGAGAAGGTATGTCTGGGGCATTCACGGTCCCTCCTTTCAAGGGGTGGCCACAGTCAGTGCACCAACTCATATGAGGCACACATTGTGGGCCCTGCCTGCTCCTTTGTCCTGCGCTGATGTCTCCATGCGGTCATGTAGAGAGGGTGCACTGAGAATTCTTTTTTTCCTCATTTGCATGGAGCCACCCGGAGGCATTTCTTTAGGTTTCTGTTGAATAGCATGGTCCTGGGGGCTCTAGCAGGTGAGTGTAGCTTGGCATCAACCGACAGCCACTGGCCGGCCACAGACGAATAATTAGTTCTCTGCATTTACCTGTGCATGCCTGGGGCCCGTACCAAAGACCGACTGATTGAGGTCCCTGTATGCACTGCCTTGGAAGACTTTTAGCTCCAGTTTAAAATATCATATTAACATTGGGCAAAATACTAACAGCTTTATTAACCTTCTGTGTATGTCAATACCACTTATTAAAGGGTTGCCCTCTATCCCTAGTAGGTCTTTGAGTTGGGCCTTTAACCCGGCCTTTAACAGCAAGTATAGACATTGGTAGCAGGATACAGTCTCTGGTGCAGGAAGCAGCTTGGTTCCTTCCAGGCTGAGGCTGGGTGAGTAAATGGGGAACAGCCAGGCCTGGAAGGAAGTGTTCTTGTTTTGGCAGTAGGGCACACAGTGGAGAGTTTCATTTGCCAGGTAGTGAAGTCCTTCTGCTCTCGTTGCAGTGCAATGCACCTGTCACCCAGTGACACTGACACCCGCCGCATAGCTGCCAAGGTTTCAGATTGCTATGAGTGGCATTTTCATAATTTTAGTCAATTCAGTGTAATTATGAGTGACATTTCAACAACTATGAATGACACTTTCTAGTTAGTAAAATCAAGCAATGAAGACGAGGGATTAGAAACATATAAATATCAGACATTGAACCCATTTGTGCACTGAGATTGTCTAAATCATAAGTTTTGAGCTGAATCCTCACCCTTTATTATAGCATCCGCAAAATTATGCTCCCAAACAGGTCGTTAAAGGTCTGTGATTGTTCAACACCTTTGAGCGATAATTCTAATTTGTAGGCCAAGGTTATGGTGAAAACGTACTCAATTTTGCTCCGTAGAAAAAATATTCCTCTAGTATGATCAAAACATTACTATAAGGAAGGCTCCCTTGCTGAAATTCAGATCGGGTATTAGATCCGACTTTTAGCGGTGCCAGTTGAGGATGTGGGTGGAACTAATAGAGGAAGTGGGTGGGGCCAGTGGAGGAAGTGGGTGGAGCTGGGAAAAAGTAGGTGTGGCCCGACAAACATTTGAGCACCTGCACTTCATGTTTTACAAATTAAGCACTGGCAATGAGGAAACCCTTACTTGCCATTTTAGGAGCGCATTCACAATTATAAAACAATCCATTTTCAAAATGATTTGTCATCCAAAGCATAGAGTTGGCTGTAAACAGATTCACCATCTACAAACCATTTATCGTTCATCTTCCATCTGTGTTTTTTATCGCGAGAATTCGCTCTAGCATGGAGGGTTTGGCTCTGTTTTGGTGCTCAGTACACAATTTACTCGTAGATGCTAACATTTGTCCTTCAAGTGTCGCCTCCTAAATCAGTGATGCTGTACCACTACGACAAGCACACCATACTCTCATACCAAAATGGCTTTGAGAATTGGCCCACTGATGCCAACGATGGGCTAATGTTACCTCAGGAAAATGCAGAATGTTATTTGAAACGCCAGCAAGATGTCAAGGAGGAAGCACTAGCATGCTCTGGGTTGCTAGGATGTTGCCCACTGTACATCTAGTATGTCTTCCATTATGCTAAGGAAATAAATCTTGTTGGCATGAATGCTAATATTATGTCACTCACAGGCCACAATTGTGCCAGTGATAGAATCCCCACTTAGTGGATTTCATTCCATTGAGAGTCAGCATGTTGCCAAAGGGGATCCACTATATGTGGAGTGGAGAAGTGTGGCTCACTGGTTAGAAACAGCAGACCCTGAAGCAGAGATCGGCCCGGGACCAGGGTTCAATTCCCGACACGGCAGGGTCTTGGGTCAATGTCCGCGGACTCGATAATTCTCGCTGAGGTGCCCACGCTAACCATGGGTCCCACTCTGCAACTCTGGGCAATAGCTTGCTTAATCTCCACAACGGCCCCATCAGTGCCGGGGATGCCTGGCTTCACCTTGGAGGTGCCCAGGAGGGACCATCTCACAGGGAAAGCCAGGACGGGTTCCCCCTCCAGGACACTCCGAGATGGAGTAACAGTGAGCTTTACAGGTATACTTACCGACCTACCTACCTACCATGTGAAGGTGGGGCCTCTTGTATGCAGGCAATAAACAAAGTGTCACCAGGAATACCCACTGTATGTCGAAGCTGAGCCAGCACTACCCAAGACACATTATTATCCAAAGTATGGATCTGTCATTTGGTACTATAAATTAGTACAACATGTGCCCTGACATTTTTTGACTCAAGGACGCATTTTGACGTACATAAATAGTGCGAAAAATCTCATTTCTGTGCACAATCGCCACTTGCTATCTTGTGCTGCTGTTGTTCACATTGGTCCTATGCTAACGTATTTCAACAAGCTGCAGCATAAACACATATTGTAGTGGTGCAATGGCAGCAATTTCAGTATTCTGTATAACAAGCATTTTTTTTAACTGTATTTTAATAATTTTTCATAAAACATGGAGTGCAAATTATCTGGCTACATATATCTTAACATCAAAGAATGTACAAAAGGTTATGTCACTCAGTAACACAATGAGACAGAGACAAGAGATAGAATACATAATAATGGATCCCACATTGACACAGTCGGTCTACCGAAATAAACGCTACAAATCATGGCCAACCCACATTGACTCCAGTGGATCCAAGTTGCTGTCTGTCCCCAAGGCATCACCCTCCTGAAACCTAAAAATGAGCTGGGCCCATAGCATTATCTCATCAACTGCTAACTCATTTGTACGTGACGTTTTCAAGTGGTGTTCCTCCGCAGCCCCTCACTCCATTAGGTCCTTCAATCCAAGTTCCAGAGCCGGTGACCTCAACCCCAACCAACCAATAGCCACTTGACACTTCGCCTCCAATAAAGCCTACTGAGCCAATTGAAAAGGGATTTTTTGACTCTTTGGTCTGGTTACCACTCCCAGCATACAAGCAAGCAGTGTTCTAGGGATCAGCAGGCTGTGAAATTCCTCAAATTACGCAAATTAGGCCAGCATAATTTATATTGGGCTACACCCTCATTTTTATACTAAGATCTAGTTTTGGACAGAATGCTTGGAAATGTCTAAGTCATTGGCAATCCCTGTGGGTTGAATCCCAATTAATGTGTTTTCCGCACCTGGTGCCTTGAGACTGGGTACAACTCTATTCAACCATTGTTGGCCATGCTACACAATAAAAGTCCAGCATGAACTACAGGTCATGTACACCTTCTAAATAAGAACCTAACAAACCCTTCAGCCGTGTTGGGACTCAACAAAGAGGTACATGTTGGATCCAATGGCATAGCGAGCACTGGCCTCAGGAATACAGACTATTCCCAATAGGGTCCCGAAATGTTAAGTGTCTGCCACAACTATGCCACAGCTAGCCAGAATAATAATAGGAATCACACATTTAGATCAAGGATGGGCCATTATTACACCAAGGAGAGCAGGAATGTTACTAAGAATGTCCACTATATATAAAGGACGTGACAATAGTATGCCAGGAATACCCAGAATGTTGTCAAGAACCCACAGAATGGTTAGGCCATAATTTTGCCATGGATTACTATGCGTGTTTAAGAGCATGTCGACAGCATGTCACATATGGGCTACTATAATAACCAGAACGTTGCTAAGCATGTCCACTGTCTGTTAAAGGGGCTAATGTCACTATATGGATAGGAAAAATGTCACTAAGAATAAATATATTATGCTGGGATTGCACCCCTGCTATACCATGGGCAGACAAGCTGTCACAAAGAAAACCCACTGATGTCAAAGATTGCTCAGTATTATGCCAGAAATGTCTAGAAAAATAAAAATAATTCCTACTCTCTATCATGGGTGGGCTACTATTGGACCACAGAAATCCAGAATAGTGCCAAGAATTCCCACTGTGTATCGTGGATCAGATAATATTTTGCCACTGGCAGCCAGAAACCACATGATGTCAATAATGGGCCACTGGTATATCAGAGATAACCAGATCATCTACAAGAATGTAAACTACATGTCAAGGAGGGGAGGAGGGGACACAATCGAACGAAAATTAGGGAGATGGTTGCAGAGAATAAAATAAATACTGCAAGTATGAGTTCGATCATGCCAAGGATTGTGGAAATGTAGTTATCACAATTTCTAATGATCATCTTAGATCTGTCAACCACCGATCTTGTTCCTTTCCCTGGTGACGAATGCAAGCGACCAGATATACAGGCACAAAGATGACTTCTATATGCTTACTCACACACACATTTACACACAGCCGTTCTGCCCCTTTCACAATTACACCCACACATTTCTCTGTGAGCCAGAAGTGCTCCTGGTTGGACAGCTTTATAACTTGTCCATGTCATGCAGGTGGCAAGGAGTGAGATGCGGACGGAAGCAGCTAGGGGTCTTAGTTCCAAGTACACATGATGGTAGACCTTCCCCGGGCTGAATCAGCAGCTGTGTGCCTTGTGAACCCTGAGGAGACCACACTTCTAGAAAGAGTGAACCAGGGCAGAAAGAGGACTGGCTGAGAGGTCTTTAATGAAGGAGACAGGCCAGGTGCTATATGATATTTAAATCACTCATCCACCCCTGCCCAGTATATACATTTACACTGCTCAGCTGCAAATCAAAGTTGCCCCCTCCATAGCAACAGATCTGTTTACTAATTTCTGCCTCCTCCCTCCAATTGGAGTCGTGAGGCCCTGTCCCAAGTGACATCTCTGACTGAGTCACTCTTGCAGCACGAGAAGGTGCACTCTGGCCACATTGTGTTCCCACTTTTCATAAAGTGGGAGATTTAATAAGAACAATCCATTTTAAAATATATGGCAAAGAGGCAGAATGTGAATAGCTTGAACCACCATCTTAACACATCTTATTGTGGTCTTGACAGATCATACCCATATCATGGTCTGTTGCTGCATCTCTTGATCTTTGCAACTTCTGGTATGCAAATGGAAGTGGAGTCCATAATTGCTACTCTTAGGCAGCCTGGATAGTCATTTGATCCACCAGTCAAATTGTATATTGTAAGAGAATGTCCAAAACATCACTTCTTTTCATGCTCAGCAATGTATGCTGAGTTGATATCCGGCTTAGGCACAATAAATAGGTATCACAGAAGAGAAGACAGATATTCGGGCAAAGCCGGGAATTGTATTAGCAAGAGACAAGACAGTGTGCATTATTGTTTGAATGTTGCAAACGGAAGCAACAATCGGGGAAATGGCTTTTCAACTCAGGTGGGTACAGAAAACACTGACTTTGAACTACCTCAAATGTAATAGCTGTATGACTAGGGATGATATGCTTGCAGGCTGTTCAGCCAGGTTCACACTGTGAACGATATCTATTTTTGAAGACTCCACAAATGCTTAGTTGAGAAAAAAGAACGATTTTACAGTCTCACATTACTGGTTAATTATGTCTCTACGTTTATTTCTTTTTTATTTTATTTTATTTAATGCGATTTTATATAGCGCAAACTTTACCCGAAGGTGTCAGAGCGCTTTACATAAGAACCAGTTGCAAAACATAAGGACTAAGGATTACATGCGTTACATAAAAGATACAAACAGAAAAAATTGCAAATGTACAAGATGTAAAGTCACACATAGAAGAGACTAGTGATTAGAGTTATCTCTGTATACATAGGGAAGGGCTACGAATGGATATACTCTAAGAGTCATAGTGGAATGGTAGAGAGTACAGAGGTCTACTGCATATACTGGTAATTAGAGTTATCTCTATATACATAGGGAAGGGATACAAATGTATATACTCTATGAGTCACATAGGAATGGTAGAGAGTACAAAGGTCTACTGCATATACTAGTGATTAGAGTTATCTCTATATACATAGGGAAGCGATACGAATGGATATACTCTAAGAGTCACATAGGAATGGTAGAGAGTACAAAGGTCTACTGCATATACAAGTGATTAGAGTTATCTCTATATACATAGGGAAGGGATACGAATGGATATACTCTAAGAGTCACATAGGAATGGTAGAGAGTACAAAGGTCTACTGCATATACTAGTGATTAGAGTTATCTCTATATACATAGGGAAGCGATACGAATGGATATACTCTAAGAGTCACATAGGAATGGTAGAGAGTACAAAGGTCTACTGCATATACAAGTGATTAGAGTTATCTCTATATACATAGGGAAGGGATACGAATGGATATACTCTAAGAGTCACATAGGAATGGTAGAGAGTACAAAGGTCTACTGCATATACAAGTGATTAGAGTTATCTCTATGAATAGGGAAGGGGTACGAATGGATATACTCTAAGAGTCACATAGGAATAGTAGAGAGTACAAAGGTCTACTGCATATACTAGTGATTAGTTATCTCTATATACATACAGAAGGGATACGAATGGATATACTCTAAGAGTCACATAGGAGTGGTAGAGAGAACAAAGGTCTACTGCATATACAAGTGATTAGTTATCTCTATATACATACAGAAGGGATACGAATGGATATACTCTAAGAGTCACGTAGGAATGGTAGAGAGTACAAAGGTCTACTGCATATACTAGTGATTAGAGTTATCTCTATATACATACAGAAGGGATACGAATGGATATACTCTAAGAGTCACATAGGAGTGTTAGAGAGAACAATGGTCTACTGCATATACTAGTGATTAGACTTATCTCTATATACAGAAAAGCAGAGTTCCATTACGTTATATATTTAAAATGTTTCTCACATTTTACAAGTCTAGTGGGAGGAAGTTTACCAACACTTTAGGAAGCAATAATTACTAAATTTAACACTGCCTCCTGGTTTTTGGATAAACAAGTTTTAGAATCACACAAAGTAATACACAAATTAAAATCAGAATCTTATTATTAGCGTTTATCTTCCACATCACGCTGTCTTCGAAATAAATAACTGGCTGTAATAGAAAATTGCAAACGATAACGCCTTAAATTGGAACTAAATTGTGGTAAATTAAATGTTCCTATTAACGCTAAATAGGGAATATGGAGCACAGTTCCGCATTATGACTGCTGATTACTGAAGTCCTAATTTCATTACGTACATAGCATGTTGAAAATTAATTGTTAGTCATTCCTATTCAGTAATATTTAGAAAAACAGAAAGTATAAAAAAAGCTCATAATCCTAAAGCATTCACTCGTTGACACCTTTATCTCGAGATCAGTGTTTTTTTCTGCTTTTAACGTGTTATTTGACAAGCATAATCTGCGGTATTTTAAAATATCAAAGAACATTGCATAGTTCTTTCTGATGCAAATTGTATTTGATATTTTCTCTGAGTAAGACAATATGTTATGAACATCTAGTCTTCTTTCAGTTTTCCTTTGAAAAAAAGCTTTATATTTGGTGACTATTTTATTTTGTAGGTGTACTTCATTTTATACGGATTCAAACTAAGCAGCAAAAACTTTTAACTTATGATAGTGTATATAATTTTAGCAACATTGAAATTCATTATGAATTAACATATACATAAGGATCATGCATGCTGGTGTATCCGATTAATAAACGATCTTTAGGTTTGAACTATTGCTTTTTAACCATAATGGCATGTCCCAAAATTACTAGGCATACAATAACAAGCTCCTATTATCTCGTGGATTTGAATACATCCTAAAGTGAATAAGATAAACTGACATCTTCTTTCCGAACCCCTCAACATACCAGCTTATGCTGGGAGGAATTTATCAGAATTGCTTTTATACCAGCCCCTTGCGCAGCCCATGCGTCATTTATTCCCATATTAAAAGTGACGCAACCACGGCGCAAGATGCTTTTAAATAAGCATAAGCCCCGAAATGTTCTATGTAAAGTTTTGTCTTCGTTGTTAGCTTTAAAGGTATTTATGCAATAATAGATACCAGACGATTTTGTTGAAACATTTTTTGAAAAAAGGTTACCCTATAGCGAGACGCAACTAGAGCCAAATTTCGGGGTGGGGCTAAGAAAAAATTTCCGGGGGGGGGGGTGAATCTTTAAGCAACATGCAGAGTGGAGCTGCAGGGGCTCTTAGAAGGGGTGAAACAACAGCAAGTGCTTAGGTGCGGATGTGTGTATGCCCGGGAAGCTGTCTCATCCTTGGCTGCCACACACGACGGGGTGGGGCTGGTGTTGCGCGCCTGCCCTATAGTATCTAAGTTTTTTAGGCTGTTGCACATGCACAAAAGTTGCACAATAGCAAAATGGATCTTTGTCTCTGTTGAGGCTGTGGTTTGGGACAATTGCTGAACCTGACCCTTAGTCGAGATGCCCTCGCTATGCAATGAAATAATCACAGTCAAACAGCATTTTACTAATTTAACTTGGCTTACCACGCCAGAGGACCCTAGGTGACGCAGCTTATCCACAACCCTTGGGTGCGGCCAGAGACGAGCCACTTCAAGAGAGGGTGGACTGCACTGAACCCAAGTGAGTGCCTCTGGCCATGAAATGACCACTGGGGGAGACTCTTGCTGAACCTTCGCTGCCGTGGTGAGGGGTATGGCAGGGGGGGCAGACGAGGCTGAGGTCTGCTGTGTAGTTGGGAACAATGCTGAAGGGTCCGGGTGACACGGAACCTGGTGGGTGCCTCTGGCCCTGCCACTGACGGGGATTTACTTGCCGGAGGGTGAGGCCCTTGGCTGGGGGCTGTAGTGTGCTGTGTAGTGATGGGCTGGTCACTATTTTAGTGTTTGCTGTGCCAGCCACACCCTGAGGGTTGGCTTACACGCCAACCCACACCCATCCATCACAGGCATCACAGGACAGGTGACGTTGGCTATAAAACATTACATTGGCGGCGAATGGGACCTGCCAGCATGTAGGCTGACAGCAGCATCGGTGTGAGGTGGGGGGATTTGTGGCCAGAGTGTGAGGCTCACCCCCGCATGTACTACCATACTACCAGCTTGATGTTGATGGTTGCAGGGAGAGAAGACGGCCATGCAGCAGAGGTACCACATTCTTCCAGTGAGGCCTCTGTAACCATATTGTTGACCAGCACAGCAGTATGAGGTCGGCAGAATAAAGTAATGGGGGGAGCATTGCAGCAAGCTGTGCCGAAAGACTCTCCACGCTGCCTCCAAGAACCCACCCTGTATCCGAGGTGCCTGCATGGGGAGAGTGATATGTGTAAAGGTAGGAGAGAGCAGCACAAGATAAGCCTGTGGTGCAGGAATAGCAGCCGGGCTGGTGGGGAGGGGCCAGCTTCATAAGTAACAAATAGCGGAGGATTCAGCTAGATGTAAATGAGAGCCAGCGGAGCCACGCCTGTGATCGCCAACTGCCTGATGAACAACTAGCATACAGTGTTTAGCATGGTGCTGCAGGTCGGTGTGTGGCATCCTGCCGTGAAGCCTGTGGCATCCCGGCAGCAGTGGAGAAAGAGAAGTGGAAATGCGCTGGGAGGGTTCCCCAGCCGTGCGTACTTGGTCAGGAGGTAGGAGGGCCTGAGGAACTACTGCAGTCCAGCGAGTGAGTGGAGTGGCATCAGGTGGCTCCCGACAGCAGAGAGACCTGCTGCATGGATGGATGACATGGAGGCTCCCCATCGGCAGCTCTATCCCCACACAGCCCATGAGGTGAGAGAGGGTGTTGCCGAGGGGTGGTAGCAAAACAAGGAACTAATTGGCAGTTGGCCACACAGAAAATGCACGTTAGAAAGGCCAGAAGGCAAAAGGACTACCCTCACCCACACCGAGGCCTGATGTGCCTCCCACACAGCCCAAAAGGAAAAGATGCTCACTGTGCAGGGGAGAAGGTGCAGCTGCCCTGCAGAGGGCCCCCGCTGAGTGTGGGCCCTGGTGGCTACCTTCAGCAATGGTGGCCCCACCCTCAGTTGGGACTAGTGCGTAACCAGTAGGAGTGCTGTGAGCAGCATGAGTGACCCAATGAGAACGGCATGCAGACCACGTGGAAGAAGCAGTAGCAGCGCCATTAGTGGTTGTGTAAGGCACTGCGGCTGAGGAAAGAAAAGAAATGAAAACAAACACTGGTGAAATTAGTAGAATCCGGCAATAAAGGACATTTTGAATTGTATGTGGAGGAAATACAGCTAAGACCCACAGTTGGAGTGGGAGGGTGCCTCAGCTTTTAGTGAAGGAGCAGCCCAGGTGAAGCTGTGGCAACGATCCGTGTTTGAAGAGAGGGCAACACTTTCTCCTCAGTGCTCAAAGGAGGATGGTAACAAAAATACTTTGTGCCTGGGAGATATAGTGTGGTCTGCAGTGTGCAAGACTGAGGTGGTCTTATGTGAAGAAGCAGGAGCTAACTGGTGGTGTCAAGTGAGCCATGAAGGGAACCTTAAGTGGAAACGATGCTGAGGTTGGTAAGTAGGAATGCAGGGACACCTACTGACCATGGGTGGTCAAGTAGCAGTAAGGAAAACAGTGGTTACTGCACCTGGATGAAAGGTGTGGTACAGGGCTAACTCCCCATGCAACAAGTCCCGAAGGACTGAAGAAAGTGACCGGCATGCACACCCAGTGACAAAAGGACTCCACCGCAAGTTGAGGTCTTGAGGACGCAGGTGTCAGAAGTAGGAGTACCCTCAAGAGACAGATGGAGGGTGTACAGTTGGAAGCGCACCAAAGACCGGATCAGAGAAAAGGACTGTCTGGGCTGGAGCCTGAGGATGAGAGCCCTGCGAGGAAGAGAGTCTAGGTTGTCACAGGGAGTGACAGACCATGCAAAGCCTACCTGAGTAGAGGCTGAAGAGTGCCACAATGGCAAAGCCTTGAGGTGTAATGAGCTCGTTCTCAAGAGAAGATGACCTGCAAGAGGTCAAGGTTTATGACCTGTGAGAGGTCAGAGCAGATGACATGCGAGAGGTCAGAAGAGATTATGTGAGAGAGGTCAGAGAAGATGACCTGCGAGAGGGCAGACAAGATTTTACCTAAAGTTGAAGGAAGAAGACCTAGGAGAGGTCATGCAATGGACAAGGTCACAACGAGAGGTCTGGTCACTGCACAAGGTGAAAGCATTGTCCTAGGGGTAGGACATGGTCACGGAGATCCGAGTGAAGTGCACTTCACATGGAGAGGCCTGGGTAGAAAAGGAGAAGAGTAAGACTGGATGGGACCAGACCACGCCGTGAAGTGAAAGAAGAGGAAAAGGAAGAAGTGTGGCACTAAGCAAAGAAAGAAAGAAGAGACAAGTGTGTGCTTAGACACTGGCACAATGCAAAGTACAGAAGACGACTGAGTGCAAGAGCATCTGGAGTGAAGCACAGTACCTATGTAACATCTGTGGCACCATGAGAGGCTGTCTGTCCAGAAGTCTTTGGTTACACCAAGCAAACCTGGCACCTGCAGATGAGAGCAAGCTGGACCTTATGTACCCTCCACCTTTGGGGTCACGCAGAAGACTGGGTTGTGGTCCTGCTCGGACGTCCTGAGTGACCTCGGATATGGGGTCTAGAAGAGGATCTGACCACTCCACACCAGACTGTGGCGATCCAGGGGCAAGGCCTCAGGGATTACTGGTGAGAGCGGGGTACAAAAACAAGAGATGAGTCTGCAGCAGCTCCCCAGCAGGCCCCATGAAGATGAAGATATCATGCAGTAAGCTGGTTCATCCAAAGACCATCCTATCCCTGCCGGTGCACCAGAGTCCAGATGGCAGGAATAGTCCGATCCAGAAACAACTATCCTCCAGGTGGATTATGAGCTTTGAAGGAGCGACTCATAGTGCTTTCTCCATGAACCTAGAGAATGGCATTGGAGTGACACGGCGAAGTACACCCAGTCCAGTGCATACCTGGTAAAGAGGACCTCAGGGACATACTGTGATAGGAGGAACACCCGTGAGAGGGGCATCCTGGTGAGAAAGAATGTCTGTAATTACGCCACCAGCCTGCAGCTGGAAGTGCTGGTGCCTCTGTGGAAGACTCAATAACAATCAGGATTATTCACTATCACTCCACATGCACCGTCCCTGTAAACTGTGTATATAGATGTTGGTTGTGAACTTCCACGCCTTGAGTCCAGGGCGGTCCGGATCCCCAGTGCACCCCTGAACTGTGCCAAGTAGAACTGGTGATACTAGCTGCATTTGTATCATTGTCTTGTTCTGAGAGCAGCTGAATAGACTCAGTGGAAGTTTTCTGTTATTGTTTTATTCTCTCCCACAGGTTGACCTTGTTGTTCTGGTGTGAATAAAGTTTGAGAGGGATGTAGTGAGGGGTTGGTCACTGTTCTATTGTTTTCTGTGCCAGCCATTGCCCGCACCCATACAACACAGGTGTCACCGGACATGTGATCCTGGCAATATAAGGGACCAGGCGCACGTGCTCTGGGCCAGTTCGAGTAACTAGATCCCAGAGTCTGAGTCTTCATCCTAAGTGCATGGGGGCCTAGGGCCCCACCACATTACATGCTGTAGTGCGCATGGCTCACAGCAAGCGATTCTTCTTGAGATGACAACAGTTTTTTGTAGTATATGACATATCAGATTGATCATTTTTTGCCCCCATCCTATTGGTATTGGCCAGTGCTCTGTGTTTGGCACTTTCGAAATGTGCTTTACTTAGTGAGATCGAATGCAGTAGGAAATGGTATCAACATCTTTTGTGGATTAGATTTTGCCTATTTCCTCAATATGCAATTGTCCATATTTTTGAGCTGCTGCACACCTATTAAGTCAGGCTGAAATTATTTGTTTATTTTCTTTTTCGGATAACCCTGTGATGATTAAAATGTATGCTCCCACCTTCCTTCCTTGACTGTACAATTTTTTTTACATCTTTTGAGATGGGAATATCTCTGCATGGAATATGGGCATGTTACATTGCCCTGAATGCCGAACTGTAAGTGAAATTGGTATCCTGAATTTTATTTTTGACCTGGCATCAGGCTAATCTAGCTTGAGTGCAGAAACACGCCCATCCCTGAATGGGTGAGATTTAGGACCTATCCTGTGCCTTAGAGGGGAGCATCAGGCTTGCTCTAATAGTAAAAGATGGGCTTCTATTAGTGCTTTGAATATTTATATAAAGCGGGTTGGTAGCATACCGTGTTTTTTTATTTGCAGTGTGGTCAGAACTTTTCATTTGCGTTTGTAAGACTATGATCTACTGACCTTTCTTGTGTAAAGGTCCTCTGTTATGTGAAACCCAGACCCCGTAGTGCTGTGTGCATGTCAAGTGCATGTGCATCTACAATGATCTTGTGACATAAGTACAGTTGTAGGACTCTATGCGTTTCTGAGACTGAGTACAAAGGATAGTGGGCTTTATTTTGGATTACCCTACTTGTAGCATGGCACAAGATGGAGGGTGTAGATAGCTTCCCTAAAAAGTGGAAAAGTGTTGCCTATATTGTTGTAGCTCGAGGGTGGAGACCCAAACACTGAAGTAGGAAGGATGGAAACAGGGTGACATTTACAAATTCCACGAAGACTTTCTTACCAAGGTCCTGCTGCTGATGATTACAAATTCCTGAATGCTGCCATTTGGTAGACTGCAACCCAGAGGTAGCCTATAGGGAATATCAATGTGCTAGCTTTGCTGAAGAAAAAACAACTTTGAGAGTTTTTTACTGCCAGGACATTTAAAACCTAAGTACATATGTCCTACTTTTAAAATACCCTGCACCCTATCTTATTAGCCAATACGATCTACCTTAGGGATGACATAACTATTAAAAAGGAAGGATTAGGTCTGGTACTACAGGCTGGCGTGGCAGGCCTGGGACATGTTTTACAGTCCTGCTTTAGTGGGTGCCAGAATGAGTGCTGCAGCCATCTTCTAGCATTTATTTACAGGCTCTGGGTACATGTAGAACCATTTGTTAAGGACTTATAATCACA
Organism: Lissotriton helveticus; assembly: GCF_964261635.1. Taxonomy (NCBI): domain Eukaryota; kingdom Metazoa; phylum Chordata; class Amphibia; order Caudata; family Salamandridae; genus Lissotriton; species Lissotriton helveticus. The sequence continues at coordinate 739,444,489 of NC_136063.1, read as the reverse complement.
TTAAATGTGGCAGTCTGGGGATACCAATTGTAGCATTTCAGGAAAGGAGAACACAAGCACTTTTTAGTTAGCAGGAGTAAAGTGTACAGATTCCTAATCGGTTCAGAACAATTGAGGGTAGTGAAGGCAAACATCTGCAGAGTACCACACACAAGAATGTAATTTCCAAACGTTTGCCTGGGAAAAAAAAAGAATTTAGGGAATATAAATAAGTTCCCAAATGTTACAAAGGAAAGGAAGCAGGGAAATAGACCCTAAATTAAAGAGATCTCCAGGACTAAGAGCATGCTGTTCTAGAACAGAAAAGAAATGGCAGATTTGAAAGGACAGGGAAAAACCTAGGAGTAAGAGATTCAAGAGAGAAACCAAATAGGTCATATGTTTTCCCTTGAAGGGTAGATAATGGGTCATTGAGAGATGTAGTAGGTCTTGCCCTGGATGGATAATGGAGAACATTGAGACAATACAGATTTCCAACTAACCTTAAAGTGAGCAATTAAAGAAGATTCAAGAAGAGAAGGGGACATAGGAGGAAAACAGGGGTAGCCTTTAGGGAAAGAAGAAAAGTACCACAGATATATGACATTTCTGGTGTAAAGTACAAAACTTTGTAATCAGCAATGTGCGAGAGAAGAGGAGTCAGGAGATTGAGGGAGATAGGAAAATAGTTAACAAGTGTATTGTAACATTATGCAAAATAACACCAGCATAACAGAACTTCGGTCTCAGTCTAAAGAGACTACAGAAATAGAAGTTCATATAAATCATTCGAATCAATGAGAATTTCTAGGGAAAAATAGTTGTGTGATTAGAGACCTGAAATTAACGTCACCCAATACAAATATAGATGAATGTGTCCTGTATACAAAATAGAACAGCATCCGCACCCTCTAAGAACAAAGTTGGTGGCCCTGACTGGTGATAATTTTATGAAAAATGCACCTGGGTTAAAATGGAATCTAAAAGATGAGCTAGGTTACAAAAGTGCAGTAGTTTAAATAGCAATGTATTGAGGGTAATACAGAAAGCCAACCCCACTGCCCTCCAGAGCAAGCCAAGGTGATTGGGAGAAAAGTGGTAAAATTTGTAGACAGTGCAGCGGAGATGGTAAGTTCAAGCACATACCGCCCAGTCTCAGTGATGAATACTAATTATAACCAGGCCTGGGCAGAGGTAACAAAAACCTCATCGAAATTCCATGAAACAAGGCGAACAGGCGAAAAACTACTTGTCCCATTCTTCATGCCGTTTTTTAACACCTATAGTACATTTCATGCTAAAAATCAGCGCAAACAGCCCCACAAGGTGCACATGAGCACAGCCATTTTGTTGTACCTGTTTCTCTGCTGTTCTGTGCATGGTGCTGGGCCTTTTTCTATGTACTTAAATCTGTTGTAATCCTCCGCCTGTTCCACTCATCCATATTTGCATATTTTGAGTCAGTGTATGTCTTTTTATATGTGTATTTTATGTTTTTGTCTTTTTTTTATTAAAACAACATGACTTTTTGTACTTTTTTTGTTTTCTCTTTTTTCCTTGTGCTCAAATTCCTGTGTTCTTCCTTTCTGCTTTGTTTTATCCTACTTCTTTTTATTTCACGCGGCCCCATGGCGGAACAACAGGAAGCTCAGGGATGTAGCCCGCCCCACTTATAGTAGAGGTGGCTGTACTGTTTTTTTTTTACTGTTTTTTTTGGTCCGGCACCATCTCCCCTCCATGCTGGTAGCGGGCGGCTGACCTGGGAGAGGGTACACCCTGCTGTAGGGTTGGCTGCTGTGGGTTAGAGTGTGCCATTGCGGGCGCTGTAGCACAGGTGTGCAGCCCACAACACAGCAGCTGACACACCACTGAGCAAATCAAATCGCTCAGGAACAGGACCTGCTGGGTGTCAAGGTTGTGGAGATCAGTAAGTAATTATTTTTTGTTTTCTAAAAATGCTACTTTTTTTGCAAAAAATCATGCTGCTCACACTCAGAGGTAAGATAAGTTTTCATTACATATAATATCCGATCCAGCTTGAGCTAGACATGTGCTCGGTCCTCCCTACTCGGCGCTCATTTGGGCTGATTACTTGAGAAATGATGCAGACTCCTCTTTCCTGTCACTAATATTGTAGTATATCCAGGAGTTAGCGTTCTTTGTGCTTTTCCTTATGAAGCTAACACAGGCCCAATCTCCAACTGATGTGTAGTATGCATTGAAAAGTGAGACTAAGTTGGTCCATCGAAAGGGGGTGGAGAAGCAAAGTTTATTTGTTGCAATGCATTAGTAGTTCAGAATGTAGTTCAGGTTTAGGAAGTAAGGAATAGGGCTTAGGTGTAGGAAATTATGAATAGGTCAATAGGCTATGTGATTTAGAAAAGTACAATGATACTGAGTCTTGCTGTCAAAATATATTTTTGAAGATTAACTGTACTACTAACCTATTTTCTTTTGTCAAAAGACCAGATGTATGACCATTAAGTTCAACGAGTTGCAAATTGTGCAAAATTGAAACTTGCTAAATTTAATACTACAGTGTCTCAGACACTGTTTGCGATTCCCAATGGGGTCGCAAATTGCATGCCTCATGAATATTTGTGAGGCTGTCGCAATTTGTGCCACTATTGGGATTGGCTAGTGCTCCCAGGAAAGGTGACCTGCTGGGGTCAGGAGACCACCATGTCTGGGACAGCTTTTGAATAAAGCAATTTTTTTTAAATGCAGCCCATTTTTTTAGACAGCAGAGGGAATTCCCTTTTTTTTTAGCCTCGGGAGGTTGGGGGAGAGCTTCCCCAACCTCCTGAGGCCAATTTGCATTTTTATTGCAATGCCGACCGCGCGCATGGCGCGCCGTCGTCATTGCAATGAAAATTAAACTAAAATTTAGTTTCAGTTTCATTGTTTCGGTACTCGTGGGGCTATCTCAGCCCCCCCAAGCACCAAAACAAATGGGAGAGGTATCATTGGATGCAGGGGGGCGATCCCTAAGCAGGGATCTACCCACTAGGCACCAGGGAGGGGGAAGCGGCCCCTTGGGCATGGGCCTTTGCTCCCCCCATTTTTTGGCATAGTTCAGTCTTTATGCCCCCCTGGGGGGTAGATGGGGGCTGCAGCCCCCAATCTGCCCCCGGGGGACAGAAAGTCCACTAGAACCAGGGATCTTTTTAGTATGTAAATTAGGGGTGGGGGCTGCCCATTATGGGCATGCCAATTTCCCACCCCTGCACAAATAGAGTCTTTCTGCCCCCCCTGGAGGGTAGATGGGGGCAATAGTCCCTAATCTGCCCCTCGTGTGGCAGAATACCTACAAGACACTAGACACCAGGGTTTTTCCCCTCCCCCTACAAAATTCCAGTCTTTCTTCTCCCCCGGGGGGCAGTAGGCGCCCAATCTACTCCCCCAGGGGGAAGAAAGCCCACTAGAAACCAGGTATTTATTTTATTATGTAAATTAGGGGTGGGGGATGCTCAATATGGGCATGCCAAAGCCCCTAACCCCCTGCACAACAACAGTCTTTCTGCCCCCCCAGGGTGTAGATGGGGGTGGTAGCCCCCAATCTGCCTCCCCGGGGGGGGCAGAAAACACACTAGACGGCAGGTTTTTTTACGACTAATTTAGGGGTGGGTAATGCCAAAGATGGGCATGTTAATGCCCCCACCCCTCGCCCCCACAAAAGTTCAGTCTTTCTGCCCCCCTGGGGTGAATATGGGGGCAGTATCCCCCAATCTGCCCCCATGGGGCAGAAAGCACCCTAGACACCCGGGATTCTTCTTTTATGGGCCCGGGGTTGGGGCTGCCCAGAATGGACATCCAAATGCCCCCACCCTACCCCTCAAAGAAAACTAAAGACTTCCCGCCCCTCCAGGAGGAAGAGGGGGGCAATAGCCCCTGAACTGCCCCAGGGGGTGCAGAAAGCCCACTAAGCACCAGGATTTTCTTTTTATATTGGTAGGGGTGGGGGTTGCCCAGAACGGGCATGTCAAGACCCCTATAGCCCCAAGAAATTATACAGTCTTTCTGCCCCCCCTAGAAGGCAGATGGGGCAATAGCCCCTTATCTGCCATCCCCAGGGTGGGACAGAAAGCCCACTAGCCACCAGGGATTTTTTTGTTTCCAAAGTTCGGGGTGGGGGTTGCCCAGAATGGGCATGCCAATGCCCTCACTGCCCAAAAAAAGATTCCATAGCCTTTCTGCCACCCACAGGAGGCAGATTGGGGCTGTAGCCCCTGATCTGCCCCTGGGGGGCAGAAAGTCCACTAGGCTCCAGCGATTATGCTGGCTTTTCCATTAGTAGGAGTGGGGGCTTCCAAGAATGGGCATCCCACTGCCCCCACCCCTCCAAAAGAATATCCACTGTCTTTGTGCCCCCCTTTGGGGGCATAACGGGGCAATAGCCCTTGATTTCCCCCCTCCCCAGGGCGGCAAAAAGCACACTAGGCACTGAATTTTCTTCAGGATGTGCCTACCTTTGGATTTTGGGCCCTAGCACAGCCGGCACATAGGGAAACCTAGCTAACCTGTAAATTTCTGAAAGCTAGACACCAAGAGGAATCCAGGATGGGGTGACTTGTGTGCCTCTCACCAGGTTCTGTTACCCAGAATTCCTTGCAAACCTCAAACTTTGTCAAAAATACCACATTTTTGTGGTGGAAAGTTCTGGAATCTGCATGGATCCACAGAATTCCACCCACTCTGGGTTCCCCAAAGTCTTCTGAGACAAATGGTACCTCACTTGTGTGGGCAGACATAGTGCCCGTGACAGGAAGCAGCCCAAAACACAACATGGACACACCACATTTTCTCAGTGAAAACTGACCCTTTTTTGCCAGAGTGCCTAGCTGTAGGTTTTGAACCCTAGCTCTGCCGGCACCAAGGTAAACTCAGCAAACCTAAAACAAAATTACAACTAGACACCCAGGGGAATCCAGGATGGGGTGACTTGACTGGCTCGCACCAGGTTCTGTTACCCAGAATCCCTTGCAAACCTCACGATTTCTCAAAAAAACACATTTTCCTCACATTCCTGTGGTGGAAAGTTCTGGAATCTGCATGGATCCACAAAATTCCACTCACACCGCATTCCCCGATGTCTTCTGAGAAAAATGGTACCTCACTTGTGTAGGTGGGTCAAGTACCCGCAAAAGGCAAGGGCCCAAAACCTAGTGAGGCGACATCAAAATTACCTATCACAAACCAACCTGGTTTTCAAGGGGTGTAACCTGGGTTTTAGGCCCCGTGCGTGGCGGTCAGCTTGGGAAATCTACCAAACCCACACATTTCCGAACGCCAGACACCCAGGGGATTTCAGGAAGGTATGGCTTGCGTGGATTCCCCAATGTTTTTTTACCCAGAATCCCCTGCAAACCTCAAATTTAGCTAAAAAAATGACTTTTTCCACACATTTGTGTGTGGGAAAGTTATGGTATCACTGGACTGACACAAATTTCCTACCACTCAGCGTTCCCCCAGGTCTCCCGATAAAAAATGGGGCCTCACTCGTGTGGGAGGCCCAAATACCTGTGACAGACAATGGCTCAAAATGTTTTGAGGTGACATTAAAATTGCCTATCACAAAACGACCTGGTTTTGCAAGGGGGGTCACCTGGGTTTTTGGCCCCGTGCTTGGCGGCCAGCTAGGGAAACCTACCAAACCCACACATTTCTGAAAACCAGATACCCGGGGGATTATAGGGAGGTATAGCTTGTACAGATCCCTTAACGTTTTCTTACCCAAAATCCCCTGCAAACCTCAAATTTAGCTGAAAAACAATCACTTTTTCCACACATTATTGTGTGGGAAAGTTGTGGCATCACCGGGCTGACACAAATTTCCTACCACCCAGCACTTCCCCAGGTCTCCCAATAAAAATGGTGCCTCACTCGTGTGGGAGGCCCAAGGACCCGTGACAGGCATGGGCCCAAAACGTATTGAGGCGACACCAAAATTGCCTATCTCAAAACGACTTGGTTCTGCAAGGGGGGTCACCTGGGTTTTTGGCCCGTGCTCAGCCGTCAGCTAGGGAAACCTCACAAACCCACACATTTCTGAAAACTAGACACGCAGGGGATTCAAGGGAGGTATGGCTTACATGGATCCCCGACATTTTTATACCCAGAATCCCCTGCAAACCTCAAATTTAGCTTAAAGAATTTGTGTGTGGGAAAGTTGTGGCATCACCAGGCTGACACAAATTTCCTACCACCCAGGTTTCCCCCAGGTCTCCTGATAAAAATGGTGCCTTACTCGTGTGGGAGGCCCAAGTACCCACGACAGGCAAGGGCCCAAAACATGTTGTCTATATCATCAAATGCACATGCAGGTTTAAGCTTCATAGGGAGTACAACTTGTACCCTAAAGAAAAAAAATCCTAGAGCATCTCAGAGCGATTCAAAACGAGAATATGAACTATGCAATCTCTAAACATCTACATACTCAGCATAATACTAACTGGCAGGACATCAGGTACTTTGGCATTACAACAATCCCCAAGAGTGAGAGAGGAGGCAATCCAACCCTGAAACTGAGAAGACTTCAATAAAGACTGATCATCAGATTCAGAACAAAGACTCCGCATGGCCTAAATGGGGAAAAAGAGTTTTATATTCATCTATAAGTAATCATTGGAGGCATAATAACAAGAATATTATATAATATACTGAGCAGTGAGCATACTATGAACATAGTGGTAGATGGATGGTATCTAATTAACCAGTATACACTGAGTCAAAGAATGGAATTTGACTATGAAAGTGTAACTAACCGAGACTTGGAGAATCATGACATCATGAGACACACATGAGAAAGGACTGCTCACCACAATGGTATAGAGCAAATCTTCGAAATTAACAATATGAAATAAAATGAGTGACTTTCGTCTCACATACAAGTCATCAAATGAAAATTGCACAATGCCAGTAAACTTTTACATATAACCATGAGACTAAACAATGGAGAACACCATCAACACCATGAATGAAAAATTCATCTCCTTAAGTAAGGACGTTAATGAACTATTCTCAAACATAGAGATTGACATTAATTAATATGGACAATGCTGTAATCATTGATCAACAACATGCATGTGATTCACACATCGATCATAAAAGACTATCTTGCAATTTAAAAAATAGTAACTGCGACTATAACAAAAAACTACTATTGCTGTCACGATAATTCTAATTTGAGGAACAAATTCTCATGGAGTGCGGTGCGTTTCTTTTGGTGCGAAAATATATTTATATGTGTATATTTCTAAATAATTGAAACATTATAAAATAAATTAAAATTGATAGTTTATTCATTGTTTTAAAGTAAGTATATATATTGATTATTATGTAGGATTGTTTAATTTTTTTTAATTATATTTATTTGTTATATTTGTTAAAATGTATACTAGAGCTACTTAATTTTGTTAATGATTTTATTATTTAATACATTTAATATTAATTATTTTATTTCAATAGTTATAAACATTAATATTTTGTACAACTATATTTTTAACATCAATATTTTTTTCTCAATCTTTTTCTACTTACCTGCTTAAGTATAGGGAGTTGATATTATTGCATTCTATATTTTTTCACCTATATTTTTTACTTCTATATTTTTTTACATCGATATTTTGTCAGTGAACTGCTCAAAAGTGAGAATATCTCACCCATGGAAAAGATCAGCTATGGTGAGACACTCTATCTTCCTCCATTCATCAAAGACTCCCGGATGTAATGCTGGGGGAAATTCTGGATTAAAGTGGCTCAGTGTGAGAGGGGAGGAAAAGGTGGCCCACTCTGCACTACTAAGAACCTTGCCCCATACCTTAATTGTTGGTGTGGTGGGTGTGCTCAAATATGCAATGGGTGGACGATCAGGTTTTGGTTTCCACAATCCATCCCAGAGATATCTGCCTATCACCGCACCGACGTGCATAGGGACCATTCGGAGATAACGAGTAACTATGACACCTTATAGTACAGATGGAAATACGAAAGACTGACCCACCTACGTCTTTTGATAGTCTTAAACATTTTGGGATAGATGTGCTCTGGGATTATGTCATATGAAGCACTTTACTAGGGAGCATAAGAATAAGAGGTAACCATGGTCTAGATCAACAGGGAGACCCTGAAATAGATATAGAAACCTTGACAGGACAGTCATTTTTATACTGTGAATACACCCACACCATGAAATATATTTGGGATCCCAGCATTTGTGGTGTGCCTTAAGCTGCTGTAGGGGTGGTGGATAATTGGCTCAGAGAAGTTCTAAGACACTGGGGGGTAATTTTAATACAGAAATAGGTAATCTCATTCTTAGCCCTCTGAAAGGGGTGGTGGCACCATGTTTTCTATTTCAGGAATAGTGAACGTAATGTTTAGAAGGAAGGATTTTTTAAAGTTTATACAAAATCCAGCCACCCCTTCATGAATCTGTAGGGCGGCTTGGAGGGCATCCAGTGAGGACTGCAGGGAAGTTAAGGTCAACAGCACATCATCTGCAAAGAGGTACATTTTATGGTTATGGTCAATTGAGTCAAAGGGGAGGCCCCGATTGGCGGGCATGGAACGCATTTAGTTGCCAGGGTTTCCATGCTAAGGGCTAATAAGAGGGGAGAGAGGGGACACCTCTGGCGTGTCTCCATCTTAAGTGGAAAGAAGTCTGAACCAACCCCGTTGAATAGTACTTTTGAGCTTGGAGAAGTATAATTTGCCTGAATCATGGCAATAAGTTGGTCTTAAAAGCCAAACCATCTCAAGGTATGGAATAGGAAAGGCAAGTCCACTCTGTTGAATGCTTTCTCTGCATCAAACACTAGTAACACAGCCAGTATCTTCTTCTTAGTTGCTTCTTCAACCAAGTGGATTACCCTTCACAAGTTATCATGTGTCTGCCTGCCTTTAAGGAAGCCTGATTGATCTGGGTGGATAAGTTCGGGCATCCAATCCTCTAGTCTAGAGGCCAATATCTTTGTGTAAAGCTTGGAATTCAAGTTGAGCAGTGCTATGGGGTGATATGAGCCACAGGAGGGGGGTCTTTACATCGTTTAGGACTGATTGAGACAATCACCTCATTCATTGAGTTTGTGACTGCCTCTGATTGGGTCGCCTATTTAAAGTGCATAACCAGAGGAGGTCAAAGATAAATGTTTTATCAAATATAGCCATATAACCCTCTGGCCCCAGCAACTTCAAGGTGAGGATGGTGTCCCTAAATGTATATGCGCTAATGGTTTCACTCAGGATCTCATTTTGGGCTCTGTCATTTGAGGAGCTTCCACACTTTCTAGATAGTTCGATTGGTTTTGGTCATTCACGGGGTAGCAGCATATAGCTGCTCATAGAACCTGCCAAAAGTTCGGGCCTTCTCCAAGTCAGAGATTGCAAGCTTGTCATCTTCCCTCGCTACATCCTCAATGTACTCCTTCTCCCGTTTAATTTGAAGTTGTCCAGTCAGATGGGACCCTACTTTGTCACCCTGTTCAAAGGACGTGCGTTTAAGATGTAGGCGAGTGAATTCTGCCCTGTTAGTATATATCGCTGTAAGCTTGCCTCTGAGCCCCTTGACTTTCCATTGTAGTGCTAATGTCAGTTGTTCTTTATGTGTCTGCTCAGCCGATGGAAGCTCTGCTTCGAGAGTTACTCTTTCTTTTATTCTTTGTTTATTAAGTGCTGAAATCACAGCAATGCATTAGCCTCTAGTGAACGCCATGAACATGCCCCAAGCATTAGAGGGGTTAGTGTCCTAGGGGGGATTCTATTGAAAAAAATCCCTGATAGGTTTGCGAAGATCATCCCTTAGGAGGTGATCTCTGGTGATGGAGGTAGGAAAGAACCAGCAATACAGTTTCGATGGTTGGGACACCCAATCCATGGTTAACAGTAGTTGGGTGTGATCAAAGAGGGTGATTGGATGTAACGAGGCAGTGAGTAGGGATATCATAAGTGATTGGCTGATGAAGCCGTAATCCAGTCTCGAGTATGTGTGGTAAGCATGTGAGAAGAATGTGTAGTCCCTAGTTATAGGATGTAGAGTTTCTGTGGGCATCAATTAGACCCAAAGATTGCTGTTCTTGCTTTGGGGAAATTCCCTATAGGGGATTTGTGTGGGTGGGTACTATACATGCCAGGATCCAAAGTGAGGTTAAAATCACCCAGCCCGATTATTTCTCCTTCTGCAAAACCTCACAATAAAGCCAAGAGTGTCTGCATGAAGGGAACTTGATTAACATTGGTGAGGTACTCTGAGGCAAAGGTGCACAACTGTCCAGCAAAGCGCACTTTCACCAACATAATTCTCCCCTCCTTATCAGATTGGTAGTCTTCTGGAGTAAATCTTAATGAGGAGTGGAAGAAAAGGGCCACCCCATTATGTTTCTTGCCCCCACATGCATCATCCCGGCCGTTTGCGAATTCCAAATTGCGAAAAATAGCGAATCGCAATTTGGAATTCGCAAAACGGGATGCATGAATATTTTCTCATAATATTAGCGATTCGGTAAAAACCGCATTTTTTACCGAATCGCAAATATTATGCGAATTCTAATTTGCTAATTCGCATTTCCCATTGATTCCTATGGGCCAAAAGGCCCATAGGAATCAATGGGAATTGCGAATTTGCAAATTAGAATTCGCATAATGTTCATGCATTCCATGGGTGCAGGGGGGGTCCAAAGGACCCCCCCCTGCACCCCTGAAATGTATTTGTAAGTGGATGTTTCACACACACATGTCCTAAGGACATGTGTGTCTGTAACATGACAGTTTTCAAAATGCATTTTTTAACGTTTTTGAAGATTTTCGCAAATTAACACGAGGGTCAACCTCGTGTTAATTTGCACTTCCTATTTCATGATTCGCATTTTTTTTTAAATTGATGCATTGCATTTAAGGAATCGCACAAATGCGATTAGAAATGCAAAAAAATGCGAATTATGAAAAAAAGTTTGATGCATCCAAAAATGGTTTTTGCATTCGCAAACGGCCGATTTTTCCGATTCGCACCGTTTGCGAATGCAAAAACCAATGATGCATGTGCCCGTTGGCCACTTAGGATTTATACATTATGGGGTAGGCTTTCTGCTGCAACCTATGGTCTTCACCCCGTTTGAGATGAGTCTGTTGCAGAGCTATTATGTCATTTAATTGATCAAGAAAATATTTCCACAATTTGTGATGCTTTGTGGGTAAATTAAGGTCCTTAACATTCCATGAGAGTGTAGTGATCACGATGGAGACTCAATGAGTGTGTAGTCTGCTGCTTTGATCTGCATAACACGGTATTTTGGATCAATCCCTCTCTCTCCTCCGCTGAAAATATAGCAGTGTATATCACATGGCCCTCCTCCCCTATGTCCTCCCCCTTCCCACCACAAAGCCACTTGTATCAGTAAACTAAAGTCCTGGAAATCCAGAAACAAAAAGTTTGATAACGTGTCCTCAAACAAGTAAGTTCTTAGCTGAGATACATTGTCTGTCAGGCACATGTTCAAAAAAGCTAATGCTATACAGTAGAAGCTTATTGTGTTCAAGGTGCTTCATGACACATTGGTTATACCTTAAGGAAACAAGCCTAACAAATTATGATCTCGTGAATCACTCTCAGTCCATCTTGAACCCCTAAGGGAGAAGGGGTAAGAAGATATAGGATGTGAGCATATCATAATATGTCTTGTATGTTAGCCACAGGCCTCCGTCAACATGTGGAGGCTCTTCTGAGTATAGAATGAATTTGGAAGAGAGAAAAAATTGTTAACCCCTCAACGTTTTCTTGGTGTTTGGAGCGTCATTGCGAGAGCAACTGTCTATTTTTTGCATTTCCCAAATGGCTCTTGCTCAAGGGCCCTGCATCATATCCATGTCGTTGATCTTCAGGAATCGGAATATCAAAGATTACCACTGAGACTTTGGTGATATAATGAACCGTGTTTTGATATTTAAGCACTAAGCCAAAAGGGTTTGCCCATCTACATGTGATGTTGTCTTGCCTTCATTTTTCTGTGATGGGCCGCAATTGTCTACAGGCCAACGTTGCTGAAGCTATATCTTGGAAAAGAGAGCACATGGCGCACTGGAAGGTGGTGTCGTCTTTCATCCGTGTTGTTTGAAGGCTCGCTTCCTTAACCTTGAAGGAGTGTTGTTTAACCAGGACATCCCAAGGTCAGCTGCTTCCTCCTGATCCCTGGGTCCCACTCGATGGACTCTGTCGATCTTGATCTTCATGCAGTCTTCCTTGAGCACCTCTGCAAACAGACTCATCACATAGGCCTTAAGGTCTGAAAGGTCTGTCCACTCTTCCAGGTTACGAATGAGTATTTTGTCACATCTTGACCTGTTTTCGAGATCCTCACATTTCAATAACAAGGCCTCGAGTTACATGGGCAGGCAATTGGATGATTCTTTCATTAGGCCTATACATCTGTCCAGCTCTTGGACACTGGTCTCAAGGCCGAGTGTGTGAGAGCCCACAGAGTCAATATTGTATTGGTGCACAGTGAGTGTGGTAATAATGTCCTACTTGAAGCATGGTGAGCCTGGTATTAATGTCTGACTTGAGTAGTTCCAGGGAGGCATTCAGATCTGATTTTAACTCATCTTGAATTTCTCGCTTGAATTCTATAAAAGAGGAGAAAAGGTCTTCCATGGTGAGTGCCATGACTATCTTTTGAATCCCCCTGGGTCCAGACCTTGGGGCTATCTTCACAACTACAAAGTCTTGGCATCTGGCCTCAGTGAGGGTCACCCCTGCATACGTGTGTATGTACTCACCACTGTGATGTGGGGCTACTAGTGGTTGAATTCTGCTATGTGCTGCCTTGCATATGAGCTGTAGTCCTCCATGGGGGTCGCTCACCTTGTAGTTCCAGGCTAATGTTGGGGCACCTCGAGTGGGGAGAGGACCCCAGCACTGTGACAGGAGCCCATCTCTCAACAGCAGGCAAACATGTGAAGGACCTCCGCTCCTCATCCATGCGGCTGCTGCTGCCCCACCAATCTGCCGCCATAAGTCTCATTAGGACACCAAAGCACCACCTCTCACAGTGCCTCCGGCATGCTGCACAGAGAGGTATCCGCTGTTCCAGGTAGAGCAATAACTGCTCACGCACCTCGATTTATCGTAATTTTGCAGTAGAGTTCATGTGGATCATGTCCACTCGGACATCTTGGTTGGTCACACCCCTAATCCATTGTTTTTGTCTTCTTTATTTCTTACACCAGCACCCAGGGGCAATCGGACATCACAACTGGGCAAGGGGGCCGCCACCACCAGTGCTCTGGCAAAGGGTCCTTCTGGCTCCAGTAAGTCCTAATATTATTATTTCCCTAAATTTTACCTCTCCCCACTAATAGATTAATTTGCCTTGTTCATTTTTATACTGTCTCTTTTTTCACAACTTCTCTATCTAATGTTTGTTAAATTCTTGTTATCCCTACATTATCCTTTTTTCTGCATTTCATGTTTCTGTAGCTGACTTCCTCCTGTCTGTAGCTTTCTTCTTCTATTTTAGTAAGCTTTCCCTCTCCCCCTCAATCTTGGGAGAACTTGGCGGCAGACGGCTAGGCTGCCGTGGTGCTCCGTGAAAACGGACTCCTGTCAGCGCTTCACTCATGGACCCGACCCGCTGGAAACTCGAGTCATGAGCAGCAGAGCTTTGGAGAAACGCTGAGCGGCTTTAGAAGCTATGTTTCTGACTTTATTTCGGCCGAATTGAGGCACTTTTTGGATTCCGTTTTACCCCCGGAGGCGGGGAGTCTTTCTACCATTTTCACCTATTCCTATGTCGGTGAGCTGCGGCCGGATTTTAGCGGCGGTGGCGTTCTCAGCTGTTTCTGGAGTTTTGGTTGTGGATCCTGGGAGCGGAGCGGAGGCGGAGCGGAGCGGAGGCAGATTACAACGGAGTGGTGTAGGAAACGAGCAGCCGAGGTGCAAGGTTTTTCCGTTAATATTGAGGCAGTGGTCCTTAGCCGCCCTGGAGCTGAGGAGGGGAAGACGAGCAAAGAATCTGGTGCGCGTTTCAAGTGGTGTATCAACGAGGCACTGTGGGGAGTCAGTCCCCTGTGAGACAGTGGCGGACGGGGGAGTGGAAGGGGGCCCGAAAACGGTAAGGAGAGCATCGGTGCAGTGGGTAGTCTAGAGTTAAAATCAACTCTTTGCCAGGTTAAAAGCAGATCAAAGGAGCATAGCACGAGGCATAGCACGCGAAAAAAGGGGAAATCTTTGGCTAAGGCATCAGCTAAGGCATCAGCTAAGGTTCCGGCTGCCCCCTTAACGGAAAAGGGCCCCTCTTCCTTCCTGTCAGCAGAGGTTAAATCAAAGAACACCCGCTCAACCAGTGTTAAAGCAAGGGCAAAAGCAAACACTATCAACGTTATTGCTGAAGGAGGTTCTAAAATAACACCATCCTTGCGCTCCTACTTTAAAGTACTACCAGAAGTGCTACACCTCCCTAAATATCAGGATATGGCGGCACTTAAGGACAGGGTATGCGTGGATAACATAGACGATCAGGCTCCAGCCACAGCTTCAGCCATGGCTACTAAACCCGTCCCTAGTCTGGCCCCAACCTCAGAGATGGACCAGGTAAACCCCTTAGCCCTCAACGGCGTGGAAGTAGCATCTACTCCGTGTACTGTAGTTATTCCGGAGGGCACCATAGTCCCCCCTGGGCTGGAGGCGGTCCACCAATAACATGTAACCCTTCATTGGGACAAGATAAAGAAAGGCAATCTGTGAGCAGTCCCTGTAGTTTGAGGGGGGTGCGTTTCTGGAAGACGACACACAGGAAGCGTCGGAGCCTCCCACGAGCAGGGTGTTGACCTCTGGGATTTTGGTTGATTATAACGAAGGGTGTAATGAGGGGTCTACATCTGGAGGAATGGAGCAAGAATCGACGGTGCAAGAAGGTGTATGAGAGGAGCATTCGCCCCTATATATAGCACAGTCACACGACGATCCACCTGTCTCAGCCAGCTCGGGGCTGGGGGACCCCCCAGCCAACATTTCCGCTGCTGCATTAATGAAAATGTTTTCCACTCTCTCCCAGGATATAAAGAGGGGGTTTGAGGAGTCGTCAGCAAATCAGGCCGGGATAAGGAGCTATTACGAGTCTTTAGATACTAAACTTGATGGCCTAACATCCAGAACTGGGGTACTGGAGGAAAATATGGCGGCGTTGTCACTTCACGTAGGCAAGGTGAAAGATGACATTGTTAAGTTGAAAAGAGAGGATCAGACCCTGTTGGATAGGATGGAGTTGTTAGAGAACAACGCTAGAACTGGTAACATTTCCATCCTTAATGTGCCCGAAGGGTCAGAGGGCACAGAGATCAAACTGTTCATCACTCAACTTTTGAAAGACTCATTAAGCCTCGATTGCTCACTGGAGGAGCTGGCCACAGATATTCAAAGGGTGCATAGAGACCCCTTTAGACGTAATCCACAAAGGTCCAAACCCCGTAAAATTTTGGTCAATTTTCATACATACACTCTTAAAGAGCGAATTCTTAACTTAGCCCTGAAACAGAAATCCTTATCAGGGAAAGGATTCTCTTTCCCTATAAGATCTGACTTGGCCAGGGTCACACTTGAAAGGCAGTGGGAGCTTGGAAGGCGCTTAGATGCCTTTAGGAAGGTGGGGGCTACGGCTCAATTGACATTCCCCGCTGCACTAAAAGTGATGTACAACAATAAAATATTCAACATACGGTCAGTGCAGGCAGCGGATGAGCTTCTGTTGGAGCTGGGAAATAAGGCCTTTTCGGTATAGGGGTAATTAGTGCCTTTGGAATTTTGCAGTCACAGAGAGTTACGACCTCTTCCTCTTTAAAAATATGATATCAGGAAACGAAGAAGAGGCTAGATAAGAGAACAAAAAACAAAGTACACTTACTCAAAATTAAACACACGCAAAAAAACAACAAAAAAAATAACTACCAAAAATTTATCATAAAAATTTAGTAATCAGCACTCAGCACCTAGCTGCACATTTAGTTGCACACTATACGATCATAGTTGACCATTTTGTAGGTCACAAGGGGTTTGGTTTGGTTATGGGTCGGGTCCGGGTGGGCTAATAGGAGTCCGTAATGGGGTGCCATCTACTGGATCTCATCCGGTTAGATACATCAAGGGTTCTCCATCAAGTAGGGAGAGGGTGAGGGGGGCGAGGTTAAACACAAAAAAATTCCTCATCTGTCACTTCATCAGTTTTTTTATTATAATGTTTACTTAGTGCTCTATGACGGGCAGTTGAGTTCACCTTTGGTA
Source organism: Lissotriton helveticus (assembly GCF_964261635.1). Classification (NCBI taxonomy): domain Eukaryota; kingdom Metazoa; phylum Chordata; class Amphibia; order Caudata; family Salamandridae; genus Lissotriton; species Lissotriton helveticus. The sequence continues at coordinate 739,428,243 of NC_136063.1, read as the reverse complement.
GAACAGTGTGACGGTACTCCTTGTTATCAGCGTTTTTTCTTTATTCTGCGGCTGGTCCTTTTTTTCTTTTGCCTAGAATGTGACGATGGCTAATTTAAGAATACTCTCATGAAATATTAATGGCCTGCGCACTAAACCCAGGGCTAGAAAATTGTTCCAGTATCTTCGAGACATAGATGTGCAGGTCATTTTGATCCAGGAAACTCGTCTACCTCAGTCTGAAATAGAGGCAATGGTAAAGAAGAATAGGTGGATTGACTTCGCAGTCTCCTCCTCCCAATCCACTAATACTAGGGGTGTCTCTTTGATTGTTAAAAAACAACTAAAAGCAAGATTGATAACCGCTATGGTAGACCCAGGTGGCAGATGGGTTATAGCCTTAGTAAATATATCAGGGGTCAATTCACATTTGTAGGTTGTTACGGCCCGAATCAAGATGACCCCTCGGTATTAGAAACCATTTTCTTTCACCTTTTGTCTTTTCCCGATCCTGTTATATTTGCGGGAGATTTCAATATAGTACTCGACCCAGCCCTAGACAAGTCACATAACAACCGTTCCGTTCCCCTTCAAAATCGAGGTCCTTTCTACTTAATGCTATGAAGCAGTTCGGGTACGTGGACATCTGGAGACACAGGTCAGGGACACAGCAGGGAGTTTCATTTAGGAACTACAAGTACCATCATCAATCTCGGATAGATTTTGTTCTGATCAGTCATAGTCCGGTGGAAGGAGTAAGAAATATTCAATATCTTCCCATTCATTTATCCGACCATGCGGCTGTAATACTGGAGCTCTCAGTGGCTCTTAAAGCTTCACCTAGGACCTGGACATTCGATCGTTCCTTGCTCTCCCATACTGATGATGTTCTGGCTCTCAGAACTGAAGTCCAGCACTTTCTTAGAGAAAATGTTGGGTCAAATGTTGGATAATGGTATGGTCTGGGACTCCTTAAAAGCATTTTTACGAGGCCTTATTACATCTAAGTATCTTATAGAAGGAAGTAGTACAGAGAGGCCGTGGCCTCTATAGAGGCTGATATAGTTAGAACTCAGAGTGTAATTGACACCAACTTGGCCTCTCCGGCTTCCCCGGCAGACACTTTGGCACACCTCAATAATAAGTTACTCTCATTAAAGGCCCAATTAAGCTCAGTTTTAAACCAGCGGGTTCAAGAAAGATGGGATGCCAGTAAGATCGCTCATTTTGAATACGGTGAAGGCGCAGGGAAGTTATTGGCGTGGAAAGCCAAAACGGCTCAAGAGTGTAACAACATAGACTTGATTAAGATCAATGATGTTCCAAAGTCCTCTGATTTGGACATAAGACAGGCTTTTAGAGAGTACTTCCAGGACATATATCAGGAGGATAAAACGGTCGACCCTGGTTTATTCAGGGATTGGCTGAATCAAATCACCCTCCCGGCACTATCAAGACAACAGAGTGAAGTTCTGGATAGTAAAATCTCAGAGGGGGAAGTCAGAATGGCCATCCAAACTGCTAAAAAGGGAAAGGCGGCCAGGCCTGATGGATTACCAGCCGAAATCTATAGAGCACTAGAGCAAGAATTAATTTCCTTTTTGACTGTCTTATTTAATCAAATATTATTGGATGGTATCAGCCCGCCGGCATCCTGGGATAGTGCATCTATAACCTTGATATTAAAACCCGGAAAACCACCTATGTCTAGCGGTTCATATAGACCCATATCGATCTTAAATGTGGACTATAAAATCTTTACCACAGTACTTGCTAAGAGATTAGCATTGGTGGCCCCTGAAATTCTTCATCCCGACCAGAAAGGTTTCGTGAAGGGACGCCAGCATTATGAATTAACTTATGATTTAGTAGAGGTGATCGATTTGGCCTTATTGGAGTCCCTTCCCCTGGCGGTCCTTACATTGGACGCAACCAAGGCCTGTGACAGGGTGAACTGGGTTTACCTGTGGGAGGCCTTGGCCAAGTTCAATGTGGGTGTGAGAATGAGGCGGGCAATTGATCTTATATATCAGAATCCCAGCGCACGTATCCTGGTAAACGGTGCCTTAACTGAGCCATTGAACATCTCGAGGGGTACAAGGCAGGGCTGCCCTCTCTCCCCGCTTCTGTTCGATCTTTACATCGAACCATTTGCCCAGAGCTTAAGAGATAATAATAACATCTTACCATTCACGTATAAGGGATGGGAGAGAAAGGTGGCCCTATACGCCGACGATATCTTGGTGTATACATCGGAGATACAAACTGCACTCCCAGCAGTCCTTAAAGCACCCTCGGAGTTTGGTGAAATCTCTGGGTACGAGATTAATGCTTCAAAGACGGAGATGATGATATGGAATATAGATCAGATTCCAACAAATATTTTAATATCTCCGGTAATAAGATGAGGTATTTAGGGGTTAACATCGTCAAGGATATTAACCAGATCGCCAAGATTAATTTTGACGCTGTGGCTAAGGAGTGCCGTAAATTGTTACAGTCATGGGCACATCTTCCTTTATCTTTTTTGGGTAGGTCTAATTTAATTAAGATGTCCGTTCTACCTAAGGTTTCTTTTCTTTTTAACACAATTCCGTTATACTTTGATCCTACATTAATGAATAAACTGCAGTCTGACATTAATTCTTTCATTTGGAATAAGCGTCTTGCGAGGACATGTTGGAAGAAGCTTAGGAGGCGTAGAGATAAGGGGGGAATTGCAGCCCCAGATTTTCAGACCTATGCATGGGCTTTTCAACTGTCCCATGCCAGAATGCTCTAAAAAAAAACATCTGAGTATGGGGTGGGGCCTCTGTACTCCACCCTTCTTACAGGAGAAGGTGTCAGCCAATCAGGGTTCTTGTTCAAATTTGGAGACCCAAAGTTTTAAAAAAATTTTTTAGCTGAAGACTCTGCAGGGAGTGGCTAAAATGTGGGCCCAATTATTAACCAAAGCCATTAAAATAGGGTATTACGGAAGTCGGACGCCGCTTTGGGATCTCCCAGAAAGCCCAGATTGGTTGAATGACTGTCTTGTGGCCCCGATCAAGGATGCTGGGTAGGCTGTATGGGGTGATCTATTTTTGGAGGGTGAATTATTTTCATGGGAATACCTGAGAAACATCATTGGCCCTAACTTCGCTAGATTTAAGTACATTCAAATAACTAGTTGGTCCCATGCATATACCTCCAGGCCAACCCGTGGAAACAAACTCCCCCCAGGTGGGCATAGCCAGTTAATATCCCTTTTGGTTGATAAATCTTCTGCCAAAAAAGAAATCTCAACATGGTACAAACTGATCATAGAGGAAAGAGATGGTGTTTTTTCACTTCCTGATGAGCTTTGGTCTTCCTCTATGGTGGATAGTAACTTGCAAGAGCTATGGACTTCATCTTGTGGAATGTTGTGGGATGTTGTGAAACCATCTTGGCTCCGAAGAAATCACATTTTGTCCATGCATAGAGCCTATTATTCCCCTCTAAGGCTTTCAAAGTTTTCTCCAGGGAGCGTGGTGGGATGCCCTAAGTGTGGCTTGGCGGCCGCCTCTGACTGCCATATGTTTTTTGAGTGTCCCGCTCTGACCACATTTTGGGAAGCTGTAAGTAAAACTTTGTCATCGTCCCTGAACCTGAACATCGTCATTGATCTTCCACTTGTCATCTTTGGTATCTTGGATAGTGTTCAGAGTCTGGAGAAGAAGCTAGTTTTCTATTCTATTTTGTTGGCCAGAAGGGAGATATGCAGGAGATGGAAAGACTCTTGGCCCGCCACAATCGAAGATTGGTTTATTTCTACATTGGCAGTCTCCAAGCTAGATCTGGGTAGGGCTGGCAATTTGAATAAAAGAATGTTCTGGAAATTATTATTGGTCTGGGCACATTGAGTATCCGGGGTTTTTTTTTTGGTTTTTTTTCCCCCGGTCCTATGATTACGCCACTAAAATTCAATCCGGGGCGTGACACGTTTGTGGCAAGATTCTCCACCTTTCACTGGTTTTTGTTTGATGTTTACAATTGGTTGAAGTTGGAAGAGCTGAGGGCAGAGCATCATTGGTCAAGTTAAGCCCTGCCAGATATTAACAATCAGAGACAGCACTCTGCTTGTACACCATTGGATATCATCATAAAAACAAAACCAAGGTGGCAATATGAGGACAAAAAAAAAAAAAGCTTTCCCTCTCCCCTTATTTGTCTTGTGGTACTGTAGGACTAAGAGAACATATTTTTGGTACTGTGAATATTTCAGTCTGAAGTAAGCTATTATTCACCACACATGTTTGTTGAGCAGGCTTTCTTGCTCATGTTCAAACAGTCAAAATGAGAAAGTAGCCATGAGCGCGGACTCCCCCCAGTGTTGTGTTATCATTACATTATACAGTATAACAGCAGATTTCATGACAGTGCAGCATGGCAAGAAAGTATGCACCCCATTGCATGTGCCAAGCAAGACTAAATGTCCTTCATTGACCATTTCACCCCTTCATTGCGCTTCAATGAGTGAGAATCATCATAGCTTTGTCCCTCCATTACAAAAAGATTTTGGTTAGTTTGACTACCTGTCTTTTCTAACATGTCAACCAACTAACCTCCCAAAGTGATAGTTTCAATAGAAGATACTGCTAACTAAATGGAGTGAGGTATTGGTGTTGTTCTTTGATAAAAAATAATAATATTTACTTAGGAGGCGAATCTGGTATCTAAAAGGTGTAATTTCTTTTCTAGCCTCACAGACCGTCTGTGCCGGGGCCAGCAGCACCAGTATGATGGAGGAAGCCCAGGAGGTTGTAGGGGGAGGAGGAGTTCTAGCTGTGGCAGGGACAGGTGGTGGTAAGTCACACTGCTTGCTTATTGACAAATTAAGTATACTGTATGTGTTCAGCGAGTCAGATATCCCACCCATCATCATTCATCACCTCTCTGCCTAATGCATGGAGAGACCTGTGACCTAACTGCAGTATGATTTAATTTGGTACTGCAGTGTTGGCTTCGCAATGTGCATTTGCTCCAGGTAATGCAGCATTACAATGTTTTCGAAGCATTACGAAACAAAATCAAGCAGTGTTTCCCAGTGACCACTACGTCACCCAATACTAGTACTTCTCTCCATTATTCTTTTCTAAGTTCTGACCCAGCCTAACAATAAATGTAAAATCCATTCATTGTATGTGCCACATTTTCTGGCCAAGGGATTTATGTATATTTATTTCATGGCATCCAGGATGGATTTACACCAATTCAAATGTTTCCATTATGTCAATCGTCAGCTACACTGACTGCCTAAGCAAAAGCTTAGCATGTGATGATCAGCGACACCTCATTATTCTATAGCAAAGCCTCTACATACCTTAATCCCTCTAACTTACCTTGCAATAAAGTAACTTTTCGTACTGCCAAGTTAAAGTATTTTTCTAAAATAATTTGTGGTGGAGGTCGAGGTAAGGGATTAATATGGGAAGAAGTGCCTGATTTAGCAGATGGGATCCTCTGTGATGAACTTGCAAAATAAAATATATTTCACGTTACCTTCCTTGTACTGAAGTACACCATTTTTTCCACTCTCTAGTTAAACCAGACAGGATATCCCTATTTATACATAACATGTGCGATGTAGTATTATTACTATTCATGCCTCATTGGAGTCAGTGTAGAATTGAAAGGCAGCCGAGAAGAGCAGGGCAGGGCCTTAGAAATAAAGTAAGATACTAAATTGTCCATTACAGCTGACCCAGCTGCAGACTGCAGAGAGTAGCAGACCTGACTCTAGCATACCTCCACTAATGGTACACAACAAGAATATAATTAATTGTGCTGCCTATATGCTGCCTATATGCCTTGCTCATTAATGAGACGTGATATTTCATTTTGCACACCAAGGGCCTAATTTATGGCATTTTGGCATAGGTCAGCGTAGCAAGGCACATTGATGCACTGGCCTACGCCAACGTGAAAGGGCAGATATGCACTGTTTTTAAGCAATACAGTGTATTCCTGTTCTTTCTGCCTGTGCTGGTACCATCTCAGCAGCCTAGGACCAATGTAGGCACCCTTGCAACATGGTGCAAGGGTGCCTCTGTTGCAGGCAGGATTGTTCATGTGCAGGAAAGGGCATCTTCTTGCATAAAAACAATCCTAAGAGGCGTTTTCTTCTTTCTATGTGTGTTGCAGAATGCAGAACACATGGAAAGATGAAAAAACAAGGAAAAATGAAATTATTTCTCCTCATTGCGCCTCACCTCCGAAGGCGTACAGATTTGGCCCTTTCCTAGGTTTAATTGTTTTGTACATCAGGGGCAGCATCAAATTCTGTGGGTGTTTGGTGTGAAAACCCACTACAGTGCATCTGGAATGACTCCCAGGCACAGAGTAAGGTGAAACAGCAATTTGTGCTGTGTCACCTTACTCATGATTTATGAGGCTACTCAAAGCCACAAAGGGTGGCTTCTTGTGGCTTCATAAATCTTTTTGACAGCCCTGCATCATGCATGTACCACTTTATGGGGTGCAAATGTGATGCAGGGCTTTCATGAATAAGCCCCACAGTGTCTGTTTATTTTTTACAATGAGTTCCTTAAAACAAAAACAATCCCATTTATTCTGGTGGTATTCTGGCTTCATTGCTTGCAGTCAGTATTTATGTGGTGAATGTGTGGTGAAATCTTGGCCCTGTGATTAATCACACCAAAAATCATAACGGCCCTAGGGGACCAGCCATGTTATGCTACTGTGCCACTCAATAAACAAATGTTTACACAGAGTATTATTTACAATTTTCTTTTTCTTTCTTGATATAGCTACTCCTGCTGATCCACCATCACATCAGGAGATAGCCGGCCAGCGGCGGCACCAGCAGATGGAGGTCATCCATGCCGAATGTTGCCAACTGGTGGGTATTGAGGAGGAGGAGGCAGAGGCATGCACTATTGCCCCCAGTATCTCCAGCCAGTTGTGATACACCACTGCTTCTCCCCTCCTCCTCATCATCCAGTTACCGCCTCCTCTGCTATGTCATACGGGAGCTGCCGGTAGGTGCAACCCATTCACACCCACATAATTCCCTTTAAGCCCTTTTTTAATATATTTTCTTTGGTGTGAGGGACATTTGTTGTGGGTAGATAAAATGGGAATTGGGACGGCCAGTTGGGCCAGTTTTGGTTTTACTTTGGACATTGTTTGGGGCAATTTCTTTATTGGTGTGGGGAGAAGGGTGGGTCAGTTGTGTGTGGAGAGGATGAATTTTATTTGTCAAAAAAGTAAATTGGAATTGTTTATTCATATGTTATTTGTCTTTGCACTGCTTTTAGCACAGTCTTTGTTTTTTAAATTGGCAAGAAGCTGCACTCTTTTTTTTCTAGCTTGATATAGGAACTCATGCCGGTCCACCATAACGTCAGGAGGTAGCTGACTGGCTGTGGCACCACTGGATCAAGGTAATCTGTGTTGAATATCACCGCTGGTGACTTTGGAGGAGGAGGCTAAGGCATGTGCCACTGCACCCAAAACCCCTAGCCAGCTGTTGGCAGTTGAGATACACCACTGCTGCCCCCTCCTCATCATCGTCCAGTGACCGCCTCCTTCACAGCATCATACGGGAGCTGCCATGAGTTACCGCGCATCCACACCCACATAGATGCCTTCCAGGCCCTTTTTTTTATATAATTTGTTGGTTGGGGGGAATTTGTTGTGGGTAGATAGGATGGGAATTTGGAAGGGCAGGTGGGGCAATTTTGGACTTTTGGACTTAGTTTGGAAGTTGGTTGGGATGCTTTATTTATTTGTTTGGGAAAAAGAGTGGGTCTGTTGTGGGTGGATTTTAGTTGTGGAACAAATTAATGAGAATTGTTTATTCATATGTTTTTGTCTTTCCACTGCTTTAAGCGCAGACTGTGGTTTTTTAATTGATAAAAAGCTGCCCTCAAAACAAGCACATAAAGCAACTTACCCCCGGCCTTTACCTAGCTGATTCTGAATTTCCTTGTCTTGCAAGGATATTTACTTTATTTAAACCCAAACAGTACTCTGCTAATAGACTCGGAACAACACAGACTAGGTCTGTCTTATTACTTGAGGATGTTAATGTTTGCCACTTTTTGCAGTACCAAGCCACTTTTTAAAGTGTATATATCAGTTATTTTATTATTATTGTTTTATGCAGATTTATATAGAGCGAACTCAACCCAAACAAAGGTATTTAAGCACTTTACATGAGCACCAGTTCCGTTACACAAGGATACATTCAGACACGGGGAGATTAAGTGATTTGCCCAGAATCACAGGATGTGGACGCAACCCTGAGGCTCGCACCTAGGTTTCTAGCACCAAAGTCGGCAGTCTAGCCGATGGGCCACATCCTCTCCCCAAGTTATGCCCTTGCCCTACTTACCTCTGTAACTATATTGACCACAAGGGGGGCATGTCTAATCCTATATTGCCTACAAGTTACCTACTTAAAACTAATCTTAATCTTCAGTAGAAGTTACTAACTAAACTAGATCATTTCACTTCTTAGTTCCCTTACCTAAATACATGAAGCTGTCGCTGCTACCTCTCTCAATCTTCCAATCTTCCAAAACATTATTGCAAGGTTTGTCTAATTACCTTCTTAATGGTGGCAGTAGTAGTAAGAGGCTAGCAAGCTCACATGGAAGACATCACAAGTGAGGTCACATTCCCACCTATGTGAACTACAACTATAGGATTATTGAAAATGATTATCCATCACAGGCAAATAGATTGAAAGAAAACACAGAATGAGTGGGTCTTTATATCACAACTTCTCAAAGACTGAGACCAGACTACCACCACGACACAAAGAAGACCTAATATGAAGACTAGCAATAGTAACTGAAAAACGGGGTGCTATTTAATTAATTTATAAAAACAATTAAAACTAAACATACAGAATCCTCGATTTATGAGGAGTGGACTCTGGACAGGAGAAGGTAGAGCATCTAAGCAGTACAAGACCTGAATAATTATGTTGATGAATGCTGTTATATATGACTATGCACTCTTTAATGGGTGGGTGAGTAAGTGGGGTTGGTGTGGGCTATTGCTCCGGTAAGAGTAGATCCTACAGCGAGTTGGTGTCGCTTTTACCTCGTCCGCCTCATCCAGCAAGGGATCCATTGATTGTGTAAATTCATAAGTCACACCTCAATCTTTAACACATCCTGGGGAAGGAGGGTTAGTGGTTTGATGAATGGATGGTAACAGCGAGTTGATAAAAAGTGTGTGACAAAGACAAACACTTCAGCATGGCGATGACATTGGCAGTCCTGTTAATGAAATAATCTTTAATATGGCATTTCTTTTTGGGACTGAAAAAAGAGGGATAGGTATGGGACGGAGGCAGAAACAGTCTCCAATGTCCTTGAGGGGAGTGCGGAGACTTGTGAGTGCACACTGGTCCAACTCTAATCCAGCCATATATGTGCCTAAGTGTGGGGCTACATAAATCAGACCCAACATATGTAATGTTCCTCTATATATATACATTTTTCTTTTTTGGTAAATCTGTTGAACAATATTCTGAAAGTTTTATGGTGGCATACTCAATCAGGAGAAGAGAGTTTGCCTTATGTGGTTCCCCCAGCTTTTGGTCAGCTAATGCACTTGAGTCTGACTAACTGCCATCATCCTCCTTATTCTTCTGTGGTGTTTTAAGAACAATGTAATTGTGTGATATGAAGTGTGGTTGATTTTAATCATGGTCAATTTTTGAGGCAAGAGACTGGTCCTTCACACTGTGAAAACTACATCAGATGCATTGAACACATGCTCGTAGGCACACTGGCTACGGACAAGCCAGATACTCTTTTGCTTGCCTTCTGAACTCTGGTCATCAGTGCATCTTTGCATACAAATAGACCAATGGGTTCTATTGGTCTATTTGTATGCACGTCATCTTTTGGGTCATCTAGATAGTCTTGGAACATCCTCTGAATGGCCACTTGCTTTACCTCATTTGCATTCGCCTCTGTACTTGACTTAAGCCCTGCCACTTGAAACAAAGCCATTGCAGACGTTGGGTCTGATTCTTCTGTTGCTCTTGTTGTTGTGGATGTTGGTGCACTTGCTGCTGGTGTTGGCTGCTGTGAGACAACAGCACTGCCCTCTCTGGAGGTTGAAGGCTGCATGTCAGATTCTTTGCATTGGACTCTAACTTCCAACTGTACTTTTTCGAGGTCTCTTGCTTGCTCAATGATCTATGTCATATGTAGTGAACCATCCCCTTCTGAAAAAAGAAGAAAAGAGTTCAGTTTTTTTTGTAACCTGGATCAAGTATTGTGGCAGAGATGTACACTTTGGACAACACAATGTCTCTTTGCACCCTTGGATTATTTATTATTTATTTATTTATTTATTTAACTTATAAAGCGCACTGTCACCTTGCAGGCATCCTCGTGCTGACTGGCTCAATGGGCAAACAAGTATCAGACAGGGCATGACCACGCAATAGGTTACTTAGGAAACAACCAGGTTCTGATCTTTCTTCTAAACGGGGGAAGTTCCGTGGTTTGCCTAATCTCAAATGGGAGCAGATTCCATAATTTGGCAGCGGCCACCTCAAAGGTTCTGCCCCCTGCTCTGGCCTTCCTGAATCTAGGTACTTTCACCAGCCTGGCTGCTGAGGATCGAAGCCGCCTGGCTGGTGTGTACCAAGCGAATTTCGATTGCAGAGAAACAGGGCCGATTCCGTGGAGAGCCCTGAAAACCAGGCAAAGGGTTCGGAATTGTATCCTCTGCCGCAGAGGTAGCCAATGCAGTTTCGCAAGGGCAGCCGGCCCATGTGCTCTTCCAGGAAGCCCCAGGGCCAACCTAGCAGCCGCTGATTGCATCCTTTGTAGCCTATCCAACAGAAACTCGGGGGACCCCAGCAGAAGGGCATTGCAATAATCCAATCTACTGAGGATTGTGCACCTTGCCACTTGAGCACGTGCCTGGAATGGTAAAAGTGGCAGGACTTTCCTCAGGGATCGCAGGATAGCAAAGCAGCAGGCGGTCGTTTTTTGACATGAGTCTCCATACTGAGCTTTTGATCAAGCATGACCCCTAAATTACGGACTGAAGCCACAGGCCGTACTTTAGTTGCTGTTTCAGGAGGCCAAACGTTTTCTGGAAATGGGCGGGAGATCTTATTCCTAGCGCTAAGGAGCACCTCCGTCTTACCAGCATTAAACTGAAGAGAGTTATCCTTTAGCCACCGTGACGTATCCCGCTAGACAGTTGTGGAAAGCTTCCACAGATGTCGAATCCTCTCCCTCAAAGGAGAGGATCATCTGCGTATCGTCAGCATAGTTTACAGTCTTGATGTTATAGGTTTTGATAAGCGAGATCAAAGGTTTTAGATAAAGATTGAAAAGTATGGGACTAACTGCTGATCCCTGTGGGACCCCATGAGGCACCTGAGTGAACGCCGATTGAAAGGGGGGCAGGGACACCGCCTGCTGCCTATCCTGCAGAAATGATCGAAACCACATCAGGGCACTACCTCTCACCCCAGCCTCAAATAACCGGTTCAGCAAGATCTTATGGTTGACCGTGTCAAAGGCGGCAGACATGTCTAATAGGATCAGAAACGTTGTCTGTCCTCTGTCTGCACGCCTCTGAAGCTCGTCCACGGCGGTGACCAAAGCCGTTTCGGTCCCATGAGCTGGCCGGAAACCAAATTGATCATTTTCTAATAAATGATGCTGTTCCAGATGTTTAGAGAGGGTTGCACTGACCAGGCGCTCGACAACTTTAGCTGGGAAAGGCAGCAGGGAAATAGGTCTGTAATTTCTAGAGCAATCCGGGGCTAAAGAGGGCTTTTTCAGCAGGGGAGATATCACCACCTGTTTCCACTGGGCTGGGACAGTACAGTAACAAGGGATTGGTTGCAAATTAGGCAGAGTGTAGGGAATAGTTCCTCCTCATACTCCTTCCAGATTGTGTGTGCCACAGGGTCCAAAGGAGATCTGGAGGAGATCCCCCTAGCCAGTCCACTAAGTACGTCTTCCGTGAGGAGTGAGAACTCAAGTAATGGTTCCCCAAGCGCCCAGGCTGGTTCGTCAGTCCTGTCCACCATCGCCCTAAGTTTGGTCTCATGAAGGTGGCCGGTCTCAGGGGGAGCCTCCAAATCCTCTATAATTTGCTCAATTTTCTCTTTAAAGAATTTGGCCAGGTTCTCAAAGAGTTCTTGAGATGGGACAATGGCATTCTTGGAGCATTCAGGATTAGTAAGGCTGTTTAATATATTGAAGATACTCCTGGAGCTATTAGTAGCCTTTCAAATCAAGGAGGAATAATAGTCCGCCTTAGATTTCCTAATCAGACTCTTATATTCCAAGACTTTGCTTTTCCATAACACCCTAGATGCTTCCTCATAGTCCCGCCTCCATCTTCTTTCTGCTTGTTTACAGCCCTGCTTCAAGTTTTTCAGCGTATCGTTGAACCAGGGGGCAGAGACATTCCCCTTGCAACTACGTGTTTTTAAGGGAGCATGAGCATCCAGCACAGCCGTGATCCCCGAGCAGAGTGAGGTATAATTCTCCTCAACTTGCTTATCCACGACAAAGGACTTACTCATATTAAATACCCCCTCCGAGGATTTCAAACGAGCAAGAGCCTTCCAGTCTCTGCACCGAAATTCCTTAGTAGCCGGTGGAGCCCTAGTATGAGCACCCTTAATAATTACAAATAATTTGACGAGGGAGTGGGAGTGGGATTAACCTCCAAGTGAAGGATTACGCTCTCAATTAACCCATGCACTTCTCTGTTCACACCGGCAAACTTTTGTGACACCTTCTTTAGCAGTTTCAACAATGGGATAGCTGGGCTCATTGTACTGTTCTTATTGCTTACCTCCCGTGTGAAAACCTCAAAAAGAAGTAGCATCTATGTCAGGCATTGGACTAGGCCCCATTTGTCCACCTACATGATCATATTTTTCATAGTTCTATCCCCTCCTCTTTGAATGACATAGTCATTGATTTGGTTTGTACTGCTCAAACAGACATAGCAACATGTAATTGGTCAAGTTCCAGCGTGTTGGTACCTCCTGTATGCGAGTTTTAACTAGTACTCCTCTATTAACAGGCTGAATGATCCTCACCTGCTTTCAGGCTTTAAAGAATGACTGAAATGAGTTCAAATACATGTTTCCTGCTGGTGGTCAGTATGTTGCTAAATATGTCTTTAGAAAGTCCTGCAAAATCGGGTTGATACAATGCACAAGCCACAGGACCCTATAATAGTCAACACCTGCTGTGGTCTTAACTATATTACTACCATTGTCTGTGGCAACAAATCCAGTTCTGAGACCTCTGGACTACTGCCATTCCATCACATTGCTGTCAAAGTCTTCCAATATGTTTGCAACTGTATGGGATATCTCTATGTCAAACATCACCAATTTTACATGCCGCCAAACGCCCTTAAATGTTCCTTCAGTGCCGAGACCTGAAGATAGCGTTGCCTATATATAGTGATATACATGTAATCAGTTGCTTAACATCTGGCCCACTTGTCTGTCATCAGGTGGAAAGCGTGAAAAGCACTGCCTGCAAAGCTTGTCCAACCAATTGCAGCCTATCGTGATGGGGTGCTGGAACAGCAACTCTGGGAAAATAGGTTTGACTGGGAACCTTCCATTTCGATTGGCACCATAAAGTCTAAAAATCCCATTCCTTCTACAAAAGAAAAAGGGAGGAGTTCCAGCACTAATATTCTAGCCAGCTTCCCATTGTACAAATGTGCAATTGGGTGGTTATCTTAGTAGAGGCCCTCCTGTCTAAATATGCCCATAATAGTAGGCGGAATTTGTTTCTTTTGTAGTACCAGTGAGACAGGTGACTTTCGGAGAAACCCAGGAGGTGCTAAACTTAATGTATGTCTTGGGGCAATCACTGTATGCTAAGGTGTCTCCAGCTGGCTCTTATGCCATTTTGAGTTTGCTGATGTGATGCAGGTGATAATTGCACCCTGCTGAGGACAGGGCTGCTTTGCGTAAAGCTGTCACCCTCTTCTTCCTTATCACTTCCCACCATGGTCTGAGCTGAATCCACTCTCTAATCACCACCACTACCAGTAGCAATTGTTTTAAGGTGCTCCTCCCACCGGATTGCATGATGTTTTTTCATATAGGTCATTTGGCCTCCAATACCATGGTGGGAACCAGGCTTTCCTTGAGGAACACTTGTGTTTAAAATGGAGAATATTGCAATGTTATCCTCCTACTATCTAATCATTAAGAAGTTTCAAACTGGGGAGAAGAACTTTTTTAGTGTACCCCTGATGCCACTGCCAGTGTCTGGAAAACTGGAGGTAGGTGGGTGTTTCTACAATTGCCTGTCTTCAGTGCATACTTCGACTGAGGTAATGGTGGATGCAGGTTGCAGCGAGGACCTTACAAATATAGAAGCTGAAGGTGGTGTGGTACTAGTGCCACATTCTTCAGAACAGGTATAGTAGGAGGGGTGATGTCTTCTGAGTAACCCTGGGCGTAGTATGCGTAGTGGGGCTACGCGAAGCTACGCAAAGTGGGCGAGAAACTACGCCCACCTACGAACTTCCCGTAGCCCCGCTACGCGCCGCCTGCCCCCCTCCCCTACATACCTAATTTTTATAAATTCAGAAATAAAAGTAAATAAAAGGCACTTACCTTGTCTGCTGCGTCCCGGGGCTCCCTCTGCTCGTTCGCGCCACCGTCGCCGCCATCTTGGATACCAATGCGCATGCGCGGGCGGCCGCGCATGCGCATTGGTATCCAAGATGGCGGCGACGGCGGCGCGAACGAGCAGAGGGAGCCCCGGGACGCAGCAGACAAGGTAAGTGCCTTTTATTTACTTTTATTTCTGAATTAAAAAAAATTAGGCATGTAGGGGAGGGCGGGAGGGAGGCGGGTGGCGGGCAACTTCGCTACGCCCACGGAGTGGGCGTAGTGTTGCCTGCTACACCTACTTTGCAAAGGGCGAAGTAGGCAACACTATGCCCACTCCATGGGTCCAGGGTTACTTCTGAGCCAGGTTCCATGGCAATGACAGGCTTGTCCTCCACATCTCCTTCCATAATTCTAAGGTTTTCAGGAACTTTTTTTCCCTTGTCTCTCATGGTGGGTCTCGGAATCAGTAGGGGTCCAATCCGTGTTCAGATCATCAGAAGGGGGACTTGGAGAAGGGGATGAAGTTCCCATTCTACTTCTTGCTGGAGATTAGGAAGCCAATGGTTCAAGAAGAGTTACATCTTGCTCAGCAGGAAGCTCAACCTCCTGTTCAGCACCTACTTTAGGAAAATCTATTGTTGTGTGCAGCTCCTATTGTCCACTTTGCTCAGTTTCCCTTAATGATTGAGTACTAGTTTGCGGCTGGAACATATCCAATTCTGACTCACTGCTTGCCGCCATGATTGCAGTGTCTGCCTCACTGAGAGACAAGTGCTTGGGCTTAGGTTTGGTTGGTGCCATCTTTGATGCGGGCATGTTACTCCCAGTTTGCAGCTTGGAGGACGGTGCAGCAGGAATACAAACTGTGTTGAAAAAGGAGGAGGGCGACAAGCCAGTGGTGGAATTCTGCCACTTCTTTTCCTCTCCAGCCTCAGTGTGTTTGCTCTGGAGTGAGTCTAGTTTGCTAATAAGGTTGCTGAGTATGTTTGTGTGACTAAATTCTATATTTGGTTACCAAGGGGATTTTCTTGACATTCATGTTTGATATCAAACATGCTAGAATCCTACCCCAACATGGATTTCAGTGTTGGATGTAGGATCCCATTTACTGGGCGGCTCCCCTAGGACGCGCCCCTGTATTCCCGGAACTAACCTTCTAGGTTCTAACAGCAAGCTAGTACTGCTGCACTGCTGCCAAACACAGACGCAATTCTGCCCTCCTGCTGTTAAGGTGAGCTTGAGTAGAAGAAGGTAGAAAAATTGGTTTCCTAAACCACCTCCCAGACAGGATTTAGTGTATTGAGCTGGGGTGGGGGCGCTTGCCAGCACCACCAGACTGATTTGAAGGGCACATTTGGTGCCCTCCTTGCATACTCCAGTTGGAACCAGTTCAGGAAGCGGTAGATAGACGTCATTACTATCCCTAGTAGCAGCTCTAATAGTTTTACTTAATACTGTTGACAATTGAGCGCAAGCTTATAACCTTCTATCTATTGCTCTCCATTGTGCTGTTCAGGGAGCCATTAGCTCCCGCTCTGGCGCTAAACTGGAAAAATGACATAGGAGTATCCTCCTCTGTCCAGCCCCTCCCCTGGGCGGGATCCCTGAATCATCCCAACCCTTTCCTTAGGGTACTCAAGGGCTTACCTGTAGGTGGCTCTTCAATTTCGTCATGGGACAAGATTCAGATCTGAAACCACTACCCCTTCATTCTGCCAGTCCTCTGTGTCAGACATGTGGGCATCAAAGACACCCGAAGTAATCTCCCTTGGAGTGAAGGAGTCACTCCCCTGCATCTACAGACATCGCAAAAAAGCTGACTGATCTGCTGCTCCTGAGGTCCCACAGACTCCGAAAGGCTCAGTAACACAGGTGGTGGTCCAGCAATTCCCTCGAGGCCTGCATTGTCTTCTCAGCAAGTTTGAAGTCACTATCCCTTGTCAGAACCGCTGGACCCGAACCCCTTTGTACCCCTTTGACTTGCCGTTGCCAAGGTTTGTTAACTCAGTCCTCCAGAGATCTTCAGCCTACAAGAAGCTCCAGCTTCCAGCATCTCTTCCTACCAAGATCTTTTTCCTCACAGTAGCCTCTGCACCGTGGGCCTGCATCCTTGGTGAGCTGCTCAAGGTCCTCTTGCGGCTCCTGTGCCTAGGGGACATATTGAGGGTCTTCTTTGGCTTCAGTGTGCTCCCCTGCTTGCTCGGGACCTGCTCTGACTCTCCTGTATTTAGTGAGTCCCCTGGGCCTTGCTGGTTCTGACACTGCATCTTCTTTTTTTACCATGTCTGTTGCTGCTGCCAAGACTTGTTGGTGCTCCCACCAGAAAGCGACCCCTTGGTTCTCGACTTAAGACTCGGGACAGCTTGTGAATGGCTCCTGGTCTTACACAGCATCACCTGGACCTCATAGCTGCAGTGACAAGGTCAACGTCAACTCTCCTGCATCTTCAGTCATCGGTCGTCATTGCATGTACTTCGCTTCAAGAATCCCTTCTGGGATTCCATCTGACTCTTCCTCTTCTTTGCCAGGGGCATTTTCACTGATGACCACCATTGTGATCTACGGTGGTTTTTTAAGTCACTTTGCACCTCTGCACCTGGCTTCCCTGGTGTAGATAGCATGGTTCCTGGGGTATCCATTGGTGGGGTGACTCTCCAACGTTCCATCTTCCACAGGGTTTCTTCAGGGTCCACTGGGAAGGGTCCTTCTTCAAAACTACAACTGCAACGTTCCCATTGACTTGCATTGAGTACGTAGCTGTATTTCCACTCTGCACACACCCTCCGTGGGGTTCCTAGGTACTTACCTTGGGTGGTTCCTTGGGTCTCCAGCTCTTCTGAATCTTCTGGGTCAAGTCTCGACTTCGGTTATGCCTCACATTCCACTTCTTTAGTATAATTTTTGATCTCCCCTTGGAGACCACTGTGTATTTTTGCTTACTTACCTGTACATTATTTGCTTTTAAAATATTGTGTGTATTGTGTTGTTATCTTCAGTTAGGAGATACACAAGTGTGTTAGTGTGTGTGTATAATAAATATAACTATTTGTATAACTACACTGTGCTGTTCTTTATCGTTTAACCTACATTACATGATTAGTTCTGGTAAAAAAATCTGCTTAATCCTCCTTCTGGACTTAGCCTGAAGACTACTCTCCACGGCTACCACTTGGAGGGCATTCTATGGTTGTCTAAAACGACTAAAATCACCATAAGGATTGTCTGGATTAGCGCAAGGTGCTTCACTTAATTAAGTGTGCCCCATATACTAAGCAAGCCTCCTACAATCCTTAATAATGAAAGCACATTTTCTTCCATGTTTTATCCTTTGGAAATAAGTATGTTTAAAAGAAAACAAATTCAATTCTTGTGCTACATTATATGTGATCATTCGACATTATTCTACAAAATATTACATTCTAAACAGGCATTTTGAACTTTTCTCGGTATGAGAAGAAACCTTTTGCAGAGCCATGTGTAACATTTATTTAATAAAAAGCGTGAGCATGAAAAGGTCAAGAACTTAACATTCAAAGAGAGAATCAGCATATTTTAGTCAAACCACTTTTCAGCAAGACAGCCTTTTAATAGTTTTGAGGTAAATGTAGTGTGGCTAGTACTACATTTGCACTTGAAAAAAATTGCATTTTGTTCACTCTAAATCTGTGTGTTAATATTGCACATCTTTACTATATTAATTTGTGTTTTGCTAAAAACACTTTAATAATTCACCACAGTGTGACCCACATTAGCATCACACAGTTCACCTTTTCAAGCCGATTTTCTGCACCTGGTCAGTAAGCGGTAGAGACAGAAACAGATACAGGCAGAGGATGGAAAGTAAAATCAGCCCCTTGGAAGCAGAGGCCTACAATTCACTCTACTTCACCACCGCAAACCACCAAACCTTGGGTGACAGCAAGTCCTCTAACAATCCAAGAAGCAAGCTCCAAACAGGCGAACTACACAGCTACTACAGCCATCCTATTGTCTGAATGCGACACAATCCAGCGCTCACACACCAAGCATCGTTCATGAATTCTCCGTGGTCTTATAATAGACCAACGTCAAACAAAATCAATGTAATCATTATCAAAACCTATCCTTTCAAAGAGGCAATGACAACATCTAGGTTTAATGTGGCTGCAGCAATCTTTCTATTAAGCTTTTATCAGAGAATAATAGAACAAAGCAAGGGCTTTGCTTTTCAACATTCTATTAAAATTAACCTAACAATTTAGAAATAAAAAACAGTATTGTAGGAAATTTGAAGCTGCAAGGTATGAAATGAATACTCCTTCTATAACATAGAATGGATTCCCAATTATGATGCAGCACCCAGAAATGTACCTTGAAAAAACGTGTGAGCCATGCTTCAAAGTTGTAATGCTTTTATGTCTGTGAAACAATAGTTTAAAGTGACTGCTTTGGAAGACTCTTCTTCGGAAGAGCAAACACAATTATTTTATTTTAGATTCGAAAATCATTTTGAAAGAGTCCTTGCAGTGCATTTTGAAAAACAAATCAACTATCTACCCAAATGTGAATGTTTATTCCGAAATCCAGTTCTACATTGAGCTATGGTTCTTACACCTGATGATGCTAAATATTTTAAAACACATTTCATGACACATTTACCGATTTTAGACAGAGAAATCTAAACGTGCGCATGGCACGTGTTCAGTGAAGTGACACAGCAGTTGAGACAAGTGAAGTAACAGCACTGTAAAATGGATCTTGAAAGTGTTAGAAAAAGAGAAATTCATTGCTAAAGGTTCATAATGCTTATTAATAAGTTCCATACCAAAATCTCATGTGAAAATCATGTTTTACTATTCATTTAAGGTGGAAACTGATGAATCTAATGGTGGCTTAGCATTTTTATTGCTTTACATTGAAAGGCATCATGATTGGGAAGCTGAAATTTACAAATGTGATAGTAATGACCATAATATTTATAGAAAACCAAAAACTATTTTAGTCAAATTGTTTTTCAGAATAATTTACATATATGGATCTCGAAAATTGTGGCAGTAGGCCACAGTTAACGTTAATCAATGTTAGTGTAATAGTACATTGGTGAAGCACTACTAATTTTCTCTTATTAAGAAGTGATCATTTAATGCGTTGTATTGATTCTAATTTAGTTCAATTAATTTAAAGCTGACATATGTATTTTAAGGCCTATTAAACATGTTCTTTCCTAAAGCTGCATGTTTCCCCTTAGCCCACTTTAATGGTCACTTGATATTGCTGCAAATGTTGTCTTATTTGTTTTTTACATGTTTCATCTTACGTTTAAAGGATACTCTTTTATAAGTTCACTGTGAAATAGTCTGGTGGAAACATGCTTATGGACTCGCACCTTAGTGGACTTAAATTTAATTCCTTTTTACTTTAAAACCTTTGGATGCTGTTGGAGAAATGCACTATCCTTGTGCCTTTATTGGTGGTAGGAATCTGTAATTTTAAATCTAATGACTATTTTAAACTATTGCTTTAGATCTGCATCTCTGACTAAATGCGTAGTCTTGCACTACATGCTGCAACATACCTGACTGAAATGTATAAGAGATTACTTATTTGTATTGATTTTGGATGATTAATACAATAATCAACCTACATTGTCTGATACTATTATTGTGTTCTGATGTTCTTTAATTGAACTGTGCTATTTTCCATTTGAATACAAATGTGTTTCAGACAGAATCAGCAAATGTTTTCACAGTATCAAGTTCTGCTTCAATTATTATGCGTTGCTGTAGCAGAGCTCCTAGTGTGCTTAATTTGTGTTAGACTTAACTTCTTTAAGAGGTTGGGTTTTCCCATAGCGATACTTTATTTCTGTAGCATGGTACTGAGAAATGTGTATTTGAAACTGATCTCGAACTTGTGAGTTGTTTACCAATTAATGTTCCTCTTTGGGTGGCTAATGTTGGGATTTTTACCCCCTAATTCCCACCACTCCTATGGGTGGAAATAGATCTATCAGAGGACCGCTGGCCTCTGTGGTAAGAGTAATGCTGCAATCTGTCTAACTGAAGAGGGCCCAGTACAGTTAGAGGGATAAATGAGTAAGTAGGGGAAGTAAGTCATAAAATAAAAACTATTATAGTGCTTCCACTGGATCACACCTTTCTCATTTCTGTAAAGAATGTGCATTTAAAAATGCAGACGCTCAATATATAATTCATGAGTAGGCAATTGTGAGCGTACAGCCTAAGCTGACCAACTTATTTTTTAATGCTATTAAGAAAGCAAAGCAAAACTGTTATAAATCAAAGTGGGTGATTGGTACTTAATTATTTAGTATTAGATTATGAAGCTTTATTTTCCTTTTTAGTGTTTCATGGAAAGAAAACGTATACTCTATGAAATATCAAATAATTGCAAATATCAGAGAAGATTTAACCAACCTACATGTACAGAGAAGTGAGGCTGATACTTTGAATTGAGTATATAGACTATGTGGTTTTAAGAAAAGGACTCTCATGCAACATCTCGGTCGCTTTTCATTATGGAGTCCTTTATCAAGAGTTGCCAAGTATCTGGATGGGATCAACCTTAAAGGGAGCTCTTGATATTACAAGTCATTGGGATCTCACCAAGAAATTATAGTTAAAATTACCTATTGGGATACCCCAGTTATGCCTACTGTTGTGGGTTCCTCTGGTAAAATTAAAAAGTGGGGGGATGTATAGCGATCGTGATTACTCCAGCAACATATATCTGCAGGTCTATATGTTATAGCTGATTTTAGTTGGCCATAGGGATCACACAGCCTACATTTCTAGGAACATGTGCTTTCTGGATAGAGTTAACCAGGGTTACTTCCCTGGTGGGGTTTTAATAGGACTCCATAGTGATCGGGAGAGTTGGTTGACCCCTTAGTCTCTGCTAACACCTAGGACTCACCCACCCCTCCATGCTGTAGCCCCTGAGGTCTTAGTGAATTTCTCTGCATACTGGATCAAAGTATATGGAGAATAACACCCCATACCCACTGGAGCACATCTGAGACAGTTCGATGCAGGACTTTGGCACCCTTGATGACACAGATTCAGCCAAGTCAAAATGGCTCCTCAAATTCTTGCCATTTCTATGCATCTTCCGCTTTTTCATTTGTAATACCTTCATCGAGTGCACTATAGTCTGAC
The DNA here is from genome assembly GCF_964261635.1 of Lissotriton helveticus. Lineage (NCBI taxonomy): Eukaryota > Metazoa > Chordata > Amphibia > Caudata > Salamandridae > Lissotriton > Lissotriton helveticus. The sequence continues at coordinate 739,406,466 of NC_136063.1, read as the reverse complement.
TAGACTAGGTTGGATGAAGAAGGGCCTAGACCCACATTGCCTACAATGTAGAGAGGGATTGGGTACCTTTTGTCACACAATATTGAAATGATCTGCCATCTAGAAGTACTAAAGCCATGGACAATTGGGATTTGTTCAAAATAATAAGCAGAACAATTTTGCCATACCCTTAGTTGGCATTGGTAGGCCTGGTGGATGAGTGGAGGAGCTCTAGCACTGTGAGACTATTTGTGGCAATGGGATTCTTAGTGGTGAAGTAAGATATTGCGCAGAATTGGCATATAGAAACGGTTCCTCCTACAAGAGAATGGACACACAGATTAGACTATTGTGCAAAAGCAGAAGAACAGGTCTAAAAGCTAAGAGGGTACCCACAGAAGCACCATACTATATGAGGTCAATGGTGGGAATCCCATCATGGTATACAATATCTGTAGTTAATAACTGTCCAACAGAAGTTGTGTCTCACAACTGTAGCGTACTTATTGATACTAAGCTGTGCATTTGCTGTGCTTTGCTGTTGTTAGCCTCAGAAATCTGCATAGTTATAAAAAAGAGAAGAATTTTTGTACATTTAAAAATGAATGTAACAATACCTTTTATTAAATATAAATAAATTGCTTTAACTTAATGCAAACAATTATTTTAATATTTAGTCATACTTGATATATTTTTTCACTTGAAGAGGGAATATCTTTTTTAACTAAACCATGAGAAAAATAGCTTTAATGTAATTTAATATATTTTTAACATTTTAATTTGTAATTAAAAATGAAGTTAATGTTGACTGTTGGAAACTGGGTTTCTGATTGGCAGCGATATGCACCTCGTGCGTGCAGGAACCACAATCCTAGTCAGGGTAAGTCACAAACACATCTTAGATTAAACTGTACTAATCCCCTGGTAGCTTGGCACAGAGCAGTCAGGCCTAACTTAAAAGACAATGTGTAAAGTATTTGGGCAAAACCTCAAACAGTAAAACCGTGACAACATCACACGAAAAGATACCACATCTGGTTAGAAAAATAGAGCTTAATTTAATTAACAAAACAAGACCACAACAGTAAAACTCTAATAAAGAGAGCCAAGATTATGAATTTTTATTTATTTATTGTTTCAATTAATTAAAATTGTTAACAAAAGGAAAAAGGCTGGTTGGAGAACACACCGTCCAGACACTTTTTGAGCATAAATAAAACATGATCATTTCATTTAACGAAATTGTTAGTAATATATAAGACATAATCATTTCTTTAAAACATTCTGATGATTGTTAATTTAAGAAAAAAGGGGGACCGCAGGATTAAAACTACAGTTTGTCTCTAGTCTTTGACTGAGTCATTATGTAATAGTTCTTTCACCTTATGGGCAAATTTCGCTAATCTTGCTAGTTCCATTGGGATCTCCAGCTTAAAAAGAAGTTTCATGGCATCTAAGCAGGTGTGTAACCCAAATTTTAGAAACAAGGGTTTCAGTAAAGTGTGGCGTGCGTAATTCAAACAGTAACGCATACAGACCATGTGTACCATAGATTCCTCATAATGGTGGCACAATCTGCAAGTAGTGGCAACTTCTAATGTTTTCCAACGGCTGTTGATGTCTTTTATCGGTAGTGCCATCAATCTCACTGACAGAATTTGCCTTAAAATAGACTTATTCGGGGCAGAGTCAAGGTATGGCTGGCTCAATTTATTGTGGAAGGAACTGGCTAATAGCCTGATGTTGTTGCTGGAGGACTCTAGTTCCTTCAAGTCCTCTTCCTTGGATAGCAATCTAACGTGTTTCTTTAAAATGTTTTTTTAAATTCCGGGTTGATAAATAAAATCCTGCCAGTTGGACAAGTCAATGTGCAATTCACTGCAAGCAGTTATAAGGCCGCTGGCCCACGAGTTGTTACTTTTCACAAAAATGTCCTTCAAGATTGCCTTCATTGTGTTTGGAGGTGCAGCACAAAACCCTCAGTAGTACCGAACAAACAATGCCCAATGTTTGTTTAGCCCAAATTCAAGGCATACCAAGGTGTTCCGAGCATGGGCAGGTATATGAAAGATCTGTTTAAATGCACGGCAATTGGCGCATTCAATGCTGTTAATTGATGCCGCAGGAAATGCTAGTTGGCAGTATGTAATTGAGGGGAGTAATTTGGCTCTTATAACCTTTCTGATGGGTCCAGTTGTCGGACTACTATCATTATGAATTCTTAAACAATTAACTGAAATGTAGTACTTACATGCATAAAGCCAACCAGGGCAATCTGGTTGGGCTAGGCCGGGTCAAATCCAGGAGTTCAGACCAATCACAATGGTGCACAGGTCGGATACAGGGACCAGTCCTTGGCCACTGAAAAATACCTTGGTTGCAATGTCGTTGAAAATGAGATGCAGGGTGCAGAGGAGGCATTGTATCATTGTTGAAGATGAGATGCGAAGTGCAGCTGAGGCGATGCTTTGTCATTGATCCACCAAGAAAGGTGACTCATTAGCTCTGAGTCATGCAATGGCGAGATGTTGAGAATGGAATCATTGCACCATGCAGTCAGGGATGCATTGGAGTAAATCCTCATAACAGTGGTTATATGTCTACAGTAGGGGAGATGTGCTGGTTCCGAGTCCTTTACACCGATGACGATGAGTGCATTCTGCTGGAGCAGCACTTTACACCCACTTCCAAGGGCCCAGGGCCAGATTGGCACCGCTTGGCAGGGCAGAATCACAGCTGGCAGAGTCCCAGTGCTGACAGATAAATTGGACGTCTTTTATGTCCCTTAGATTTCAATCAGGAGGCAAGCGAGCAAGCCCTTTGCGTCACTCTGGTACTGGGCTCAAGTGATGTGTGACCAGTCCTTTTCACCCAAGCAAAGAGGGCAGCAGGCAGCAGTTCTTCCAGAGCAGCAGTCCAGCAGAGTGGCCGTCCCTCAGCAGTAGAGCAGTCCTTCTTCCTCGCAAAGTATCCACTGATCCAGAAGTGCACTGAAGTGATGGGGTAAGCAGTCAATTTCTTATACCCATTGGCACCTTTGAAGTGGGGGAGACTTCACAGAAGGGCTGTGATGTGCACATAGGCCCTCCCCTCCATCCCTCACTACAAAGGATTCAGCAGTCCTTTGTGCTGTGTGTGAACAGCCTATTCAGGTTTGTTTTTTGAGACTGTGACCAGTTCTTCCCTCCCATCTTCCTCAGGATGGCCTATCAGGATGTGGATGGTCCATCAAGTCACACCTAAGCTCTCTCTATATGTGGCTGTCTAGAGGGACATTTATTGAAGGCAGGCAGCAGACCTACAGTGCTAAGAGCAGAAAAAGGACATATTTCAAAAAGGGGCATTTTCAAAATTGCAACGATAATTCAACTTTACCGTTAAAGAGGATATATCATTACAATTCCATAGCTACTAAACAACCAATTCCAATTGGGAATTAAAGCTTATTATATGTAACAAGGAATCCCCAATGTTAACCTATTGGAGGGGTAGGCCTCACAATAGTGGAAAATTAATTTGAGAGTATTTCACCACCAGGACATGTAAAAATAAATGTCCTACTTTTTAATTACAACGTGCTCAGTAATTATGGGCTAATAAGGACCTACTCTAGGGTGACGTATATGTAAAAAAAAGGGGTGATTAGGTCTTGGCAAGGGGTTTTAAATGCAAACTCGACATGGCAGTGTAAACTGCACACACAGCCTGTGCAGTGGCAGGCATCAGGCATGATACAGATACAAAGGGCTGCTTAGGTGGGTGGCACAATGAGTGCTGCTGACCCACTAGCAGCATTTAATTTACAGATCCTGGGCACATGCAGTGCACTTTACTAGGGACTTATAGGTAAATTAAAATGTCAAACCATGTTTAGGAAGAGAGCATGTGCATTTTAGCACTGGTTAGCAGTGGTAAAGTGTCCAGTGTCATACAACCAACAAAATCAGGATCAGCAAAATAGGAGGCAAGCAGGTAAAATGTTTGGGGTGGACCACCTTAAGGCCATCAGGTTTAACACATGTCCCCCCAGATGAAAGTGAGGAAAACTGCTCAAACTCCTGGGAGCTCTGGAAGAACCTGACGAGACCATCAACATTAGTGTAGTCTGACCAAGGTCTGTGTGCCACCGTAAAGTCCATTCCCTTTAGGGAGATAGACCACTTGAACAATTTTGGATTCTCACCCCTCATTTGCATTAGCCACCTGAGGGGCCTGAGGTCTCTAATTAATCCAGAGGTGAATCCCAAACAGGTATGGTCTCAGCTTCTTCTGTGCCCAGACCACAACAAAGGTTTCCCTTTTAATCACACTCCACCTCTGTTCTGATGGAAGCCGCCTCCTAGAAATGAAAAATACAGGGTGGTTTAGGTTAAGTTGGGAAAGTACTGCTCCTCTGTCATGCTTTGAGGCATCAGTTTGTACAATGAATCCCCAGGAAAAATCAGGGGCCTAGAGCACAGGGGCTGTGCACGTGATCTGCTTTAGGTAGGCAAATGCTTTCTGGCATGCCTCTGTCTATATCGGATTTCTGGGCTGCTTCTTAGAAGTCAGCTCAGTCAAGGGAGCAACAACTGTGCCGTATGCCTTTATTCACCTCCTGTAATAATCTGTGAGGCATAGGAAGGCTCTCACCCCAGTTTGAGTCTTTGGGGTCTCCCACACCATGATGGTTTTGATCTTGGCCTCGAGAGGCTGTACCTTACCCCAACCCACCAGTTGTCCCAAGTACACCACAGACAGATAAGGAAGGGGCCTTATCTGGCATACTGGTCTTGATAGTCAGTCACAGAGCCTGAAGCACTTCATGTAGAGTGTCCTTCCTGCTGCTACTGTAGACAGCAATGTCATCCATATAAGCAACACTGAAGGCCTCCATATCAGGCTCTGGAAGTTGGCTGGGGCACTCTTGAGCCCAAAGGGCATCATTTTAAATTGGTAGTGGCCCTCTGGAGTGGAGAAGGCTGACCTCTCCTGGGCTCCTTCAGTTAAGGCAATCTGCCAGTACCCTGAAGTAAAGTCAAAAGTACTCAGGAACTGGGCAGCCCCTAACCTGTCAATCAGCTCCCCGGCTCAGGGAATGGTATTTTATTTTATTTATTTTTGGAGTTTTGTATAGCACAAACAAGACCCAACATAGGGTAATAGAGCCCTTCACAGTAAAGAGTAAAACAAATTCATGACAGTTTAGTAAGGTTCTAGAAAGAATGATATCAGGCATATATGAAGAACGGATAGGTACAATATGATGAGAACATATTAAGAAGGCATGGTACTTCTGTTCCGGGCATCAAGGCAAGTTTAAGTAAAACCAAATCTTATTTGTCATGGCAGTCTACTCAAGGAATCATACAGATGAGTTTATAATAGCGGGCTAGGTAAGATGTAAGCAGAGATGTAAACGATGGTGGAACCTCCTCAGGATTCCAAGCTTTTTTCTGTTGGTAAATTTGAGAAATGTTTGAGCCTAATTTTAAAAGGATTGATAGACTCCAACGCAACAGATTCAATTGAATTAACGTATCTATAATGATTTTTAATTTGTCACTTGTTTTTGTCTGTCATGTACATTGAAATTGATTTGTTATATGGATACATTTGTTTAAATATATAATTGGTTAAATTATTGTGTTTTATATTATTGATTGTGTTTTTAAATTTTAATAAATTAATTTTCTGGATTACTTATGTGAGATTCTTCTGTATTTATAACTGATTTATGGGTTCCTAAACAATAGCAGATTATCAATATTTGTATCTTCTGTATATGGTTGAATGTGGTAGATTGACTCTTTGAGAGTTGTAATCCAAGAGGAATCTTTGTTAATACATTGGAACTTCCTCAGGAATCAGTGATTGAAGAAATGGGGAGAGTAACTCAAGAGAGGGGCACGTCGAAAGGATATTAGTTGAAGTTTAATGAGTCAAGGTGCATGGGGAATGCCAAGGATTTAAGGGAGAAATGTGCTCATCGTAAAGGTTTTAACTCCTATTTGAATGTTGTCGTTGAAGAGATTCTTCTGATTCTCGGGGGTAGAGAGTTCCAAATTCTGGGTGCAGCTCCAGAGAATACTCTATCAAATGTTTTGAAGCAAGAAGGTTTTAGGAGCAGTTTGTTGGAGCTCCTAGTGAGTCGGTTTCCACCCAATAGCGTAATTGTCTGGGCTAGGTTTTGGGGGTTTTGTAGTGTAACGCTTTATGAGTGATGCAGGCCATCTTTAGATGTATTCTCGCTTCGCAAGGCAGCCAGTTCAGTGCTTTCAGGTGTGGCAGATGTGATCAAGTTTTCTAGAACCTGTTAAGAGTCTTGCAGGGAGGCAAGCTTTTAAAGGGGCTGTGGGGATCTTGGGAAGACCTGATAGCCTCAAGATGACTAATGCTTGAACTGCAGTTTTGAGGTCCGTGGTCTCGATAAATGGTTTAATTTTTCTGTCATAGCTGAGGTGAAAGCAGGCTTTTTTAGCTAGCAGGCTGATGTGTGTTTGCATGTTTAGGTTCCTATCCAGAGTGATTGCAAGTGATTTAGTGGAGTCCACTAGGATGGGGGTACAGTTTAGAGCAGTGATCATCTTGGTCCAATCCACTAACGTTGCAGATTTTTTTTGGGGGGGTGTTGGACCTAGGGTACACCCAAGTCACATAAGGTAGCTTGGCACTAAGTAGCAAGGTTAAACTCCAAAGAACATGTGTTAAGTTTGCGTCTTCCCCACTCAGTAACTCAATGCCCATCCATCCAAAAATGACATTACACCTTACTTTTTATAAAAGTAGAAAAGCTTTATGATCTCTTTTGTTGTTGACTTCTTACTCTCTATTCAAATGCTAAATCAGTCCCACAGTTACAATGAATTCAGTGCATTTACGCTCCTTGTTTGTGTAAACTTCCTCACTCCCTCCTCCTCCAGTTACTTCGGCATTTCTGGCTTTACATAAAGAAACAGTTTTTAACCATTAATTCATAAAACACCCTGGTTTAACACCTTGGGAATATCCAGGCAATAGGAACCTGGAATGATACCTTGGTAACTACCATGTGACACTTTCCCTACAATTAGGTGAGTAACCCACAGGGTTTCAGAAGCCAGGTACAATTCTGCAATCAGCTCAAGTTTAGCTTGCTCAAGTGCTTGAATAAGATAAAGTCACAGTTTTTCCTCCCCTTCCACCTCTGAAAGAGAATACAACATTAGACCTCAATCCCCATCTTTATCAGCCACAGGGGTTCAATTTTCTTCTTTAGCACAGTTGCTTTCCCCTGCTTCACTTATGTTTCTTTACTCCTAATCCTGATGACTTTTAGTCTCAGTCTTCCCCAACTCTGTCAGGGCGGGCCTCTCAGTTATCCAAGGTATTAGGGGGCAAGAAAGATCTCCCTCTCTGTATCACGGCTGTTTTCTCAGTCATACAACAACCCCCTCTTTATCTCCACCTTACTTGGGGCCAGTCGAGTAATATGCCGGTTCAGTCAACCAGCCCTGAGTCACCAGCTCTCCTCTCCCAGCGGCTCTTCCCGCCTGGGCCAGGACAAGTGTTCTTCAAGCCGGCACTGAGGGGAGGCCTGCCTGGGGCTAGCAGTGATTCAATCACTTGCGCTGTCTCCTCAGCTCCCTCGACGATCGCGCCACTGAGCAGGTGCGGGGAAGCAGTGTCTCGGCAAGGCGCCGCCTTTCGACGATCCCGCCACTGAGCAGGTGCGGGTAAGCAGTGTCTCGGCAAGGCGCCGCCTCTTGACGATCGTGCCACTGAGCAGGCGCGGGGAAGCGGTATCTCGGCAAGGCGCCGCCTCTCTTCCTACTCCGTCAGTCGGGCTCACCGCTTCTGGGCCTGCGCGAAGATCAGCGCCTCCTCGCTCCTCACAACAGTGGGCTTCACCTCCCCTGAGCATGCGCTCCATCCGGTGCTACCTCCGCAGACACCAGCCTCCTCACCAGTGACTCCTCGGGCAGCACAGGACACCTTAACTTATTCCTGCCTCCCTCACTTTGGAACCGGTAAGGCGGACTAGTGGGACTTGCCACCATCAGCGCTCAGGGTCTGGAAAGGCAGGGGGAAAAGGGGTCACAAGGGGCCAGCTGTAATTACGAAGCCGCCTTTCTCTGATGCCAAAAACCAACAAAAGGGCTCGGTCAGGAACTAGGGGGGGACGTCCTCGCGAAGAGGTTGACTACCTTCCAGATAAACTAACTACTTCTTGCGCGCCCACCTCCCTACACCACTGCCTCACTCCTCAAGCCTTCTGGACTACACAAAATGGCTACCCTGCCCCTGGCCTTTTATAGGCTGACCACAAAGGGTCCAGCAGGGTCCAGAAGATTCTGGAAGGTCTCTATATTATCCTATGGGTCTTTCTCAAAGGATGGCAGTTAATGGCCACCATTTTAGATATCTCCTAGTTTTCAGTCAGGAAAGACACCTAGGCCTCAAGGAAAAAGGACCATGAGGGCAAAGAACTCCTAACCGCTAGGACAACACCGCAAAAATTCAGTGGACATAAAAATTAGGGTTTTTGAGGGGCAAAAAGGGGACAAAAATAAATAGGAGGGACTACCAAAAGGGCAGACAGGTCTAACAGGGGGAAATTAGGAATTAGTTTTTTTGCGAGTTTACCCTAAGGTACTTGGTGGTGAGCCAGTGGACGGTCTTTTCAAGAGAATGATTCATCAACTTGATCTCTTCAAGGGAGATGACCTTGATGTACAACTGTGTGTCATATGGAAGGAGATATTCAACTGCTGTAGTAAATCAGTTAGTGGTTCCACATAGAGGTTAAATAGTGCAAAGGATAAAGTAGAGCCTTGTGGTACTCCTAAAAGAATAGGAGATAGATTTTTGTTCACCATAAACCTTTGCGTCCTGCTTTCAAAGAAGGATTTGAACCATTGAAGGACTGTGCCCGATAGCCCCATCCTGTCTTCTAGCCTCTCTAGTATTTTGCCATGATTAACAGTATCGAAGGCGAACAAGAGGTCGAGCAGCACTAGCAGACAAGTTTCATTCCAGTCGAGTGTGAGTAGGCCATTGTCTATAGTGTGTAGAATGGCCTTTTCAGTGCTGTGTCCAGGTCTGAATCCTGTTTGGCAATCATCCAGAAGCTTAAAATGTGTGATTTATTGGTTTATTTCTTGTTGAACACATTTGTTTAAAACCTTGACTAGCTTGGGAATGTTGGATATTTTGTCAGAAGTTATTTTTGTATGGGCATTACTTGAGCAATTTTTAGGCAATTCGAGATAAAGGCTTGTGAGAGCAATGCATTGATGATTTTGGTCCAGAGAGGGATGATGATGTGGTAGATAGGAGATAGGCAATTAGAGGGTCATTGAAGTGGTTGTTGGGTTTGATAGTCGATAAAGTTTTTGTAAAATCATTGAGATCGTAAAGCATAAAGGATGACCATAGAGCGTTATTTTTGGGCGATGGCAAAGTAGGTTGGATTAGATCTTAGGCTTGATAGTTCTTTGAAATAGCTGAGTTGATTACAGCCATCTGAAGCTCATTATCTAATGTATTGGATTCGGCTGTGAAGAAGGAAGAAGTTTCTTCACTACTTAGCTGAGATTTTGAGGTCAAGAGTGCGGATTTGGCCACTTTGTTTGATTGTTGTTTTAAGATGTTGAATAGTTTCTTCGGTCTGTTTTTAGCATTGTCAAATTCCGAGCGAAATAAGTATTTTTTAGATTTTAGAATACGTTTGTTGTAGTAGTTTCTGGATTTTCTTAGCAGTTTGAGTTGAGGGGAGGAGGGATGTTGTCTCCATATCCGTTTAGTTAGTCTAAGTTGGCACCTTTCTTTGTCAAGGGCTTTGTTGAAACACAGATTTTTGTCTTTGTTCGGAATTCTTTAGCGCTTAGGTGAAGCTAACTGGTCAACTAGTTTGGTCATCGTGGAGTTGTAATGATCCGTAAGTTCATTGACATCAGAAAAGTTATTGGGGGGGAAGGAGTTCTTTCACACAGTAGGTAGCTAGATTATCCCCGGTCAGGCTTTTAGTGTCTCTGATCCACTGTTGGGGGATGAGTTGCTGTGTGGAAGGTGTTCTTTTTGTGGCGGGTATTTGGAAGGTGATAATATGATGGTCTGACCAATCGCACGGGATGATCAAGATAGATTCAACCAGTTTTTCTCTAGAGATGATCCAGAACATAGTAGCACCTTTGGAATGAGTTGGTAGAAAGCAGGTTTGCATCAGGGAATGGTCTGCTAGGAAGATTTTGACGGCATTGCCTGCTTATCAAGGGGGTCATCTCAGGGAAGATTGAAGTCCCCTAGGAATAAGTAATTGGAGTGAGGGGTAGAGTTTGTAGTAATGATTTCCATTAGTTGGCCTATGAATAAGGTGTTCTGACCGAGGGGGGGGGGATAAAATATAGGTAGTTTGTAGGGATGGCTATCTGAAGATTTTATGACAAGCCCGAGGTATTTGCAGGATTCAGGCGGTTCAGCTTGAAACTTTGAGCTAGGAATGGCGCATCAGTGAATAACAGCGATACCTCCACCCATTTTATGTAGTCTCTATAAACTTATAATGTTATAGTTAGGGGAGACAAGGATGTCTAGGCATGGCGAGGATGATTTGGTAAGCCATGATTCCGTTTGGATAGTTATGTCCACTTTATGGTTCAGGATGAGGTCTGCGATGTCAGAGGTGTGTTTCATGACAGAGCGGCAATTGGGTAGGAGGCAGGTGATTTGTGTCAATACATTTCCAGGAGCAAAGTCACGGATATCAGGGGTCAAGGTTACTCTTTGTTGGTTGTTAGGGTTTATCTTTCTGTTATTCGGCTGTGAGGTTCTGTTCGGATTAATGGGACTGAGAGAATGGTGAACTCATCCTTATTAGTGAGGGGACAAGGAGTCGGCTCGTAAGAGAGTAGTAAATATTGGATTTTAGAGTCAGTTAAGTAGTTCTAGTGTATGCGTGTACGGTATGTCCGTTTTGACAGGGGAAGGGGGATGGAGTGAGTGTTGCTGTTGGCTGCGGTTAAAGATAGTTGAAGATGTTCAATTTTTGAGGTAACATTTTCAGAGTAGTAGTATATTTTTGAGTTCTAAAATAATGTTGTGTAGGTTCCGGTAAGTCATGTCCATCTGGGTTCTGTGTGTGTCTAGTTCTGTGTGGTATGAGGGGGAAGGAAGGAGAGGCATGCAAGGAAGGCTGGAGTTAGGAATGCTGGGAAGTTTGATGACTGTGTTTACAGTAAGGTAGGTTTGTGTGATGGGGATGAGCATCAATCTTGGTGACTGAATTGAGACCCCAGTAATCAACACAGAACGGGAGTTCTGGTGTAGTGCCTGGTGGGGCAGATTATAATATCAGCACCAAAGGCTGGACCAGGGATTACTGGAGGGTTCTATCACTCCTAGCTTCAACCTCCTTGATGCCTCACCTTGATGCTGTCCATCACTGTGTCAGACAGCCAATAGATTGTATTCTTGACAAGAAGGATATCTCTTATGTCAATGTCATGGGTGTATAAATGTGTAACCCCAGGAGTGAGGGAAACTAGACAGGAGATATGTACTAGTGTCCGCATGGCAGTCCCTCTCCTGTTTTCAACTCAAAATTGGGGAAAGGTTTATACCTTCCACTGACACATCCTTCTCTTTAGAAGCTAGGAGGTCAGGGAGAGATTCACTCTCCTCTTCTCCCCACCATTTGTCACCAAAAACATGGTGACCTCAGACCTCTCAAAGTGTGGTTGGAGATGGTTGAGATGGAGAACCCTTAGGGGGTTTGTGGGTCTTGAGGTCCACCAATAAAGTGGCTTCCCCCTTCCTCTCGACAATGTCATAGGGCCCAGTCCACTGGTCTTGGAGTACCCTGGGCTTCATGGTTTCCATCATTCACACTTTCTGCACAGGGTGAAATTCCACAGTGGTAGCCGTCTTATCATACCACTGCTTCATCACATCCTGGCTGGCCTCGAAGTTTTCAGAAGCTTGCCCCAGAGGGCTAGCATGTAGCTAACCAGATCCTACAGGGGTTTCCTGGGAGCTTGCTCCCACCCCTAATTAACAAGACTAAGACTACAAGATGACCATACAAAAGCACAAAGGGGCTAAATCCCATCCCCTTTGGTGGTACCTCTCTTTAAGCAAAAAATAGGCATGGTGAGAGGACGTCCCACTCATGCCTCAGGGCCTTAGACAGGCCCATGATCATGCCTTTGAGGGTCTTGTTCAATGCCTCAATAAACCCATTGTTTTGTGCATGGTAGGGTGTTGAAAACATGTGAGTAACTCAACACTCCTTCCACATGAACTGCATATATGCAGATATGAAGATGCTGACCCTGGTAGATACCACTTAATTGGGGAAACCCACTCTTGTGAAAATTCCCATTCAGGCCTTAGCCACTGGAGGTGCAGTTGCAGTCCTTAGCGGTATGGCCTCTGGGTATCTTGTGGCATGATCCACCAGTATAGACATGTTGCTAGTGGCTGTCTGAGGATTTATGAGCCCTACAGTGTCGATGCCCACCATTTCAAAAGAGGTACCAAAGAGATTCAGTGGAGCTTTCAGCTTCTACCCTGTCTTCTTGTGGGCCTGACAGGTCAAGCAAGTCCCACAGAATGTATCTGAGGAAATCTTCACCCTGGGCCAATAAAAGTGGGGCCATGCCTGGCAATTATCTGGTTCTGCCCTAGATGTCCCGCCATGGGTCTATCATGAGCCACCCCAAGGAGGAAAGTTCTGGAGCATTGGGGAACTACCAGTGCCCTGATTGGTTCATGCACAGGTGCCTTATGCTCACTATACTGGAGGTTTCCCTCCCAGTAAAGAGAGGGATTTTCAGACATCACCAGCTGCCTAGGCTTTGGCCAATTGTCTTATGCCCTACAGACTGGGCACCCTTTCTATGCCTTGAAGAACTCTTTCCTGGTGCCCCCACACTTGCCATCCCGTAAGCTCGGGTAGGTCACCAAGGTATGCAATGTTCTCCTCACAAGGCATTGGGGCAGCCTCCTCTGGAACCCCATCCACCTCAGCTGGGTGACGTTCAGGGGCTGGATTACCACACCCCTTGCTCGTCCCTCTTTTGGCAGCTGTCTGGGCCCTTTTTAAAACTCCAGACTTTCCTGACTCCCTTCCTGGGCAGCCATGGACCGGGTGGTTGCACAAATCCACCCATGCAACCCCACATTTTCCAGTTGTGATCTGAGCTCCACTTCCTTACAGGTAGCGTGCTCAAGGCCATTCCCTAACAAACGATCCACAGGCATGGCAGGGCAAACTGCAACCTTCAGATGACCTGAGACCCCCCCATTCAAATGGAACAAGGGCCACTCTCGAATCACCAGTCGTTGAGTGGCAACATCTCCTTAACTATCTTCGCTAACGGCACAGTCCTGATACAGGCTAAGAGTGCTCACCTTGAAGTCTTCGACTCTCTATTCCTTTCTTTAAAAGAGGCCTCTGGGTATACCTCACAATCAAGACTGACCTCTTTCCTTCCCCTAGCGAGCCTCTCAAGACAAGGGAGACACGAGACCCCTCTCTCTTCCACTTTGAGATCACCCTCCCCACCATCTAGAGACTCCTACTGTTTCGATGGACCCCCGATCAACAATCTTTCCCCCTTTGACAGATGACACACCCACCCCTGCCCCCCTCCCTTCCCATACCGCCAGGATCTGCCAGGAATGAGATTTATCCTCTGGCTCAACCCCTCCACAGCCCTTACCTATCCTCATGCCACACGAGAACCGACATTAGTCTCAAGGCGTCACTCCCTCTGTCCATGAGCCCTCCCTTACTCCCACCAGAATGCCCCTCTCCCAACAACCTCCCGGATCGGGACACACACATCTTTGCTAACATCCACCTAGACAGGGATCCGTCCCTCCACCCAGAGGGCAATTCTTCCCTAGACACCCTCCCTCCCTCCTCGGACCGTCCCCCATCACCCAAAGGTATTGTTACTCCAGACACCACCCCTCCCTCCATGGATATCTTGACACAACGCTTCACCCCCTTGAATCTCAGCTCGAAATCCTGATCCGAGGCCTGAACAAAACTCTTTCCAACCCGACCCTGCTCCGAAAAAACACACAGCCACCCATCGAGCTATCCAGTTCCACTCAACCCAAACATGACACAGTCTCACCCCAAGCGATCCTCTTGGTCCCCACAGACCCCGACTCAGTTTCAATAGAAAAGGGATTGATAAGTGTTACGAAAGGCCTAGAAGAGCATCAACCTCACACTCCCCTCAGGAAGTGACACGACTAGCCTCATCCTACGATCATCCAATGGAAGCCCCCCCAAGTTCTCCATGCAAGTAATAACGGGATTTAGATGTGAACATCCCCCTTTAAGAGTCCCTAGACCCCCAGCCCATCTAACCCCCCTACCTAGTGCTCAAGCCACTGACAACAGGGACAAAGAAAGCCCCCCCATCAACTGCATGCTTCTTAACTGCAGATCAGCCTCCAAACATGCAATCGAGCTAGCTGAAGCCATCCTCTCCCATGATATAGACATAGCTTTCGTAACGGAGACCTGGCTCAATAATCTCTCTTATCCCAGCATGGACATGCTGGTGCTCCCTGGATTCACAATGATTAACAAAGACAGACAAGTAAAAAGAGGAGGGGGCATAGCAATTATCCACAAGAACAACATCTCCATTACGGAAACCCCCTCCTGCTTGTACAGCTCCTTTGAATGTCTCTCAGTCGTCTTCAAAAAACAGGACACTAGGCCTACACTCTGCCACCTTCTATATCATCCTCCAGGTAACTCCTCAGAATTTGGGATTCACCTTGCCGACCTGATTGCCCATTGTGCACTCGGCAACTCCAACAATATAATTCTGGGCGACCTTAATCTAAGATGGAACAAAACAAAAATCTGCTTATTCAAACCCTAAACAACTTACTACTAGAATACAACCTGACTCAACATTGCTTGGAAGAAACACACCATCGAGGAGCAATCCTAGACGCAATTATAGCAGAAAGTAATGCAATCTCCATCAACCACATCCTCCCAGTCGACTGGACCGATCAACACACAATTCTTTTTCACATCAATCATGCGATCTTGTCCAATCTAAGCCCCAAGCTTGACCCTCCCAAATGGGTCAGGAACACAGCCAAGATCCCTCGAGCTGACCTACAAGAAAGAATTAGCTTGCTCCTCCCCAATGCCACTTCCCATCTCTCAACTACCGAACTCACCTCCCTTTGCAACTCCAATCTGACACACACCCTGGATCACCTTGCCCCCTTGAAACTAAAAAAATCCAGGATCATTCCCTCCAGATCATGGTTCTCCTCCTACATCAAGGAGGAAAGAAGACAACTAAGAGCCACTGAAAGAATCTGGAGGAACAATCCCCCCGTCCTACATCGCGATCAACTCCAAGTAGCCCGTAGGATGTACGAAAAGCACATCAAGACCACAAAGACCAATTTCTTCTGCTCTGCGCTTGAAACTGCAACAAACCATCCCAAAGAGCTCTTAAACATCACCAGGAACCAATCCTCTAAACCTATACCCTCCGCAAAGCAGGCATCCAAAGAACACTGCGACAATTTTTTTTTTCAACGACAAAATCGCTAAGATCGATCTCTCACTTGGCTCAAACCCCACCCCCTCCACAGAGTTCGAATCAACCGAATTTATTGTCAGCACCGCCCGAACCCCCCAAAAGCTTGGTCCGCCTTCATTCCCATCCAAGCAGCAGAGATAGTCAAACTAATCTCCAACGCTAAACTATCATCACACACCCTGGATCAACTTCCCCCTCACCTTGCCAAAGACCTGGAGCACGTCCTAGCCCCGCTTTGGTGCAGGATCATTAACAGCTCATTGAGCTGTGGAACCGTTCCCGAATGCCTCAAAGTAGGTCAAGTCACACCACTGCTGAAAAAACCAGGGCTAGACACTGAGGAACTGAACAACTTCAGACCTGTATCGAACCTACCTCTTTTATCTAAGATCCTAGAAAGATGTGTACTCCCTCAATTAACCCAACACCTGGATAACTTCAATCTCCTAGACCCCAATCAATCAGGCTTTAGAAAAGGCTGCAGTACCGAATCTGCAATCCTCAATGTCATTGACGATCTACTCAAGTCACTTGACTCGGATCGATGCTGCCTCCTCATCCTCCTAGACTTATCGGCCGCATTCGATACAGTTGACCACAATATGTTCATCAAGGTTTTACAAGGAAGGGCCGGTCTTGAGGAGACGGTCCTCCATTGGTTCTCTTCCTTTCTCCACAACCGATCCCAAAGAATAAAAATTAAAAACTTTGAATCTGATCTCCACCCTGTCACCAGGGGTGTTCCTCAAGGGGCAGGCTCTCCCCTCAGCTTTTCAACATTTACATCGAACCACTCACCTCTCTACTCAGGAAATCCAACATCCCTTTCTATTTATATGCTGACGACACGCAGCTCTATCTGGAAACCACTTCAATCGACGACATCCAAAGACTTAATACCACGCTGAAGGAGGTCCAACACTGGCTCACAAGTCATCACCTGAAACTTAATCAAGAGAAAACGGAAATACTCCTCATCTCCAACAAGGATGAAAACCCCCAAATTGAAGAATGGCACAAAGCCATTGACACACTCAATGGCAACCTCACCTTAGCGGAGTCGGTAAAATCTCTAGGGATCACCCTCGACCCGAAACTGGACATGAAGAAACATATCACCAGATCCGCCAAAAACGCTTTCTCAACCTGAAACTAATATACAAAATAAAACCCTTCCTCCCACCCAAGGACCTTCAACAAGCCTCCCAAGTACTTGTACTCTCCAGAATAGACTACGGGATTCCTGCCCTGACAGGGACAGCAAAATCCCACCTCGCTCCCCTGAAGACAACCTTTAATGCAGCTGCCGGAATGGTTACAGCAACCAAGAAATTCAATCCCATTTCTCCCGCTCTCAGAGAACTTAAATGGCTCCCAGTCGAGTTGCGAGCCAGCTTTAGAACAGTCCGCCTCACTCAAAAAGCCCTGCACACAGGCAAACCGGAATACCTGGCTGACAAACTCAAAAGGGCCGGCCAGTCCAGAAACCTCAGGAGCTCCAACTCTCTTCTACTCATCCCTCTAAAAACTCGCAAACAAAAAAACTCAACCAAATCATTTGCTGGAAACGCACCAAAAATCTGGAAATCCAACCCCCCCACATCAGAACAACCCCCTCGTTTCCTAATTTCAACACATTACTCAAAGCCCTCTTCCTCAACTGCTCACGAACGATCCGATAGAACAAAAGAAGTTCCAATCCAACGCCCCGCCTGAACTTTATCTGGTAGCAACTACACTGAATCAGATTAAGATAATTCTATGTGTAGGAACTAATTGAACAATGTCTACGTTTAGTTAATTGTCTGGTTGTCTTGCTACCCACTCCTCTCTTCCCCTTCGCTCAGGCTTATGTCCCCTTAGAGAAATGATCCTGCATGCTCTTCCAATTTTTTGTACCGTATATCTGCACATAACTGTATATGCTATAAAGCGCTCTGATACCCTTGGGTCCTGCTAGCGCTATATAAAACTCCTAAAATAAATAAATACAATAAATGGTTGTTAGCTACTACAACCTAATAGAATGTATTGGATAACATCTGCTCTAGGGCCACCAGCTGACTCCTTATCATAGTCATGCTGGCTCCTTTTTCCCAGATCCTCAAACACATTGCCCATTAATGGTGAGACACTGCCAATACTTTGCAGTATTGGAAGGCATATGGAATTTAGGCACCATCTCCGCTTCACCTAGGGTAACCTCACTGACTGGGACAAACTCCTCCCCAAGCTCTACACTTACCAAACCTGGTGTCTTACCTCCAGTGGAAAGCTGTGCCCTATTGGGACATTTGGAATTCCCCTTGTAATGCCCATAGTCATAGCACTCATTGCACTTGTGAGTCTTGTTCTGATTCTTATCAGGGATATTTATTTTTCTGGTGGCCAGATTGGGAATGGGACCCTATTACCTGAGAACTGTTTTGGGGTACTTGAGAGAAATCTTTTGAAACTCCCCCTTCCTTCTTTTAGTGGGAACCCTGAACTGTTTTCTGGGGGTTACCCCCAGACGCCTTTTTGAATACTCTGGTGCTGACCCAGAGGTCCACCTTTTCAGCAAGCTTCCAGGGGTCAGTCATAGTGCAATAAAGTAGGTATTGGTGTAGCTCTGGAAAACAAATACTGTGCTCCCTCAGAATGAGGGTGAAGAACCCCATGCAATCATCTACCTTGCTGCCCCCCATCCAGTCCTGCAGTGCCTTGCTTGAGTAGTCCAAGAAGTCCACCCAGGTCTGTGTAGGGAGTTTGTGGCAATCCCTGAACTTCTGCTTATATCTCTCCGATGTCAACCCACATTTCTTGACACATATAGTTTTCATAGGGGTATACTGTGTCTGGTCCTATAACTCTAGAGTAAGGATTGTAACCCTCCCCACCATGGGCATGTATCTCCACAAGTTACCCCCAGTACTCCTCTGGCTCCGTCTACACCCTTAGAGACATATCATAAGATGAGAGCCACTTGTCCATGTCGTCTCCCACCACATAGTAGGGCACCAAGCCCTTTGGTATGCAGAGGCTTCCCTCTCCATGGCACACTGCAGGCATGCAGCTCCCTACTGATAGACTCTGCCTGCTTGCTTTTGATGTCCAGCTCATTAAGTTTAAGCTCATGTGCCAACTTTTTCTCCTTCCTCCTTAGCTTGGCTAGCTCCAATTTAAGTTTCCTCTCATCTTTCCTGTCCTCCAGCTTCTGCGGGGACAGGCCTCTGGTATACACACTGCTCCCTGCTTTATCCTGAGCATCAGTGCCCTTCATGTCATCTGCAGGGGTTGAGTTTAGCTCTCCTTGAAACTAAGAGCGCTGGTAAGGGAAACATCCTTTACAACGCAACTTTTACCACGCAGTGCCTTTACGACGCAACTTTTACAACGCAAACCATTACAACGCATTGCGCTGGGGGGCGCTCTAGGATAGGGAATAGGTTTAATGTACTATCCAACACCTTCCCTACTATCCACGGTGACTGGAGTCGGAATAGTATATTAAACAATTCACTATCCAGCGCCCCAAAGCACTATGCGTTGTAAAAACCACGTTGTGAAGGCATGCGATGTAAAAGCATGCGTTGTAATGTCATACATCCCACTGGTAAGGGTCCTCTCTGTCGTCCTTCTCTGATAAGGCTCCATCTTCCTCCTCATTGTCATCCTCCTACCCTGAGGGGTCCTGCCATCTCTGCACTTCCTCCAAAGCACTCAAGGCTATCTGGAGATCCAGCTTGGTAGCCTGTCTGTCTACTTTCAGCCGCTTATGTTTGCAGCATTTCAGCAATTAAGGTATGCTGAGCGTGTCAAAGTTGCAGGCATATATATCTATGGCACAAAAATGAGGTTTAGGTCACTTAAATTTAGAAACAAAGCCAATTAAAAAAACTACAGAAGAATTTAAAGAAGTGTAATGGTCTCTAAATGTGCACTGTATGGCACCGTACAAAAACAAGTCCTATCCTCACCACTGATCACCAATGTTAGAAATTGAGTTTCTGGCTGGTTGAGGTATGCACCCTGTCCAAGCAGGAACCACATCAGGTTAAGTCACAACCATACCCTTAATTAACCTGTGCTTACCCTCTGCTAGCTTGGCACAGGGATGGAAGGCTTAACTTCAGAGACAATGTGTAAGGTTTTTGTGCAATACTTCAAGCAGCAAAACAGTAAAAACACAAGACAAAAAGATTTCAGAAAAATAGTGCTTAATTTAATGAACAAAAAAAGACCAAAACCGCAAATCTCCAATAGGTATAACCGGAGTTATGAATTTCTAAAGAATAAACTCAAATGTAATGTTTAAAAGCATAAAGTGCCAACCGGGGCTATCTGGTTATGGTTAGACTTGGTTAAATCCAAAAGTTCATGCTGAAAGCAATGAATCTCGGGTCGGATACAGGGACAGCCTTTGTCCACTGAAAAGTACCTTGGTTTCTTCATCGTCAAAGACGAAATGAGGGGTGCAGAGGAGATGACACATCATTGTTGAAGAGGAGATGTGAGGTGCAGGTGGGTAGGCCTAGGCCATGAATTCATGGAAGGCAGGAAACTCCGCTCTGCGTAGTGCAGCGGAGTTTTTTCCCTGCTTGCGCTTGCAAACTGTTCAAGTTCAAGTTCAGGAATTTGTATAGCGCACTACTCACCCAGAGGGTCTCAAGGCGCTTGAGGGAATGATCGGTGCATTACTTATCGAAAAGCCAGGTTTTTAGCTGTTTTCTGAATGAGAGGTGGTTCTGTGTAAGACGGAGGTGAGTGGGGAGAGAATTCCAAGTCTTGGCCGCTAGGTAGGAGAAGGATCTTCCTCCCATGGTGGATCTATGGATGCGTGGAATTGCAGGGAGGGCTTGATTGGATGATCGTAGTTGGCGGGTGGGTGTGTAGAAGGATAGTCGTGTGTTGAGGCATTCTGGTCCTAGGTCATAGAGGGCTTTGTGTGCGTGGGTGAGGAGACGGAATGTGATTCTCTTGTTTACGGGAAGCTAGTGGAGGTCTTTCAGGTGACCGGAAATGTGAGCATGAGGGGGGATGTCCAGTATGAGTCTGGCTGAGGCGTTTTGGATGGGTTGGAGTTTTTTCTGTAGTTTGGCTGTGGTTCCGGCGTAAAGGGTATTTCCATAATCCAGTCGACTAGTGACCAGTGCGTGGGTGACTGTCTTTCTTGTTTCGGTGGGGATCCAACGGAATATTTTTTTGAGCATGCGTAGGATGTTGAAGCATGAAGATGAGACGGCGTTGACTTGTCTGGTCATCGAGAGGGAGGAGTCTAGGATGAAGCCCAGGTTACGTGCGTGATCTGTAGGTGTGGGTGCTGTACCCAGGGCCGGTGGCCACCATGAGTCATCTCAGGCATAGGGGGATGATTCTAAGATGAGGATTTCTGTTTTGTCTGAGTTTAGTTTTAAACGGCTGTTTTTCATCCAATCGGCTACTTCTTTCATTCGTTCGTGTAGATTGGTTTTGGCGGTGTTTGGGTCTTTGGTGAGGGAGAGGATCAACTGGGTGTCGTCTGCGTAGGAGATGATGTTGAGGTTGTGTTGTCGCGCCATGGATGCGAGGGGACTCATGTAAATGTTGAAGAGGGTGGGACTGAGCGATGATACTTGTGGTACACCGCAGATGACTTTGGTGGACTCTGATTTGAATGGGGGGAGGCGGACTCTCTATGTTCTTCCGGCGAGGAACGAGATGATCCAGTCCAGAGCTTTTCCTTGTATTCCGACGTTGCTGAGGCGTTGTATGAGGGTGCTATGACAAACTGTGTTGAAGGCTGCGGAGAGGTCAAGTAAACTCGCAAACTGTAAGTTTGCGAGTACGAGCTGTTGCTCGGGATGAATTTCAACCCAAGCGGCAGGAAGACTAGCATGAATGGCAGTTTGCACTGCATTCCGCCACTTGTGGAACTCCACAGAGTTTTTTTGTCACTTTGCGTAGTTCTGCGTAGCAAAACTCTGTGAACTACGCCCAGGCCTGCAGGTGAGGCAATGCGTCATTGTCGATCCACCAAGGAGTTAATGCATCGGTTCCAAGCGGCACAACAGTGAGGATGCGATGAGAATAAAATTGATGTGCTGTGCAGTTGGTGATGTGCTTGAGTCAAACATGGTTGAGATGCGCACGGTTTTGAGTCCTTTGCGTTGACAGAGATGATTGGATTCTGCTGAAGCAGTACTTTAAATCCACTTCCAAGGGCCCAGGACTGGATTGGCATCACATGGCAAGGCAGACTCATAGATGAGATCCCTGCCCCCCAAAAGTCATGGCACTTCTGGCCCATACATTGGCTCCCACCATTCTGAACATTTTTAACTTATCAATCACAGAGGGCGTAATTCCGGCCCCTTGGAAGGAAGCCGTTGTTCACCCTATCTTAAAAAAAATGGCGGCTAATCCTTTAGAGTTGAGCAATTACCAACCTATCTCGCTACTCCCTCTACTGGGCAAAATACTGGAAATTTTGATTAATCAACAACTGAACAGCGATCTTGAATCAAATTGCATTTTGGATGCCTCGCAGTCCGGTTTCTGTTCGGAAACTGCGCTTTTAGTGGTAACTGACTCCCTACGGATGACGATGGATGCGGGAGGTCTGGCCATCTTGATTTTTCTTGACCTCTCCGCGGCCTTTGATACCATCTCACATGCTAGGCTGGCGGAGAGGTTAAGAGCCATCAGTATCCAGGGTCTGGCCCTCAAATGGCTACAGAATTTCTTGACAGATAGATCCCAAACGGTCATCATGGGCCCCTATCAGGCAGAGAAAACCTCACTGGACAAGGGCGTTCCCCAGGGCTCCTGCCTTAGCCCTACCCTTTTTAACATCTATATGGCTCCTTTGGCTATGGTAGTGGAAGCTCTGGGATTCGAAACGATTTCGTATGCCGACGATACCCAGCTGCTGTTTAACATCGGCCCAGACCGGGAGGCAGACAGACTACGTTTCTCCATAGGTATTCTAGAAATTTCCAACTGGATGACTAACAACTCCCTCCAGTTGAATCCTGGGAAGACGGAAGTCATGCTGCTGGGTAAGGCTTCGGCAGCCTGGTCCAAGGAGTGGTGGCCTTCACAACTGGGTCCCCCTCCCACACCTAAAGAGTGTGTTAATAACCTTGGAATCAAGATTAACTATTCTCTGTCTATGCAAGATCATGTAGCCGTTGTCTCTGGGACATGTTACTACAGGCTAAGACTGCTGAGGAAGATCTTCCCTTTTATTCCGTTAAAACATCGCAGAACCCTGACTCAAGCTATGGTCATTAGCCGTCTGGATTACGGTAATGCCCTTTTAGCAGAAGCCGGGACAACAACCATTAAAAAACTTACCGGTGATCCAAAACACGGCGGCCAGGTTGGTTCTGAACATGCCGGCAAGATCACCTTCGCTCCCTCTGCTGAGAAAGTTGCACTGGCTGCCTATAAAGCAAAGATCCTTCTTCCAAGTCTGTTGTTTGACTTTTAATGCCCTTCAGGATCAGGGCCCAAAATATTTGCAAAATAAGCTGGTAAAATACATTCCGAGTCGATCACTGAGATCAATCTCGCAGTCACTATTACATGACTCCAAAAATAGGGAGGTATGGCCTTTTCCTACCTGGCCCTAAATACTGGAATAGCCTCCCTGTCTCCTTGCGAGAAATCCCATCATATCAAATCTTCAGGAAACACCTAAAGGCTTTCTTGTACTAAAGGCTCCCTCCTCTCTGTTCCTTCCCTCGGGTAGGGTCTGAGTAAGCGCCGAGATGCCTCAAGGTGATTTGAGCGCTATACAAGAGAGTATAACATAACATAACATATAACATGACAGAGTCCCAGTGCTGAATCAGATGAGTTTGAAATCTGTTATGTCTCTGAGACTTTAATCAGGAGGCAAGCCGGCAAGCCCCTGGAGTCACTCTGGTTCTGGCATTAAGTGATGTGGGTCTAGCCGTTCACACCCAGTCAAGGAGGGCAGCATGCAACATGTCAGCACAGCAAGAAAGCAGTTTTTTTAGAGCACCAGTCCAGAAGAGTGGCAGTCATTCAACAGCACAGCAGTCCTTCTTTCTGGAAGAGTATCCTCAGGTCCAGAAGTGTACAGAAGTGGTAGGGTCAGAAGTCCAATTGTTTTTCCCAGTGACACCTTTGATGTGGGGGAGACTTCAAAGAAGGGGTTTGAAGTACACAGAGATCCTCCCTTCCAGCCCTGGTTCCAGACTCACTACAGAAAGTTAAACAGTCCTTTAGGTGGAGACAGGACACAGCCTATTCAGTTGTAGGTGTGAGGCTGTGCCCAGCTATGCCTTCCCATTCTGTCCAGCGAGGCCCATTATGCCACACCTAAGCTCCCGTTCTGAGTGGCTGTCTAGAGAGAATGCACAAAGTCCAGCTGTCACCCACCCCAGACGTGTATTGAAGAAAGGCTGCAGGCACACAGGGCTAAGTGCAGAAAAAAGGCCATTTTTCTAAAAGTGGCATTTTTTAAATTGTAATGATAAATTTGACTTTACCATTAGAGAGTATTTATCATTACAATTCCATATGTACTCTACATGACAGCTCTACCGCCTTCCAATTGGGAATTAGAGCTTATTAGATATAACCCTACAGGAGCTGTGCGATAACGATGCCCACTTCTTCCACAAGATCCCAACCATACACAAAAACTTCTAACCCCAACCTACACCTTCAGATTTCCTTGACAAATATATCCCCACCATAACTAACACAAACGACCAACTGGAGCATCCTCTCCACCCGGGACAACACCATCACCATGAAATCCATCCATTTAGAAGCTCCCACAGACCCATGCGTGCACAACATTTTCAACCTTGGAAACCAAAAGATTGGGCAGGAACTTACCACCCTACTCAACACCTTTATCACAACCGCAACATTTCCTGATCCCTGGAAATATGCCAAATTCAGACCACTACTCAAAGAAAACCTCCACTAAGCCCAACAAACTCAAAAACTACGACCCAATCTCCCTGCTCCCATTCCTATTGAAGGTACTGGAAAAGATTATCAACAAATAAACTCATGACACTCCTGAAGCAGAACCAGCTACTCAAAGCCTCCCAATACGGCTTCCTCAGAACCAAAACCACCCTGATGGCAGCCACCAATTACATTCAAACCCTCCTCGACTGAAGAGAAACAGCAGCTTAGATCCGACTCGACTTCTAAGCAGCCTTTGACACCATGTCCCACCACAAACTGATCAAAAGACTCCACCACATCGGCATCCAAGGGGACACACTCAGATAGATCAGCTGCTTCCTCACCAGAAGACCACTGAGGCTCCACCTCTCACCTTTCACCTCTGAACACAAGGAGATCATCTGCGGTTTCCTCCAGGGCTCATCCCTCAGATCCACGCTCTTCAATCCATATATAACCCTGCTGGACAACATCATGAGATCCCACGGTCTCAACATAATTTCCCCAGCAGATGACATCCAACTCCTCCTCTCACTCACTGATGACTCCACCACCGGCAGAAACAACTTGCACAGATGCATAACAAACATCACTGAATTGATGAAGAAGAACAGCCTGCATCTGAACACAGACAAGACAGAATTTGAATTTGAATTTGAATTTAAAATTATTTATTCAGCGCTCGCATACCACGCGGTTTCATGGCGCTAGTGTTGATCAGTGGACAAACGGCAAATGAGAATTAGGTCAGATACGCTTGTGTAAACAAAAAAGTTTTTAACTCTTTACGAAACAAAGGATAAGAAAGTGAGGTGCGAAGTGTGACAGGGAGGGAATTCCAGAAGGTTGGAGCCAGAACTGCGAACCTCGCTCCGCCAGCCCTTTGCTTTTTAAAGCGAGGGATGGTAAGAAGGGCCAAATGGGCTGAGCGAAGTTCTCTGCCTGGGCAATATGGCTTGATAAGGGAGCAGATGAACTGAGGAGCAGTGCCCGATCTAGCCTGGTATACAAGACAACCAAGTTTGAATAAGGCACGCTCTCTGACCGGAAGCCAGTGCAGCGATTTAAGTAACGGTGTGACTCGGTGGTATCTAGGTAGGCCATGGATCAGGCGGGCCGCCTGGTTCTGCACCAGTTGTAGACGGTGAGTCAGGTATGCAGGGGCTCCGTTATAGACTATGTTTCCATAGTCTATACGGGATAGTACCATGGCTAACATGATGATTTTAAGAGCTGAGGGGGTGAAAAAACGAGAAACCTTCCTAATTACCCTAAGAGAAAAAAAACAAGAAGAAACCACCGAGTTAACTTGTGGATGAACAGTAAGTTGGGGATTAAGATAAATTCCCAGGGTTTTTACTTTGGCCACCGGGAGTGGGGGTGTACCAAGGGAAGAGGGCCAGAAGGAAGGGGTCCATGGACTGCAGCCACCTCCGGTCAAGATCAGTTCGGTCTTGTCCGGATTGAGTTTGAGGTGGCTGCAGTTCATCCAATCTTGAATAAGGATCATGATAGTTTGGACATTTAGGGCAGATGAAGGTGAATGGGATAGATTGAAGACAGATCTTGGCAACAGCAGCAACACATGAAATAATTGCGGATGGCCATCAGACCTAGGACCTACACCCACTCCCTCCGACCATGCCAGAAACCTTAGAATCATCATTGACAACAAGCTCACCATGAAATCACAGATCAACGCCATCGACTCCGCCTGCCTCCTCACTCTATGCATACTACTTAAGTTCTGCAAGTGGCTATCACTACACATGAGACGTACTGTGACAAAGGCCCTCATCACCAGCCAAGTGGACTACAGCAATGCCCTCTACATAGGAATTGCTGCACACTTACTACAGAGACTTCAGACCATACAGTACAGCGCAGCAAGACTCATCCTCTGCCCTTCCCAACGCACCCCCACCTCAGAAAACTCCACTGGCTCCCCATACAGAAAAGATGCCAATTCAAGCTGCTGGCCCACGTAAACAAGGCTCTACACAACCAAATACCCACATGGGTCAACCACTGCCGGAACCTCCACCAATCATCAAGAAGACTACGCTTTGCCTCTACTCCACACATCTACCAAAGCAGAAGTGGAAGACACTCCTTCTCCCACATCACAGCAAAGACCTGAATCAGCCTCCCCACACACCAATGGACCATCACCTAACTTCCAGAATTCCGAAATGCTCTTCAAGACCTGGCAGTTTGAATAAGGATCCGGGACCTGCAAGCACCAGGATACCCTATCAGATGATTATCCACACTTTCAAAATCCTGAATAATTGATTGAACAAGGAATCCCCAATGTTGAACTAAGGGAGGGGAAGGTCTAACAGTATTGAAAAATTAATTTGGGAGTTGTTCACTACCAGTACATATAAAGCTTAAAAGTATGTATCCTACCTTTTAAGTAAACAGAACCCTGCCCTGTGGGCTACCTAAGGCCTACATTAGGGGTGACTTGAATGTTATAAAAGGGGAGTTTAAGGCTTGGCAAGGGGTTGTAAATGCCAAGTCGACATGGCAGTGTAAACTACACATGCAGGCTCTACAGTGACAGGCCAGAGTCATGCTTTAAAGGGCCACTTAAGTGGGTGGCACAATCAGTGTTGCAGGCCCACTAGTAGCATTTAACTTTCAGGCTCTGGGCAAATGTAGTGTACTTTACTAGGGACGCATAGGTTAATTTAATTTGCCATTTGTTGATAAGTCAAAAAAACATGCTTAAGGAGAGAGCACATGCACTTTAGCACTGGTTAGCAGTGGTAAAGAGCACAGAGTCCTAAAGCCAACAAAAACAAGATCAGAAAAATGGTAGGCAAGCAGGCATACGGTTTGGGGGAAGACCACTCTTAGGCTGTCAGGCCTAACAGTGCTGTATAGTTTTTAAATGTAGTTCTACATTTAAATAAACGAAAACATTATTTATGTTAATATTAACTTAAAAATATTTTTCAAAAGATATTCCAAGTTGAAAAAGCTTTTTTTACTTTTCCCTATATTTCAGCTTGGAATACCATTGCAAAAAACATTATTATCGAATTGAGGGGTTGTCGAGAGAGGGAAGTATATTTTGAAGTATAGATAGTTTCTAAATTTTCCACTTTGTTCTTGGGTTAAATTATGTCGCGAATTAGCTGTTTAAGTCAAAAAGATCCTCAGTTTTTTTTTAAGTAACTGAGGAAGGAGGTGCAGGATTTTTATATCATTGACATGGTAGAGAATCTGTGTATTTTCCATCTAAGTTTAGAATTTTTGTTTGAGATCTATTTAGGCAGAGTGAGCTTTCTCAAACTCAGTACTTCAAATGGTTTGGATGTTTGATGATGTTGTTGTGATCCTCTGATTTGTGATTCGGGTGGTGATTTAGTACTAATCTAGAAGATGAGAAAGGAGCCACTATTAACAAGTAAAAAGGAATAGGATGAGAGCAGAACTTTCATTGACATCACTCAAACATCAATCGGAGAAATGCTATATTTGCATATGATTGAGGGGTAATGTGCAGCAGAATGTCATGATCAACCATGTCAAATGTTGAAGAGAGATACTGGAGAATCAATACTGTTTGTTGGGATATGTCAAGTGTGATGAGGAGGCCTTCTGTGATGTCACTTAGGGCTGATTCCATCCATCTCAAAAGTCATAACACATATTGGAAGTCATGAAGTAGAATATTTTGTTTGAGGTAATATCGTAGTTTATTTGTTACTGCTCTTTCCCAGGATTTTCAAGGGTGTGATAAGTTAGCAATCCAGTGGTAGTTCGAACGAATTTGAGGATCTAAAGTGGATTTCTTAAAGGCTGGGAAATTTTCGCATATTCCAGTTAGTTAATTAGTTATGAATATCAATGGGTTTATCACAGTGTTGATCTCAGAAGAGAGGGCAGGAATTTCTTGTTCATGCAGATTAGAGATCTTGATTCTACATATTTGAATTTTTTTTGTCTGGAAGGCTGTTTTGTTTGCCCATTCCTGACTGATCAGTTTAAATATGGAGAAGGATGCTTTTAGTAATGTAGGAGTGAGTTCAGCAAGTAGAAGATTGGTGCTGTACCGCAATTTTTGTAATTCATACAAAAAGTTTCAAAAAACTGCAACAGCTAATACCAGTGCGCATCACAGTGTTGTTGTGACCTTCAGCACTGAATGTTCTAATACTTCTGGGGTGATCCACTCATTGTAATACTGAAGGTTTATGTATGTTTGGTAAGGTAGGCTCTCAAAATGGCATCCTGGCAATCCTTTTGTTCCTCTTGTATGCATAAATATAATGTTGTCTCTTGAATTCAAGTCATCATCATTTAAAAGATCAACATTTTCATCTTAAAATTGAGAGTTTATGGATTAACCGAATATTGGAACCTCTGAGGCACTGTTTGACATTCCTCTTTTTTGTTTTAAGAATCAATATATTCCAGACAAAGACAAGCTCTATCTGTAATTCTGAATCATTGTGGGGTGGTGATGTATTTTCTGCCACTCGGTAAAATTCATAGAATTATGAATCATTTACATCTTTGAGAGAAGAAGTATAGATCAATATTTGCTTGTTTCTATTATGTGATTGATGATAATATTAAAGGGTCAAAATTAAGCGGAACAAGTGAGCTTCTGTGTATGTTAGCCTGTTACAGTTTTTATATGGACATAGCTTTCAGTAGGGTTGGTAAGATATTTGGTGCTAATGTTTGTTTTTGACACTAATTTGTGTAGATATACTGTGAAATTCGCAATTCAAGCCACAAATTTGGAATTTTTTACAGGTGTTATACACTGTTTTATTATTGGAGAACTTTTCATATTAATGGTTTACCTAACAATTGAACATTATAATCAAGAACAGGTTCTTAACAAAATGATATTTCCGCCAGGTATTATTTTGTTTAAATGAAGGACTGGTCTACTTCATAATTTTTTTCACATTGTAGAAAACGTTATTGTCCTTTTTGCATTATATGTGGTTGTATTCATTTTGATGTCAAAGTGTGTTTTGAAATATACTTTTGAACTTTAAAAAAAGTTAGCCCTTCAAAAGGACATGTGAGAAATGTTCCATGCATTTTGGGATCTCTATAGAAGAAAAGTGAAATAAATCAAAAGGGCCATCAACAATTATATGTGTGATATTTTATGTTTGAATTGAGATACAGAATGTGGCACCTAGACGCTGTATTTGTTTGCACTTTTAGAAAGTCAGCATTTTCTTGCTTAATTATGTGCCTCTGCTTGTCCCTAGAATAGGGTTGGATGATAGTTGAGTTTCATGAATTCACTCTAGACAGTCACACACAAAGGGAGCTGAGGTGTGCCCTGCATATCCTGATGGCCAATCACCACACAGATGGGTATTCCTCAGCTAGAGTGGTGGGAGGAGTTGACACTTACATCTGAATAGGCCTGTGCCTGTGCCCAAACAGAGCTGCCTACCACTCTGTAGTGTGTCTGGAGCCAGGGTATGGAAGGCCCGGGTATTGTGCACTATAAAGAGGTTTCTATGAAGTCTCCCCACTTCAAAGTCTAAAATTGTTATAAGTACGGAACCTCTAACACCATATACTCAGAACACTTCTAGACTGAGGACATTCTGCCAGGAAGTAGAGCTGTTGTACTGCCAGGAGGACTGTTGTACAGGCTTCCGGTCCAGACTTAGCTTTGGCTACCCCCCCCCGGGATTCCACTGTCATACCTTGGGCAGACCTCACAGAAAAGGGAGGGGACTAGCAGTTATTTACCATGACTCTTTGAAGCCCATATTTCATACTGCATCAAATGACTCATGTGAGTCTCTTTCATTTAGCCTACGCACCTCACATCACAGCACCCTCAAGGGGATACTCCTTTATCGCCCTCCAGGCCCAGGGGGTGGCTTTCTAGAGCTGTTGGGGTCACTGCTCGAAGAAAGGTTGTGCACAAATTCCTTTACGGTGCTAGGGGATTTTAACTTCCACTTGGAGGATCATTCCAACCCAGACACTGTCACTCTAGGGCAGGTGATGGGGCTAGTGAACTTAAAAAGTTGATCGGAGGACCAACACACAGCAAGGGGCACACACTGGATGGGATCTACTCCAACAATCCAACACTGACAGTCACCTCGGTACTCCCATTGGTGTGGTCTGCACACACCACCATTTTTGTTTAGGTTAAAGTGCCTATAGGCCATAAACTCCAACCAGATCCCACAGGGAACATTGGGAAAATAGTTTGGAAAACGTAGACTGTAAAGAGCTAGGGGAAGTATTAAAAAACACCATGCGCCCTCTACCTATAAAGGTGGATGATGCTGCCTCTGCATATACAGAGTGGTTAGAAGAATCTTGTAACAAGCTATCCCCATTAAAAAATGGACTTCCCCAAAAGGGCTCAACCGTCTGCCCCATGGTTCTTGGATGAATTAAAAAACCTAAAACAGGCCTGCAAATGTTTAAAAAGGGTGTGGAGGAGATGCCACACAAGCGTGGATAAGGAAAGCTACAAGCAGAGCCTCAGACAGTACAAAGATAAACTGTTGGAAAGCAAAAAATATTTCTATTTCGAACAAATTTCTCAGGCCATATCTGACCCTAAAGTACTCTTTAAGACCATCACTAAATTAGGGGCCCCAACCGCTCCCAAGAGCCAAAGTAGCCCGGAGCTCTGCAAAAACTGGCTAAATTCTTCTAACATAAAGTGGAATCGATCTTCTCCTCATTTAGCGTAGCACAAAGGGAGATACAGGTGCCACTAGGCATGGAACCAAACACACCAGTGTTAGTTCATTTATCTCAGCTAGAAACACCTGCTAAAATCAAACTTCTGAACTCTATGCGATCCGCCTACCCGATGGACCCCTGCCCGGCATCGGTTTTGAAACGAATCCCAGAAGTAATACGGTTGACCCTCACACACTGTTTAATAACATAATTACATCTGGCATATTCCCCAGCCAGCGGAAGAAGGCCTTTATCCTTCCCTTGTTAAAAAAACAACCTTGGACGCCAATAATCCAAACAGTTAAAGGCTAATTTCAAGACTCCTGCTTCGGGCCAAGATCATTGAAAAGGCCATAAACACCTAACTCTGCTCATATCTTTTAACCAACAATCTGCTTAATCGATCGCAATATTAGAGCAGATCATAGCACTAAGCTGGCTCTAATTAAATCGACAGAGGAGGTGAGGGAGGCTTTGGACAGAGGAGGAAAGGCTATTTGGATTTTATTTGATCTGTCAGCAGCCTTTGACACGGCCCATCATGAGGTTCCGATGGACTTGCTATCCGAAATAGGGGTACAAGGAGCTGCATGGAACCTTTTGCAGGCGTTCCTTTTGGGAAGAATGCAAACTATGGATCTAGACAACGACAGGCCAAAGCCATTCACTCTCCCAAGTGGGGTGCCACAAGGATCATCATTAAGCCC
Source organism: Lissotriton helveticus (assembly GCF_964261635.1). Lineage (NCBI taxonomy): Eukaryota > Metazoa > Chordata > Amphibia > Caudata > Salamandridae > Lissotriton > Lissotriton helveticus. The sequence goes on along the minus strand of NC_136063.1, from coordinate 739,374,605 downwards.
TGCACTCTTTAATGTATTTTTGTCCTGAGTGGAAGAGCACCGCCGAAAGAATAGATCACCACCAATCGTTGGGAAGTAATAGGTCTTTGAAATGTCCACTTATAAAGACGCTGAGTCGTGATATACAAAATTTCACTTTTCTTTTAATGATCCACTTCTAGGCAAGACACCAGCCAACGCGTTTCATTCTGTCAACCAGAACTTCTTCAGGGCGCAATCAATGTTTCGAAATATGTAGAATAAGGAAAGAATTCCTTTGTTGATATCTTCCTATATATTTAGGGGTTTTCTGTAATATGTTGTCCTACTGTGGTGGGACCAAAGAGTTCGGGTATTTCAAATGATTCCAAGATTAAGATCTTAGTTGATTATATATCTCAAAAATCAAATATTCAACCTTGTGTAATTCAAGGTGTATTCTTCAAGGTCAAAGGGTCCCACTTCCTATTATGTGCGGACAATCATAACGATATCTCCTTTTGGTAGTTGCCTGTTTGGTTGGATCCGAAAATCTTCGAGTCGGCGTCTCTGTATTCCGACGCGTAGTCTTCCCCAATTAGTCGGCGTCTCTGTATTCCGACATGTAGTCTTCCCCAATTAGGGAAGACTACGCGTCAGAATACAGAGACGCCGACTCGAAGAGTTTCGGATCCAACCAAACAGGCAACTACCAAAAGGAGATATCGTTATGATTGTCCGCACATAATAGGAAGTGGGACCCTTTGACCTTGAAGAATACACCTTGAATTACACAAGGTTGAATATTCGATTTTTGAGATATATATTCAACTAAGATCTTAATCTTGGAATCATTTGAAATACCCGAACTCTTTGGTCCCACCACAGTAGGACAACATATTACAGAAAACCCCTAAATATATAGGAAGATATCAACAAAGGAATTCTTTCGTTATTCTACATATTTCGAAACATTGATTGCGCCCTGAATAAGTTCTGGTTGACAGAACGAAACGCGTTGGCTGGTGTCTTGTCTTGCCTAGAAGTGGATCATTAAAAGAAAAGTGAAATTTTGTATATCACGAATCAGCGTCTTTATAAGTGGACATTTCAAAGACCTATTACTTCCCAACGATTGGTGGTGATCTATTCTTTCGGCGGTGCTCTTCCACTCAGGACAAAAATAGACTTTTTCCCAAGTTTGGGTAATGCTCTTGGGACAGGGAGCATGTGGAATGTGCACGCTGGTTTATTGAAAATTGAATAATTAGGTGATATTTGGTTTGGTGCTTTGTTCTGTGCTTAAGTGGTCCACTGTCCAAAGTGTGTTTTAACTCTTTAATGTATATGTGATCTCTTTGGCAGCCCTGATCGAAACCTATTGCAATTGTCAATCAGAAACGGAGAAGAGAAGGAAATGGGGGCTCGATTTCATGATTGCATGACGGCCATCTCAGGATGGATGTCGCTCAATTGCTTAAAATTAACTCTTGCAAAACAGAGGTCCTTATATTTGGAAATAACCCTAATATGTGGATGCCAAGGTGGTGGACAGAAGAGCTGGGAATGTGCCCCCCACCCACCAGGAAAGCAAAAAAACTGGGGTTGATCATTGACAATAAGCTCTCTTGTGGCGATCACATAAACATGGTGGTCTCAGCATGCTTCCTAATCCTTAGGATAATAAGGAAAATAAAGATTTTCCTTCCTGAGAGCAGTCTCAACACAGTGATCACAGCCCTCATTACAGTGTGGGTTGACGACTGCAACAGTCTTCTGATAAATGCCCCCCAAAAGCACATTAATATACTGAAAATTGCACAAAATACAGAAGCAAGACTACTCACAGGAACCCCCAAATGTGTCTCTGTAAAGAAAGAGCTGGCACAACTTCACCGGCTCCCCATGAAGCAAAGAGCGCATTTTAAGGCCCTCTGTATGGCCTTTAAAGCCCTCAAATGAATTGGCCCAAAACATCTGAGGCAGAAATTCAAATGGTACGTGCCCGCTAGGAATCTTCGGTCCACAGAAGCAAAACTAGTCAGAATTCCCCTGATCAAAAAGGTCAGATGGGGGAGCAGAAGTTTCATTACATGTGCCTCCAAAGCTTGGAATGAGCTCCTATTCCATCTGAGGAACTCTTCAGATCTCCTCTCATTCGGAAAGGGGCTGCAAACATGGCTCTTCCCACAGTAATACTCCATCACAGTTAACCAGCAGGTGCGCTCCGCGCCAGGACACCCCAGGGTAACCGTGCGCTATACAAGCTCCTTTCACATAACATAACATAACTGTCCCTTTGCTGCTTGATTTAATGTGTTGACCTGCTATCTGCTGTTTCTTGCATGGGAGTCAAAGGAATGGACTTTGCTCTCTGCATTCTGCTTCCAAAGTTTCTCCAAGGGCTTGAGTTGTGCTTGCCTTCTGTTGAAAGTCTCAGGGCCAGCAAAGACTTCACCTGCAGCACCTGGGTTCCTTTGCATAGAGCCCTACTCTTCCACATGGTGCCAAATCCAGTTCCTGGGCTCTTGGATGTGGGTTTGCTGTGCTAAAAGTAAAGAAATCAGCAACTCAACTTCGAGTGTAATTTTGTAGCTACCACCGCTCTTCAACACCGCACTGCTGCCTACTCTGAAGCTGTGGTCCCCGCTCAGCTCAACAACTACGACTTGCAATACCGGCCGCGGCACCACTGCAATGCCTATGGAGATCCACCACAGCTTGAGATTCGAGCACCATGTCACCGAAGACCAGAACGCACACCTCTATCCACCGCAGAAGCTATGGCCCCATGATGTGACATCGACACTGCAAAGTTGACTTCTCATGGCTTGACCATCAACACTTCTTGGACACTGCACTGCTGCATCAACTCCCCTGTGCCATGCAACGTCCATGGGTGTCAGAGGCTCAATGACTCTGCACCACCTCACTTGCTTCAGTGATGCCTCACCTCCATTGTGCACCATGGCAATGACCAGCACAGAAGTAAGGAACCGACACCGCCCTGGCCTCAGCAATGCCTCACTTCCCTGGTGCCTCGAAATGTCTTTGTTTTGTAATCGTTTCAAAGGTACTGGAACCAGGATCTGTATGACTCCATAGCCGGCCCGCTGGCCCCGAACCGTAGGATTCGACTTCGTCAAGCACGTCACTATAGCCCCAGTTGGAGCTATTGTGTTTCTAAGTGCTATTATTGCATTTAATATTAAGGAATTTGTATCTTGAATTGTTTTTTTTATTTTATTTTTTTATTTTATTGTCACAAGCATAACAAAAAAACAACCAAACATATATAGCACAAGTATTGATAGAAACGACAAGAGCATCCCAAATTAATTAACCATTAAAATATTCACATATCTCGAATACGGCAGTCAAACGTGTAATATTCTGAATCAGGGCCAATTGGAATGAAAAGAGATAAACATAGAAATTAAAATAATACATGAGACCAACATAAATTAACACCCCCAAAAAATGAAGAGTATTACAAAAGACTTAGAGCAAGCAGCAGCAATTAATCCCATTGAAGACTTGACCACACCTTCCCAAATGTAACCCTTGAACGTAAGCCCGGCGTTTTTGCTAGCGCCAGTTCCATTTCAAAAACTCCCCTAAGTAACAACCAGAAATCACTGATCTTGGGACTAGCTGCCTCAATCCAGGCTCAGGCAATGCAGAGCCGCGCCGCAATAATAATAATTGAAACTAACGATTTAGATAGATTACCTGACTCGCTAACCAAGCCCAGAATTATTTCTCTTTCCGTTATCTGAATTAGTGTACCTGATAACTTACTCAGCACCGAGGCAATCTCAAATCAGAATGTGTTTAGACATGGGCAAAAAATAAACATATGTCTAAGATCATCAGCGTACAAGTTGCACTTCGGGCAAAATGATTTCGGAGAACCCTGGGAGTTTGCCCATTTTGAAATTATCCGCGGAGTATAATACAGCTTGAATATAATACTATGCTGGTGCAGCTTTAGATTGATTGAAGAAACAGCAAAAGTAATTGTAGCCAAGGAGTCGTGAAATTCTTCCATACTGATTCCAGTTGCATTTACTATTAAGAAATTTGTATCTTGAATTGTGTATGTTGGATTATTGTTGTTTTCGTTTATTTTACCCAAATAAACTAGTGGCAAGTACTTTTGCTGTGTTTTCACTGTGTTACTGTGTATGTGTGTGCACACATACTTTACACATTGCCTCTTTAGTTTAGCCTGACTTATCTGTGCCAAGCTGCCCTAAGGTGAGCACAAGTAAACTTAGTGTGTACTACACTTACCCTGACTAGAGTGTGGGTCCTACTTGGACAGGATGCAACCCACTGCCAACTAGAGACCCCATTTCTAACATTGGTGGCAGCTGTGTGATAGGACTTATATTTGTGCATTACATACAGTGATTAGTGTATACTACTTCCATATCTCATACCATAACATACCAGCATACTATTTTGTGATGTTTTTCTCTTTTGAAATCTTTTGAGTATTTGCCATCATGGCTCAGTCCAGAGAGCATCAGCTATGCCTGCAAATGTGAAGTTTGAGATGGGTAGGTTGGAAATCTTTACAGTTCCTTAGCTCAAAGCATTCTGAATGTATTTTAAGTGTTCTTTTAGAGGGCTCACTAAGAGGAGCAGCTGCAAAAGGACCTGTGGGCCTGGTTGGCAGCCAGGGAGTCAATTGGGCATCTAGAGGATGGGGATGAGGTTAAAGACATGGAGGAACAGGGTTTGTATTTTGATTTGCTTGAGAATCAGGATCTTCCTGGGGGAAAGGGCACCTTCCTGTGCAGGGAACAGTGTTTTCTCTAAAAGCCTGTCCTCAGCGGAGTTGAGGGACAGGCTGGAAGAAAGTACGCTCAAGTTGCATCTTAACAAAATCAGAATGGATTACCAAACTCAGAATGGTTCTGGAGAAGGATAAATTGGCAATATAGGAGCGAAAGCTGCTTTTAGGTCGAGAGCTGAGCATGAAGGATCTGGATTTGAAGGCCATGTCCAGCACATATGGTGGCAGCATATCTTCGGTACTGTCTGAAGGAAAGGTACAGATACCCAATATTGTGGTGGCTGAATACCGGGAGAAAACATAGATTGGTGGTTTCAAGGCTATGAGGCAGCGTCACACATGCATAGGGTCTCTGACAGAGATTTGGAGCAGGCTTGTTGAAGCATTTTGAAGTGGAAAGGAGAGAAAGCTTGTTGGTTTTAGGGCCAGAAGCCCAGTTAAGGTACCTCACCATGAAGAAAGCACTGATCATAAAATATGGTCTGACCCCAGATAGATACAGGGAGAAGCTTAGGACAAGTGAGAAACTTGGTTCCTGGACACGGGGAGACTGTGTGGATTCTTTCTGCAGAGCACTGGATAGTTGGGTGAAGGGCAGTGAGGTAACAGACAATCAGGAGCTGTACAATTTGATTGCACAGGAGCACATGTTTAGTCTTTGTTTTACAGAGTTGCGCCAGCATTTGATTTAAGATAGGCTTGTTGATCCCAGGAAGCATGCTAAAGAGGTGGACCTCTGGCTCAGCACCAGGATCCAAAATAGGTTGCATGTGGGAGACTCTGCCAAGGGTGGGCAGGGTCCCCAATATAAGAAGGAGGGGGGGTACAAAAATAAAGGTAAGGAGTTTTCTAAAAAGCCCAAAACTAGTTCCCAGGGTAAGGATTCCCAGCACCCTTTGAGAGGAAGAGATGGTTGCCTTCAGGAAAGCCTTCTCAGAAGGGATCCTTGAAGTGTTCGCCTGTAGTCAGGAAGGGCACTTCAAGGGGGATCCAAATTGTCCGAAGTGGGCTCAGTCCCCAACTGGTGGGCAGTCACTGGGGATGGCAAGTGTAGGGCTTGAGTAAGAGTTGCTCCCAGCTAGTAGCCAACTGAGATAACCCTAGTTTCCCTTGGTGTCAGCAAGATGGTCCAGAGGACGCTCATGCCTGACAACTAATTAATTAATTAATTAATTAACACTAGGAAGTACAGACAGTGGATGACCATCAATGGGAGGAGGGTGAAGGTTCTGAGAGACACAGAAGCCAGCATGGCAATCATCATGTGTCATCTAGTGTCTTCAGATTAGGTAGTCCCTAATTTGGTCCCCCACATAGTTGCAGTAGACAATGGTGAATGCCAATGTATGCGGCTCAGGTTCCTTTTAAGTAGGGGGTGTCTCAGGTTCCTTAAGGGTTGCTGTGAGTCCATCCATGCCTGTGGATTGTCTACTGGGCATTGACCTGGAGCATATCACCTGAAAGGAGGTGGAGCTCAGGTCACACTTGGAGAAGTTGGGATTGCCTGAGTTAGTGTGCCTTTCAGTACAAAAATAATCACACAAGGCTTTTTCCTTTTTTTATGTATGCTGCAGAATGCAACACATATTGAAAAAGGAAAAACAAGAAGAAATAAAGATATTTCTGCTAGTTGTGCCTCCCTTACGCTTCCCCTGGGGAGGCGCAAGATTTTGGCACTGCCTCCGATTTATGATTTCTCATAAATCTGGGCCAATGTCAAAAAGCCATGGATATTGTTGGGAACTCCCCCAGAAGCACCCATTGCAAGCCCCTTAATGTAGAAAACTGCGTTAAAAGGGACCAATATCTATCAGGCAGCAATAAGCCAAAAAAGTGGCTTTGGTGCTGCCTGATAAATATCACGCAGGCTTCTGTGACCAGGGAACGTCACAAAAAGTGATGTTCCAGTGATGCAAGGGGCCTCATAAATGAGGCCCAGGATCTCTTACCTCTGATTTCCTGGAATTTAAAAACTCTAGTAAGTTTGAAATCTTCCTTGACTGTATCCCAATTCCATCTGCCAGTCAATTATTTTTAATATCCTGGTATGGAACTCTTCTAGTCAACTCTTTCTGTCTAGAATGGGAAGCCCCCAGATTTTTAGAGCAACCTATGCCCTGTCTACCTACTGGCAGAAGCAACTATAGTATATCTGAAATTCTTCTGCCCAGATTATGAGCGCCAGATGAAACATTGATTGTGCCTATTTGTAGACAGCTAGGTTGCAGGCACTTTCTCATTGCTATAAGAATGCTGCAAGCTGAAACTAAAGAATCCATTGTCTGAGGTATAGCTAAATACTTACACTGGAGCTGGACCATAGGAGCTAATGTGCTGGGGCAGTTTTACTCTTAATTTCATGTAATTTTACTTTTGTGGCAACTAGAGAAGTTGACACTTCAATTCACACAACTCTGTTGGACTCACTAATGCACTTTAATGTCCTAGATTTGCCATCACAGGTGATACTATTATGGTTTTATTTTGCCATTTTTAAGGAGTAGTTGCTTCCTGTCTCCACTCCTGCATAATGTTTCTGTATTTTCCTTCTCCTGCTATGTTTGCACACTGTTCTATGCATTTGAGAACTTATCCTTACTCTATGTATGTTGTGATCCATTCAGATGTATCCTGATGTGAATTTATACATAATAGATGCACTATTTTACTCTTAATAAAATGTACATCTGCGTTCGCTGTGTACACTTTTATGGTTATTTTAACCAAATAAAGTATTCATTGATGATAATGAAAAGTTTCAGAGGCATTTTGCAGAGCAAAGGATGAAATTGTATAGCAGGAGAACCATATCCCCTCCTTCCTTTTTCCTGAGGCAGTTTTGAAGTAAGCATTCCCCTTGAGAGTTCGCGAGAGTTTCCTCCTGTTTCCTCCACTCCACCCTCACTGGACTACCTACTACATGCCAACTGGAAAATGTTGATCGATAAAAGTTATTCTAAAAAATAACAGTACCAATGTGACACCATCTGTTCGGACTGAGATATTTATACTTTCGATAGGGCATCATTGATAAAAGTAATGCTACTCATGGGGAGAATGAAGATAATTCAGTCATAAGGTGTGCTCATGCACACAACTCATATAGGCACAAAATGCATAAAAAGCCATCTTTTAAAGACACAAATGATGTTGCTTTAGACAAAAAATTTGCTAATTTCTAAATTGATTTGGATTGTGGCATAAACTGTAAAGGGATATGTATCCAATAGTTCTCCTTGCTGGAGAGTGGTTTTGCCACAGTGATATCTCTCTAAGTAACACATCAATGGGGTTATTCACCAACTGCATTTTGTAGTACGTTTCGTAGTACTACAATGGTACTTTTATTAATGTACTAAAAATGATGTTCTACAATTGTAAATCTCCACTTCCCTTATTCTTGATTTGTGGAGACCCTCACACAAGTAAGTTTACTATGTTGTAGTTACTGTGGGGGTATATAACCCCAGACCGTATAGGGGTAGACAGACTCAGCATTCTTTTCATGGCCAGGGGCCTTTTTTTACCGAGAGGCCAGGACAGGGGGAGGAACAAACAATGGTTACAGGACAGGGGGGGAACATCATCAGATGAGCCCTCACCCTCAACAAATGTACCGGAAGACACAAAATCAACAATACTGGTGGTAGATGGCCTCATTACCAACTGTGAGTCAAAGGCTAGAGATACACTGCCTATTTATATTCTTTCTGCAGTAGATCTAAGCCCTGAAGTAACCTCAGTACTTAGTCATGGTTTGTCGTTTGTTCCAAGTGCTCATTTTTACACGTTCATACTCCATGAGGATCTATACGCCTTTTTCAGAAACGTTAGATTGAAAAAATTATTTATGGACAGTCCGATTAATCAACAGGAAAGTAAACCAATCCCAGGGCTAACCTCCTTCTGTATTCACTCCAACCCTGAATATGATAGGTCCGGAGGTGAATATTATTGAGCAGAATGACTTGAAAGACATTGCACGTTTTGTTAAACATCTGCGCAATCCACAATATAATTTGTCACAGAATGACAATAGAGCTCTTAGCAAGAGCAAACTCAATAATGACCTTGTTGTGAAACCCTGTGATACGGGTGGAGGGATTACCATTATGAATAGATCTGATTATAACAACAAGATTTTAGAGATGCTAGCAGTCACGGGGCACTATAAGAAGTCGCATTTGAGAGAATTTACTAGATTGAGCACACACATTCATGAACTAACCCATGTGGCATTGGATGATGGACTCATCTGTGAAGAAGAGTGTAACTTTTTGAATAGGTCATGTCCAATTTTTTTCAGCCCTATATGGCTTGCCAAAAGACACATAAGCATAAGGAGAATCCACCTCTGCGACCTATTATTTCAGCTATTGGTTCTAGTACAGAGCCGTTTTATTTGTGATACAGGTGACCTTATCAGCAAAATAGAGGGGCTACCCTATAATCTGCATACTGGCATTTTGGTGATGCTTGACATTGAGGCATTATATACGAATGTCCCTCAGTGTCAAGCATTACAGGCGGTAGCATCCCTGCTCCAGAGATCTCCAGGCGAGAGACCGGACGGTTTCATTTTACAATGATTGGAATTAGTTCTGCTGAACAACTTTTTTGATTTTAATGGGTCCTTGTATCAGCAGATTAAGGGCACGAGTATGGGTGCTTCCTCCATGCCGAGTGTAGCAAACACCTATATGGGTGAGTGGGAGCTGAGGAATGTTTTTAATGAAGCGGCACCATTTTCTTGAGAATGTTTTTGTTTGGAAGCACTTTATCGATGATATTTTCTTTATTTGGAGAGGCGATACTGAGATTCTGCAGACGTATATTCTCTGGCTCAATGCCAGTGACAGGAACTTAAAGTTTACCGCTAAATTCAGCTCTGAGCAGGTGGAGTTTTGGGATATTTTAATATTTGGATCAGGTGGCACTTTGCAGGTTAGCCTGTTTAGGAAACCTACAGACAAAAATACTATATTACAGTAACAGAGTTTTCATCCTAGCTGCCAGAAGGATTCAATCCCCTTTGGGGAATTCCTTTGTGTCTGTCGAAATTGCATGAATATGGAGGATTTCCATAAACATGGAGATGCCTTGAAGAAACGGCTACTTGATCATGGCTATCCGCATCGCCTTGTGAGACATGCCTACAAGAGAGCAAAATATTATGATCGAGATGCTCTGTTGCAAGGCTGTAAATGTGCACCACATGATCAGATCACGTGTGTTATCAATCATTCTTCATTGAATTACATAATAAAAAATGTGATCAATAAGAAATGGAGGATTCTGAATACGGACGCGAATGGGACCCAATTTCAACAACCGTTAGTAGCATACAGTAGGATATATACTATTCTGCCCATGCGGCTTGGCCTATGGCGGCGAAACTGGATGAGAATTTCGCCTTAGATTCAGCAAACATAAATCGGCAATAAGGGCAGGTAGAACAAAAGCACCTTTACTACAGCACTTTGTGGATAAACAACATTCAGAAATGGATGTGAGTTGGTGTATTATAGAAAAGGTGCAGAGCAAAGTAGTCCAACCTGTAGTGCGCGGGGTCCGGGCCTCGCGCAGTATCTTTGTGGCACAATGACTGGACACAGACACAGGCTATAAGGTACGCCGGAAAGACCCCGAGCGGTCTACCGCGCTTTTATTATATACCTCGAGGCGTGCCCGTCCCGAGGGTGAAGGCGTGCATGGGTGTATGTTGATACAATGTTGTTTAGAGGCCGGGTGGCTCTCTACATCCCTCCTTCAATTTAGTTCATGCTACACCTTGCCCGCACACCTGGCTACGGGGAAGTGCACACAAAGTCTCGAAGTCTTTGGCTGGGCCCAGGATTGGGCCGCAGGTGATATCTGTGGTGTTGCCGTACCGGAGATCCAACAGCCCCAGCCGGGGCTGTTTCTTCATCTCTGGCGGAAGAGGTATGCCCAGGTGTCTCACTTTGGGGCCTGACAAGTTGTCGTCTGTTTTCTCGTTGCTGGTCCTGGTTCTGGAGAGGCACTGAGTTTTGGTCTCCGGTTCTCACATCATCCAGATCGCCTGAGCCGGCATCAGTGGTTTCATCGAGGTCCCTGAGGACACCATCCGGCGCCCCCACTCTTTTGAAACAGGACACATTGCGGGTGACCGTTTGTTGGCCGAGACGGGCTGTCACCATTGTTCCTCGAACCTTCTCGACGATCCATCTTTCCGGTTCAAACGGGGTCCGGAATTTCCAACCGGGGTGCTGATGTTGGGCCACCACGGTGTCCCCTTCCTGCAGTCCAGCATGTTTTGCATGTCTCCTCTCACTTGCTTTTTGGTTTGTGATAGTCCTCCTCGACTGGATGGCAGTACTGTCTCTCTCTTCCGGGGTCCACGTGGATGACGCAGGAATGTTGCCTCTTGGAGCCCGTTTGAATAAGACATGTGCAGGTGCACAGTGTGTGGTGCTATGCGGAGTCTGTCGGTATGCACTCAGGAATTTGTCCAGTGCCTTTTCCGGATCTTCGCCATCGTTGACAGCGATGCGGAGCGCCCTGTTGAGGGTCCGCATGAGCCTCACAACTTCGCCATTTGCTTGCGGCCACAACGGTGTGATTTTTCTGTGCTTTATCCGTTGTCCCTCCAAGTACGCCTGGAACTCTCGCCCTTGAAACGGAGGTCCGTTGTCCGATTTCACCTCCTCTGGGAGTCCCATCGTGGCGAAGACATGGTCCAGCGCTTTCTTGACGTGTCTGAAAGCCGTGGAAGAGAGCAATTCCACGACGGGGAATTTCGAAAAGGAGTCTACAACTACCAGCGTGTGCCGGCCATCCGGGAAACTCCCGAAGTCTATGCTCAGCTGAGTCCAAGGCGTGTCCGCTGCTTCTTCGGTGATGACTGGGGCCGGAGCGGGATCTGACCCCGTGATGGTGCAGGCATGGCACGAGCGCACCATTTCATCCACCATGCGATCCATGGCCGGGAACCACACTTTGTTGCGCAGACGGGCTTTTGTCTTGGCGGTTCCTTGGTGGCCTGTGTGGGCGATCGCGAGCATCTGTTGTTGAAGACTTGTCGGTACCACAATGAGATGTCCTCGCAGTATAATGCCTTCATCCCCCTCACTCAGCTCATGGCGGATCTGCCATAGCTGTTGTCTGGCATGGCTGACTTCCGGTCGAAGCCCTTGCGCTCCATCCAGAAACCAAGTCCAGCTTCCTTTCTCCAGGGCTTTCTTGACTCGGGCCAGAGTTTCATCGTCCGAGGTGGCTTCTCCGATCTCCTGCAAGGTTAGGGTTTCTGGGCAGGCTGCCATGGACACCATGTGGACGAACTCCTCCACCCCTTGACCATCCGCCAGCGGGGTCGCTTTTCTGGTCACATCGGGGTGTCTGGACAGATAGTCCGCTGGGTTGTGGGCACCTGGCCGGAAGACCAGAGTGAAATTGTAGCCTTGTAGTTGAACGGCCCAACGTTCAATCCGCGGAGGGGCAAGCCTGGAGGATCCAGCGAACAGGGGTAGGAGAGGTTTGTGGTCGGTCACGACGGTGAAAGGTTGGCCACAGAGGTATAGATGAAAATGGCGGCAGGCCCACTTGATGGCCAACGCCTCCCGCTCGATTTGAGCGTACCGTGTCTCAGTGTCCGTGAGGGCCTTGCTCGCATACGCTACTGGCTTCCACTCATTTTGGCCATACTCCTGCAGTAGAACTGCGCCGAGTCCTACCGGGCTGGCGTCCACGACTAACTCGGTCTTCCTACGAGGTTGGAAGTAGGCCATCGTGGCCTTGCCTAGGAGGCTTGCCTTGATTTCCTGGAAGGCTTGGTTCGCTGCACACGTCCATTCCCATTCTTGATCCTGTCTTGTGAGTGCGCGGAGGGGCTCGGCCAAGTCGGCCAGGTTGGGTATGAATCGGCCACAGTACGTGGCCATCCCGAGGAAGCTCCTCACTTCAGTAGAGTTCCGGGGTGTGCTGGCATTCTGGATGGCTTCCGCCTTCTTTATGTCGACCCGGAGCCCTTCGCGCGTGAATCGATAGCCGAAGAAGTCTACAGCTTCCTGGTAGAACGAGCACTTCTCTCTGTGAAGGGTAAGTCCGTGCTCCTGTAGTCTTTGTAGGGTGGCTCTGAGATGAGCATGGTGTTCCTCCAGCGTGTGTGAGTAGATGAGAATGTCGTCGCTCAAATTGATGACCCCATTCAGCCCAGATAGAACTTCCTTAATCGCGTTCTGAAACACCTCGGCCGCTGACGAGACTCCGAAGCTTAGTCTTTTGTACCTCCTCAGTCCGACATGTGTGGAGAAAGTCGTGATGTACCTGCTGCTCTGTTCAAGTTCCAACTGGTGGTACCCCGCATTGAGATCGAGCTTAGAGAACCACTTCGCTCCATTGAGGTCCGCAACGATGTCGTCCATAGTGGGCGTGATGTGGCGCTCTCGTTTCACGGCTGTGTTTGGCAGTCTCATGTCGACGCACAGTCTGATGGCGCCAGGCTGTTTGGGTTTGGGGGCTACCACCAGTGGAGACACCCATGGGGTCGGTCCCGATACTTTCTCGATGACGTCGAGATCTTCGAGCTTCTTCAGCTCTTCTTCCACCTGAGCGCGGGGGTTGAATGGTACTCTTCTGTGTCGCAGAGCGACAGGACGGACGGAAGTGTCTATGTGCAGCTTGACCTTCTTGCCCTTGAGCTTTCCGAGACCACTGAAGAGTGCAGGGAATTCTTCAAGCATGTTGTCTGCGTGTGATTGGTGGACCTGGTTGGCGAAGAAGACCAGTCCCAGATCTTCAGCGGTGTTGCAGCTAAGCAATGTACCTTTCTTCCCTTCGGTCACGTGGAACCTGGCTTCCGTCGTGTACTCTCCATTGCGAATGGTGGTGCTGATGACGCCACGCAGCGGCATGGGTTCTGTGCCACCATAGGTGTATATTCGGGCGTTCGACGGGTTGAGAGTAGGCTTGGGCGACATTTGGTCATACTGGTCAGAGTACATGACATTCACGGAAGCTCCCGTGTCAATAAGTGCTCTGATTTCGGAGCCTTCCACAGATATTGTGCACATGGGTGGTGGCCTCTTCCTGGTGGCAACCCTGCTGACATAGGATACTACATACACCTCATCGTCCTCCTCATCTTCATAATACGGCCTCCGGCCTTGAGCCTGCGTGTCAGGAGGCGGGTGCTCTGGCTCTAGTGATAGCTGTCTCACTCTCGATGTCGCCGATCGAGGCCCATATCCGCCTCGCGACCTCTGTGCATTGGGTCTATATCTTCCTCCTTGGCACACGGCAGCGAAATGATTGAGCCTGCCGCACTTTGAGCACGTCTTTCCTTTTGCGTTGCATACGGCAGTCGCGGCATGGTCTGCTCCACAGTATGCACACTGAGCGTCTCGGGGTTGCCACTGCCTAGGTCTTCCGCCCGACGGTTTTCTTTGTATTGCGTCAACGGTTTCCTCCTTGATGGGCGCCATTTTGGGCATGGCCTGCGGGGCGATGGGAGACCGTAGCGCCAGCTCCATTTCGTCTGCTCTGGAGTCCGACAGTTCGTGGGAGCGGGCGAGGACAAGAATGGCGTCCAAGGTGATTCCCGGTTGCCTGAGTATGAGTTTTCGGAGCAGTTTCGATTTGCACCTCATGATGATTTGGTCTCTGATTTCCTCACGCGGGTCGGCGAATGGGCAGCTGCTGGCCAGCCGGCGCAGCCTCGCGTAATACATGTCCACAGACTCGGCCTCAGTCTGCCATGCCCGCTTGAACTTGAACTTTTCGTAGTCGGTGTTCACCTGGGAGTCAAAGTGGGTGTTCAGTGCGGCTACCGCCGCATCATAGTCGTCATCCTCACCGGTGTTTGGGAGAGACTCGAAGAGGTCGTATATTTCAGGGCCTCCATAGAGGATCAATAGAGACCTTTTTACGGTATCATCAGTTTCTCGGGTTCCTCTAAAGTAGAGGTTCAAACGCCCCAACCATGCCTTCCATCGCGGCGCCGCAGTTGCAGGGTCCGCAGTCTCGCTGAACGGCAGGATGGGGGCCGCCCCGGTATGGGCATGACTGATCACGTGGGAGCCCGCATCTTGCCGTGGAGGAAGGCCAGCAGGTCCTGGCACCGCGGCCGTCGTGGCTGGCGCGGCGGGTGTGCCACTCGTGGCGGGGTCGGACATCTTGGCGACCTCTCTTGTGGATCACTCCACCCCTGCGCAGGTTGCGCAGTCCAAAGATAGGTGGGCAGACGGTCGCGCAGGTGACCAGTGCTTAGTGGGGCAGATGGACGCTCACGGGCGTTGTCCAGTGGAAGTGGGGTGGACTGTAGCAGTGGAAGTGGCGTGGACTGTAGGTGATCATCCACCGTGTAGTTACTATCCCCAGGCGAGACAGCAGATGCACTCGCCAGTGCTTGATTAATGCAATCACCCTTCTTGATATGGCTGCACTAAGTTGTCCTCTTATGTCCCTTTTCTAATGTTTCTTTTTTTTTTTCAGAGTGACCCAGCGTGAGCAGGGCCTGATCAAGCCGGCACCGTCGCGCAGGTCCCAGCGAGCGGAGCAGAGGGCCAGACAGGCGGTGGAGGCACCGTGAGGACGGGCCTTGGGGCTGACGTGCAGCGTCTCCCCTCTTCGCCCCTCCCCCGCCGGGGCAGCGCGTCTAGATAGGCGCGGTCGCGCTGCGCGCAGAACGGAGGGAGATCCCCCAGGCGGCAGCACGCAAAGCGCGGGGGGGGGCCCAGGCAGGGCCGCGGGGAAGGACTCACCGGGCAGCTCCCGCCGGCTGAACACGCTCCGACCCAGGAGGCGCGTGGGCGGGAGCCGCTGCTGAGCAGGGGTGACAGGCCGGCGGACGAGCTCCGCGGCCGGAGATGACGCCAGGAAACCCACGGCAGGCAGCAGTGAGCAGGACAGGAGCGGGCTGCTCCAGGGCGGCCAGGCACGCGCGGGGGCGGAACCGGCCTCGTCGCCAGTGTAGTGCGCGGGGTCCGGGCCTCGCGCAGTATCTTTGTGGCACAATGACTGGACACAGACACAGGCTATAAGGTACGCCGGAAAGACCCCGAGCGGTCTACCGCGCTTTTATTATATACCTCGGGGCGTGCCCGTCCCGAGGGTGAAGGCGTGCATGGGTGTATGTTGATACAATGTTGTTTAGAGGCCGGGTGGCTCTCTACACAACCAACAGAATTGACACGGAAGAAATGAGAAACCTTTTGGATTTTCCATCTGGACAGTGTAAAGGAGGGTGTAAATGAAGATATAGTATGGAATGTTACTAAAGTCTGACCTGCTTATGCCCCTATGTCCTGTTCTGTTGTCTCTTGAATAAAACACGTTGGGTTAGTTGTGACAGCGATGATAATGCTAATTGGATATTTATGGGACCAGAGATTCAGTTTTCACTCAGGGCTCTGAGTGTCTGCTCTGGTGCTGGCTAAGGTGTTTCAGGGACCCCATAGTGCCTGAGAACATTAGATTGGGACCCCATGGTGGGATATATTCCGATCTACTGAGTGATATTTAAACGTACATTGAAGTAAATTCCCTTATAATTACGGGAGAACATAAACCATGTTGTGGGAAATAAGAACTGGGCCATGTGCAGTATTACTATCTTGAATCGACAACATCGACAAAAAATATTGGAAGTTTGGTACAAATGCCAAGCTTCCAGGGTAATTAAGAGACTAGAACTCATGGTTGCTCTGTTATATCATGACCGTCCAATAGTCTGTTGCCAGTTCGAAAATTTGCAATAATTTGCTTCATTTAGATTAGTTTCTGCTTTGAAGATGGCGCCCATCTTTCGGAATCTGTGTAGTCCTATTTCAATGGCTTTGACTGAGATGCGTTGCTGTGCTTACACTACGTTAGTTTTTGCACCGTTTTGCTCAGTTAGATACCAGGTCGTGGTTGTGTCTGACCAGCGCATACTCACTTGGTAAACATGGAGCGTCCCGGTGAGGAAGACAATCCTCTTATGCCACCAACTGCATACTAAGGAAGCGACAACTTGTGGGGCGGTGCTCGTTTTACAGTTGCTATTCTGCGTGGGGATCTATTGAATTCCCTGAGTGTGCGCTAGAGAGGGATAGGGACTGAAATCGTTACATCGTAATAACGGGGCTAAGGGCTTTTTAACCTTGCATGTTAGCATCTCTATGAGGATATCTAAGGCATTTTACTATCGAAGCCTTCATACGCTGCAACGCCTTTGGAATAGGAGAAATGTCAAAAAATAAGACTTTTTGAGAGGTATGGGAATAGTGTTTATATATAAAGGAATGGTATCTCCAAATTGAGGATGGATATAGGGGTAACAAGAATGAGGAAAATAGGCGAACTTGGTGTCACACTGAGGGGCATGGGGGCATGGGTATCGAGCTATCGTAAGCAAACAATGTGTTACCATCCCGAGATCCCTAAGCACATGTTCTCTTTTCTTATTATTACAGCAAGTATATTGGCTGAGCGGATTACTTTTATAAAATTGGAAAATCCGAATAATTATTACTGAGCCAGTTAATACATGAATAAAAATAAGGGAAAGGCTCCAGATTACATCTACATAATATAATTCTGGAGTTCGTATATTTGGAATCACTTAATTGGAATGCCTAGGCTTGCAATATCAAGCTTTCAAATTTTTTTGCTATTTTTCCTAAAGCCTCGCTAAAATTAATTTCTTCTCGCTGTTTGGAATATTTTGTTTTTGCCAAGTGCAGGTCTCTATGAACATATCTGGTGAAGTGACTACAATAGAGATAAACGATAACACTTTTGGGTAAGGGAATGCTTGCAGTAACCATAAAATATCTCTTATGAGTCCTTACCCCGTGATGTAATTATGACGGCATAATTTACCGTTTATGCAGATAGAGCGCTGGTTCTTCGCTAGAAATATAGAACACCATTAGATGGAATGTTTGGATAGGTGCCATTGGCCATGAATCTACAGCTTCTCCTTCTACTGTAAGTAACTATGAGGATATGGTCGGGGATATATTATCTGCCCTTGTATGTCTTGGAGTACCTATTGAGGTAGTAGGGTCTACTAAACTCTTTTATGGGTCATGAGTGGCTTGGCACGAAAGGGTGAATACTTTTCTTAATGATTTTACTTTGGTGGTTGGAAGTGTGCTTTCACTTTTTTCTTCAATTTCACGAATGCGATCATACTAGTCCATATTATTTGGTAAATGTTGGTATTTATGATCTTGATGCCCCCCATTTGTGAGTAGTGGTAGTAAGAGTAACTGGTGGTTTGGTCACTATATCATTTTGTTTTTTAATTGACTCTTGTTCCAATCAATTAATGACAAGCTACATTATGGGTACATAACAGTGAAGTTTTTATGTTTTAGGTCCCCTGGTTGCTGTGAAAGTTTTGTGGGTATCTGGAAAGGTCCTGACGAAGGTGGTCTAACTACTCTTTATATACCTCCGAAACGCACGTCGACCATTTGTTCAGATCCTTGTTTTGAACATAAGATTCAATCCGGTCGTGGAGGTGTATTTGTCAACTAGAACCTCCCCCTTGTTCAGATGAACTTTGTATGAAGTATGTGTGAGTTTGCATGTGTTTGAATGGTTTTGTGATATGGATGTATTTAATTGAGTTTATGCAGGGGTTGTTTTTTTTTCTGTAAGTGAATCTATGTATGTAAATAGGTATTAGATGTCTTGGAAGTGTCTTTGTCTTTTGTAATGTATACATGTTTATATATAAAAAAAAATGAAAAATGACATTTTATAAAGTATATGAAGTAATGAAATAATAAAAGAAATGAGAATTAATGTGTTTAGTGTCACGCTTGTGATTCAATGTATTATGTAGCCAGGAAGAGAGCAAGTCTCTAACATAACAGAAAGATAGGCCACGAGGGAGTACAATCAGTGTTTTCTGGTTACTGTAGGGAGGACCAGGTGGAGTGGTTCAACAATGGAACGTACTTACTACAAAACAGGTTTGGTGTAGGGAGAAGTAAAGAGGTCTTAAGGGAATTTAGGGTAGAGTATACGGAGGGATGTTGTGGGAAATCGGCATTTTCTAGATGGTCATCCTGGATTTTTTGTTTTATGGTGGATCCTATATGTTTGCTGGCTTAATAACTCTGTGCACTTTACATCTGCTAGCCAAGAGTAAAGTGCCTGTGCTCCTCCTTTCAACACTCTGTCAGTCTCCAAGTGCCTCTCCTCAGGCTACGATGTTGAGGGGCCTAAAAAGTGTAATCCTGTGGTGGACTGGGACTTTAAGGACTCAAGTCAGAAGGTAAAATATTTACCAAGGATAAACCTGGAAGGTGCATCAAATGGACACTCCATCACAGTCAGCACTACATTGCTCCAAGGTCTCGGTCTACTGTGACCATTGATTATCATTGGTATTTTGAGCTTCTTGGTGCTATTCCTTCTTAAAAACTTTAAAAGTTCATACCTCCATATCTCCTTATCGATTTTTTGTCATGTTTGTGTTATTGTGTTTATTACATATTACTCTATTTTTTCTAATATGGTTTGAGATTTGTATTGTTCTACGTTTTAACTTTATAACTGTTTTGGTACTTCATAAACACGTTACACATTGCCCTAAATTAAGCATGTCAGCTCTGTTTCATTACTGTCAAGGGGTTGAGCTCAGGTTAATTTAGTGACCTTCAGGGTTCACCCTGAAAATGGTTGTGAGTATTACTTGAGGGGTAGTCAACCGTGCCAAATAATAACCTGAATTCTTACAGATGTGCATCCACCCACAAAAGTAAAATCCAATTCCTACTCAAAAACTGCAGTTCTTAAGTTACTATAAACGAAGAAGGACCCAACACAGTAGTAAATTACTACAGCTCTGAGCTGGAGTAATTTCAGCAACACATGTGGCCACCACTGGTACTACAGCATTTTCCTACAGAGAATATTTCAGGTTGGGACTAAAACCCCATACAGTAGCATGCTAAATAAAAAAAAATATTTAAAACGGTTAAACATATACATATTTCTAATTAAATGCTAAAAAACGATCTAAAGATAAAACACATTTAGTTACTATTAAAGAATTCTACAGATCACTTTTAATAATACTTAATAATAAAAGTAGAAATGTTCACTTTAAGTATCTTTTTAAAATTTAAACTTCATAAAAATTATTTAAATTTAATATATTCAAAATAATCAATTTAAATTAAGTTAATTATGTTGTGACATTTTATTTTGTGCTACATTTAAAATACATATACACAAATAATGTACATTAATATTTAACAAAAAAGTATTTGTTCTACTTTTTTCATGTTTAATAAAAAAAATGTATTTGCTTTTCCCTTGTATGTTACTATAAGGACATCTCTGCTGGAGAATTTCTTTCTAATTCTTCAGGAAATCCTCTTTCCCTGAGGTGCCCCGGATGAATAATCTTCTTTGTGCAAATGCTTCAAAACTGCCCAACTTGCAGGGTTTCGCAGAGATTAAATAGATTACGGCTATTTAATTTTTCATTTTTCTTTCATTGGGTTGTTATAATGTCAAGGACTAGACTCAGAAAAGGTCTGTTAGGTTTCCATCTAGATTGCTGCAGAAAGAGAGACTTCTTCCAGTAGCCATGTGCCATCCCGTGTTTAATAAAAAAACATAAAAAGAGTCCTGTCTACTACAGAGGGCCCCAAACAAGATGAAAAAAAACACCCGGTGCGGTCACCCTGAAATCCTGCTTCGGTCCCAGTCAACTGCGTACAGTGACTGCTTATTGGTGTGTTATCCTTCTTTGCATTTTTGCCTTAAATCCTTAAAAGTTCATTTCTCTGATTGTCCTTATTGGTCATTTTGTCATTTTATGTCATTTTTTTCATTATTGTTTATTTTTCTCTATTGGTTATTTAATTTTAACAAGCTGTGTTTTCACTTTTTAACTGTTTTGCTATGGGTAAATACATTACATATTTTTCAAAGTTATGCCTGTCTGCTCTGTGCCATAGCGACTAAGGTTAAACACTCTTTTAAATTATTGAACTGTGGTTTACGTTAACAGGTTGTTGGTCGTATTCAGAATAATCCATTTTCTTAGACCCATTACACCCATTTTGTGTACCACCTCTGGAGCATTTATTCTTTAACATGTTCTGATTGCATGACTTGTGTCCTTCCACTGCTGACATTTTTTACTTTTACCATGCTGCAGGAACACATGCCTTTCTTTCTCTTCTTTATTGCTCCCATGACCCTCCCTGTCCTGTTTTATGACTTTTTGTATATTTATATATGTGTTCTTCTTCAGCAATGACCCAATAGCTGCACACTGCTACTGAAAGATGATCTTTCATATAATTTATTATGATGAGTTTCTGCCAGTAGTGCGGAGACTCCGCAGCAGTAAAATTACTACTCGTAAAATAACCTTTTAAATAGGAAAAAATGTAAACTTACACTGAAATGTAAGTTTTCCTTTGTGAATCAGGCCCACATTGTTTTTGGCAAGGGTGCCAGAGCTGTACGTTGCTTCTAGCCTCTTGCTTCTGGCTCTTAAGCCTCTCCTCACTCAACTTGGCTTTTGCATTGTCCCCTCTCTTTTCCAATTCCCAAACAATTTTTAATGATGTTTTTCAAAATGGTACATATGTTTGTCGATGTTCCAGCAGCTGAGCTTTGCTGCACGCTGCTCGCTTCTTTATGCTTTGGTTTGCATACTGTTTTGTAATGTTTTTAATTAAAAAACTGGCTGTTGGAATTATTCAAACAATACATTAAATTACCAATTAATTCCAGAATGGTTGCCCGTGCTCTGAGACACAAACACACTCTTTGGCAGCCTACTTGGAATGTGTTTTCATACAGAAAACAGTATTCAGATATTAATATGGCATTTTCTCAAAGAAAACCCTATCCACTGTGGGGTGCACATGTGTTGTGACATCACCATACATTGGCAGGTGCACAAGCGTTGTGACATCAGGATACAGTGACATGCCAAGGCAGCTATTTATCGACTTGTTTATTTATTTATTGATGCATTTGTTCTGCCTCTAGAAGGTTCAAAAGCAACCATTAGGATAAAGACTGGTTGGGATGATGTGCTCCTTGCGATATTCTTCACAGGTTTGCCTGTTACTTTAATGCATTATTCTTTTGACTGAATATGTAGGTCTTGTGAGAGATGAACATCATTGAAGTCCAACAGAGTTCTGCTCATACCCTACACCGCTGGTTTTCACTGATGTGGTGCAAATGTCAGCCTCCGCAATAAATAATAACATACCTTCAATGTTGGTCACACATTTGGGATTAAGGTGTATATTAGACTGAGATCAGATGTTTTTTTAGAAACGTGGCAGAAATTTTTTATCGCTTAACCATGATGGTCTTTAAATACTACTTGTTGCTGAATGGAAGACGATTGCGAGATTTGCACCAACCAAGTCAATGCAGGGCCCTCCCCCGCCATTAATGCCGGTGGAGGAGATGGACATTTGGTGAAGGGGTCACAATCTTTTTCCCCACAAACTCCCTTCAGTGGAACCTGGGGAAGGTTGTTGCAAGGCGGGGCCTGCAGGCACGCTCTGCACAACGGACAGAAGTTTCTTATCTAGGCAACACAGTAGGGGATGTTATGGAGCACAGTCCGCATCAGGGGGGAGGGTGAGTGCCCTGTGGCAGAGCGCTGGCAGTTAACAACAAACATGGATGCACAACAATGGAGGTGCAGCCATTCCATGGACCTCAGGAGGGGGTAGATTCCACGTGTGCAGTCGGTCGGCGGGGAGGAGGGATTGACCTGCCCAAAGTCATGGACTCTACTGCCCTAACCCACAACTTATGGACTGAGTACAATCTTGAGGAGACTGCCTGTGTTCAGTTAACCGGTGGGCCGGTGCGGTATGCGGTGCCCTGGATGTCAAGTAGTGCAACTGTTGGCTGAAGCGCGTTGGGGTCTGCCGGCACAATGTGCGCATGAAAAGTGAAACATTGGTGGCCGAGTCGGCCAGGTTCAAATGTACGGCCATGCTCTAGTGTACGGCCGAGTTAAAAAGTAAAAGTTCAAATGTATGTCCAAGTTGTTCTAGTGTATGGCCGAGTTAAAATTAAAGTGTAATGTTGTGCCCAATTCCCTTACTGCTGTTGACTTGTTGCTGCAGCTAAAGTGTGATGCTGTGAATATGTCTTATATATCCAAGAAGGATACTTTTCTTTGGTAATAGTCTGTGGTATATTACTTGGTTTCTGGTAAATAAAAGGCTACACCATGGACAACATTTTCTGATTCTGAGAGTTCTTGGGTGCAGCGGGCGGTAAGTTGCTAGATTAACAAAAGGCATGCAGCAAGCCTAAAAGCATGTGTGCTTTCTAATAGTGATTGTGAAAGCACCTGTTTCACAATCACTAATATATATTTGTTACCAATAGTGATAGTGAAAGTAGTAAGCACAGGTCGTGCTTTTAGGCTTGCTGCATGCCTTTTGCTAATAGCAAGCGTGTGCTTTCTTAATGGAGCGCGTCTGGAGCACATTTTCTGCTTTTAAAGTATTCATGTTGACCACAGCGCTCGTCATGCTTCTACAGGGTGCGGTGATTAACATGAATACTTGCCTCTCGGGAGATGGGTGTGCTTTGTGTGTGCACTTTGAAGGCATTGAGAGCTGGGTGTTACATAGGTGCGCGCCAGCTTGTGCGCGCACCTTACTGGGAATGGGGGGGTCTCTCAAAGGGGAATGGCCTATGTAACTAAGAGAGTGGCTTAAAAACAGCTAAGCTAAAAATCTGTGCTTACCTTAGTGTACCGCCCGACTGGTATTTTTCTGTTTCTGTCATTGCATACAGATATATAATACAACAAGTAACATTAGAACTACACCAAGCCAGGACTATTGGCTTTTTGGATGATTATTAATTGCATAGGATAAATATGCAACAACTATGGCGTTGTTATATATAATATTGAAAAATGTTTAGTTCTGAAATGATGAGACTATGAAAGACCTACAATGAGTCTCTTCGAAGTTCCATCAAAGGCGGTGAAGAGCGGCACTGCTGCAGAGTTAAGATTTTTTTTCACCCTGATGGTGAGGGCAAATTTCAAAAGCCTGATAGGGACTTATTTCAGGGCCTGCTTTTAGGAACTGCCAATGCTGAGCACTGGCAGGACCCAGCTCACTTAAAACCCTGCTGTGACATCAGTCAGACCTTGCATTGCGTCATCTCAGTATTTGGACAGTTCTATCCAGTACCAGACCATGTGAAGGAAATCCTCCTCTGCTATCGCACAGTATGGGCACTTAGTTGTCACACCTTGGTACATTTGACCTATGCGCTTAGGGATCAAATATGCATGATGCAAGTCATTAGGTTGCGTGAATTTTAGGCTCTTATTTCTGGGGGCCGTTTTTATGCTTCCTAAACACTTCTCCCATTTAATTTATGCAATCTCCAGATGCAGGCGATGCATCCACCATTGTCAGAGATGGAATGTTAGATGTCTCTTGTCTGCAATAGTGTTGTATTATGCACTGTAATGGCTTTATGAAGGTTCCTGTGTATGACCAATACCCGCAGCCCTATTGAGACTGATGTTTCTTTGTGTACTGTGTCCCAGTTGAGCTGTAGGCAGGTCTACAGTGCACGGTACAGTAGAAAGCTACCCTGTCCTATGTCATATTGGTTTCCAATTCCCCAAAGAGGATCTAAACGCCCTTATTGAAAAGATCTCCCCAGGTGTGTATCCCCACCTCCTGCCAAGAACTTGTGTCATGGTGGTATGTGAGTTGAAAGCTGTCTCTGATGCAGCTCAGGTTTTTCTGCGCTGTGAGTGGGTATACGTATCTCACTACTGCCATGAGTACATTGCTGTGAATGTCAGCCATCCCCATGTCATGCATCATCCTAGAATGTCAGAGCCTTGTAATCATGAAAGGATGTCACCCCATTCTGGATTGCGGGCATCTACTATCCACTGAAGCTGGAATGCAGCATAATACAGCTCATTATTAGAAACACCAAGTCCCCCCTCAGCTAGTGGCGCATAAAATCTTGATAGGGACACCCTACTTCTGCTAATGCCCCATATCAATGCCGTCAGCGGAGAGCGCAGTTCTCTAAAAAACAGTTGATGGATTATCACTCATTATAACCGATAGTACGCTGAAAAAATATAACAGATGGGGAAGAATTAGAATCACGGAGATAGCAACTCTATCCATGGCAACAGAGCTAGGGAGGGATTTGAGCACCATGCTTTCGCCACTGCTCTACTGAGATTACCATCAAGTAGGTTGTGCTCCTCGTTGTATCCATAAACATCCACATATATAAAGATGTCAAATTGTCACTACATCTTGACTACTGGCATGGAACTCAATTGCATTTCCTTCAGGGGTGTGAGTGGGGATATGCAGGACTACTCCCAGTATATATGAAGGCCTGACATACCTCCAAATTCATTCGGGGAGGCCAACAAGAGTGGCAAATTGTTTGGGTCATTGCGGAGATACACTAGAGCATAGTGAGCATACTGTGATCAATCAATTTGCAAGTTTCAAGCCAAATTCAGAGTGCCCGTCCATTGTATAAAATAAAAGACAAGGACCACACTAAATTGCCAAGAAGGCTGGGGTCAATACACATTACATAAACATTTGTCCCATGTGACTCATTACAAATCTTGGACACCTCACAGTGATCTTGAAGCATCCACCATATAATGCATCACTAAGGGGCCTATTACGATGTCGGGCCGAGAACCGACCGGCCATAGGTTGGCAGTTCCGCACACCTTATCATGAGGCACCCACACATGGTGCAGTCTCAAACTCCCATTTCTCAATGGGAGCTTGCACTATGGGCAGAAGCCGCCTGCAGCACAAGCTCCCATAGAGAAATGGGAGTTTTTACACATCCCTGCACAATGTGGCAGGGACCTCATGGTACAGGAATGTGGAGGGGGCACCAGGGCCTCAACTGGAGGGCCAAGGTAGTAGGGGTCCCTGCTAAGGCTGCCGAAAGACACTTTCTGTCAGAAATGCAGACATGGAACTACTTTTGGAAATTTGCATCATAATCCCAAAGGCGGAAACGCTTTTGGGATTATGATGCAATTTTCAGACCATACTGATGGGCTCCTTGAGCCCATCGGAACCGAGTCGGTTTTCCCGGCCAGTACACTCCGAACCTCGAAATTATAATTCAGCGGTCAGAATGTAAACCTATCATGTAGGTCGGGAAGCCTCCGATGAGGGGTCAGAGGCTTTCCAACCTACATCATAATCAGGTCCTACATTTTTTCATCATTTAATATATGTTAAAAACAGGGAGCAAAGGACTGCTTATAGTTTCTATTGATTACATATATTACCAATTTGTATGCAATCGTATGTGAACAGGGGATCGTTTTGCAGCCGATACAGTGCTCAAAAGGTATATTTACAACACATACGACGTAAGACATCACTTTGTTTCATAAACCAAGATAAAAGGGTTGCATTGCAGTACTTAAGAAAAAATCTAAAATAATTAAAATACACAATATTTCAGATATATAGTGTACAACAGTGTATTTTCAATTTTTGACACATTTGATTTTTTTAACACAGTTTGTGCAGTAATGTGGTACTTTGTACAAAGTACTACACTATTTACAAAAATTAGAAAAATTGTAATGAAGTTAAAAATACATTGTACTACACTATATTTCCAAATATATTGTACTTCAGTGATGTTTTAGTTTAATACATCAATGAAATGGAGCACCATGGTAATACCTATAATTTACTGTGCTAGTTTCAAAAATTAAAACAGCTAATATGTACAAAACTAAATAAAAATAATAATAATCTAGATTTAGGGGGAAATAGTATGTGGTACGGTGAACTTGAAAAATATATATATACATTTTTTTTTATTAATCTACTACATTATGTATAATGCACAGTAAGCGTGGTATAAAAATATATTCCACACTTTACATTTGGAAAGGCAAAATATTATTTACACCACTCTTAATTTGCGTTCTGGGTTTTATGGGGAAATATAGTCTACTACACTGTATAGAAAACATTTTTTAAAACTCTACTGCACAGTATATAACATTAAAACCCAGAATGCATATTAAGGGCCTCATTATGACTTCAGCGGGGACCCTGTCAGCCCCCAGCAGTGGCGGTCAGGAGAAGGCCACCAAACAAGTGCTATCCCGACTGCCGCATTACATCTGGACCACGGCGCTGGCGTTGTTGTGGTGGTGCAGTCATAATGGTGGCATGCTGCAGATCTAGGAAGAGCCACAGCCAATGCCAGCCATGCTGTGAATCCTTCTGGAGGTCAGGCACACTGTTTTCCTGCCACACGGTCGGCAGGAGAAACAGTGCACACCACAGTGCACAGAGGCACACACCATGCAGCAGGAACATGTTTCCAGGACATACTTTCCCTCGCGACATGTTTGCTCCCCAAAATCTGCCTTTCTGCTGACCTTTTCATAGTGTTGTCCCCATTGTGAAATGCTCAGCAGAAAGGCAGGTCGTAATGGACATGGTGGTGCTGATGCCTACATGAACTCCATTGCCCGGTGCACAAATAAAAATATAGGACTGTACTATCTTTTTAGGTGCATCCTAAGGATTCAATGTATAAAATAAGTTTCTGAATAGCAAACAATCGTAAACTTTCACAAAAGTGTGACTTAACCTTTCTGAATCAGGGTTTATAACTTTTAAATTACAGCAACTATTTTGATTAAATACCAAAAAGGACACTTTACAGCACATAATCTATATTTCAGATACATTTCATCTGACTCCATTCAGATGTCCTTTTAAGCAATAATCTACAACACAACACTCCACTCCACTGCATTCCACTCCACTCCACTGTACAAAACACCACTATACTCTATAACACGTCACTCCACTCTATGACACCCAACTCCACTATGCGATATTCCACTCCACTCTGTAACACTCCACACCACTCAAGTGTATCACACACCAATCTACTCTATCACACGCCACTCCACTTATCTATATGCCACTCCTGTGTATGCCACTCCACGCCACTCCCCTCCAAGACACGCCTCTGCACTCTATGACAGACCACTCCACTCCATCACACAGCACTCTACTGTATGGCATCTTACTCTACTGTATGCAACACTAGTTTACAATATTCCAGAATACTCCACACCACTCAATCCCATGACCGCCACTCTAAGCCACTATACCAGTTGCCACTCTATAACAAGTCACTCCATTCTAATGTATGACATGTCACTCCATTCTATGCCACTCCATTGAACAACAAACCACTCCACTCAATGACAGTACACTCTACTGTATGACACTCCATGACATTCAACTGTATGACTTAACACTGCACACTATGCCACTATATTCTATGACAAGCCTCTCCACTCTATGACAATTCACTTTACTCACCTCTACTTTAAGACACTCAACAAAACGCGTTTCTATGACACTCAGCGCCACTGTACTCTATGTCATGTAACTAGATTCTATGCCACTCCAATCTACTCTTACACACACCACCCCACTATACTTCACTCAACGATATGCCACTCCACTCTAAGTCTCTCCACTGGGAACTATGACACTATATGCCACCACGCTCTATACCATGAGAGTCTACGTCTTGACACCGTAAGCCACAATACTGTTCAAAATGACACTCTACAACAATCCATTGTACAACACTCCACTCTATACCACTCTAGTCTACTCCACTCTATGATACCCTACTCCTCTCTTTGCCACTCTTTAATGCTGTACTTCACTCAACGCAACTCTCTTTATGCCACTTGATGCCATTTCACTCTACTATGACACACTACTTCATTGTACTCTTACACCCTACGCCACTCCACTCCACGCTAACACAATCTATAACACACCACTTCAAGTACACCCCAACACGTCACTCGACTCTACGACACTCCATTCCACTCGAAAATACTCAACACCACTGCACTGTTCGACAGACCACTCAACTGTATGACATGCCACTACACTGTATGCCATTCTACTCAACACCCCTACTCTCTAAGACACTGTATGACATGCCACTCCATAAGATGCTACTGTGCTCTACAAAATCCCACTTCTCTCTTTGCCCCTGCACTTTTTTCCATGCCACTCAAATGTATTCCCTCCACTCTATGGCAATCTACTCCACTTTATACCACTGTACAGCATTATATTCCATTGTACCACACTCTACTCAATTCCCTCTGGAGCACTCCATGCAGCGCCATTCTACTACACACCATTACAATCACTTCCACTCTTCTCTGCACCTCTGTACTATACACTAATACACTGGAGGCCACTCCATTCAATCCCACTCCACTCCATGACTCTCCACTGTACGCTATGACATTATACACCATGACACTGATCACCACAACACTTGGTTCAGGGTGTAGTGCGTAAATTATCAAGATCAGTTAATGCCTTCAGCACTAGAATGACAGAGATGGAAGAACGAATAGTCATTAATGAGGCAGAGGCCACAGTCACACAGGAAAAAGTAGAATCTCATGAAGCAGAATTGAGTGATGTCAGATGGAAGCTCGAGGACATGGAAAATCGTCTACGGCGTAACAACCTGCGCGTACTTGGGATACCAGAAAATATTGAAGGTTCCGACATCCGAACTTTCATCATCCAACTCTTTAAAGACACTCTTCCAGAACTCTCTTCATGGGACTGGGAGCTTGAAGTACAACGAGTGCATAGAACTCCATTTACCTTGAAATCTACTAGCAAGCAGGGGAGTTATCCACGAGCTGTCCTTGTATTTTTTGGAAATGTTCTTCTCCGACAAGCCATCTCGGAAAAAGCCAGGCCAGGCCAGAAGCTCGCAGGACCAGGGACACCATTTCCTATTTTGTAAGACCTGATTTCTGCCACACAACGGTGGAAAGGAGGTGGCGTCTGCGTCAACTTATCAAACCCTTTATGGAGAAGAAAGCACAAGTCTACTTAAATAACCCAGCTAAACTGAAAGTTATATACAATGGCCAGACTAAATTCTTTACCTCTGAAAATCAAAGCTAAAGAATTTCTAGATAGTCTCACTTAATGACACACTAGTGATAAAGATGATTTTTTTGAGTAGACTTTGAGTGAGAAAAAGAGAAAACAGTGAAGTCCGTTATTTGCTTTCAGCTAGTCTAGTGGAATATAGAAAGCATATGGGTCTATTCTGAAACTATACATATGGATATACTAGATTATACTAGATTAATTCCCCTCTATGTTTTTCTCTTTGTTTATTTAAAAAAAAAATATTAATTGTTCTCTTATCTCCGTCTTTCTTTCATTCCCATCTCTCCTTCTTTTTCTTTTCTTTACTGTGTTTATTATGTCTGGGCCTGGCTTGGGAATGTCTCTCCATCACTAAAGACTCTTATAGAGTCTAATTGCCTCACATTGCGGGGGGAGGGGGGGTGGGTTGCAGGGGTCTGGAGGGAGGGGGAGGGGGAGGGTAAAATGGGGGGGGGAAAGGAAAAAAAGAGTGTGATCTGTAGAGTGATCTGTAGTATCAGAAACTGTGAAGAACTTTTGGCTATTTTTATTTTTGTGAATAACCGGAGTACTTTACCTTGTATTTTGATTAACCTAATTTGGGAGAGGAATGTCAATCTAGGGTGGTGGACTAAAATACATTATAGAGATGGTACTGGTTCAATTGGAAATAATTTGGAATGGGGAGAGTAAAATTGCGATGTTGGAACATAGCAGGTCTTAATGATGGGAGAAAAAGGGCCCAACTCTTTCAATTGTTACGTCAAGACCCTGTAGACATCCTTTGTATTCAGGAAACTCACATAGCCGGATGCGATAAAAATCTGTTAAAAATTCCCGGGTTTAATCTATTAGCAGCAACATCACAAACGGCTAAAACACGGGGGGTCGCAATCTTAGCTAGACCAGGATTAGGGAGCCCTAGACGCCAACTAGTTGACAAACATGGTAGGTGGGTTGTGGTTCAATTGGCGTCGGACATAACCATTTGCTCACTTTATGGTTCAAACTTGGACGATCCACAAGTCTTTATAGAGCTAGAACTAGAATTGGCCTCTTGGGCCGGCCCACTAATTCTGTGTGGGGATTTTAATATAAATATTGAAAAATTAGTAAATTATCGACTCCCGCAGAATTATAGTGGCCGTAAACCCAAAGTATATAAGGCAGTATCTCATCTGATGGATAGTCACGATTTAGGTGATGTCTGGGATATGTTGAAGCATAACGCAAATGGCTATACTTATTACTCGTATCCCCACAACATGTATGCCCGGTTAGATTACATTATGACATCATTACACAAGACAGCCTTAATTAATATAACCAAATCCCCCAAAACCATCTCTGACCACAATGCATTAACACTAACTTTCGAATTGGACAGTATTAATAGACCTAATATCCAATGGTCATTTGACCGAAAGCTTCTTACTAATCTAGACTACATTAATCATATTACACTATTCGCTCAATCCTTTTTTGATAATAATCAATACAGTGCACCAAGATTTAGTGTATAGGATTGTTTTAAGGCAGCAATCAGGGGAGAGACGATGGCATTTGTAGCAAATTATAAGAAAACTCAGGATTGTATTAATAAACAACTAAATACAGAACTCATTAATTTGGAAACAGAACATGCCAAACAAATTCAGCAAGGAAAATCAACTTCTGATATATTACAAAAACTGCTGATCCTAAAAACAGAGATTAATAGCTCATTAACTCAAAAAGCAGCAGAAATGTATCAAGCAAATAGAGCTAGAATTTATGAGGCAGGGGAAAAAGTAGGGAAGCAATTAGCTCTCAAAACTAGACAAAAACAAACATATAATAGGATAAAAAATATCGAATATGAGGGTCAACAATATACCACCCCTCAAGACATTGTAGAAGTGTTTTGGAAATATTATCAGAAATTATATCAAAAAGAAAATGAACATCTATCTACAAGAGACATGAACATCTTCCTTAGTGAGTGGATACCGGAATCAGAAATACCTAGAATACTTGACAGAGTCGATAGAGAAGAACTGGAGAAAGAGATCACAATGGAAGAACTAGAAAATGCATTATCAGATCTAGCTAATGGGAAGGCAGCTGGGCCCGACAAGATTCCATTAGAGCTGTATAAATTGTTGGGTAAACAGATACTACCTTTCTTATTAGATCTGTTTCTAGGGGTACAATATCACTCAGCTACACCTGAATCATGGAAGCACACAAACATAGCGATATTTCCTAAAAAAGGAAAACCTCCCCATCTTCCTTCTTCATACAGACCAATATCACTCATAAACTCTGACTCAAAGCTTTACTCGAAGATACTTGCAAACCGTCTAAGGGGGGTCATCGAACATCTCGTATCCCCGTGGCAACATGGCTTTATCCCAGGGAGGGCAACAACTGATCATACTCGTAGAGTCATTGCCCTATTTGACATCATGGGTGCCGCGGGGGGAGAGATGTCGATGGTCCTACTCGATGCCGAAAAAGCATTTGATCGAGTGTCTTGGCGGTTTTTATGGGAAATTTTGAAATTTAACAACTTTGGCCCCGGCTTTATTAAAGCCCTGAAAGCTTTATATATCAATCCTAGGGCTAAATTATCTATCGAGGGCTTTGAGTCAGAGTTTGTCGAGGTACAAAGAGGTACTAGGCAGGGCTGCCCTTGTTCCCCGATATTATTTGCCCTAGTAATTAATCCTTTAATTTTAAAGCTTCTTGATTCCCCCCAAATTCAACCGGTAAAGGTGGGTCCGTACTCTACTAAAATACTGGCATATGCCGACGATATTGCTGTGCTTACAACCAAACCAGCAGACGCAGTAGTTGAAATAGAACAAATAACTCAAAATTTTGGACTTTATTCTGGTTATTCACTTAATAGAGATAAAACCATGGTTTTATGTACAAACAATATCATATATGACAGTCCCTATAAAGTCAAAAACGCAATATATCTAGGTGTAAATATCTCTCCCGAAATAAAAGAAATCAATCGGCTCAATTACGATCCACTGATCAATTCAATAAAAACAGATCTGAAGAGGGTAGATAATTTACACCTCTCAATAATAGGGAGAGCCAATTATATCAAAATGAGTATATTTCCTAGAATACTCTATCTATTCCGAGCTATCCCATTGATGGCTGATTACACCACTGTAAAAATCCTGGATTCAACAATTTCTAAATGTATGTGGAATTATGGTAAAATAAGGAGAGCATTACCAGCTTTAACTCTTCCCCTACATAGAGGCGGTCTAGGTATCCCGAATTTGACATTCTATCTCTGGGCTACATTACTTCAACAAATGGGCTTGCTTTTTAAACTGAAACCTTCCAACTTACCTATCACAGATCTTTACATCCCCTCTATTTTTGAACTTGGACTAGGAGAAAAATGCCGAGGATTATTGTTGAAAGAGCTTGAAGCATCTTACTATAAGAAAACGAAGTTTAAGGTAATTGAAGATGCATGGAAAGTTTGGAAACTTGCTTCCAAACAGTTAGGCATACCTAAAATAACAAGGTATATCTCTCTCTGGCATAGCAAGATTATATCATCATCTCTAAAAGACACCGTCTCTAGGAGATGGGAAAATTCAGGTATATACACACTTGGCCATTTTTTCGGGCAGAATGTTGCTCCATCTTTTGAGGGACTACAGCAGAGATTTGATATACCAACTACAGATTATTTAAAATACTTTCAAGTTTATACCAACATTCGTAACTTTAAATCTACTATTAATTTAGATAGCTTTAACTTTTTTTCTATTATAGGGAAACGAGATACTAGAATAGGTACTCTATATGATTTATTTTCACAATCCCTTAATGATGATTTAGAAAGTGTTGAGAGATCCTGGGCACAAAAACTCGGTAATTCTGATGTAGATATTAAGTATAGTATAACTCTTTACACAACATTATTTTTAGCACCTAACCTTAAAGCACAATACTTTAAAACCATTTACAACCTCTATTTTACTCACCTGGGGTATGCGAGTAGATGATAGCTGCCCCAGATGTAGACAGGGACAAGCAAATTTAATCCATATGTTTGCCGAATGTCCGAAACTAAACAACCTACAGGCAATGATTGGAGGATTCTGGACTCAAGTTTTTGGGCGGAATCTCAGATCCTCCGCCACCCTATATCTTCTGGGTCACGATGGATCCTTAGGTCATAGTTTAGAGGAACAGAGAATTGTTTTTTTGGGTACTGCTGTCTTTCGTATTCTTCTGGCGGCATGCTGGAAAGACCCCAATGTTCCCACATTTCAGATGTGGCTTTGTCGACTTCTTGCCACTTATAAGCAGGAGATAGCTATATACCGCACAAGGGGTAAGAAAACCAGAGCCCGGGGCATTCAGATCTGGGCCCCAATTTCTAATTGGTACTACAACGTAAGATCCTCCCCGGATACGACAAGAGTCGACAAGGGCTCACACGCTAAGAAAATGAAAAATGTATAAATTATAATTGTCCCTTCTTTTTTTTTGCTTTTTTCTTTCTCTTTTATTTTTCTTTCAGTTTTTTTCGTATGTATCTCGTTCTTAATAAGCTTACGGATGTTGTATTGTATTATTGTATTATTAAGAATTCATTCTTTCTTGTATAAAATGTATTTTTGTTTGTATACTACAGATCATGCTCAATAAAAATATAAAAAAGAAAAAAAAAGATCACCACAACACTTTATGCAACTCCACTGTATGCCTCCCCACTGACACTGTATGTGATGACACTCTATACCATTTCACTCGACTCCATTCTACTGAACTAAACTGTATGAGGCAGTATTCCAGCCTGCAAAACTGTAAGATACTCCTGTCTAGACTGCTCCACTGTATGACACTCCACTCTAATCTATGCAACCTCACTCCAAAAAACTCTTCTACACAATATGCCTCTCTACAACATTGT
This sequence comes from Lissotriton helveticus, assembly GCF_964261635.1. Taxonomy (NCBI): domain Eukaryota; kingdom Metazoa; phylum Chordata; class Amphibia; order Caudata; family Salamandridae; genus Lissotriton; species Lissotriton helveticus. The sequence continues at coordinate 739,339,912 of NC_136063.1, read as the reverse complement.
ACTGTACTTTATGCCTCTACACTTCATTGTAGTACACTCTACTCCTCTCAATGCCTCTGTACAATATTCTACTCAAGTCTAAGCTATTCTAAGATACTATACTCCACTCTACAACACTATGTAACTCTGTATAATTCTCCACTTCACTTTTCTCAACTCTATGACACTGTACTCCATTCTACTGCACTCTACTCCATTTCTCCACTGTACGCCACTGCACTATACACCAATCTGTGCCATTCAACTCTATCACAGTCTATGCCATTTTAATCTACCAAACTGTACAACATTCTACTCTACTGCATGCCACTGCATTCTACTCTACTACGCTGCATGCCACTCCGTTGTACTCTACTGTATGAGATTGGTTTATGCTGTATGAGATGTCAAGCCACTCTACTGTATGACACACCACTTCAGTTTATAACACTGTAATTAGGTTTATGCTATTCCACTCCACTGTACTAAACTCAATGTCACTGTACTGTATGACACTCCACTCCACTCTAACACTTTACTCCACTCTTTGATATGTTAATCCACTCTACTTCACTCCCCTCTACTCCACTGAATGACACGTTACCCCACTGTACACCACCACACCAAACTGCACACTAGGACACTCCACTTTACAACACTCTACTCCACTGCATGCACTCCACTCTATAACACTCCACTACGCAGTATACCACCCTATGACACTCTTCTCCACTCTATGCCCCTCCTCTGTACCACACTCAGGTACATTGTATGACAATCTACAACATGACACGACTCTCTTCATGACATGCCACTCCTCTTAACACAGCACTCCACTCTACGCCACTCTGCTTCTCTGTACTTACAGAACATTTTGTTTGTTTCTTCGGGGTGAGATATATACTGTGCCATGTAAAAAGAGGGTTTTCCCTAAGTTGTGCTGACTTAACTCTGTGGTCTATAGGAGGCCTTAAGAAGTCTGCCAAATATTAGGATGTACCTCTGTTGGCTGATATCCACCATAGGCTTGAATGGAGATCTTACAACTCTCATCATCAGCCTTCACCAGCTCCCAATACCAAATAGAGATTAACTTTTTTATTGGCTTAGGCTCTTGTAACTTGTCTCCCAATTCCCATTTCTCCTCGCTGACCCAGCTATGCCCAGACCCCCAAGAAGCTAATTACCAATAGTTGTACCATGACAACATGCCCATAGTCTCTGCCCTTAACGCCTCCCATGAAATTACCTCAAAACCTTCCCGCAGCTGTCCCAAGGAATTGATGCAAGCCATAATCAATGGGAAACTCAAATTATCCAACAGAAATTAGGGCGTACCAGGGAAATTCCAAACAAAGGAAAACTCCAAACAATATTCTGTTCCAAGGATTTTCCTCACACAATACCAAACTTTCAAGACAGCCCCCAGTATTTTCAGCCAGATCTTCCTAAAGTACTTTGATCTCTGAACTTATTCAGGAAGCCATTCTGACAATCAAATTCAACAGCCTGCATATGGTGTATCCCTGCTAGAGTCATCTGGGCTCACCAAAAGCATTCTACAGTTCCTAAATAGGAAGGAGAGGAAATATAGGAAGATATATGTCAATGCTACCCCACCCTTATCCAACTTTCTTCTTAGCTTTTTCCAACTATGTCTAGGATTTTTAGAGGCCCAAATAAAGCTCCCTAACTTCCCTTGTATCTTATCTAAACTATACTTAGGAAAATAGAGTGGAATGTTGTCAAAGAAGTAGAACAGCTTAGGGAAGATTGCCAACTTAACTAAATTTGCCCTGCCATAAAGGGTCAAAGGGGGATGCCTCCATCTAGTTAATACAACCTCAATTTCCTTTCTCACCTTCCTCAGATAATGCTCCGGTATCTCTTCTAACTTGTGCAGAACTGAGATAGCCAGATACCTAACTATTTTTTAATAGCTTACCCATGAGCGTACTAAATTCCATGCCATCACCTCCGTCTTCTCTTTATTCTTAGAGTAGCCAGAAAAGGCTGCATAATGCTTGAGTCATAACCTCCATGCGTCCCACTGTTTTCAGTGGATCCCTTGTACACAAAACTATATTGTCTACATAATGACCCAGCTTAAACATATGGTTTTGAGATTCAAAAAGCTCCCTAAAAACCTGTGGCAAAGGCTCTATATACAGATCAAAAAATAACGGGGACAGCGGGGAAACCTGAGGCGTCCCCCTCGAGATGTTAACTTTCCTTGTCAAGATCCCATTAACCAAAATCTGACCTTACTGTGCCATGTAAAGCCTTGACTGCAGAGATGAACCCTAACGGGAGACAAACACCTCTAGAACCACCCACAAATACACCCAACATACCCTATATAACGCCTTGGCTTTTTTGGCCTTAAGGTGTGAATTTGTTTTGCTTTATTGATTGCAGATATCAATTGATCTGTCAAATCATGTAGCTGTCGACCATGCACAAAACCCTTCTGATTTGGATGCAGACCCTTACCAATAATCAAGGAAAATCTACTGGCTAAGATACCGGAAGCAAACCTTATAATCAAAGATTTGTAAGGAGATATGCCTATATGAACCCGATTTCTGGGGTTCTTTATTTGGATTTAAAAAAGTAAAGCCATTACAGCATCATTCCAGGATGGTGGAATTTCTGTGCCACCCACCAAAAGTAGATTAAACAGTTTTTCAGAAATATATATTTTTTTCATAATCTTATAAAGTTCCCCCAGAGGAACATCTTGACCACCTTCCTTGCCATTCCGTGATTTATCAATTTGCAAAATAGTTTCCTCCTCTGCGATAGCCTTCAAAAGGTCGTGTTGTTCAGCTCCAGACAAGCCTGGAAGTTGTAACTTTGCTAACCACTCCCTTACTTCTGGTGCCCTTAAAGTGCTCTTTAAGTTTGGATCCTCAAACATTTTATGCAAGAACTCTTCAATCCCATCCATATCTTCTGACAGCTTACCATCTCCATCCACTATCTAGTTTGAGGACTCTATGTACCTGCGGTGGTTGAGGGGAGTGACTTGAAGGGCTTCATGATTAACCTCCTGGAGGGGTGTCCTGAAGGGTAACCCAGAGGTGGACCTAGAAAGAGAAATACAAAAGATCTATAGAGACCCCTTTAAAAGTGGTCAGCGAGTTGAAGTAGATGCAGGAAGATTTTTATCAATTCTTTGTTGTATAGCATTAAGGAATTAGTTTGGCTTTGATACAAGGGAAGTTGGCTGGTAAAGGTTTTTCATATACTATTAGAACAGAAATATGCAGGGCTACTCAACCGAAGTAGTCGGAGTTTGGCCAGAAGATGAGGAAGATGCATACGCAGGGAATCAGGGTCCAGTTGAGGTTTCTGGCCATGCTCAGAGTTATGTGGAACAATGAGTTGCATGATATTAGGTAAACTGAGCAGGCAGATGACCTCTTTAAAAAATTTAGAGTTCACCTCATGGCCAATGAAGAACTTTTCCCCCCCTATCTCCGATCCCTTTTATCTTTTCAGTATGTGGCTTTGATTCATATTAAGGTGTTGTAATTTTTCTCTTGACATTTTTTTGGGCTCTGCTAATAGTAAAGGTGTAGGCTAGCATTGCAGTATTCAACATATCCTCCTATGATGGGCCTGAACTGGCATAGAGGAAATGTCATCATTTGTATCTGGGTCGCAGGTGGTTAGTGGCCAACCAAGCCTGATCTTCAATTTGATATTCTGGCTGCTGCTGCTGGTGTCTGTTTTCATATTTTTCCATGTACACCTTGATCCGAAGCAATTGTGTTAATACCTGTTGATGTAAGTAAGACAAATGTTGTACAAAGTCTTGCATGGCAGCATCTATTACTCTGGTAACATACGTGGATCTGAGCCAATTAAACACAATAGAAGGGGAATATCTCAGAGGCAGAATACTGAGAGTTATTGTAAGCAAATTGAAGGAATTGTAACAAAGATCCCTCTGGAGTGAACATTAATAAACATTGTAGCACCTGTTCCAAAGCCTGATTACCTGTTCTGTATGTCCATCAGTTGGTGGGTGATGGCAGATGGGAGTCAGATGTCCATGCCCAATGATGTGCAGAGACTGCATCAAAATCATGAGATGAATTTCAGGTGCAAATTATGACGAAAGGGAGCCCATGTAACCGCATGATCTGTTGAATAAATAACACAGAGTGGGTCTTTTACAGTGGGTATTTGTTTAAGGGCAATAAAGTGCGCAATCTTGGAAAATAGATCTAGTTTTACCCAGATCATAATATAGCCATTGTAACTGGGTAAGTCCATAATGAAGTACATGATGATGGTATTCCATGGTATGTGGGTGCAGGCAAGGTTCATAGGCAACTCCAGGTGCGTAATGAAATGTCCTGTTTTGGGAACATCCTGGGCAGGTCTGTACTTAGTCATGCAACAACCCTGGACAGTGTTGGCCACCAAAACCACCACTGGCAATTAGCTAGTGTCTTTTGAAATACCAGCTGTCCTGCTAATGGGACTTTGTTGTGACACCATGTCAAGAATTCCTGCCTCAAATCTTTAGTGGGTACATATAAAGTGGTACCATGATATGGAAGGTCTTTGTGCAAATGGTTATCCTTTCCAGTCACCCAAGAGTCTATATCTTCCAGACCCATAGTTTGACTGGCTCTAGTTAGGAATGATTCCTTGTCACACAGAATTACAATATGTTCTGAGGATACTATGTTCTGTGGGACCTGTTCTTGAGAGTCCTGATTTGTGTATCCCCACCTGGAAAGCATATCAGCCTTAGTGTGTTGTGTGCCTGGATGATCGGTGAGGATGAAATTGATTCAGTGAAAAACAATAACCACCTTATTTTTGTAGGGGTCAATGTCTTAAGGATTTGAGGTTCTTATGATCAGTGTATATAGTGATGATGTACTGAGCCCCTAGCAGGTATTAGAGCCATTCTTGAAAAAATGATTTAATTGCTAACAATTCTCCTTTGGCAACAGTGTAATTCTGCTAAGCCTGTAATCATTTTTGGGGAGAAAAGTGCAATGGGCTGCATGTGTCGCTGTGCACTGTCGCATTGTGACAGAATTCCTCCTACTGCAACTTGGGAGGCATCACCCGCCACAAGATAGGACTTAGCGGGGTCTAGATATGTGCATAATGGGGCTGTCCTGAATCTTTCTTTAAGCAAAGTTAAGGCATCATTGGCTTCCTGGGACCAAACAAAAAGTACTCTTTTTTGCATAAAGCCTAGTACTTGGGCTCACAATGTCAGAAAAAGGGGTGATGAATCGTATGTAAAAGTTTGATAAACCCAGAAATTTTGCACTTCTTTAACTGTATTGTGGCATACTTATATAGCGCAACCTGTCACCACCAAGGGCATCCTGGCGCTTTGACCCGTACTCAATGAAAACAGTAGCTCAGCCTATCCTGGGAAAAAGATGAGTTTTTAGAGCCTTTCTAAAAGATAAAAGATCTCCAAGGCTTCTCAAGGATATAGGCAGGGAGTTCCAGAGTTTGGCTGCCGCTACTCTGAAAGAGCGGCCCCCAATCCTCACTCTCTGGAATCGTGGGACTACCAGTAGCCTGGAAGACGAGGAGCGTAAAGCTCTAGATGGACAATTCCAGGCAAACATTCGCCGCAAAGGAATGGGGCCCAGGTCATGAATAGCCCTAAACACAATACACGCTGCTTTATAACGCACCCGTAGATGAACTGGCAGCCAATGAAGTTCTTGCAGTGCTGCCGTAGAAGAACTGTGATAGGGGCGAGAAAGGGCGAGTTTAGCAGCGATATTTTGCACCCTTTGCAACTTGCCCAAGAGTGTTACCGGGGCCTCCAGAAGTAGTGCGTTACAATAGTCAAGTCGACTTAGGATGGTACAACGCACTACTTCTGGTCTGGCTTGCGCAGGGAGGAGAGGAAGGACCTTGCGCAGCATACGAATCAGCATCATACATGTTGAAGAGATCTTATTCACATGTAGATCCAACTGCAGGTTAGGCCCAAAAGTGACGCCTAAATTGCGCGCTGATTGTGCCGCAGACACCGTCTCTGAGAAGGACGGAGGCCAGAAGTCTACTGGGAGGTCGCGAGGAACTCGATCAGTGGAACAGTGTAAAACCTCCGTCTTTGTTCCGTTGAACTGTAACGAGTTCAACCGGAGCCATTCCGCTGTCGCCTGCATGCACCGATGAAAGGTCTCCAGTGTGACTGCATCCTGTCCCTCCAGAGAGAAGACCAGCTGGGTATCATCTGCATAATTAAATGCAGAGATACCGAAGGTTTTAATGAGCTGGACTAGGGGGCGGAGGTAGACATTAAAGAGTATGGGGCTGATGGCCGAGCCCTGAGGTACTCCTTGTCCCACTCTCCGCTCCTCTGAACTGAAGGGGGGTAACGAAACCCGTTGCTGACGGCAGTCCAAATAGGAGATTAACCAATCCCTGGCCTTGTCCCTGACCCCGCATTCCTCCAGTCTAGAAATCAGGGTGGGATGGCTGACCGTGTCGAACGCGGCCGACATGTCGAGCAGCACCAAGAATGCTGCCCGACCACTGTCGACTCGCGCCCGCAGATTGTCTAGCACGGTCACCAACGCGGATTCCGTCCCATGCGCTGGGCGGAAGCCGAATTGCGTCTCATCCAACCAGCTGTTCCCTTCTAGGAAACTGGACAGAGCACGGGTGACCAGCTTTTCCATAATTTTAACCGGAAAAGGGAGCAGGGAAATTGGCCGATAGTTAGAGAGGCAGGCAGGGTCGAGCGTAGGTTTTTTTAAAAGCGGGGATACCACTGCCTTCTTCCAGCAGCTTGGAACAGTAGCTGTCTCGAATGACTGACAGCAGATGGCATGCAGGGGCTGGAAGAGGTCCTCTTGAAACACCCTCCATAGTCTTGGAGGGAGAGGATCCAAAGGCGAGCCAGAAGAAATCGTCAGGGCTAAGTCGTCGAACTCCTTCAAGGATGGAAGGGGAAAACTACTCAGCTGGGGTCGACTGGCCTCGCTCGCCGGAGCTCCCAAACTGAGGGCCGGCTCCAAGGAAGGAGAAAAGTGACTTCTCTGCTGGGGTCGACTGGCTACGGTCTCCGGAGCTCCCAAGCAGAGAGCCTGATCCAAAGTGGGGACAGAGGGGCCGCTCAGCTGGGGTCGACTGGCCTCGCTCGCCGGAGCTCCCAAACTGAGGGCCGGCTCCAAGGAAGGAGAAAAGTGACTTCTCTGCTGGGGTCGACTGGCTACGGTCTCCGGAGCTCCCAAGCAGAGAGCCTGATCCAAAGTGGGGACAGAGGGGCCGCTCAGCTGGGGTCGACTGGCCTCGCTCGCCGGAGCTCCCAGACTGAGAGCTGGCTCCACAGGAAGAAGGAGAAGGCTGCCCTGCTGAGGTCGACTGGCTACAATTGCCGGAACTCCCAAGCAGGGAGCCGAATCAGGGGCTGCGAGGGAAGAACTGTGGTTGGTGCTGGCCAGTCTAAGATTGTCTGGACCTTTTTCTTATCCAAGGGTATGCCCTCTGGGGACAAGAAATTTCCCAGGAATTCAAAAGATTGGGTATGAAACGTGCATTTTTTAAATTTCGCAAAGTTCTGTGAGTCATTGTAAAACTGCTTGGGCATGGCCTATATGTTCAGTCATGTTTTGTGAATAAATGAGAATGTCATTGATGTATCTAACAACACAAACATCCAGTTGGTCTTACAGGACTTCATTAATGAAGTACTAAAATGCTGCGGGAGCATTGCACATCTGAACTTAGTTCAAAAGAGCATCTTCCACTCATCACCCTCTTTTACTCGAATGAGATGGTATGCTCCGTGCAGGTCAAATTTGATGTACGCATTGGACTTCCTAATAGACCTTACATTACCTGGCTAACACCTTAAATAATGTTTCACAACATCTGATGATTTTAGTCACCCTTAAAATTTCGCCCCAACAAAGGCAGGTTTTAACCATGCTCCTAGACTCCGGGCTCCTGGAAATTTCATAGACCTAGTCCTGGTCTGTTCCTTACATAGTTCACAAGTTAGGAAAAGTGAACCACTGCTTTTCCTAGCACAAGAGGTGAATGCAAGCAGAAAGATTCTCAAGCATGTGCAGATGTGTAAAAAGAGCTTGGCAGAGGCCAAGGTTCAAGTGAAAGAGACAGAGGGGACACGGAGCTGGTCAAGAGTGGACAGCAGAAAAGAGAGAGCAGAAGAAGCAAGGTGGGAGCCTTGAAGAAGAGGATCCAGGTCCAAAAATATCATGACTGGTCGGAGGACCAGTCACATATTAGGGTGGTCTGGGCCTAGTCGACTGCATTATAAGGGTCAACTACTCATTCAGCGAGTCTTCATGCAAGTGGTGGAAGTTGGCACACTGCAAAAATAAGAGTTAAGTTTGAGTTTGAGTTTAAAATATTTATAAAAGCGCACTTTCACCAGCGGTTTCATGGCGCTGCAACAAACAAAACCCCAGGGGGAAGACAGAAAATAACTAAAAAAGAGGAAAACAAAAACCAACCTAGTTGAAAGATTTAACGAATAAATGGGCTTTAAGTTTCTTGCGGAATTGAGGGTAATGAGTCAGGGATCTAAGCTCTAGAGGCAAAGAATTCCACATGACTGGGGCAAGGGTCGCGAACTTTGATCCTCCCCATTTCTTCCTCCGGAAACGGGGGACTGATAACAGGGATTGTGTGGATGATCGTAGGTCCCTAGTAGGAACATAGGGAACGATCTCAGATGTGATAAAGGCCGGAGCCGCACCCAGTCGTGCTTGAAAGGTGATGGAGGCGAGCTTAAACTGGACGCGTTCACGGACAGGGAGCCAGTGCAAGGATTTGAGAAGGGGTGTTACGTGGTGAGATTTTGGGAGATTGAACACCAACCGTGCCGCCTGGTTCTGGATCAGCTGCAGGCGCTTTAGACAGTATGCAGGAATACCTGCATACAGGGCGTTGCCATAATCCAGGCGGGAAATAACCATCGCCAGGATGATCATTTTCAAGGCGTCAAAAGAAAAAAAACGAGATACCTTGCGGATGGTGCGTAGTGACAAAAAGGAAGAGGACACCACAGAACTAACCTGGGAGTGGAGAGTGAGCTGGGAATTCAGTTTGATACCTAAAGTTTTAACCGAGGTAGAAGGGGCCGGGGGAGAGCCTAGGGAAGGGGGCCAAAAAAGAGAATACCAGGGACTGGAGCAACCACCCGTCAACACCAACTCGGTTTTATCCGGGTTAAGCTTCAGGTGGTTGTAGCTCATCCAGTCCCGGATAAAAATCATAATAGACTGAAAGTTTGAAATGGAAGCAGAGGAAGAAGACAGATTGAAAACAAGTTGGAGGTCATCCGCATAATTATACACGTTGACCTCCATTTGCTGTAACGAAAAAATAAGGGGGGCGATATAGAGGTTAAACAAAAGAGGTGAAAGGGAAGAACCTTGGGGGACCCCGCACTGAACTTTCCGGAAGTCCGTGGAAAAATCACCCAGGCGAACAGCCTGGGTGCGGTCCCTCAGGAAGGAGGACAGCCATACCAGAGCGGTACCCCCGATCCCCGCCGCCCCGACACGGGAAAGTAAGATGGTATGGTCAACCGTGTCAAAGGCGGCTGAGAGATCGAGGAGAACCAAAGCCTGGGCCTGGTTGGTATCCATTCCCTCCCTGAGGTTGTCAAGGACCGAGAGAACTACGGACTCCGTAGAGTGTGCGGGGCAGAATCCGGCCTGGCGGGGAGCCAAAGCCCCATGCTCCTCAACAAACGTGCTCAAAGACTTGGTGACATGGCGTTCGAGCACCTTAGCCAGGAATGGTAGGAGAGAGATGGGGCGATAATTGGCGGGGACCGAGGGGTCTGCGCCGGGCTTCTTTAAAATGGGGACAATGACAGCTGTCTTCAGTGAGTTGGGTACGACTCCCTGGGAAAGAGAACTGTTAAGGAAGTGGAGGGGGGGATCTGGACAAGTTGTGTAAATATGGCAAAGAATGTGCGCGGGGCAAACATCCAGTGGGGAACCAGATTTGACCAAGGGAATAATCGAGGTCAAAGATTCTTTAGTGAGGAGGGGAAGGGCATCAAGTTGTCCCTTAGATGGAGGACACTGAGGGTCAACAAAAGTCGGGGAAGGTAAGGGAATGTTAGCTTTAATAATTGCAATCTTCTCAATAAAAACATTGTTTAGGGAGTGACAAAGGTCCTGGGAGGGGGAGGGCTTAAGAGATGTCCTGTCAGAGAAAGCCAAATTATGGACTATCGAGAAGATTTCCCTCTGCCGATTCTCAGCTGTGAGGATTTTAGAGGAGAAATAGGTCGTTTCCATGAGCGGACCCAGACATTCTTTGGGAGCGGGGGCCTAACAGGAGAATTAATGGGAAGGGTAAACGAGATCAAGTGATGGTCAGACCAGGTGCAGGGTAAAATGGACAGGGAGCCTACCGGACAGTTCAGGGACCAAATCTGATCTAAGATGTGTCCTTTGACGTGAGTGGGAGAATGAACGTGTGACACAAAATTAAGAGATTGAAGCATGTCTGAAAACTGTTTAGAAGATGAACATTCCGCTGGGTCTGAAGGCCAGAAGTTAAAGTCTCCCAATAGTAGAATGGTAGAATTATTAACCGTAAGTGTGGCAGGTATCTCTTGAAAATCTGAGAGAAAGAGTAAAGGTGACTGAGGAGGCCGGTAAGTGATAAAACAGGTAAGAGGGGGAGTGGTCGATGTAGTACGAATGACAAGGTACTCTGTAGTAGCGATATCTGGCAAGGATAGAAGTTGGAAGGGGAGGTCGGCCCGGGTAATGACCGCCACGCCGCCCCCGGTCCTACCGGTAGACCGGTAGAACGGTCTGCTCGTAGAGCATAATATGGAGCGGGAAGAGTGGCCAAAAGGGTAGGGAGAGAATCATTAGTAAACCAAGTCTCGGTTAGGAAGAGGAGATCAGGTGCGTAGAGATCCAATAGCACCGACAGTTCGTGAGAGTGGGCCACTGCTGACCGGGTATTAAGGTAGTAGGCCGAGAGGGTCCTAGGAGCGCCTGGGCTGGTTTCCTCTCTGGAGAACTGGAGGGGAGTGGAGGGAGCAAGAGGAAGGGGAAGCGAAGAAATAGGGGACAGATCATGTAAAGATATGATGGAACAAGTAGAGGCGGGCAGAGGCCAAGGACCATGAAGAGTACGGAGTTGGGAGGAAGTGTACGTGATGATTTGGGCAGAGTGACATGTCCCTAGCCCCGGTCGGTCGCGGACGGGCGCAGACGGGCTTGCCTTAGGCGCGCCTTCGGCGCGCAATCGTCGCGCCCGCTGCGCCCGCCCGCTGCGCTTCCGGCCAATGCACATGGTTTTATAGGAGCATCAGGGGCAATGGGGAAAAGGAGAGGGGGGCGTGGCCAGCAAAGTGGGCGGGGCTAACCCGCTCGCTGGAGATGGCGGCAGCGAGGAAGGATTCCCCGTGACAGCGTCAAGATCGGCTGTTCGGGGTGTTAAGGAATCAAAGCCTGGAAGCCTAGCTTCAGTGCAGGTAGGTAAAAACACACAAAGATTTCACAGTTTTAAAATGCAATTTTACAGCGCTCCCGGCTTTCCGCCTCAGGAGATTAAGAGTTAAGAGAGGGTATATGATCCCAATGGCATATTTTCAACATTTATTAATGTGTAAAAGCAAAGTCAAATGGGGCATCCTTATAGTGTACTCTACCCTACCTTTTGTAAATTAATGTGGCAGACCTTATCACTTTCAAAATGGACCCACAAACAATAAATATTACCAAGCCTTTAAAACATGTCTATAATATCTCTAGAAGAAGAGGTATGCTTATGTTTCAACAACATATTACCTACTGGCGGTCGCCAGTAGGTATATATAGTTAGAATTTTTTCCCTATGGGATTTTTGAAAATTCTATGTCTAATAACTTTTGCGTTTGTGGACGGAATTGGCTGAAATATTCTGGAAAATGGAACATTTTGTTTCTGAGCAGCCCTTGAAAATTTGGGGGGGTTTCGTCAAGGGGGGGCCCAGAAAAAAGGGGGGTCCCAAAACGTGTTTTTAACATTGAGTTTTCCATAGGGCGGTTGGCCTCACTTTTAGGCCGAACGGCTGAATGGATTTGCACGAAACTTGGCAAAATTGTAGGGACTGGTAGCCCGATGTGCCTTTTGTAGGTCTCAATATATGGGCTCCAGTGGATTTTGAGAAATTAACGTTTAAAAAAAGATATATATCTGTAACAGCGGACCGGTTCGTGGACCGGAGCGCGTACCGGAACTTCGCGTAGCGAAGCTGATTGGCTCTCCGGTGTCTGTCAACATTCTAAACAGTCCGGAGCGGCCGCCATCTTGTCTCTCGGTAGGATTGAGAGACAAGAGGAGGCCAAAACAAAGGGGGAAATAACCATAAGGGGGCATAGTAGATCCTCCCTGACCCCCTAGGTTTAATGTGGAGGCTTTAAAAGGGCCCCGCGGGGCAAAAAAAAATAATTTTTTTTTTGTTTTTTTGCGTGGGTAGCGCCCGGTCCGCGAACCGGGAAGCGTTCTAGGCAGCGTACTACAATGAAAAATGAATGATAGACTTTTCAAATGCTGTATGTTAATTGATTGTTGGTTTTGTTGATTATTTTTTATTTTCTTTATTTTTTAAGCATTTTTTTTTATTGTGATTGTGTTTCATAATTTATTAAACTTTCTAACATTTCATTGTCAGAAATTTCATAATTATCATTGAATATACATTGTAGTCTCTGAGGGTGTAAAATGTCCTCATTTTCAAGGAGGTTATCTACTGCTTGTACACATTGCAGTAGTTCTTTGTCTAAAGTTTCATCGAAAAATTCAATATCATTTTCATCAATGATTTCTTGGCTGCTCTCTTGCAGGACAATTTGAAATTCAACTTTCTGTTCGCCTTCCATTTTGCCTGAAATTTAGATTAAAAAAATATATATTAGTAGAGATAGGGCACTGTTGGGATTAATTTTGGGCAGTGTATAGTATCAGAGTGGAAGTAGGAATATAAAAAAGTGTATGTGATTTAACGTAAGTAAATTCATAATTATACAAGAGAAGCCTAACTCCATCCATAACTATAACAGAGAAGTCTATCTAAATCTATAACTACTACAGAGGGATAGTATATAACTATCAGAAAAAGTTTACCATATTAACTTATAGTGCACAATATACTTCAGTTTTAAAAATAAAAACTTAACTTTAGAAAGAAGTTGAAGGAATTAGTGAAAATCCTATTGAAATGTACACCAAGAAGTAGTAGTCAAAATGGCTGTGTTTTCTTCTCTTCCTTTATATATATATTCAGGTATATAACCAATGAAATGTCAGGTAAAAAAAGTAGAAAATGAAAGTAACATATTAATTGGTTGTCAATTCCAACACTTCAGATGTGTTTTGTGAAGTAATTTACCTCACGGTATTTAGAGAGGTCTACAGGCTAAATGGCTAAATGGAATTCCAATCAAATTTGTGAAAATGATAGGGATTGGTATGTAGTATGAGCTAGTCTATATTTGGTGAAATTGTCTCCAGTGGCTTTTCTGTGAACTACTTTCCCACCTTTTTTGATGGTGCGCTTCCCAGGGAGCGACCCGGTACGCGAACCGTTGAGCGCCCCGGTTCGCGAACCTTAAGCGTTACGGGAGTCCACCATTTTGTGTTTCGGTCGAATTAAGATACAAGATGGAGGGCAAATAATGTTCAGAATGGGTAGAAGGGGGCACGGTAGACTTATCTTGACCCCCTAGGTTTTGTGAGGGTGGCTGAGGAGGCTTATATGTGCGAAAAAAATACATTTTTAAAAAAAAATTCGCGAGGTTAGCTCCCGGTTCGCGTACCGGGTAGCGCCCCAGGGAGCGTACTTTGTTGAAAATTAGTGAAAAATGTTAGAGTAAAATAATAATTGTGAGTGATCAGATGTAGGGTAGCTCTGAGAAGAGCTTTTGGGTTTATGGTACATTTAGGTACTTATAAGTAGGTACCAATGCACAGTCTTAAATTCAGAGTGAAAATTCTGTTGCCCTCATCTGAGAAGTGAACTCCATCTCCTCTGTAGATATCTTGCATGTAGTAACGCAAGTTATTGTTGTACATGGAGCCCATTCCATGGTCTCTCATGCAAGCTGAAACAGATTTGTTTACATGCTTCCTCGACTTCTCAATTTGTGGACAAAATTGGTTTGACCACCTCCATTTCTGTCTTTGGCATATATTTGAATATACCAAGGCAGTCTGAGGAAAAAGTGCCATCAATTGCTCAAAGGTGTCCTTTAAAAGCATTTCCAGACCTACCCCAGTCAAAGTGCCCAAATCATTACCTCCACAGTGCACAATTAACAGGTCAGGTTTGGGCAAATGCATAAAGGTTTTCACCAATGGTATCAATTGGTGACATTTTAATTCTCTGTGGCCAAACCACTTAATTTCCACATCTTGTAAATTGAGGTTAGGTAAATTCCTGTTTTCAGCGTACCTGTGAGCCCAGTGAATATAACTATGTCCAACAATCCAGACAGAAAACATGGTGAGAGAAGGTTCTCCTGCAGTCAGATGAAGTGTGGCAATGAAATGGCAGTTGAAAAAATGAGAGTTTAAAATGAAAAAAACTGTGGAGTTTCTGTGTTCATGAAGCAGTAACAGTGATTGGTGGATTTTGATTGCTGAAAACAGAAAGTTAGGGTGCACGGATGAGTTATTTGAAAGATGTATTTTGAATGGTCAATAAAAAATCATTAAATGAAAGAATGCACTGGATATGCAGGTGCACTGAGAGTTCAGAGTTCAATTGCAACATTGTTCTGTGAACTTGCAAACACCAGAGGTCTTCCAAGAGGTGGCTGCTATGCAAAATAGGCAGAAAGGGCAGAGGGGGGAAGGGTTTTCATTTGAAAAAAAGTTTTGATTGGGTGACATGAGAGATATGTGTGAAGAATGACAGCATTTCTGTGCTTTTGATAGCTGCAGACTCTGGAGTGCATACCTTTTGCTCTGCTGAAGACAAATTGGTGTGTTTCTGAGACTGTTTTCAAACTCAAAGTATTTGCTAAGGTGAGAAAAGATTTCTTTAATTTAGATAGAGAATAGTGTGCTTTAAGGAGAAAATTATGAATTATGTGGCGCAAATTGCTTGTAAATATGCTCCCAACTGTGTATGGAAAATTTAGATTTTGAATGTTTGTGTTACATAGCCATGTTAAAAGTGATACAAACATGCTGCAAAGGCAATTAAAAACGCTTTTATGTGTCTTAAGGACATTTTAAGTAATTTTCCCATGTGCAGTGTTTTGAAATTATGATTTGAAAATCGTTTTTGGGGAAAAGGAATTGTTTTTAAATTTTTGACAAGGACATAATGGTGTATGCTTCTTTATAAGGCAATTGACTGTCCCTGATGTTATTTTTCCCATTTTAATGTAAGACCTTTCTCTGTGGCGCAAATTGCTTGTAAATATGCTCCCACCTGTGCATGGCAAATTTAGATTTTAAATGTTTGTGTTACATAGCCATGTTAAAAGTGACCCAACCATGCTGGAAAGGCAATAAAAAAACACTTTCATGTGTCTTAAGGACATTTTAAGTAATTTCCCTGTGGGCAGTGTTTTCAAATTATGAATTGAAAATCGTTTTTGAGGTAAAGGAATGTTGTTAAAATTTATGTGCGCCATATGCCACCAAATTTCTTTTTCAGGGGTGCAGCAGGGTGTTATTGAGACACCCCTGCACCTTTGGAAAAATTCCTAATATGCGATGAGCTAATTGCTAATCGCAAATTGCACCTTCATTCCTATGAGCCTCCTAGCCCATGGAAATGAATGGGTAATTTGCAATTAGCAATTTGCTCATTGCAAATTAGGAATGGTAAAGAATTGCTATTTATTCCTTAAAATTCGCTATTTAGGAAATGCAAAATAGTTTGATGGTACATATGGTGGTTCATCTGTAACAAGATAAGAAGCTTAGGGATACATTTAGGATGACTGGCGAAATAAAGTGCAAATCACTTACTTCATTGGTAGGCCTTTACATGTATTATCTCCTCTGAATTCTTCATCAAGCGTAACTTTAATCTGAAATCCTGAGTAGGCCTCACCTTAAACAAACCTCTGGATAGGCCACACCTTATCGTCATCATGAATTAATCATTTAAAATGCTAGGGACAGATTTATGATAGGTGTATGACTCTTTTGCGCCACTTACAAAACACTGTCCACGGGGAAATGACTTAAAATGTCCTTAAGACACATGAATGTGTTTTTTTAAAGCGTTTCCAATTTTTTTGGGTCACTTTTAACATGGCTATGTGATTCAAACAGTCAAAATCTAAATTCACCATGCACAGGTGGGAGCATATTTACAAGGAATGTGCTCCATGGGGAAAGGTCTTATAATGTAATATGGGAAAAATGACATCAGAGACACTGAAATGCCTTATAGAGAAGCATACACCATTATGTCCTTGTCATAAATTTGCAAACCATTACTTTTCCCCAAAAACGATTTTCAAATCATAATTTGAAAACACTGCACATGTGGAAATGACTTAAAATGTCCTTAATTCAAAATTTGCTATTCCTTATTTTGCGATTGCACTGAAGGATTTGCAAATTTTGCGATTCCTTAAATGCAATGTATCAAACAAAAAATATGTAAAAAATAACATTAAGGATTTGGAAACTACCACCAACTTCTAGTTTGTGGTAATTTGCGAATTCTTTTCAAAAAGCATTTTTTTCCAAAAAACAAAAGGTGCCATATGACGCCAATACATGTCCTTAGGGCATGTATGTGCGCCATATGGCCCCAAATTTCTTTTTCAGGGGTGCAGCAGGGTGTTCTTGAGATACCCCTGCACCCTTGAAAAAATTCCTAATTTGTGATGAGCAAATTGCTAATCGCAAATTAAACCTTCATTGCTATGAGCCTCCTAGCCCATGGAAATGAATGGGTAATTTGCAATTAGCAATTTGCTCATTGCAAATTAGGAATGGTAAAGAATTGCTATTTATTCCTTAAAATTCGCTATTTAGGAAATGCAAAATAGTTTGATGGTACATATGGTGGTTCATCTGTAACAAGATAAGAAGCTTGGGGATACATTTATAATGACTTGCGAAATAAAGTGCACATTACTTACTTCATTGGTAGGCCTTTACATGTATTATCTCCTCTGTATTCTTCATCAAGCGTAACTTTAATCTGCAATCCTGAGTAGGCCTCACCTTAAACAAACCTTTGGGTAGGCCATACCTTATCGTCATCCTGGATTAATCATTTAAAATGCTAGGGACAGATTTATGATAGGTGTATGCCTCTTTTGCGCCACTGTGCGTCACTTTTATGATGCAGCGGCGGTGCAAAAGATTTGCTATGAGGCGACAAAATTACAAATTGATGCATTTAGGCAGATATGTCATGGTGTAAAAAAAACATACCACATGAAACCAATGCAGCAGTGATGCAAAAGATGCACCATGTTGCAAGACAGGCCTCACTTGGGGCCATATGTATCAAGCTAATTAGCATTCGCAAAGATCAAAATTCTGCGAATTTTGGCCTTTGCGAATGTTAATTAGACAAATGGTATGTATCAAACAAGTTTGATGCAAAATAAGGAGTAGCAAAATTTGCTATTCCTTATTTTGCGATTGCACTGAAGGATTTGCAAATTTTGCGATTACTTAAATGCAATGTATCAAACAAAAAATATGTAAAAAATGACATTAAGGATTTGGAAACTATTGTGGTAAATTGGTGGTAATTTGTGAATTCTTTTCAAAAAGCATTTTTTTCCAAAAAACAAAAGGTCCCATATCACGCCAATACATGTCCTTAGGGCATGTATGTGTGCCATATGCACCCAAATTTCTTTTTCAGGGGAGCAGCAGGGTGTTCTGGAGACACCCCTGCACCCTTGGAAAAATTCCTAATTTGTGATGAGCAAATTGCTAATCGCAAATTAAACCTTCATTCCTATGAGCCTCCTAGCCCATGGAAATGAATGGGTAACTTGCAATTAGCAATTTGCTCATTGCAAATTAGGAATGGTAAAGAATTGCTATTTATTCCTTAAAATTCGCTATTTAGGAAATGCAAAATAGTTTGATGGTACATATGGCGGTTCATCTGTAACAAGATAAGAAGCTTAGGGATAGATTTATGATGACTGGTGCATCACCAGGGATGTGTCAGTCATCCTGCGCCGCTGTTCCGCCACCCATGGTGTGCTGCATTTACAATGCGGGGCATCATGGGGCAAAAATGGCACAGATGCGTGATGTATCTGTGCTGTAAAGGTAGTGATTGCTGGAGTTGTATCGCAAGTGCGATGCAGCTCAAGCAAGGCTCAGGGGTGCCCCATCTCCACAATGTTGCGTCAAGACCTATGCCTGCTTAAAGCAGGCGCAGGGTTTTGACGCAGCTTTCTCCTATCTGATTGTAAATACGGCACACCATGGGTGGCAGAGCAGCGGTGCACGTTAACTGGTGCATGGCTGGGGATGTGCCATTTAACATAAATCTGCCCCTTTACATTTAAGTATGTGCAGGACACACAGAGTCGGTGAGGCTTATCCAAGGTTAAGAAGAGATGAGTCCTGTTCACTGAAAAATTAGACATAGTCTTCACCTGCTCAGCATTGCTGGACATGGCTAAATAATAGCTGCAAAATATTACTCTTGTTAAACAATTTTACTATTATAATCTCTGAGATTTGTCTCTTACTCTGCAACATCTCATTGTTGTTATCTTTCTTTAAAGATAAAGACAACATCAACATGAGCGACAATCTGCAATCAGTTGATTTTGACCTCATCATTGAACTTGTAATTGAAACATCAGTGGATGTTGATCCCTTGGATGATTTAAATCCTGAGGATGAAGAAGAGCGTGATGAGGATGCAGATTTGTCCGAATTATATGACATAGGGTGGGAAGCTGACCTGCTTGAGCCTATGGAACTATAAACATTTATTTTTAAAATTTATAATAAATAAAAAGTAAAAGTGTAAACCGTTTAATTTAAAAATAAAAACACCTTCAAAAACAGGTTATGTGTAGTGTCTTCAATAAAATATTAAAATATGCTCATAAAATTAGATCAGATTCACATATAAAATAGCACAGGTAACATAAATATAAATGTCATTTCTTTTCTGCTATTTCTGTATTGTAAATTTGCCAAGGACTAAAAAATCTTCTATTTAAAATGTCAAGTAGTGTGTTAAGTTTTTGATCACTGTTATTGATTTACTGTTTGGTAATAATGGTTATTAAAATTTTTTATTATATTTTACCACAGATTCAACTGCAGATCATTTCAAGATTTTACCATGCCAACAATAGAAAGACAGAGAAAGGCTGCAAAACGTCAAAGACAGCAGGTGAAACAAAATAAGCAGCAGTCCTCTAACAAAAAGATTTGTCAAGTCACGAAGAAAGCACCGGGTAAGAGCACAAAATATTTCATAAGAAATATGTGTAGTAAAAAAAATAATACTACAGAAAATGTTTCAGTCCATAAAAAGAGAACCAATTCAAATGGAAAGGAAAGGCCAATCAAAAATGTTACTGCTAGAGCAAGAGATAACTCTGTGCATGATAGTAGAAGGAAACAACAGTTTAGGGACATTCGTAAACGAATGTTCCGCAACAGGATAATTGGCAATTTGTTAAAAAATATTAAGAAAGGTCAACAGAAACTGTTTTTTTATAAGAGAAAAAAAAAAGTTGAGAAAGTTATTGATCAGGCATTTGAAATTAAACGTAAGTTATTTATTTTGATAATCAATAGAATTAGGAAGCTAAACAAGGCAATTTATGATTTCAAAAGAAATAGTAGATGGAAGAGAATAGTTAATCGTAGTAATTTTTGTGAAGTTTTTTCTGGAGAATGGATGCATAGTTCAAGCTGTGAGGCATTTTTTAATGAGGAGAGTTATTTCCAGGATAATGATTTGGTGCATGCAGTTGACACCAGTGGTCGTGCTTATGAAGTGAAAGATGGTTGTCCAGTTGAAAAAGAAAAACTTGTGACAACAGAGACAGAAGAGGTGTTAGGTAATGAGGTTTTAGGAAGACGTGCTAAGGGTCCTGTGTACACCTGGAAGTGTAGTAGTATTTGTAGTGTGCGACAGGATTCCATCAATTTGCTTTGTGATTTTGTACGGTCATTTAATAAGAACAGTTTGAAGCAGAAAATAAGGTTGTTGCAAGAATTAGATCCTTGCAGAGTGAGAGAAGTGACAGGTTTGCATGGTCATTCACTGGCTTGTCTTTCCAGGAGAGTATGCCAGAGTGTTTTTCATCATTTCAGGATGCTAGCAGTGCATCATAATAAAGTGAGGAAATTAGTTAGAATGTTGTATTTTGCTGAGTCCAGCAATTATGCTTAAACAATTATGCGCTGCTCTTTTGCATGGTTCTGAAATAGATGTGAAGAACATATGTGAAGAAATTGAGTTTTGTTACTTTGGAAGTAAAGAGGAGAATGTTGAAATTGAACCAGAAGAAGAGGGTAATGTGGAAGATAGTGTACAGGTTTCCAGTACAGATAATTTCCAGAGGGAAATTGCGACGTTTCAGGTGAAATCAAGTGAGAGGCCTAATTTCACTTGTGTGTGTTGTCGACGCACTTATTATAAGAATCAGACTAAGTTAGCGGATTTATATGCAAAAAGTGAAAGGGAAAATAATAGTGAATGGAAGGATTTCGCAACATACTTGATGGCAGAAAATTGTTTTGATTTGGGATTGGATCAAAGTGTGTGTACTTATTGTTGTTGCAAATTAAATCAAAACCAGATGCCTGCTAGAGCAGTTCATAATAATCTGGAATTGGTTGGGATTCCTTCTGAATTGAAGGATTTAAATACTTATGAATCTATTTTGATTCAAAGTATCCATCCCTTTCAGGGTATTGTAAGAATGGAGCCAAAGACAGGGAAATTGCCTCCATCAGATTTACAGAGAGGATTAAAGGGAAGAGTTGTTTATTTGCCTCTAGATTTGAAGATAAACATTAACACAATTGGAGTAGAAAAAGTGGAAGAGGAACCTCTGGTTATCTTAGTTAATGGGGTTCCGACAAAGAATAAGAAAATATGGCAAGATTTAGTAGATGTTAGGAAAGTTAAAAAGGCAACATTGTATTTGAAAAAAAATAATAAATACTATAAGAATGTATATGTTGCAGAAGAGGAAGTAAGTGAGGAAGAGGATAGCGATTTGTGTGCTGGTCAAATTGAGAAAGTAGAACCCTCTACTAGTGAAGAAATATATGAACATTATAGTGTTCATCCTTTGCATTCCAAGAAAGTCATGGGGAATGCTATTGAGTTGTTTCAAATGAAACAAGCCAAAGGGAGTCCCATTAGTGTTTGGGAGGAAAGTTTGGAAGCTCGGTGTTTCCCACAGCTTTTTCCAACAGGTCAGGGAGGAAGATATGATGAGCGACCTCATCAAATTCCTGCTTCTGAATACCGGACTTTGCGATTGTATGCAGGAGATGCTAGGTTTCGACAATGCATTCCTTATTTGTTTCATCTCCTGTTTGAAAGCGATCTGTCTGGACTGTCATATGCAGTGAACCACATCTTGAAAAGTGGTATGCACATGCAAAACATCTCGGCAAGTGACTTTATGGATAAAGTCAATGTCCAAGACAGTATTTTGGATTCTCACCTGATTAATCTCATGGCGTGTCAGCGTGGTACTAATGAGTACTGGTACCGTCGTCATGGTGATTTAAAATGTATGCTGAGGAACTTAGGTACTCCCACATGGTTCCTCACTCTGAGCTGTGCCGAGTATGGCTGGGAAGACTTACTTGAATTTCTACGAGAGGCAAATGCTAACGTAGATAACATCGAATTCAAGACACCCGGAGAACTGTGCTCTTTGGATCCAGTCAATGTATGTAGGTACTTCAATCATAGATTTGAAGCTATGATGTCTTTCATCATGAATAAGAAGAATCCACCTCTTGGAGAGGTGTTGGATTTCTTCTGGAGAAAGGAGTACCAAGCAAGAGGTGCTCCTCATATACATATGTTGCTGTGGATCAAGGATGCACCTAAATTTGGAACGGATCCAGAAGACTCAGTGATGAGTTTCATCCAACAGTATTCTACGTGTGCTGTTCCAAACGCAAAGGAGAAGAAAAGCCTAAGAGAAAAAGTTCTGCGTTTCCAAAGCCATCGATGTGGAAAGTACTGCCGTCGTAAATTCCGAAACAAGGACAAGTTCTACACCAAATGTCGTTTCGGCTTTCCACGACCGGTGATTTCTAAAGGAAGAGTAAACAGTTTGATGTCTTCGCTGCGACACAATGTCATGAAGAAATCACCTAAAAACACATACAATTTGAAGAGGAACGAAGAGTCCAAGTACATCAATGACTACAACCCGGTGATTTTGTCCATGTGGAATGCTAACATGGATATACAGTTTGTGGCTGATAACTGTATGGCTGTGGCTCGGTATGTGACGTCTTACATCACCAAAAAAGAGAAGACAGAATTGAAGGATATGTGGGAGGACATTTCCCATGAAAAGAGCCTCAGCAAAAAGTTGTACAGTTTCAGTCTGAAGATGTTGTCGCATCGAGAAATCGGAGCGTACGAATGTTCTGACCGGTTGTCTTCAGCAAGTCTCTATGCCAAGTCCAGGAGTATCATTTGGGCGAGTCTTGGTCTTGCTGCAACGCGTAATCGAGTTCTCAAACCTGTCCGGGAAATTGAGTATTTGGCGGAAAAGGAGCCAAACAGTACCGACATTTTGAAGACCAACATGTTGGATACATATTATCCAAATCGAAGCATTCACCTCGAGAATGTTTGTCTGTATGAGGTTCTTCAAAATTACATATTCAAGAGGAACATCAAAGAAGATACTGAGAAAGGAGTGTATGCTGTAATAGGAAGTGAGGGATGTCTGGTCAAGCAAAGAAAATGCCACTCGATAAACCATCGAAAATTGAGTGGCCAATCTCCTGAAAAAAAGGAGTTTTTCTATTTAGCACTTTTGCAACTTTTCAAGCCTTGGCGTGCAGAAGAGGAACTGCTTGGAGATTTTCTCTGTTACGAAGACTCTTTCAATGCCGCCAAGGAGACCATAGAATGTCCTGCTTTTCCCAAATATGTAGAAATGTTGAATGCGGAAATTGAGCAGGAAGCAACGATTGCAGCCGAGATTGCCAGAGACAGTTCTCAGGACAGTCAGAGTTCTGCTTCATTGAGTCAGGATCCACTAGGAGGACCTGTTATTGAAAATGAAGCTGCCACTGCTATGAATGAAGTGGAAAGAGCCATGGCACATGCTCAAGAGGATGCGGTTAACTTAGAAGAGTTGGAAAGACAACTCAACGTTGAGCAGAGGAAAATATATGACGAAGTTACCATGCAAATTGATCATGGATTAAGTCATGATAAGAAAGAGTGCTCATGTACGTCGTTGAAGCCTGTCCGACTGTACGTGAGTGGAGAAGCGGGAACTGGAAAAAGTTTCCTCATTAAAGCAATTTCATGCTATTTGCAGGAAAGGACAGAGTCATCGCTGTCTTGTGTTGTCACTGCTCCAACTGGACTGGCAGCACATAATATTAAAGGGATTACTTTACATCGTTTACTGATGCTGCCAGTGGAGCATGACAACAAATTACAATATCACAAGCTATCTGGAGATGCTTGTTTTGAAGTTTCAAGAATCTTGAGGAAAATGAAACTTCTTATCATTGACGAAGTAAGCATGGTTTCCAATGTCATGCTTGCCTTTGTGCATTTGAGAATGCAAGAAGTTCTCAAAACAGAGTATGATGTGTTATTTGGTGGCAAACACATCATTGTTTTCAGAGATCTTCTGCAGCTGACACCAGTGAAAGGGCAACCTGTGTTCAAAATGCTCACGCATGAAGATACCAGGAAGTGCCTAGGCAGCATTGGCAATGTCAATATATGGTTAAACTTCAATTATGCTGAACTGCATGAAAATATGCGTCAGGCGAAGGATGAAGTTTACAAGACTATTCTACAAGATGTTAGAATTGGAAAAGTGACCGAGCATGGGAAAGAAGCTTTACATGCACGATTACTGTCAAATTTATATCCAGAACAAGATGTTGTGCCTGAGAATATTTTTCAGAAAATTACTGAGAAGAAATCTGGAATATGTTTGATGCCAACTCTTGCAGAATGTGCCAAATTTAACAACAAAATGTTGCATTTAGAAAAGCAAGAGATTGTGAAACTGGAAGCTATTGACAGAGTAGAGCATATGGGATCAACAATTATTTTGTCTGAGAATCTGAAAACAAAATTGGATTCATTAGAGAAGAGTATATCTAAAACTGCAGGTTTTGAAAAGACTCTGAATGTGTGCTTGAACTGCCGTATAATTTTAAGAAGGAATTTACATGTTGAAAGAGGTCTGGTAAATGGATCAATGGGTAATGTTGTTGATTTTGTAAAATACAGAAATAGAGATGGAATAGAATTTTTAAAAATTAAATTTGATGGCATTGAGGAAGTACAGCTAATTGGTCGTTGTTCTGCTAGATTTTTGCTTGTAAAAGACTTATATGTTCGCCGTAAGCAGTTTCCTATTTGCTTGGCATATGCGGTGACAATCCATAAATCGCAAGGTTTAAGTGTAGACAGTGCATTGGTGAATATTGGCAGTTCTGTGTTCAAGGAGGGTATGGCATATGTGGCATTGTCACGAGTTAGACCTTTATCGGGATTGTACTTGATTGAGTGTGATGTCACAAACATTTGTGCGGATCTAGATTGTGTTAAGGAATACAATAGGTTAAGAAGAGAGTATGCGCCACATTTGCCTCAGTATCCTTTGTTTGAGAAACGTGTGGTAGGCCGGAAACGAAGAAATGTAACCAATACTGGGGAGGTTGTAGCAAAAAGACGAAAAGTCGATGAACCTAAAATTACAAGCAGAAACAAAAAGGATTCTGTTGAAGATGTTGTTGGTTTTCAATTTGAAAACAGTTCTGGTGTCAACTGCTATGCTAATGTAGTGGTTAATGTTTTGTTTTCTCTAGAAAATGTAAAAGAAGAGATTGTGGTCAATTCTGATCAAAGATTTTGCAGTTTGTTAAATTCTGTGTTAGAGAAATGTAGCACTGATAGAAGAAACATAGAAAGTGTGTCTGAAATTCGAAATCTGTTAGACAGATGTTCAGGCCAAACACAATTCTCTCAAAATATTCAGCAAGATTGTCAGGAGTTTTTAATGTATATGCTTGATGTATTGCATGCTGAAGGTGTAGATGTAGATCAGCTGTTTGGGCTTTCTTATCAATGGCAGCATGACTGCGAGAACTGTATGGTATCAAGTACTACTAGTGTAGACTCAGAAAGATTTATATATTTAACTTTGCCAGACAGTAAATCAGTCTCCTTTAATAAGCTAGTAAAAGCAGCTGATCACAACATGGAGTGTAGCCAATGTAAATCTGAAATGATGTCCACATTATTTATACGAACATATGGCCAGTATGTCATTTTAATGTTCCAACGATGTAGGCCTGATGGAACAAAATTGACAACTTTAATTAAAAATGTTGTAGCTTCGCAGTTGTCAATATCAGGAAGGACTTTTGTAACTGCAGCAATTATATATCATGACGGCCCTTCAATAACATCAGGACATTACACAGCTTATTTAAAGTCTAGAAATGGCTGGTCATTCTGCAACGATTCTGTTTTAATTTTCAAAAAAAAATTACCGTATGACCTTAAAAACTCTTACCTGGTGTTTTTAAAACCAACATTTTAGGGAAATAATCTCGGGATGTGCTCTGTGGAATTTCAAGAAGTTCTAATGGCTCCTACACAATTTGGCCTTGAGGATCAGTGTAGTTCAGAGACATAACTTCTAACCATAAGACTGGACGTCATGGAGAAATAAGTGCACTTTGAATGAGTTCAGAAAAACTATTTCTTTTTATAAGCTAATTGAAACAGCCAATCAAAACATAGAGTAGAGGGAATATAAGTCTGCAAAGCTGTCTACTGTTTTACATTGCTTTGTGATTGAAAGTGATGTAGAGAATTAAATAATTGTAGTAGTCATAGAGTTAGTGTAAGTCTGCTTCATAGTAAGCAGTATCAGTGTCATAGGAAATGTAGAACATGACTGAGCAAGAAGGGGAAGATATTACTATTCCAGGATTGTGAAAATGATCTTCAACATTTTAATTCTGAAAGTTGCGGAAATGCCAAATGACGGGATTGGCTTACAAGAAATCCAAGAGTTATAAATGGGTCTGACAAGATTTGGCCTTGTGGAAACTTGTGGTAGAGAGCAAGAAGTCATTTATTGCATGTAACATGTTTTTAAAAACGATGGAGATTTTCTTTCAGAAAGTGGCGGGCTGAAAGTAAGAACAGCACAAAAGAGTGTAAGCTGTTCATAGGACATCCTTTGACGTCATGGAAAGTAAGTTAACTTTAAGGAGTTCTGAATTCTGATTTCTTATGTTGTATGGGTTTTTTAAACACAATCATTTTGATTGTGGTTTTTTTTCCCCGCTGTTATATGATGAATACCTTCAAGTCACTGTTTTTAGTGAATTTTGATACATTCTGAGAACAGCAAAAATAAACCATTTAACATGTATAATTAATTCTGTACTGTTTGCATTTATGATGTATATGTAGAACTGTGTAGGAGGCATGGAGAAGGTGAGGCTTCTGTAACTGTCAAAGTTGTTGCATGCAGTGCTGCACTTCTGCGTATTCTTTCATATGCTAGACTACATCTGCACAATGAGATACCTAAGCAAAGGAAACACAAGTGATGTGATTGTGAAATGAGCAAAATAAATTGCACGTATTTCAATTACATCACCTGTGTTTCCTATCATTACGAATCACATTGTGCAGATCAAGTTTAGGTCTGTCCAGGGAAACATAGGAGGTTTGGACTTTGTTCAAGAGTGCAGTGGACATGACTCACTTCATTGGTAGACCTTCACATGTATTATGTCCTCTATTCTCTTCAACAACTCGAAATTTCATCTGCAACCCTGAGTAGGCCTCACCTCAAACAAACCTCTGGATAGGACACATCTTATTGGCATCCTGAAGCAATTATTTAAAATTTTAGTGTCTTGCGACACTTTTCTGAGACAACAGCAATGCAAAAGATGCACCATGTTTTAAGATAGGCCTCACTTCATCTGCATCAAGATACTGTTAGTTTAAAATGTATATCTTTATGACTGTGTAGGGGGCCTGGAGAAGCAGAAGCTTCTGTAAGTGTCAAAGTTGTTGAAAAACTGTTTGTCCTTCAATCTTTTCCCTTGTCTTTTGTAATTTTTAAATACATGTTTTAATATTTTTGAAATGTTTGTTATCTCTTTCACAGATTGAAAGTATAAAAACAAAAAGTGAGTAATTTAACGACAATTATAAGGTAAATGCTTTGTACTCTTTTCGTTACATTTCTATCACATTCACCTACTATTAGTTCCACTGCTTCATTTCTTTAACCCTCAGTTTCCTGCCTTTGCTACTTCCATCATTCCTTTCTCTATTACCTACTTACTCAACTCCTTCCATTCTTTTTCTCAGTCCCTCTCTTCTCATAGTTCCTCACTCTTGTTCACTCACTCCGTCTCTATTACTCTTAGTGTCTTTGACTGATCACTCTATCACTACTTGTTCATAATGCTTTCTCTGTGTAGTTGAAGCACACTAAGGGGCATATTATGAACACAGCCAATAAAATTATTGCTCTTTTTATTGGCAGAAAACTGGTGCAAAAGTGGTTTAGCGGCAGTTTTCTGCCGCAAAAGCAGCTTTAGCGACACATTTCTGCCAATAAAAGCTGCAAAACTTTTATTGCCTATGTTGATGATATGGCTCTATGTTACTTACATTTCTTTGCTGTTTCAATTAATCTTTTTCTGTTATTTTTTGTTTTCTGTTTTCTATTTTTTCTCTCTGTTATTCCTCATGTTTTAATCTTATTTTGAACATTCACTCACATTCTCCAAGAAACTTTTCTTTGTTAATGTTATACTCTCTTTTTTTTTTCTTTCACTTCGTTATCTATTTTGTTTTTCACAATTATACCCTCTTCCGTCTTTTCTTCGGTAAATAGATCTATTAAACAGTATGTCTTCTTTACTCCCTATAGCTGTCTTTCTTTTAACATCACTCTCTGTTTACTTTCCTTATACTTACTCTTTTATTTTTTATTTTTTTTGGTTAGCTCCCGGTCCGCGTACCGGGAAGCTAACCGGGGAGCGAACCAAAAGAAATAGAGCTTGCCAGAGTGCTAAACATTCTAACAATTTTTTTTGAAAGGGAAGGTAGTTCTGAAAAGAACTTTTTTTTTATATTTTTGTTGTTTTATATTTTTTTTATTTTTTTAACATTTTTTGGTTTTTTTGTATTTTTTGAACGATTTTAAATTTTTTTGGTTTTTTTTTTGGGGGGGGGAAACAACAAAAAGCAGGCGTTAAAAAGGGCTCAACAGGAGCAAAAAAAAAATTACTGGGGGCGGTTAGGGCAATTATGGTGTTCATACGCCAGGTTTATAGCATTTATGCTCATGTTGCCACATGCTAACAACGCCCGACAGTGCATACAAGAGTGTATCATGTGGCCAAAATTTTCTTGTATATTTGGCACTGTTTCCCGTGCCTCTTCTGGTGTTAATGAAATTGGTATTCTTGGTCTGGCCACAGGAGTTGGTCTTGGATTGTCCTGCAAATCCCTTATTTCCGCCCGGCTGTAATTGAGTGGATGCTTCCTTGTCATGTGCCTGTGCATTGTGTGATTTCCGTAACTATATTTCTTGTCCGTCCCTCTGGATAATTGTTCTTTGCATATGAGGCAGGTGACATACCTCGCATTGACTTTTTTTGGCCACGAGGGATCGAATAAAACTGCCAGATGAAACTGGCTTTCTTTCTGGAAACCCGGGGCACCTCTTCTAAGAACTGTGGTTCTTCTCCCTCCTCATCCATTTCTTCCTCTTCCTCCTCAGTGTTGGTCATGACCTGGGGAGGTGGTCCTCTCTTCCCATGAGGAGGTGGTGGTGGTGGTGGGGGTCCACCAACTGAAGCTACCAATGAAGCCATTTCTCATATAGTAGTAAAGGTCTTCCTCTCACAATGATGAAAGTCAGAGTGAGGAAAGAAGGAGGGGTTTTCATCATTTGGGAAAAACAATACTTCTCAACCAATGAAAAGTGTTATTTTTAGGTCACCTGACCTAGCCTTACATCATTATGAAACCAAAAGTGAAACGAACCAATGAAAAGTTTTATTAACAAGTCACATGACCTCTCACGCTCATGTTACGCGCTGCGGAACGCGCCCCGGTTAGCTTCCGGGTCGCTGAGCTTCGCGCCTCGGTCCGCGCCCCGGGACACTTCCGGGTGCGCTAACGCGGTACGTCACAAGACGCATTACGCGGCAACGCGATACGTCGCGCTTTCGCGACGCGCCGCGGATCGCTTCCGGGGAGCTGCGTTTCGCGCCTCGGTCCGCGCCCCGGGGCACTTCCGGGTGCGCTAACGCAGTACGTCATAAGACGCATTACGCGGCAACGCGATACCGTCACTATGTTGATTTCTTACCGGTTCGCGGACCGGGTCGCGGCATCAAATTGAGCTAACGGGAAGCTTCCCGGTTCGCGGACCGGGAGCGAAACAAAAAAAATATTTAAAAAAAATTATTAATAAACATATAAAATATATTTTGGGATTTAAAGAAGAATACATTTTACAGCTATAGATATTAGCTTTTAAAAAACCAATGAAATTCACTGAAAAAACCATAGGTTATAGACCATATATAGTTAGGAATTAGCATTTACAAAACCTTGAAAATTCACTGAAAAAACCATAGGTTATAGACCATATATAGTTAGGAATTAGCATTTAAAAAACCTTATTTTACTCACACAAAACCATTGAAATTCCATATATAGTTAGTAGTACTAACTATATATCGCGCACCCGCAATCCACTGCTGATCATGTCACATATTACATCATTCATGACATGGTCAGTGACATCACTGATGACATCACTGATGACATCTCAAATGACATCACTGATGACATCACTGATGACAACATCCAGTGACTGTGTATTTCTGTAAAGTTAAAATATGTCTTACATATTGAAGAATGAGTGGATGTAGAAGTGTCTGGATGAAGGATTTAGTAGGTGCATGACTGACTGTATGAAAGAGTGGTTAAATGTGTCTCACTGAGTGCATGGGTTAGTGACTGAACTGTGTTAATTTGTGCATCATTATGTTTGTTGTTCTGTAAACTGCTGCATGTGTTGATCAGTAGCTATATGAGTAAGTATATGGGTTATTGATTGGTTGCTCAAGTATTTGTATGGGAGACTGAGTGTGTGTGTGGGTGGCTGGGAGGTGTATGACTCTGTGCATAGATGTGTTAGCAGTTGATTCACTAGATGTATGGGTTCAAAAGTGCACGTGGAAACAGCTGTATGGGCGGTTGACTGTGTGCATGAGTGTATTGGTGAGTGAATGGATATCTCAGTGCTACATGTCAAAGTAAGTACATATGCAAAACACAGTACATGTGAGAGTTGACATATATAAATAACTGTGAATAAGAGCCAGTGAATGTGTGAGTGGCTGTATGGATCATTGTGAACTTGTATCCAGGATTGTATAAGAGAGTAAATATGTGTTAGTATATTTTTGAATAAGTAAGGTGTGTATAACTGTATAGTTGAGAAAATGGAGGTGTGATTGATTCTTTGCATGACTGACTAGGTGTGTGTGTAACTTCATGGATGAGTGACAGTCTGTGAGTGTCTGTTTACACTGAGTGTATCTAAGGTTATATTAGAGTCTGAAGAGGTTCATTGTATTATCACATGAATGATGTCATCAGTGATGTGATCAGTAATGTCAAATGAGATGTCATCAGTGATGTCATCAGTGATGTCATTTGAGATGTCAACAGTGATGTCATCAGTGATGTCATTTGAGATGTCATCAGTGATGTCATCAGTGATGTCACTGACCATGTCATGAATGATGTAATATGTGACATGATCAGCAGTGGATTGCGGGTGCGCGATATATAGTTAGTACTACTAACTATATATGGAATTTCAATGGTTTTGTGTGAGTAAAATAAGGTTTTTTAAATGCTAATTCCTAACTATATATGGTCTATAACCTATGGTTTTTTCAGTGAATTTTCAAGGTTTTGTAAATGCTAATTCCTAACTATATATGGTCTATAACCTATGGTTTTTTCAGTGAATATATATATAGATTCACTGAAAAAACCACAGGTTTCACACCAGTTATAGTTAGCTGAACATTTTACTCATACAAAACCATTGAAATTTCCACGTTATAGTTAGTTGGACTCACTATAACTTGCGCGCCCGCAATCCACGGCTTATGATGTCACATATTACATCATTCATGACATGGTCAGTGACATCACTGATGACATCATTGATGACATCTCAAATGACATCACTGATGACATCACTGATGACATCTTCCATGTGACAATGAAATACACCTCATCACACACTAGTATAATATTTTTCTCTCACTGTAAAATAGAAAGTGCCCTGTTTCAAACCATTGACACATCAATAGTATTTTCTAAACACCCACTCAGTGAATCATAGATCTATACGCACATCTTATAATTTACCTATAGATTCAGTATTATATGCAGTAAATAATTAACAGAACACTAACAAATATACTTATACGCCTATTTCAACATTACACACCAGCACACATTGTATTCACTTATAAAGACATCTTATTGACTTATGCAAACAATGGATCATACTTACATTTACTCACATACACACTTCTACAAACACCACTTCATCTATTCATCTATACACTTAGTGTGTTATAAAATGACTATTAGAAATATACAGTTCTCCATACAGTGACTCATACAATCACTAAGTCTTAGGCTCACTTAATTAGATATAACTGTAACATACACTGCTTTTTTGGCAAATTTAATGGATATATACTATTGAGAGACATATTTAATCATCACTACACCCATAAACATATACACTCACTGAAACAAGTGTTATAACATGTAGTCTTAACCTCATTTACCTACAGAATGAACTATTCACACATTTTTAGGCAATTACACCCCCCCCACCAAACCACATAGACATTCATTTACCCATACAAATTCTCAGTTAAGAAACCAATAACAAACATAGTCTTTAATATACAGATTAAGTCAAAGCAATAAAGGCTTTAACACAGTTAAATAACTACATATTATATATAGTGAGACTCTACAAATTAGTCAAGGAAACAATCAATGACACTGTTACTAAATCCATCATTCACACATTTATATTTATATATCCACTCATTCTGAGCACACATGGCCACTGGGTCAAGAGCTCCGAATTCGACCTACGGGCACAGACACAAACAATTACTATTCTAGCAGTGCCTCCCCAGATGGTCCACCCCTACGATGCCCACCACCAAGCTCCTGGCCCTGCAACGGATCGTCTCACTCAAGAAGTGCCGCCTGACTCGCGATACGGAGAACAGGGTCTGCTCGCCGGATCTCCCCCTCTGGGGATCAATACTCGCCTGTTCTCACGTGACCACAGGACACCTCCGGATCGGAGCCTTACCATACCGGAGCCGCCTTGACCTCTCCCAGTTCTTCGATACCACTGGGATATCCACCACGCAGTGAAAGGAAATCCACCACCGCATAGACGGATTCTCTTCCCCCAAGCTGCCCGCGTCGCACAGCTCGGCTCCGCCTCGCCTAGACCCAAAATGGCGGATCGTGAGGACTCCGCCTGATCGGAGCCTCACTGTAGCCGCCTGAAACGGCACTTCTCGACCAGAACCTCACCGGAGTCATCCTGGGTCAACCTGCGCTGCTGTCCGCCACACGTGACGAACTTCCTTTAAGCTGCTCGAATCTCGCAGCTCGATTCCTCCATGCCTGACCTCAAAATGGCGGATCGTGAGGACTCCACCTGATCGGAGCCTCACTAGAGCCACCTGGACCGTCCCGTACTCATCCAGAGCCCTACTTGAGCACCCGAGACTGTCCTCCGCTGCTATCCGCCGCACAACCCGCACTTCCCTTAAGACTCCGGCGTCTCCCAGCTCGGCTCCCCCTTGCCTGGCCTCAATATGGCGGATCGTGAGGACTCCTCCTGATTGGAGCCTCACTGGAGCCGCCTGGTTCATCCTCTACTTGACCGGAGCCTACCCGAGCCTCACCAGAGCCACCCTGGAGCCACCTACGCTGTTGTCCTCCACACACACTGCACTTCCCCTAAGCTGCCCAAGTCTTGCAGCTCAACACCTCCACGCCTGGCCTCAAAATGGCGGATCGTATGGACTCTTCCTGATCGGAGCCTCACTGGAGCCATCTCGATCATCTTCTACTCGACCGGAGCCTCACTGGAGCACCCTAGATTGACCTCCACTGGTGTCCGCCTCACAGGCACAGGTGAGCTGCGCCGGCGCTAATCCCTGGCGACCTGACTCCTGCCTTCTCCAGCCACCCAGCAGCCCCTTCCTAAGAACTACACCTCCACCCTCCCGCACCCGACCTATATTGGCGGACCAATAAGGACTGTCCAGCCCGAGGATTCCAGCTATACTGATCCACAGGACTCCGCAGTACAGATACAGGTGAGCCGCGCCGGCGTTCAGCCCTGGCGACTGGACCTCTACTCTCTCCCTCCACCCCTAGCAGCTCCCCCGTCTCATCCTGCCACCCCCCGTTCTCATCCTGTCACCTCCCCCCCACACGTCCCCGCCGGTCACTATACCGTCACAATGGCTCGTGACTATCCTTCCCTTCCCACCCAAGCCCTAACTCCCCACCTAATACCCCACAGACAGAACTCTTTCACCATCTTCTTCCCCCCTCACCTCTCTACAAAAATGAGACGCCTCTTCAAACAGAAACTTATCCGCCAACACAAAGAAACCCTAATCACAGACATCTACCACTCGGCCTCCAATGGCCCGACTAAGATGGATCTGATATTCCACACTGAGAGACCGGAAGACTGGATCTCCTTGATCAGAAGGCAACTGTATATTGCCAAAACCACATCCACTTCCCACAGTTGCAAACTAACCTCTATACTCCCTACGAGCTTGGTTGGAAGAGGATACACATCCGTGACCATCTACACGAACGGCACGGTCCTCATTCAGGCTAACAATAAGAACCTTGAAGCCTTCGACTCCCTATTTCCCACATTAAGATCAGCCCTCCCATCCCTACCGCACCCCGCCCCTATCCGCACCTCGCCCACCTCCACTACCAACAGAGATGCCTTTGTCCCTCCCTTCCGCAATACCGACACGGCCCTTCACGCTCCTCCTCTCCCCGCCACATTCCAAAGCACGCTCACAGCCAACCGACCGCAACAGAAAACTCTAACCACACCCTCAATTCCCCATGCCAGCCATACTACTTCCCACACCTACCATATCCCTCAGCTCCGTACGGGTAACGATACCCCGCCTCCTAATGGGATCCCTCCCCAGCAAACCCACAGATTCGATATGCCGACAGGGACCACCCTCCCCACGAGCCTCATCCCAGCTCTCAGACCCTCAAAACCTTTCACTATCCCTTCCCCTCTTCCATCTCCGACCCCTCCCTCGTTCCCGAAAAAGGATAACCTGACTTGTTCCACCATTAAGAGACCTCAACTCCTCAACCTGAACGACAACACCCTAGATGTCCCCAACTCCTCCCTCGATTCCGTGTCACAGCGTCTCGCGGCTCTTGAAAGCCAGATAGACGTAATCTCCCGGGGCCTAACGGAAATCCTCTCCAACCTAGGTATAGCCCGTAAACACCTGAAACCCCCTTCCGGGTCTCCCCACTCCGTCAGCACCAACCGCCCTCCTCGGCTCTCAGAATCCACTAGTACCCATCTGCACGGTCCCCCCGACTGGGTCGCAGAATCATATGCACTTAAGGCCCCAAAAACCGGAGCCCCCTTCCCTAAGACCAAGATCCATACTCTATCAGATACAAAACTCGCGACCTCAAGGCCCTCCAGAACAGAAGCACCAATGTCAGACTGTGAAGCAGCCCTTCTAGCTGCTGCATACCACACTCCCGCCTCAGACTCTCCTAAATCTAAAATTCAAGTGATCACAGTATACTGGAAAGACCTTCCCTGCACCAAACCACTGAGACATCCTGTCCTGACCGCCATACCGAGGGCGACTAAAGATAGAACTACCAGAAATCAGATACCTTTCACTAACTGCCTACTAATCAACTGCAGATCGGCCTCACTACATGCAACGGAACTAGCCGAGGCTATCCTCACTCAGGATATTGACATTGCGTTCCTCACAGAGACCTGGTTGAATAAGTTATCTCCTCCCTGTCTTGACATGCTCGTACCACCTGGCTTCTCCCTCGTCACCAAAGACAGGATAGAGCAGCGAGGAGGAGGGGTAGCTATCATCCACAAGGATAGTTTGGCCATCTTGGAAACCACCTCGTTCGACTACGATTCCTTTGAATGTCTATCCGCCATCATCAAGACCAAAGACAATGATTCTTTACCTTGTCACCTGCTCTACCACCCCCGAGGCAGAAACAACGCTTTTGGAGAACAACTATCCGACCTGATAACACATGGTGCACTCGGCGACTCCAATAGCCTAATTCCTGGGGACCTGAATCTACGATGGAACGAGACACACAACCCTCTAATCCAATCGCTATCTAGCCTCCTCGAGGATAACAACCTTAAACAACACTGCATTGAGGAAACTCATTACAAAGGAGCCACATTGGATGCCATCATTTTGCAAAAGAACTCTATCACGGTCAACCACATACTTCCCGTCGACTGGTCAGACCACCACATGATCCTATTTCATATCAATCACCCCACTATCTCCTACCAACCTCCACACGACCCCCCAAAATGGATAAGAAACATCTCCCAAGTACCCCTGGATACCCTGGCAGCGCAGTTAGGCTCACTTCTCCCGGACAACAAAGCCCACCTCTCCACCAAAGATCTCACTGATCGGTACAATTCCGAGCTAGGGTCCATTCTCGACAAGCTAGCTCCACTAAAGCTCAAAAGAGGCAGAACCACTCCTTCTAGAACTTGGTTCAACGATGACCTCAACACAGAAAGGAGAATCCTAAGAGCCAAAGAAAGAAAATGGAGAAATAACCCGACTGCCATCCTCCGTGACCAACTGAAATCAGCCCGTAGGAAGTACAACAACCACATCAAAAATAAGAAATCCAACTTCTTCCGCGAGGCACTGGACAAGGCCAAAAACAGACCGAAGGAACTCTACAGCATCATCAGACAACAAACCTCCAAACCAGTGTCCTCATCTGTACAGGCGTCCAAAGAACTCTGTGATAATTTTGCTTACTTCTTCAACGATAAGATAGCAAGAATCGAACTATCACTAGACATCAATGAATCACTCCCTAAGAAGAGCAGCTCGGCTGTACCCCTGCCCTCTCTCCTGGCTCTTCTCTCACCCCCTGGCTTAGCTTTCGTCCCGTTCTAGAAAGAGAGATAATCTCGCTGATCGTGTGCTCCAAACCGTCAGCCCACATCTCAGATCCCATTCCTCACCTACTAATCAAGAAATTGAAACACGCTTTTGCACCTATTTGGGGCGAAATCATAAACAGCTCCTTAAAAAATGGAGTGGTCCCTGATTGCTTAAAAATGGGACAAGTCACCCCCCTGCTGAAAAAACCCGGTCTAGACTCGACAGATCTGAACAATTTCAGACCTATATCTAACCTCCCCTTGCTCTCAAAAACACTTGAACGCTGCTTTCTTAAACAACTGACACAACACCTGGACAACATCAACCTTCTAGACCCCCACCAGTCTGGCTTTAGAAAAGGCTGCAGCACAGAAACCGCGATGCTGAACATCATAGATGACATCCATGGTTGATGCTGAACATCATAGATGACATCCATGGTTCTCTAGAGTCAGACAAATGCTGCCTCCTCATTCTCCTTGACCTCTCAGCAGCATTTGACACAGTGGACCACAAACTCCTCATCAAGGCTCTCCAAGAAAGAGCTGGCCTCGGCGAGGTAGTTCTCAAGTGGTTCTCCTCCTTTATACACAACCGCACCCAATTAATAAAAATCAAGAACTTCACCTCCGAAACCCAGCAAGTTAACAAGGGCGTCCCCCAAGGATCGGTGCTCTCTCCACAGCTTTTTAACATCTATATGGAACCGCTCGCCAAACTACTCAATAAAACCAACATCCGCTTCCACCTCTACGCGGATGACACGCAGATCTATATCGAAACCTCCTCTCTCACGGACATCCAAGGACTAAATGATGTCCTGAAAGATGTTCAAGAATGGTTAACAAACAACCATTTGAAACTAAATCCAGACAAGACCGAGACACTCCTCATCTCGAACAAGGATGACAACCCTCAAATCACGGAATGGCTAAAGGCAATTGATGCGCTCAAAGGGAATCTTACTCTAGCAGACTCTGTTAAATCCCTTGGCGTCACCCTGGACCCAAAACTAAACATGATGAAACACATTAAGAGCTCTGCCAAAAGTGCATTCTTTAACCTCAAACTTCTGAACAAAATCAAACCCTACATTCATAACAAGGATCTCAAACTGGCCACTCAATCCCTGGTACTGTCAAGACTGGACTATGGGAACGCAATCCTAACAGGTATTCCTAAATCACACCTGGCACCAATCAAAAGAACATTACATGCGGCAACCAGAATGATCACCGGCATCAAAAAATCTGATCACATCTCCCCGGCACTCAAAGAACTCAAATGGCTACCAGTAGAAATGCGAAGTAACTTCAGGACGGCCTGCCTAACCCACAAAGCCCTCCATACCGGCAAACCCGAATACCTGGCAAAAAAACTCAAAAAAGCTGGTCAAGCCAGGAATCTGAGAAGCTCTAACTCCCTCCTGCTCATCATACCTAAAACCAGAAAGAAAAGAACAGCGGACTGCTCTTTCACGGGAAACGCCCCATAAATTTGGAACTCCATCCCCACGCACATCAGAACCATACCATCCTTTGTGGAATTTAAAACCCAACTCAAATCCTTGTTCCTCATCCGTTCTCTTGGCTGTGGATAAGATGTAACAGACTGCAACACCAGAACTTTGTGCCCACATGGAACCTTGATACCAAAGAAGCTCTGCAGTAAATTTATGCAGCTCTTACTATTACTCGTGGATTGTCAATACCTTTCTTATGTCATGCCTTTGGTGATTATATGCGATTCTGTAAAGTGTATTGAACCCTTGAAACCAAAGAAGCTCTGCAGTACACATATGCAGCTCTCATTGTGACACTCGTGGATTGTCAAAAACCCTTCATATGTCATGCTTTTGTTGATTTAATGCTATTCTCTACTGTAAAGCGCTCTGTTACCCCTGGGGCTTGACAGCGCTATAGAAAACTTCAAAAATAAATAAATAAAAAATAAATTCTTCAATGCAAAGTAGTGTATTTATAATACATATTTAAATATCAAAGCAAACCACATTCACTGGATGATGTCATCAGTGATGTCATTTGAGATGTCATTAGTGATGTCTTCAGTGATGTCACTGACCATGTCATGAATGATGTAATATGTGACATCATCAGCAGTGGATTGCGGGCGCGCAAGTTATAGTGAGTACAACTAACTATAATGGGGGAATTTCAATGGTTTTGCATGAGTAAAATGTCCAGCTAAGTATAACTGGTATGAAATCTATGGTTTTTTCAGTGAATTTCTAAGGTTTTTTAAATGCTAATTCCTAACTACAACGTGTGTGAAACCTATGGTTTTTTCAGTGAATTTCAAAGGTTTTTTCAAAGCTAATTCCTAACTATAACGTGTGTCAAACCTATGGTTTTTTCTGTGAATTTCAAAGGTTTTTTCAAAGCTAAGTCCTAACTATACCGTGTGTTAAACCTATGTTTTTTTCAGTGAATTTCAAAGGTTTTTTAAATGTTAATTCCTAACTATAACGTGTGTCAAACCTATGGTTTTTTAAGGGGAATATATATATATATATATATATATATATATATATATATATATATTGCTGCTACCAGGTACGAAAAAAGCACAGCACTCGTGGGAAACTGCTAACCCCAATTTTTAAGACACGTTTTGGCCCATATATATATTTATATATATATATTCACTGAAAAAAAACATAGGTTTGAGCCACGTTATAGTTAGGAATTAGCATTTAAAAAACCTTAGAAACTCACTGAATTTCTAAGGTTTTTTAAATGCTAATTCCTAACTACAACGTCGCTGAAACCTATGGTTTTTTCAGTGAATATATATATATATATATATATATGTATATATATATATATATATATATATATATATATATATATATATTCCTGGATTCTCCTCTCCACCCACTTGTCGGCAGAAGTCACAGCACAGCAGCAGATACGTTTTTTAAAACTTCTTTATTGTTCACACACCATGTGCAGGGTGCAGCTCATCAAAAAACGGACGGCCTACGCGTTTCGGCTACTCTAGCCTTCCACTGGACCATAGAGTCCCAGGGATCTAGACCTTAACTTATAGTGCAATGTGAAAGTACCCTTTTCCATGTCTATTAAAAACCTAGACCAGCAACCTCGCTCATTTTACATGGTTTCATTTGAGTGCCATTATTGCTTAACATTTATATATATATAAATATATATTCTTGCTCCTCTGTACCTTTATAAAAAAGGATCACTCGTTGGCGGGTGCCACTAACCAGCGGTGCCCCGTGTAAATATACTGCTCCAAAAACCCTCTCTCCCAGCCGGGAAAAAAGTAGCAGCACTCGCGGGATTCCTTTTTAGCTCAGTTTTATTTGCGCTTCACAAATGCGTTTCGGGGTTTCCCTTCATCAGTGTGTACGGACATATTATAGCATATTGCATTACACACTGACATCACTGATTACACAAGCCATCACCAGCAGAAACAGGTGAATTCACCTCTGCGCATATAGAATTCCTACTGCCAACCAGCATGCCTCGGTTTGAGGAAGGCATTGTTTAAAAGTGGAGAGTTTCCCATTTCCAGCATGCCTTTTGCAAATAGATCCATGCCAATGGATTGCAAACCATAAGCAGGGATCCCTCTAGCCACCGGTGCTTTCTTTTCGTGTACACATGCATGCATTTCAACAGGGTTTTCAGAGAAAAGCACATAATGATTCCACCTGCTAGCAGTTTCATCATTCATAACCAACAGGTATCCCCAGTTTGTCCTGGAAGGAGGTCTGCACAAATGCCACAACTTGCTTTATTGTAGGGGTCAGCCACCCGTGCATTGGTTGGCCCTCCTCGAGAGCTTAACAAAATGCATTGATTTTCCCTTTCCTGGCGGTGGACACAATTGACCAACACCCCCAAGCAAAGGGAATTGTTGGGAGTTATTTTCTTTTTCTTCTTGTGCTGCCTGGGACCTTTGCCCCCTTGCAGGCCTTCCTTTCCTAATGATGCTGTTTTCAAATATATATGCCTGCTTCTGGATCACCATATCCATGAACATGAATCCCACTAGCCACTAGAGATTTCCATTTTGTCTGGGGGATCATCATGGCATGGGTCAACCCCCCCTTGGGGATATAATAACATGTAATGATTTTCCCTTTCCTGGGAGGGGGTGATTGGCTCCTAAGATGGGGTGCAATTAGCCTATCCTGTGATGTGAGCATTTGCATCCATTATGTTTTTTTAAACTTTAACTTTTGGTTCCCAGTTACTTTCTGACCTACAAGAACAACACCCTAAAAAGATATATGCTGCAGTGGGTGAAAGTAAAATGTGAACTGCACAATAACTGATAAATGACAGGAATGGCCTGACTAACTTCTATATGTTGTATGTTGTGATGGGTGGAAGTGATGAAATGTGAATAGCACAAGTTTGTGAATGACACAATAACTGTTCAATGACCTTAGTGGGCTAACACATTGCCATATGCTCTGGTGGTCAGAAGCAAATGAGAATGGCTGAATAAAAAAATCAATGTTTCTAGCAGGTTCAGACATTACCCCATGATGTATTTTGAAGTTGGTGGACGTAATATGTGAATGGCAATAGCTGATTAGTGGCTGGACTGGGATGACACAATGCCCTATGCTGTGGTCGGTTGAAGCAAAATGTGAAAGGCTGAGTATCTGATCAACAATTGCAGTGGATTCACCCATTGCCCCATGATAGATGCTGTGCTGGGTTTAAATAAAATGTGAATGGTACAATTGCTGCTTGGTGACTGACATGGGCTGACACATTACCCAATGCTGTGGTCACCCACACTTGAATTCTGTTCTTTCACAAGGAGGACATCTCACAAAGAAGTTTTCCCTGGCACAAGGAAAAAACATCATAATGTGTTTTTTTTTTTTGGTGTGTTAAAATTAAACTAATGTTTTTAATTTGTTCTCTCTAAGCTTTTTTTTAGAGAAGTCAGTTCTAGGATTCATCTTTTTTGTCAAAGTCCATTGCAGAATTGGTTCAGATAAGTGGCTGTTCCCTTTTGAGACTATTGCTGTTATGATCACAATTTGCTACACTCTTACTGTAACAGGAATGAATTCCATGCATTCACACTTGCATAGCATACCTTTCTTTGAGTCCCCTTGCATTGTACCTAGGCCACATTTTTTAGATAGAACACAGTGATGCAGTCTCATTGGGTGACTGCTTTTGAGGGTCCAAATCAAAGACAGGAGAAGAGCTCCGAAGCAGGGTTCGATACTGAGACATCATCTTATTGACAGGGAAGGAGAGCAGAATCTGGTGATGATGAAGTGATTGTTCAGCCAGAGTTACTTCCAAAGATGACTGATCCTCCAGTGATTTTGAGAAACATGGCCATGCCATTTGTGATGTCCCTTGGCAAGCACAATCGGTGCGGTGGAGATCAAGTGACAGGCTAGTTCAACCCAGAGTGCAGGCCTGTACCAAGCTGAGCACAATCAGAGTGCCCACTTTTCAGACTCCTAATTTAGTTTAGCCACAAAGTTCCTCATTCACTGCAGATGCTGGGTCTACACTGCAATTCTTTGCCTAGCGACTACTTTCATCTTTTCCTGGATGAAGACATTTTTGAGGGAACTGTGAACTAAACAAAGTTGCTTGCAGAACAGTTTGTGAGGGAATATAGAGGAGCTTGGGCATCTCTACCTAGGGCACACTTGTGGACTCCTACTTCACTGAGGGAAATGAAACAATTTCTGGGACTGGAGCTGAACATGGAAATAGTACAATATCCACTTGCACAGTGCTACTGGCCTACTCATATGGTTTGGCAACCATCAGCTTTGTTAGCAGAGACATGGTCTTCATTTTGCAGTTCAATGATAATTCTGCTGCATTGCCCTGGGAATCAACAGGCCATAATAGGTTGTTCAACTTTCAGCCTGTTGTGGAACAGTAGCGTGCCATGTTTCTAGAGATATATACTTCTGTAAAGAATATAGCAGTTGATGAGTATTTAATCTTGCACAAAGGGTGAATGCTGTTCAGGAAGTACACAGCAATGAAAAGAGCTTGTTATGGCATCAATATATATGTTGTGTGAGAGCTCTTATGGCTATATGTACAATCTGAGAGTATCTGCAGGGAAGGAATCCTCAATAAATGTTACAGGTTGTCCCCACATTATGAGTTAGAAAGAAGCTCATATGGGAGGTTGCCCAATTTCTCCTTCACACAACAAATAGAAATGCCCCAAAAGACAACATGGACAGGTAATTTTTTGCATTCTGAGTGGGTAGCTGTGGATTTTGGGCTCTGCCACCTCCATGGGATAAATACCAAACCCGGATATTTCTGAAAACTAGTTACCCGAGGAAGTCCAGGGTGGTGTGACTAGCATGGATTTCACATGGTTCTATCACCCAGAAGGAAATTTAAAAATTCCTGCAGATTTCAGACCTTTTTGTGAGGAAACTGTCTATTTTCTTATAAAGTGCCCTACTAACACAATTGTGGTAGCATTTTTATCAGGAGACATGTGGGATCGCTAGGTGGTAGAACAATTTGTGGATCTCCGCAAATTCGGGAACATTAACTCACAGAAATCGAAGGAAAACATGTGCTTTTAGCCATAGTTTGAGGATTGCAAGGGCTTCTGGGAAAATAAATCTTATTCGATCCTTAAAAAGACTCATCACCCTGGACTACGCTGGGTATCAAGCTTTCAGAAATACCTGGGTTGGTTTGCATTGGTGGTGGGTGAGCCAAGTCCTATAATTCCCAGTTACCCACTTTACAAAGCCAGCACATTTTTCCCTCATATTTTTGATGTCTCAAATTAGGTTTTGTGTTGCAGGCCCTAAGTGCAGCTACACAAGTGGGGTATCACTTTTACCAGGAGACGTGTGGGAAAGCTGGGTAGTAAGGATTGTGTCAATCCTTGCAAGCTCTGGATTTTTCACTCACATAAACTTGGGGAAAATTGGTGATTTTATGCAAAGTTTGGTGTTTTTTAAGGCCCTCCGATAGAGATCCGCACAAGTCACACCATCCTGCACAACCCTAGGTTTTCAGAAATGTCTTATTCTGATTTTTCTAGCTGACAACTAAAGTAGGGCCCAAAATCCAAACCTACACGTATTGTAAAAATCCTTTGATTTTGTTGAGTGAAATGTAATGTCTCCAGGTCATGTATTGGGGTATTTTGTATCTCGGGCGCTAGGCCCAACCACATTGGTGGGGTATTGTTTTATCAGGAGACGTGGGAACACAGAAAGTAGAACATTGAATTTTGCAGCAAGTTTGGCTTCCAGATGTACACAGATGTGAAAGAATGAATACATTTTGCACAATGTCCTCTGAAACAGATAGTAGCATGGTTACCCCAAAATGCCATTGCTACTAAACTCTGTTGCTTATTTACAAGCCCATTGCATCTCCAGGGAATTATTTTTTTTGACGCAGTGAAGGTGCAGTGGGCCTGCCCATATTTGCAATGCCACATAAAGTCACCCTGCGTGACTTTTCATGGCCTTGTAAATATGGACCCCGTTCACGCATTATTCTGCGTGAAAGGGACATTCCATGGGTGTTTCTGTGGGTGTTCAAATGTAACATCCATGGAACTTGACACATCCCCAGATTTAAAACATGTTGTAAGCCTGGGAATATGTCAGAATCCTATCTCTTCCCAAGGGAGGCATAGCAATAATTTTATTTCTCCTCATTTTTTCTTATTTTTATGCCTGTTGTATACTGCAGCACGCACAGAAAGAGGAAAATGGCAGCAAAATGGTTCAAGGGTGCCTGCACCGGAGCATGGCAGCCAATTGTGCACCAGCACAGGGGAAAGCACAGTGATGTGTTGAATTGTTATTAATACGCCCATGAGAACGGTGATGTGGGAGAGGTGTGGCGCCGCGGCCAGGGCGACTGACGCTGGAATCTGGGGATCAGGGTTCGATCCCCGGCTCCGGCGGCAGGTTAGCCCAGCACCATGTGACTCTGGGCAATAGCTTGCTTAATCTTCCCGACGGCCCCCAGCGCCTAGAGACCCTAACGGGTGTTTGTGCGCTATACAAATGTGGATTATTATTATTATTATTATTATGGATCAAACCCAGATCTTTTGACTGGGTGTGAGTGTTTGATTGGTTCAGATGCTCCGTCCATCACCACCCCCTTTTGTACCGCTTTGGCCGCCATAAGTGTGGCAGGGTATGCTCAGACGTGAGACCCTGGCTCACTTTGCCACTGGATTTAGGCAAGCCGGGCTGAAGACGGCTGTAATGCCAGAAACCGGTCCTCGGAAGCTTGTTTCCGGTCCAGGGAAGGCATGGCTTGGCAGTTCGGGCTGGACTTTTCCCATGAGGCACAGGGTCAGACTGATTTGCATATAGCCATGTCTGAACTGGGGTGGCAGAGTGGGCTAAAGAACGGTGATGGATCAAA
This sequence comes from Lissotriton helveticus, assembly GCF_964261635.1. Classification (NCBI taxonomy): domain Eukaryota; kingdom Metazoa; phylum Chordata; class Amphibia; order Caudata; family Salamandridae; genus Lissotriton; species Lissotriton helveticus. The sequence goes on along the minus strand of NC_136063.1, from coordinate 739,294,980 downwards.
CCCAGATCTTTTGACTGGGTGTGAGTGTTTGATTAGTTCAGATGCTCCGCCATCACCACCCCTTTTGTACTGTTGTATACTGCAGCACGCACAGAAAGAGGAAAATGGCAGCAAAATGGTTCAAGGGTGCCTGCACTGGAGCATGGCAGCCAATTGTGCACCAGCACAGGGGAAAGCACAGTGATGTGTTGAATTGTTATTAATACCTGTGCTTTAAAAATGATGTAGCACAAGGCAGCTAAATTGCTTGCGGCGCCATGTTGCACCATTTTCTTGTAGACTCTCAGTATCTTCTGTGCATTTAAAAATCACATAGGTTTCATTCATACCCATTTTTCATTAACTAGATTTCACCATATGAATTGTTGCACGGTTGGTGCACAATGAAAAATCATTATAAGCTGCATCTCAGTTGTTGACTCTTGGTATTGCATGTTTTTGCAGAACCTCAGTGGCGGCCCGTAGTGGGAGTGCTGCGGGCCAGTAGAGCGGGGTGGGGGAAGGGCAGGGTGGGGGTAGAGTCGTACATACGAAGTCCACGAGTAAAGCAAGTGAATAAATAAATAAAACTATTTATCTTGCGTTCGCTGCATCGCCAACTCAGCGGTAAATAGTTTTATTTATTTATTTGCTTTACTTGTGGACATTGTATGTCTGACTCCACTACCCCCACCATGCCCCTCCCCCACCTCATGCCCCACAGCACTCCCACTGTGAGCCGCCACTGCAGAACCCACAAATCATGTATGGGCCCATGACCAGAAGGGGCTATCAGACGTAGTAGTATACTGCTTTTGTAAATCAGACATTTTGACAAAGATTGCAATAAGAAAATGTCACCAATTTTTTTCTACTCATTTTCATTATTTTTTTAATTTCAAGTATTACTTTCTTTGCGAAAATCCTGAGAGATCTCTGCACAAATTACTTACTTCCAAATTCTGAAATGTGTCTACTTTTCAGAAATGTATATCTTTTCGGGATCACTCATGGGAATTCATCTGTTTCCAAACAAATGAAAAATGCATAACGACTTCGAAAAATCCCAAAACTGTATTTAAAAAATGTTTTTGATACAACTCTGCATATTTTTGAAAGAAGGGAAGATGGTGGTACAGGCAGATCAAATCTTTCAATAATTCAATTTTTAGAAAAACAATGTCCACTTTCTTGCAGAGCACTTTTTCCCAACCCCAATCAAAAAAACAAGCAGAGGCTATGTTTTGGCTGTATTCTTAGTTCCCTCCAGGGTAATTTACAAATTCTGTGTACCTTTAGAATCCAAAATATGTTGCCATTGATTCCTTATGTGGAAAATAAGTTATAAAGGCATAAGCGTGAAGTATCTAAAATATTTAACAAAAAAAAAGACTCAGCACTGGAGATGGAAACGCATCAGCAATTAAGAAGTTATAAAGGCTCTTAAATAAATGAAGTGCATAAATTGTGCACATTATGAATGCTGATTTTTTTACTTGTTTTCTATGAGTCTGGTAAAGCGTTTTCCTCCAATGGATCTTTACATCCGTCGAAGAAGTGGAGGGAGTTAGTCTTAACCAGTCAATCTAAATTTCAATTAACAGTGCAACCCATTTGGCTGCACAATGAGTATCAGGAATCAGTAGCCAAGTTCAAAAGGTTTATTACAAATTAATATTCAAATTCAAATAAACAACTCTAATCACCATACTGTAGAGATACAAAACGACAACAGGAATGCCTAGACAGCAAAAGAAATTGAGAAAAACTAATATCAGACAGACAAGCAGTTCCATTATTGTTATGCAGCACAACAGCAATACAATGTAGGGGCATATTTACGAGGAAGTGACGGAGTACGGTGTTAGCCAACTTGGTTTATGCCGCACTCTGCCACTTCCAAAACGCAGGGCTGCAACGTAGTTACAAGGATACTGTGCAGCACAGCATTTTCCCCAGCGTTGGCACTAATTTTAGTTGCCTAGCATCAGTGCAGACAGCCTTGCACAAGAGTGCGTGGATACCTGCAATGAAGAGGAGAGTATCCCTTCCTGCCCATAAACAATCTGAAATGGCATTTTGAAACTTCTATGTGTGCTGCTTAGTTCTGTGTCATTTTTTTAATGATTGTTTACCCATTGCCCACCTCTTTCACAATAAATATATAGCATGAAAGGGTGCCTTATTTACAAGGCAGCGTTAAACCATGTTAAGTGGCTTAACACTGCTTTATAAATATGACAAAACACTATAGCCACCACAACATCAAAAAAGTGTCATTGTGGTGGGGATAGGGGCTTATAAGTAAGCCCCTTAGTGTTCAGAGAATGGTTAAAATGAAGGAATCTTAGCAAATCAGGGAATCCCCCAAAAGAAAGATCAAGACAAAAGAAATCAAAATAGGAAAGAGTTTGCTTCCCAGAAACTAGACCAAGAGTCTTCTTTGGGTCGAGTGTATGTGTGAGCATAAGCCACACTTAAGCAAAAACCAAGGAAATAATTGGGGGCATGAAATCTCTCAAAGTTCCTAAAGCTATCAGTGTTTCACGGAAGGCGGGAATCAAGGTAAGGTGTCCATAGAACTCTGCAAATTGTCAAGATGGGGTCTTGTCTGTATTAGGGACAGTCCAAATGACTCTGAATAAAGTCCAAGAGGAACAGTATATTGTAACAGGCAAATGTCATTTGGGCAACACCCCCATTGATCACCCTCCCAGGGGTTCCCTAAAATCCATGAAGCATCACCCTGTAGACTGTAACATTGCTGGTGTGTCCCACACTGGACATGGGAATGACATCCTTCTCTAAAACACACGTAGGTTGCATCTTATGGACAATAGTTCCTTTAGATTGAGCTGGCTTTCTCTGTGTACCTTCCTTCAAGGTCCTTTTCCCAGGCTCCTGGTTCCTTGTCTCTGTTACAGCAATGTATCTATTCTAAACTAACAATGCATGTGAATACCTTCAAGAAATGTTGAGTTAGCAGAAAAATTAAATCGCTTTATGCAGCATGGTGAAATACAGACCTACTCAGGGTAAGTTTAGCATTGATTTCAATAGTGCATATTTAATATATGTGTGCACATTTAATCACAAATGAATATACATTTCTAATGTATTAAGTTCCATAAAACATGTAATATTCAATCATTCATCATCAAATTCAGTATTAGCCATGATTGAGAACTACATTTAAATCAAGTTTATGAAATATGAATGCATACATTCCATAAAATCAATATCGAATTTAGCACAATGACATTATTCATGTATATGGAAATGATCTATCGACAGTATCAGTTTGTTACATGTTATTCATGTGAAGTAGAACACCCATTTAGAAAGTCACTTTTCATCTCTGGGGTGAATACATTTTCTACTAAATGAAGATTGGTCTTTATTTATCACACTTATTAATGCAAAACATTTAATGTAAGTAAGTTCTCTAATTCTACAGAGAAGGCCCTTTTAATGTATATCGAGTGCAACACACATTAATTTGTCAACCCACACAGGAATAATGTGCTAAGTGTACTTGCATACTATTTATCTCTTAGGGTATGCAATCATAAGGTGTCAGAAACCTACCATATGCCTTGGGCCTGCTTTGGCCAATAGTGGACAACACAGTTATGTGTATAAATGAATGAAATAATTTTAAGAAGCACGCAATACCCGAAGGTGTCTTAGCGCTGTATGGATCAAAACCAAGAAACTTGCTGCCAGGGGACCTGCCTCTAACATAGCAATGACCTATTGAGTAAACAACAAGGTCTTCATCTGCCTTCTGAATAGCTGTAAGATGAATTGCGAGTGTAGGGCCAAAGGCAAGGTGTTCCATTGTTTCCCTCCGCGGTGCAGGAGCATTCTTCTACCCCACTTTGCTTTGCTTATTCTTGGGACAGTGATCGTATGTGCAGAGCTTGATCTCAGGTTCCTACAAGAGATATACCAAGAGAATCCATACTGAAAAAAGGTCGGCCCAGCTTTGTGAAGGGCGTTGTGGATGATACAGAGTGCCTTAAATAAAATTCTCTCTTCCACTGGCCACCAGTGCAGGCAATGCATTAGATGATAGATTGGTCCACATTTGGGGACCTCAATAATGTTTTTGCTGCTGAACTTTGCAGAGACCGGAGCTTTTTTGTCAGCTATTTAGAGGTCCTTAGTTATATGGCATTGCAATAATGTATCTTCAAGAAGATGAGTGTCATCATCGCCGTCTTCTGTAGATCAAACGGAATGAACAGCAAGAATTTCTAAAGTACCCTCAGCATATAAAAGCCTGCTGAAGTCACAGCATGGATTTGTTCTGAAAAACATAGTTTGGTATCAAAGATGACACCCAGATTTCTTGACTTCTGCACTGGCCTTGGAAAGAGAGCCAGCAGGATGCCTCCCAGAAGGAGGTATCCTTTCCAAAAAGCAGAACCTCAATTTTATCCGAGTTCAGCTTGAGACAGTTTCTCTGCATTCAGCCTGCGACCTAGGCCATGCATCTGCAGAAGTTACTTGCATCCTTTTCCACCTCCGATGAGATAGATACCACAATCTGTGTATAATCAGCTTAGGAAAATACAGCCCGGCCAAAACTATGAGTGAGATTGATAAGGGGAGTGACATTTACATTAAAAAGGTGGGGCTAAGAGCAGACACCTATGGCACCCGACATGGGAGAGAGAAGAGTCTAGAACTTGCATCTCCAATCTCTACCCATGGTTGTCTTCTGCTAAGAAACAAGCTCAACAGTGCTAGTGCAGTGCTCATAAAGCCTAGCAAATGCAATCATTTAATAAGTAGTGTGTGATGAACCGTGTCAAAGGCTGCAGAGTGATCCAGTAAAATTAATGCCGCTCTTCCGTCTTTGTCGGCTACTCCTTTTAGTTCCTCGGATGCTACCACCAGTGCTAATTCAGTACAATGGGTTGCTATAAAACTGTATTGAGAAGAATCCAGCAGCTGGTTGGTATATAAAAAGGAAAGTATTTCCAGGTTCATTACCTTTTCCAAAATCTTGGCAGGAAACAGAAGACGGGAGATTGTTCTATAGCTTTCCATCTGCCTAGGGTCCAAAGAGGGTTTTGTCACCAGAGGCATGGAAGCTCTCTTCAAAATGATTGGGCATTGTTCAGAACTGAGAATCACATTTAATAGATCTATAAGTGGTCCTGCCACTGTACTGGCCACCAGATTAATGACCACAGGAGGACAAGGGACTGAAAGGGCCCCAGATTTGATGGAGCTTATAAGATTAAATGTTTTTTCCCAGGTAAACAGTGAAAGAATTTCTGGGTGCATCCAAAGGCCCAAGGGCTAGTTCAGAGTTCAAAAACTCGACCACATCTGAAGCTGCCACTGCATTTGGTATATTAGAGGCAACAGAACATGCCTGAATATAGAACTAACTTTACTGTTCTGGGTACTGTTCAGTAAGGAAATTCTACTGCCAAATATGTTGCTATTCACAATTTCAAAGGGATTGGCATATGAATCTGTGATGTTGGAGGGGAGACAAGTAGAGAGGGAATATGGTGAGATAGGAATTATCCTGAATTGTATGATTATTCATGTAGCAGTTTCCTTACTCTTGGAAGTGGCCAAAAGAACTTGTGACTCAACAGATGCCCTTCGACCTGCACTGAAAGGTCACATGTGCTCGAATGCACATATTTTGGCTTAAATATTGTTCTGGGTGTGTGAACTCTCTTATGCAAAAGTGCAATAAAATGTGGCTATCTTGTAGCAATGGTGTAGCCACTTTGGGCAGTGATTTCTATTTGCATCTGAGACTGTGATAAGAAGGTTAAAAGGTTATTCATGTATGGACATGGATAGCAATGCCACCTATGGCAAAGTGTCGGGACACCTGTTATACAAGTTGCGCACTGCAACCACGCTTTCTCATAAGTTGGGCAATCCTGGGTACACATGTGCTGTGGGTCCAGATGAAAACATAGTGATTTGATCCCTGGAACATATTATTTGGCTTTTTTTGCCTTTGAATTCATCATCATCATCATAGTATGTGGCAATGTTGTTGGGGAAATAAATAAACGACTTTGCTGTCTACATAAAGTAAAAAGGCAGCACCGGGTAACACAGCTATTGATGATCCATTTTCATTGCAACCCCTTAGTAAGAGCGAAAAGAAAAAGGCTTTGAAAAAAAAGCACAATAAGACAAATAATCTTACCCCACATGCAACATGTGATTTGTTTCCAATTCTTTAAATGGGAAGAGCAGAATCCCTCCCTAAAGGGGGTGAAAGCATTCTCTCACAGCTGCAGCCTACCCCGATATTGATCTTGGATGCTGCAGCTGAACACATGGGCTCTAAGTCACAGGAACCCTGCCCTAAGGGTGACCTACAGTACATACTGATGCAGGCCCAAGGTGAAAGCAACATAACCCAACTATAGCAGAGCCAGCTAGGGTAGACCTGACTCTACCACCCTTGACCCACTCCACTGGTTGAATAGGAGTTATAACAATCAAGGCTGACAAAGAGAACCTGAGTGTACAAATTCAGTCAGTCACCAAAAATGCAGTCACAAAGCAACTTAACATTTATAAAGCAGCCAGCGATGATCTAGCACCACTACCAATGTATAGCATTAGAGTTATGATTACAAAGGACCCTGGCACTCTGACCTCGAATAAGGAAATATTGCATAAAAATGGTCATTCACATTATGGTTCCCTGCAAGGAATGAACCAGGAAAGGCCCAGGCTATCCCACAGTTTTAGCAAAATCATTAGACATTACAACTACTGGCAGGAAGAAGCCGTTCTCAAACCTACAAAATGCTCAGGTTTGTGTTTTCACAAATCACATGGAACAAAGGGTGCAAGATTCAGATCACATGGGGGGAAAGACTGGTCTGGCTGTCAGCAGCATTCACTAGAAAAATCCTTGATTGAACCAGTTTCCAAACACCCACCGGTCCTAATAAGTCATGTTTATCCATTTGTTCCTGGAATATTATTGGTCTTATGCAGAAACTCCAGTCTTTAGATGTGATCACATTCTTCTAGAGCTATGAAGTTATACTGCTCCAGGAAACATGGTCTGGGACAAGCCTGCCAATAGAAGCCTATCTAGAGTACTGGACATCAGCCACTAGGGCCCATAAGCTCGGTAGATCAAAAGGTGGGCTATCAATCTATGTCTCAGTTAGGGTAAAAAGCCACCAATGATCAGGGAGCATTTGAGGAGAATTGTCTGCCTGATATCAAATTCAGTAGTCCAATATTGCAGCAATTATTGCTAGTGATAAACGTGTACATTAGTCCAAATGCGAGAGAGAAAAGGACCACATTCAAACACCTGATACAAACCCCGTGTGACCTAGTCAACAATTACTCCAAGGCAGCTTGCTTGATCATAAGGAATCTTATCCAGGGAGATATCAACAGATCACCGAGCAGTTTAAACCCAGTGTCTATGAGTATAGCAAGCTTGGTGAATATATGGCCCTGCAGCTTAGTGGCATGGGCTACATAATGCTGAATGGCCACTTTGCTTAGGACAAGCCACCAAATTGGACAGAATCCAATGGGCAAACCTACTCCTACCTCAACTATCTAATCTGCAATGCTGAAATGTTTCTCTTGGTTGAAAATGATTGCATTGCTTCGCGGATGGCGAGAGACCATCGTCCACAGATTATCACCCTGTCACTTAATTTACCAAACCATGTTGCAGCAAGGCTGACAACCAGTTGAACATACACAGAGAATCTTAAAAGGCTGAAATGGATGTATTCGTCCATACATATTACAATAGCTGTAAGCAGCACGCTTTTAGGCAGAAATAGTACAAACAATGTACTTTCAACCACAGAGTGGACACATATTACCACCCAATTGCTTATCAAAATCCCCCATCTCATTCGTCAATTTCAGACTCGCAACAATACTTTTATTACAGCTACGATCAAGGATTTAGGAAATAACGCAACACATCCCTGAGATGCATCCAGACGTCTCTAGGGGGCAGGGAGACTCTCACTATATTCAAGCAAGCTCAGAGAGCCTACCTGCAGGAAGTATTTTCAGAAAACTGTAAACACACAGAAAACTTCTGCCTGACACTACTTCAAGCGAACAACTCAAACACAAGGAGATGATGGACGGAGCGCTGAAACTTCAGACACTCACCCCCAGTCACAGATCTGGGTTGATTCCATCATCTTTCTTTAGCTCCCTTCGCCACCTCAGTTCAGACAAAGCTATATGCAAATCAGTCTTGACTCTGTGCCTCATTGGAAGAGTCCAGCCCGTACTGCCAAGCCATGTCTTCCCTGGACCAGAAACAACCATCCTGGGATCGGTTTAGGCCTAACAGCCCTCATCACTACTTCAAGCCAGTAAGAATCCTAACTCAAGGAGAGTTTGGTCCCTAGTGAACAAACAAATTAATTACTAAAGAGGCCAGTGCTATGCTAACATTTCAGAAGCAGAATCAACATCTTTTCTATACATCAATTTCAGAGCAATGGAGGAGGAAGTTAGCCTAGTGGTCAATGTGGCAGAAATGGCACGCCCAACTGGGACTGGATCCCTTTGTCAAGACCTGGTCCACCCAATCCTGACTGTCCCTGAGGTGGAAAATATGCCCATGGGTAGTAGTGTAAGAGTGAGCCCAAAACAAATAATAAAGCCTCCCTTCAACATCGGGACATACTGCATCATGACATCACTGACCAGGCTGCTCTTACATTCCGAATAGTGCATGCAATAACAAATATAAGATCAGATGTGGCACCTAGGCACAATAGGCTGCCACAGGAATTATACAAACAAGACATCTCTTTCTGGGCACTTAACATCATTATTTGAATATTGCCAGACAAACTTAGAGATACTTCACTCATGGCAAGGAGCTATAACACACCTGATCTATAAAGGAATCACAAGATCAGATCCCAAAAATTACAGGTTGATAGCCCTCATTGACAATGATGCCAAATACTATGCCAGTCTGCTGCTGGAAGACCTAACATCATGGGTGGAACAAAATTGGTTAATACCCTTTACTCAAACATGGTTTGTGGCTAAATCAGAGACACTGACCAACCTAACAGCAACATCAGTCCTGATGGACAGTGACTTCGAGGTGGCATTTAATTGAGTTCCAAGGGGCTCCTTGTGGGCTAAGCTACAGATATGGGGAATACCTGAGATTCTTTTTAGGCTACAATTCAGCTCCATTATGATACATGGATCTGCATAAAAACGGGGGAAGGAACTCATATATTCAGGAGAATAATGACATCATGAGGAGTGAAACAGGGGTGCGTGTTAGCCCCCTTGCCTGGTTTATTTATTGCAGATTTATTGCAGTTCATTGATGTCATCAACAGTCACTCCCCAAAAATAGATGGCACCCCAATACGTAAACTGCTGTATGCTGGTGATCTTGCCCTCTTTAGCAACACAAGGGTAGGCCTTCAACAGCTTCTTTATCAGCATCATATTTTCCCTACATGTATGCCATTCACCAGAAGATAAGAATTATGGCCCTTAGGCTAAGGGAGTGGCCTTTGCTTAAACACCTACCCAGTTGGCGTCATCCAAGTGAGAACATGCGGTGTTGAATAAGTCCCTTGTCACTGCCACAGTGCCTTCATGTTGGAAGAGAGCAAAACTCATTCCTCTACTAAATAGGCCTAGCGCAGATCCAGATGTCCCAGGCAACTATAGTCAATTTTACTTCTTCCAGCACCTGTTAAACATGTTGAAAAATGTGTCTATCAACAGCTTTCAGGTTATCTAGTGGCCAATAGGCTTCTTCATCCGAGCCAATCGGGTTTTAGACGCAGACATCCTACTGAGACAGCATTGGTGGAGGTCTTGGATTGTATAAGATGTACCATTGATGCTGGTGGTAGGGAAGTCCTGGTATTGTTGGACCTGTCAGCAGCTTTTGACACAGTCCCATATGACAGGCTGCTTGCACATCCAGATGCCCAGATTGGTCTATGCCAATGCATTAGATGCAGGGTTACCAAATTATCTCCTGAATAGACTTCAGGTCATTCAGAATGCAGCCCGCCTGGTTCTGGGCTGGCCAGGATGGAACGGGAAAACACACAAGATGATGGACGGAATGTTGCACAATGGCAAAACATTCACCCCCAGTCACAGATCTGGGTTTAATCCATCGTTATTTTGCTCACCAAGCCACCCCAGTTCAGACATGACCATATGCAAATCAGTCTTGACCCTGTGCCTCATGGGACGGGAACATAGTTCCTGTCTTTTGTGCAATTTGCACTGGCTTCCCATTGAACAATTGATACTTTTGAAAGAAGCACTCTTAATTCATAGGGCTCTCCATCATTCTGTACTGGACTATCTTTTGGCTAAGATTAGATTCTATAACCTGGCAAGAGTTTTACGCTTATCGGGTAATCATCTGTCCAAGGTCCCTAGGGTTTATTTGTCCTCTGCGGGAGGTCACTCTTTTTCCTTCCTGGGCTCTGTGTGGTGGAACAAGCTCTCTTTTGACCTATGTCAATGGCTTAAGCCGGTTTTAAGAAAAAGCTTAAGAATTGGCTTTTCTCCTAGTAATCTGTGGAAAAGTAAATTTTGCCATGTTCTGTGTCACTACGTGTCATCCATCATATGTTATGTGTGCATGATTAAATATGCATATGCATTCCCTATGTTCGATTAATGACGCAATTACAGTTGTGTCCACCTCTAGTATGCCAGTTTCCAGTTCTCGTGAATACTACGAATATCAGGCCTATGTAAAGCTACGTTGCCACGTTTCTCAGTGTGCACGTTATTCCATTATAAAGTCCCCGTTTCTAGGCCTCAAAAGGGCCTGGACATCAGATTCAGCTCCTGTCTCCTGAAGCCTCGCTGAGGAGCGATACAGCCCCCACCTGTATCCTCGACCCTTCACTTACTTCCTGCCTTGCAGTGCCCGGCTCACCCTGGCTCTGCCTCTGAGTCTGCCAAGAATATGTTATGATTCCAGTTATCAGTTCAGTCCTCCTTCTCTGCATTCCTAAAGCTACTGAATCGCATCGATAGTTTCCGTCATTGTCTAGCCTTCACGTCTCCACGTTAGAGAAATACTGCATTTAATGGTCATTTAATATTCTTCATCACGCACTACATGTAGAATAATGCATGGTCCAGTCTTAGAATCAAGTTAGCCTTTCCCCTCCTGACTTCTAGTTTATATCAACATGTTCTCTAAACATCAGATACTAGATACTGTTTAGGTACATGTCGCCCTGACTCTCCAGACTTCAGTCTCTGCTCCTAGCACAGAGTTCATAGCCCCCAGCTTCTCCTAGTAACACGTCATTGCCAGTTTGCGCGCACCATCAGGTTAGAGGTCCCGGCTCCTCAGGTAGCCCCCTCCATGGTTTCCGCCCCATTCATGACATATTCTGTTACGTTTGCATCACATGTCTATGTATACGCCCTGTTACACCTCTTTTCACCCTTATCTTTCGCGACTGCTACGCGCCACGCCTTTTGCTCCACCCACTGCTACGCCTATTGCAATGTAATGCTATGTGTTTGCGTTATGTATATATGCTCATGCACTGTTATTAAAAGGTTACTTCCCCTTGTCCCGATCCTGACACCAGCAGCGCTGCTGGGCCTTGCCATCCTATTCCTGTATTTGCTGTATTAAACCTGCAAAAACTCCTACTACCTCGAATCTTGACTCTTATTTATTGAGCTATCTATTATTCATTTATTCATTCAAAAATAGGGTATTATTTATTTATTTACCACATAATGGCGCCCGAACAGGGACTTGCCCTTTCCCCACGCGTCGGTGAAGCCACGCCGACCCCCTGACCCTCTGTAGTCGTGACGGAACTCTTCTGCGCACCGGCAGATATTTCTGCTTCAAGTATCCCTCAGGCCCACGGAGGAGACGGAGGAGGCGGTCCAGCATCCAGACGAGACGGTGGAGGAACGCGGCGAGTCCCGACCAGAGCCCAAGCCGAGAGTCCAAGGTCCGAGGTATCCGGAGGCCCACCCGTAACAGAAGTCCGAAGTTCGTCCGTCCGACGTCGAGGCAGTCCAGTCCAGTCTGAGGCCTTCCGTTCTTGCTGCCCGGTGAGTACCGTTACTGGGGTAGTATCTAGACAGGGTCAATTTAATTGACTCTGGTCCGTGGGTTGGTGGTACACAGACCCACAAACGAAGTGTCCACTTCGGTGGATGCGGGTCCTGACGTGTCTCTTTATGAGACCGGTAAGTTTCGTACTGTTTCAGCAGTGCACCTAGTTTCTGTTCCAGTCAGTTCTGTTCTCGAGGAAATTCATGTATTCTGTGTTCCGTATTCCAGGTAGTATTCTGTTCGAACTGTTATTTTTAAATGTTCTTCATGTATTTTAATGTCGTGGTATGAATGGGGAATAAGTATCGTGTTCATTGTGTATTGTATTGTGTCTAGATTACAGTCCAGTCATGCCCTTGTTTTCTAAGTTACGTCAGTTAAAAACTAGAAAGGGTCTGCTGGAAGCAGCAGTTCCAGTTCCGCCTAGGGACAGTCCAGGTCATTTTATGTATCAGAAGCATGGCATAAGTGCCATACTATATCTAGATTTATGGGTAGAGTATACCAAACAGTTAGAAGAAAAGTATAGATGGCCCGTATCGGGTACATGGGATGCCGAGTGCATCATGCGAGTAGAAGAGGCATTATGGAAAAAGAAAGCCAGACAGTCACAGAAAGATGCCATCGAGTTATGGCGCAAAGAAGCTCATAAAAGAACCGAAAAAGAAATCAGAAAGTCAGAATTAAGTAGAGAATCCTTAGAACGAGCACAAGAAAAAGAACTAATCGAGATAGGTGAACAAGTCAAAGCCGAACAGTCAGACAGACAGAGGCATGCCCTTATTAAGGGTATGTATCCTCTCCTTGCCGAGGGCTTGCCAAAAGCGACCCCAGAGGCATCCAGTAATTTCCCGCCACCATTAGTTCCGACCAAGCTACGTCACAAACCGACCGCAGCTGATATTTTTATTTCGTCCTATTTGGACGACACAGTCCCAGAATATGCAAATCCTGTTCGCGCTCCGCCAGTCCCTGTAAATCAGGCACTTCCCGCTCCTCCAGACACCGGAGTACCTGTTACGGTACCCCCGGTCCAGCCCGCCATACAAGTCCAGCCTGCATTTCCATTTCCCACTCTGCCAGGACGAAGAGCCTCAGTAGACGACTCTAGTTTAGGGGCCGCAGGGGGAGGTACTCCTCAAACCCCGCCGCCACACAAGCGTTTAACGACAGCCGAATTACATATACAAGCGTCACAGCGTACGCCCAGACATCAGACTGTAGCAGAAATAAGAAAATCCCTTGCCGAATGCGGCTATGATCCAGTCCCAGGCGAGGATAATATGGTTTTATATTCATTCCGCGTAAGAAAGGTGGCCGAGTATCTAGTCACCTTACCGAATATGAAAGAAGATCTAGACAGAATATATCGTTTCATCCGTACAGGGGATGATCCAGAAAGCATTGGCGAGGCCATGTCTCAAAGGAAAGCTGAGACCCAGCTCATGATATTAAAGTTTCTGATCAATTGTCTAATAAGAGAACAAGATTACCCGTCTAAAGATCCGGCTGAAATGAAAACCCTGACAAGGTGGAGTGATAATATAGCCGAGGGTAAGCACAAGACCGTCGGTGCTATGGAGAGTATGTACAAGAAAATTCGTAAAGAAATAATAAAGTTACACGAACAGCGTAAAGCAGCACAAGTAAGCGAGAAAGAAAGTAACTCTGATCCGGAAGAGGTTGAGGACGAGAATCCTGACAGAATAGCGTATGTAGGAAAATCTAGATTTCCAGATCGCCATTTACGCCTAGAACACAAGTCTATTTTCCATCATCCAACACCAGAACAAGGTTCTCTAGAACAAGTGTTTCAAGCTACCGATCACATTCTGAAATCACGAATCGGTTACAGTGAGTTAAGTACCATGCATGAAAAAGAACTAGCCCGATCAGCAGTCCGATGGATTACTGATTCTACCACTTTTCCAGACGAAATAGTGGCACAAATGTTTCTGAAAATGCCCCCAGCCGAGCAACGACTGGCGGGTATGTATATGATTCAGCACCTCATTACATTGTATGAGGGTCAACACTCTGATCCAGGTCCGTTACACGATATCCTGAACGAGTTACTCCAGTATAGATGGAAAGGTTTAGGTACCGACTTAATTAGTGTCATTCTAGAACAGCGTCACAAATATAGAACGTTTTTGAATCCGCATTTTGTTCATGTCTCACCCCCCGAAAGTAAACCATTTTACATGGAGAGACAGAATCCGTTACGAGAAGTCCACCCAGTTAGAGGAACGGGTGGCGAACTAGAACGAGTGTTTGTTTACACTCCGATTACAAAGATGGAACTCCTAGAGATGAAGAAATTAATTCCCTGTCATGATAAAGATCCAGCAGGGTTCCATAGAGAATTAAAAGACATGCTCCGTATGGGAGAATACACGTATCCAGATATAATTAAAATGTTAAAGGTTCTGCTGCCCGCAGGGGTGTATGAAAAGCTCAAGGAAAAAGAATGGGAGGTGGGAGAGAAAAAGATCGATTGGGCAGTTCTAGAAGCTGAAGACAAGGCACGAGTACCAGGTACCGGTCTTGGAGCGAAATGTAAAGAATTACCGGAATTATTAATACAAGTTTTACCCAGATTATTGACAACTAGAAAAGAAGACTGGGATGCAATCTCAGCCTGTAAACAGAAACAAGACGAAGACATTAGTGATTTTTATTCTAGATTTGAGAAATGTTTTAGCATCAACAGTGGCCTCAAGACAAGTAGTGAGTCATACCCTCACCTTTTTGTTACTAAATTAGTCGAGAATTCCAGTCCACAAATTAAAAATCGAGTTTTGAAAGTCGAAAGTACCTGGCAAGCTAATACCCCGTCCCAGATGTTGCAGATGCTCCAATACCACCAGAATAGGATCAGGGAAGAACAAGAACACGAGAGAAAACGTATGAAAGACACGAAAATGAAAGTACTAGTTGCACAATCTGTTCCTCAAGACAGTCAGAAGAGGGGTCCGAATCAAGCCAGTCATCCTGCAGCTCCCGTTAAAGGGAACTGCAATTATTGTAAACAGCCAGGTCATTTTATAAACGAGTGTGCAGTTCTGAAACACAACATAGCTACTGGTAAGACTAAAGAAAGACCACGTCCGCCTAGACAAGAACAAGTTTCACAGACTCCTCAGCCACAGAATGCACCACAGACAGTTACCGCACCGCAGCCTATTGCTGCAACACAGCACGTTACACAGCAGATGTACCAGTATGCACAGTCTGAGTATCCAGAGTACCAGCAGTATTCATGAAACAGCCTAGAGAGGGAGGTAGGCTTGCCTCTCATCGAGATACCTGTAGATCAAGAAGGTCCCTATGTTCACAGTCAAGTATTAGGGAAAGACAGAAAGTTTTTGATTGATACAGGGGCAAGTACGACCACAATTAGTCACGCCGAAGTTCCAGGGGCTCCGCTCTCAGGCTCAAGAAATGTTTCCCTTGGATTTTCAGGAAAACCCATTGTAAATGAAATATCAAAGCCAGTTACTCTAGAAGTAGGTCCATTGTCCCGCACTACTGATCTGTTACTTACTAAGTCATGTCCAGAAAACCTATTAGGCATTAAAACACTGAAAGAGTTAGGTGCAGTTATATGCTGTTCCCCAGAGGGAATACGATTGTTCCTACGTGACTTTAAGGGTCACTATGTATTACGAGATTTTGATCCCAGATTGTCTAATGTTCCGCAGCATCTATGGGCGCAAGGTCCAACTGATGTTGGTTATATGCAAATCACACCCTATCGTGTGACTCTCAAGCCAGGCGTGGTGTTACCACGAATCAGACAGTACAGATTGCCACCTGAGGCTGTAGCAGCCTTATCCAAAATTATTGACGAGCTCATGGCTCAAGGAGTGGTTGTAGAAACTGACTCCAATGTATGCAATTCCCCGATCATTCCAGTCATGAAACGTACTGATCCAAATGCACCCCCAGTATATCGATTAGTGATTGACCTACGGGAACTTAATAAATGTATTATTCCTCGGTACCCAGTCGTTCCAGATATCTCTTCCCTATTGACAGCCATTGATTCCGAAGCCACGTTCTTTACTGTAATCGACCTCAAGAACGCGTTTTTCAGTGTCCCTATTCATCCAGACAGCCAGTTCCTTTTCGGATTTTGTTTAAATGGAAGGAGCTATATGTTCACACGCGCTCCTCAAGGTTTCACAGAAAGCCCTAGCATTTACAGTCAAGCACTTAAAAGACAACTAGACAACATTCACATGCCAACTGACACTGCCCTGCTCCAGTATGTCGATGATCTACTGATCACAGCTCGTTCTGAACGTGCTTGTGAGCGAGCATCCCTTACAGTCTTGTATTTCCTAGCCGAGATGGGGCACAAGGTGTCCCCTTCTAAGCTTCAATTCTGTGTCCAGCAAGTGGTCTACTTAGGACACTTACTGTCCAAGAGGGGTAGGCAGTTGACACCAGACCGTATCCAGTTAATAGCGAGTCTTCCTCAGCCCAAGACCCAGAAGGAGGTACGTGCTTTTATCGGCCTTACTTCTTACTGCAGACAATGGATTCCTCAGTATGCATTTCTAGCCAAGCCACTGATACAGTTAACGACACAGGAGGCAGCCGTATCGACTGTCCTCCCTTGGACATCTGAACATACACTCAGTTTCAATGAGTTAAAGAAAGCCCTATGCCAAGCTCCAGTTCTAGCGACACCGAACTACAGTAAGCCTTTTACACTTTTCGTCACTGAACGCGAAGGTACAGCATTATCTGTTCTCACACAAGATCAAGCAGGACAATACAAGCCCTGTGCTTATTTTTCGAGCACATTAGATCCTGTAGCCCAGGCTCTGCCTGCGTGCCTCAAGTCAGTTGCAGCCACAGCCCTAGCTATCAGACAAAGTGATTCCATAGTCTTAGGACACTCCTTGACAGTACAAGTTCCACATTCCGTGGAAGTTCTTTTAAACCGAACACAAACTCAGCACTTGACAATTGCACGTTTAACAGGTTATGAATTGACACTGTTTCAGCCACACATAGAAATCAGGCGCTGCAACATCCTGAACCCTGCTACACTATTACCATCAGTTACTCCGAATTCTGCCACACATGACTGCGTGGAAGTAGTTAACATTACGACAAAGCCAAGACAAGATCTGACAGATATTCCGTTACCAGACCCCGACCTGACACTTTATGTGGATGGTTCATGTATGAGAACAAGTACAGGAGAACTAGTCGCCGCGTATGCAGTGACTACTGACACTGAAGTTATTGAAACACACCGTATTGACACCCTGTCCGCTCAAGCAGCAGAGCTAGTTGCTCTGACACAAGCCTGCATACACGCCAAGAACTTGAAAGTTAATGTTTACACAGATTCACGCTACGCATTTGGAGTTGTACACGACTTCGGAGTGCTCTGGCAAGAGAGAGGTTTCATGACTTCTCATGGAACCAAGATTCAGCATGGTCTCCTTATTCAAGCTCTGTTAGATGCAATACATTTACCGACATCAATTGCTATCATGAAGTGCAAAGCACATACGAAAGTTACTGACATTATTTCTCAAGGTAACGATCTAGCAGATCGCACAGCCAAGCTTACAGCGCAGACTCTAGACATTCCAGTTAACATGACACACACTCCAGATCCGATTACATGTATGACAGTTAAAGACCCTACACAGGATGTCATAGACATACAGTTACATGCTACTCCCGAAGAAATCAAGAAATGGTCCGAACAAGGAGGGGTCCAGACAGATCAAGGATGGTTAACGAAGGGTAGAGCCACATGGTTTCTCCCCGACTCTATGGTTCAAGTCATTATTAATACCGCACATAGTCCAGCACATTTAGGAGAAAAAGCTATGTTAGACAGTATCCAGAACATCTGGTTCAACAAGCATTTACGAGCTGCAGCCAAACAGAAAGTCCGTACCTGTATGATATGTTGTCAGTTTAATCCAGGTAAAAGTGTCCCGGTGGAACAAGGTGGATTCCAACCTCCTGACCACCCTTTTGAAGTCCTCCAGATGGATTATATTCAGATGGAGCGATGTCGAGGTTTCAAGTATGTCCTTGTAGTTGTATGCGCTTTGTCCAGGTGGACAGAAGCATATCCAGTCCCAGATTACACAGCCGCGACCACTGCCAAGCAGTTGGTTCGTGAGTTCTTCCCCCGTTATGGACTCCCTAGAGTCGTATATTCTGACAACGGCCAGCCATTCTCATCTGAGTTGATGAAGCATGTTTCCCTGTTGTTAGGGTACCAGTGGAAGTTTCATTGTGTACGCCATCCTGAAGCAGCCGGTCTCGTAGAGAGACATAACCAGACTCTGAAAATCCGTATTGCAAAAGTGTGTAAAGAGAAAGGTGTGGACTGGCTAGTAGCTCTGCCAGTCGCTTTATTTTATATGCGCATGGTCGCACATTCCAGATCAGGTCTGTCCCCGTATGAGGTCGTTTTCGGCCGCCCCCCTAACATGTGGGGTACTCCTAGACCCCGAAGTATTACCGATGTTTCAAGTAATATGCTGACAGATTACCTAGCTTCCTTGATGTCTGCCCTCAACTCTTGTCGTTCACAGGTTGCCGCCGCATTCCCAGACAATACCGAGGTGGCACCGCATGAAATCGTTCCAGGATCCATGGTCTTGGTCCGCAATTTTGACCGCTCAAGTCCGCTGGAGCCACGCTGGAAGGAGCCCCGACAGGTCCTCCTCGCCACCCGTACAGCCGTGAAGTTGGAGGGTCGCAAAGGCTGGGTTCACCTTTTACATATAAAAAAGTTTTATGGACTGAAACCCGTCTCAAAGAACATTTCCCAGGATTTGAAGGATTGCCAAAATATTGTTCTCAAGGACTGTCCCGCAAAAGACATTGCTACAAACCCTCCCCTGTTAGAGAAAACTCCGCAACAGGAGTATAAGTTGAAACTCCGGTCTAGCAAAATAAGTCAGCCAGTTTGATTGTCTAAGTCCTCCCCTAGGTGAAACGGTTAGACTGTTTCTGACATGTATAAAATAGACCCCCATAGTGAGAGAGTTAGTCAAAACTCAATTCGATGTATCGTTTTTCTATGTTTCATATTATTTCTCAGCATTATGATTTCCTGCACCAGTTATGCATTTTTCTTGTATTTCCCAGTTCTTCATGTAAATAAGTCTGCTAATGTTACAGTAGAGCACACGTTTAGTGATCTGCCTCCTCATGAACTCTCTTACCGCCTCGCTATGAAAAATAATTCTTTCATCCGCATGTTACATTACTCACATCAGACCAGCAATGCCACTAATTGTTGGGTGTGTGGTCGACTCCCCCCTTTCCAGACACCGAAGGGAGTTCTGCCACTCTTTCCTTATCCGTTTTCACATAATGGTTCGTGTGGAGCATGGTCCACGTTAACGTCATCTTCAACAGATATGTCTTTTCTTAACAGTACATGTTTTCCAGACAAGCAAGGTCTCCCCCACAGAACCGGGTTAGATCTAGAAAATGAAGTGTATAATTTAGGTAACTATTCTTCGAATTTCATGGTCCTGAATGTTCAGTCTGATACTACTCCAGACTTACCTGCTATTTCAGTACTACCAGTTAAAGGCGAATTATGTGTCCGAAATAATGGTTCCGTACATGTAGG
Organism: Lissotriton helveticus; assembly: GCF_964261635.1. Classification (NCBI taxonomy): domain Eukaryota; kingdom Metazoa; phylum Chordata; class Amphibia; order Caudata; family Salamandridae; genus Lissotriton; species Lissotriton helveticus. The sequence continues at coordinate 739,275,268 of NC_136063.1, read as the reverse complement.
ACATAGTGATTGTACTACTATTGTCAAGTATAGTGACAGTGGGAAATCTATTTTCAAAGCTTCACGTCATTCTTATTTTATTTGTGGTCAAACTGCATATGTTCGTCTGCCTCTCGATTGGGAGGGAACCTGTTACATTGCCTTCCTACTGCCACCAGTTTTCCTAGCCCCACCTGATTATCATAGAAACACACATCTAGTACACATTAGACATAGAAGGGAGTCCCCAATTGTCGATTATACTGAAACTGCTCTAGAACAGTATACAGATTTCAACAGAGGTTTCTTTTTCTTTATAGGACCTATCCAGAATAGTAAGCTAATCCGTAGGTTAACCAGAACCCTCGAAGCTGTAGTAAATGAGACTGCCTCTGCTTTAGGTAACTTAACTGAAGAGCAATCTGCTATGAGATTTGTCGTTTTACAGAATCGTCTCGTCCTTGACGTCATACTGGCCGATAGGGGCGGGGCCTGTAGAGTCATCGGATCTAGTTGCTGCATTTTCATTCCAAATAACGCGCCGTCTGTTTATTCAGCTATAACCAGACTCCATAAGATTGCCCATCTGTTACACCAAGATCCAGGCACCTGGACATGGTCCGGTTGGTTCTGGAATATAATTTCCGCCTGGGGATGGAAAGTCTTGTCCTTTCTGGGTATTGCAGTAGCGATCATATTCAGCTGCTGCCTCTGTATACAATGTGGCCCTGCGATTTGCGGCATTTGTGCTACCTCTTGTATTCCTAGTCCCAAGCCCCGTTCTAAATCCCGTTCCAGGATAATTCGAGACGAGCAAATGATACTGTATGAAATGATAGATGGTATCATGAATATTGATGTTTCCTGATGGAAACGTAGTGACAAGGAGGGAATGTGGAAAAGTAAATTTTGCCATGTTCTGTGTCACTACGTGTCATCCATCATATGTTATGTGCGCATGATTAAATATGCATATGCATTCCCTATGTTCGATTAATGACGCAATTACAGTTGTGTCCACCTCTAGTATGCCAGTTTCCAGTTCTCGTGAATACTACGAATATCAGGCCTATGTAAAGCTACGTTGCCACGTTTCTCAGTGTGCACGTTATTCCATTATAAAGTCCCCGTTTCTAGGCCTCAAAAGGGCCTGGACATCAGATTCAGCTCCTGTCTCCTGAAGCCTCGCTGAGGAGCGATACAGCCCCCACCTGTATCCTCGACCCTTCACTTACTTCCTGCCTTGCAGTGCCCGGCTCACCCTGGCTCTGCCTCTGAGTCTGCCAAGAATATGTTATGATTCCAGTTATCAGTTCAGTCCTCCTTCTCTGCATTCCTAAAGCTACTGAATCGCATCGATAGTTTCCGTCATTGTCTAGCCTTCACGTCTCCACGTTAGAGAAATACTGCATTTAATGGTCATTTAATATTCTTCATCACGCACTACATGTAGAATAATGCATGGTCCAGTCTTAGAATCAAGTTAGCCTTTCCCCTCCTGACTTCTAGTTTATATCAACATGTTCTCTAAACATCAGATACTAGATACTGTTTAGGTACATGTCGCCCTGACTCTCCAGACTTCAGTCTCTGCTCCTAGCACAGAGTTCATAGCCCCCAGCTTCTCCTAGTAACACGTCATTGCCAGTTTGCGCGCACCATCAGGTTAGAGGTCCCGGCTCCTCAGGTAGCCCCCTCCATGGTTTCCGCCCCATTCATGACATATTCTGTTACGTTTGCATCACATGTCTATGTATACGCCCTGTTACACCTCTTTTCACCCTTATCTTTCGCGACTGCTACGCGCCACGCCTTTTGCTCCACCCACTGCTACGCCTATTGCAATGTAATGCTATGTGTTTGCGTTATGTATATATGCTCATGCACTGTTATTAAAAGGTTACTTCCCCTTGTCCCGATCCTGACACCAGCAGCGCTGCTGGGCCTTGCCATCCTATTCCTGTATTTGCTGTATTAAACCTGCAAAAACTCCTACTACCTCGAATCTTGACTCTTATTTATTGAGCTATCTATTATTCATTTATTCATTCAAAAATAGGGTATTATTTATTTATTTACCACAAATCATCTTCTGTATCTGCTTCTTTTCACAGACCGTATAGCGCTGGGACTCTCTTAGGTAGCCATGTGCTCTAGAAATCCCTTCACATGCAGTAAAACCTGCAGGGGCTGTTGTAACTCAGGGGAATCATTTGAACACGTAGTATTCCTTTGCCCATCTCTGCTGAATGAACACAGGGTTAATCTACTGTCACATAGCCAATGGTGCCATTGTCGTCTTATTTAAGTTAGCATGAGCACGCTGTAGATTGTCCACTGCTTTGCGCACGTTACTACACACGTTTATTTTGCAAATGCTTCTTTTGATGCTTTCATATGAGAACCTACCACTGTTTTCACACTTTGCAGGTTCCTGGGATTTAGTCTGAACTTTGTGAACAAGGTCAAACAACAATGTCCCTTGTTATTCTGTTCTGGTCTGTCCCAAGAGCCTAGACAAATTATATACAAGCAGCTTACGTACTTTGGTCTTATTGGAATACACGGATAGGTAGCACACACTTGGAGAGGGATCTTTCTAGTTAGAAGAGCATGACAGCACCTATGATGTAGATCTACCTTCTATAGACTGAGATACGGGGTCTGCAGATAACGCTCAGAGATCTTCTAATATATAATCATCCTGCTGCTTGTCACATGGCCCACGGGACATTGTTATCTTCTTTAAGTTAGCATGAGCATGCTGCATATTGTCCACTGTTCGGCACACATTACTACACAAGTTTATTTTGCAAATACCTCTTTTGCCATTTTGACATCAGAACCTAATGCTATGTAACGCTCTGCAGGTTCCTGGGATTTAGTCTGAACATTGTGAGCAAGGTCGGTCTAATCTGAGATAAAATACTAAACTTACTACTTTTGGTATTCACAGAAGGCATTAAGTAGTAGTAAAGTTAGGACTCCTAACTTTACTACTACTAAACTGGGATGAATCCTAAACGTACTACTTTTGGTATTCACAGAAGGCATCTAGTAGTAGTAAAGTTAGGACTCCTAACTACTAGATGGCTTCTGTGAATACCAAAAGTAGTAAGTTTAGGATTTTATCTCAGATTAGTTCTGTGAATCGACCCCACTGTCTTTTATAATGACAGCTCCTTTCCTGAGTTACCAACTAATTGCTATGCCAACCATATTTGTGTTATGCATTTTCCTGCTTATTGTGGTACGTATACTGCGTATTAGAGCATGTTAGTTAAAATAAATTAAGTACAAGAGTGCAAGTGGAAGGATGTGTCTTGCAACCGTGATTCCTGAGAGAGTTGGGAGTGTTGTGTGATGGGGTGTCTAATCAGTCATTCCTATGTGAGTGAGTAGGAGAGCAAGTAAGACACTATACATAGTCGGTCCCAGGCTCATGGATGATAAGGCGGTTGGATGACCCAGTCCCTATGCACTAATGTCCCATAATCTTATGCATAGTTCTGTGTTTGTGCAGAATCCCTGCAACATAGCGCTGCCAACGTTTGGTATGGTACTTATTCACAAGACCCCTAACTAGCGCTAGTGCTTGTCCACGATACCCTCTAACCGGTTCCTGGAGATGTCCAAGGTAGGGGTGCTTTGCCTCCTGCATTTGTATGGTACACCTATTCCTGTAGGTTATTCAAGCTTGAAGTTTAAAAGGTTTTTTGACCCATTTGCGCTAACATTTGACTCTTTTCATTTGTACATGGCACAACCGGTCACTATTCAGGCACATAGCCAGGCCGGGTTACGGCTCACTTGACTCAGCACAGTCCCCAATGCGGGGGCTAACTTTATTTTCGTGGTTGAAGCAGGTCATAATAGGTTGTTCAACTTTCAGCCTGTTGTGGAACAGTAGCGTGCCATGTTTCTAGAGATGTATACTTCTGTAAAGAATATAGCAGTTGATGAGTATTTAATCTTGCACAAAGGGTGAATGCTGTTCAGAAAGTACACAGCAATGAAAAGAGCTTGTTATGGCATCAATATATATGTTGTGTGAGAGCTCTTATGGCTATATGTACAATCTGAGAGTATCTGCAGGGAAGGAATCCTCAATAAATGTTGCAGGTTGTCCCCACATTATGAGTTAGAAAGAAGATCATATGGGAGGTTGCCCAATTTCTCCTTCACACAACAAATAGAAATGCCCCAAAAGACAACATGGACAGGTAATTTTTTGCATTCTGAGTGGGTAGCTGTGGATTATGGGCTCTGCCACCTCCATGGGATAAATACCAAACCCGGATATTTCTGAAAACTAGTTACCCGAGGAAGTCCAGGGTGGTGTGACTAGCATGGATTTCACATGGTTCTATTACCCAGAAGGAAATGTAAACATTCCTGCAAACAGTGCAACCCATTTGGCTGCACAATGAGTATCAGGAATCAGTAGCCAAGTTCAAAAGGTTTATTACAAATTAATAATCAAATTCAAATAAACAACTCTAATCACCATACTGTAGAGATACAAAACGACATCAGGAATGCCTAGACAGCAAAAGAAATTGAGGCAAACTAATATCAGACAGACAAGCAGTTCCATTATTGTTATGCAGCACAACAGCAATAAAATGTAGGGGCATATTTACGAGGAAGTGACGGAGTACGGTGTTAGCCAACTTGGTACACACCGCACTCTGCCACTTCCAAAACACAGGGCTGCAACGTAGTTACAAGGATACTGTGCAGCACAGCATTTTCCCCAGCGCTGGCACTAATTTTAGTTGCCTAGCATCAGTGCAGACAGCCTTGCACCAGAATGCGAGGATACCTGCAATGAAGGGGAGAGTATCCTTTCCTGCCCATTAACAATCTGAAATGGCATTTTGAAACTTCTATGTGTGCTGCTTAGTTCTGTGTCATTTTGTTAGTGATTGTTTATGTGCAGGGCCACTTTCCTGTGCGTAAACATTAAATGGCCTTTTGCTGTTTCTATGTGTGCTGCAACATGCAGCACACAACAAAAAACAACAAAAATGATGAGAAACAAAACATTTATAATTCTTGCGCCTGTGTAAGACCAGGTTTTTCCTGGTCTTAAGTTAGGCGCTGCCCCATATTCATGCCACCCTTGTAAATATGGGGCAGTGTTAAAATCAACGTGTGTTGTGGAGGAACACCCACGGCACCACCCATTGCCCACCTCTTTCACGCTATATATAGCATGAAAGGGTGCCTTATTTACAAGGCAGTGTTAAACCATGTTAAGTGGCTTAACACTGCTTTGTAAATATGACAAAACCACTATCGCCACCACAACATCACACAAGTGTCATTGTGGTGGGGATAGGGGCTTATAAATAAGCCCCTTAGTGTTCAGAGAATGGTTAAAATGACGGAACCTTAGTAAATCAGGGAATCCCCAAAAAGAAAGGTCAAGACAAAAGAAATCAAAATAGGAAAGAGTTTGCTTCCCAGAAGCTAGACCAAGAGTCTTCTTTGGGTCGAGTGTATGTGTGAGCATAAGCCACACTTAAGCAAAAACCAGGGAAATAATTGGGGCATGAAATCTCTCAAAGTTCCTAAAGCTATCAGTGTTTCAAGGAAGGAGGGAATCAAGGTAAGGTGTCCATAGAACTCTGCAAATTGTCAAGATGGGGTCTTGTCTGTATCAGGGACAGTCCAAATGACTCTGAATAAATTCCAAGAGGAACAGTATATTGTAACAGGCAAATGTCATTTGGGCAACACCCCCCTTGATCACCCTATCAGGGGTTCCCTAAAATCCACGAAGCATCACCCTGTAGACTGCAACATTGCTGGTGTGTCCCACACTGGACATGGGAATGACATCCTTCTCTAAAACACACGTAGGTTGCACCTTGTGGACAATAGTTCCTTTGGGTTGAGCTAGGTTTCTCTGTGTACCTTCCTTCAAGGTCCTTTTCCCAGGCTCCTGGTTACTTGTCTCTGTTACAGCAATAAACTAACAATGCATGTGAATACCTTCAAGAAATGTTGAGTTAGCAGAAAAAGGAAATCCGCTATATGCAGCATGGTGAAATACAGATCTACTCATGGTAAGTTTAGCCTTCATTTCAATAGTGCATATTTAATATATGTGTGCACATTTAATCACAAATGAATATACATTTCTAATGTATTAAGTTCCATAAAACATGTAATATTCAATCATTCATCATACAATTCAGTAATAACCATGATTGAGAACTACATTTAAATCATAAAATATGAAATATGAATGCATACATTACATAAAATCAATATCGAATTTAGCACAATGACATTATACATGTATATTGAAATGATCTATCGACAGTATCAGTTTGTTACATATTATTCATGTGAAGTAGAACACCCCTTTAGAAAGTCACTTTTCATCTCTGGGGTGAATACATTTTCTACTAAATGAAGATTGGTCTTTATTTATCACACTTATTAACGCAAAACATTTAGTGTAAGTAAGTTCTCTAATTCTACAGAGAAGGCACTTTTAATGTATATCGAGTGCAACAAACATTCATTTGTCAACCCACACATGAATAATGTGCTACGTGTACTTGCATACTATTTATCTCTTGGGGTATGCAATCATAAGGTGTCAGAAACCTACCATATGCCTTGGGCCTGCTTTGGCCAATAGTGGACAACACAGTTATGTGTATAAATGAATGAAATAATTTTAAGAAGCACGCAATACTCGAAGGTGTCTTAGCGCTGTATGGATCAAAACCAAGAAACTTGCTGCCAGGGGACCTGCCTCTAACATAGCAATGACCTATTGAGTAAACAACGAGGTCTTCAGCTGCCTTCTGAATAGCAGTAAGATGAATTGCGAGCGTAGGGCCAAAGGCAAGGTGTTCCATTGTTCCCCTCCGCGGTACAGGAGCATTCTTCTACCCCACTTTGCTTTGCTTATTCTTGGGACAGTGATAGTATGTGCAGAGCTTGATCTCCGGTTCCTACAAGAGATATACCAAGAGAACCCATCCTGAAAAAAGGTTGGCCCAGCTCTGTGAAGGGTGTTGTGGATAATACAGAGTGCCTTAAATAAAATCCTCTCGTCCACTGGCCACCAGTGCAGGCCATGCATTAGATGATAGATTAGTCCAAATTTGGGGACCTCAGCAATGTTTTTGCTGCTGAACTTTGCAGAGACGGGAGCTTTTTTGTCAGATATTTAGAGGTCCTTAGTTATAAGGCATTGCAATAATGTATCTTCAAGAAGATGAGTGTCATCATCGCCGTCTTCTGTAGATCAAACGGAATGAACAGCAAGAATTTCTTAAGTACCCTCAGCATACAAAAACTTGCTGCAGTCACAGCATTGATTTATTCCGAAAAACATAGTTTGGTATCAAAGATGACACCCAGATTTCTTGTCTTCTGCACTGGCCTTGGAAAGAGGGCCAGCAGGATGCCTCCCAGAAGGAGGTATCCTTTCCAAAAAGCAGAACTTCAATTTTATCCGAGTTCAGCTTGAGACAGTTTCTCTGCACCTCCGATGAGATAGATACCACAATCTGTGTATAATCAGCGTAGGAAAATACAGCCCGGCCAAAACTATGAATGAGATTGATAAGGGGAGTGACATTTACAATAAAAAGAAGGGGCTAAGAGCAGACACCTAAGGCACCCCACAGGGTAGAGAGAAGGGTCTAGAACTTGCATCTCCCATCTCTACCCATGGTTGTCTTCCGCTAAGAAACAAGCTCAACAGTGCTAGGGTAGTGCTCATAAAACCTAGTGAATGCAATCATTTAATAAGTAACCCTGGGCATAGTATGCGTAGTGGGGCTACACGAAGCTACGCAAAGTGGGTGAGAAACTACGCCCACCTACGCACTTCGCATAGCCCCACTATGTGCCGCCTGTCCCCACTCCCCTACATACCTAATTTTTGTAAATGCTGCGTCCAGGGGCTCCCTCTGCTCCTTCGCGCCGCAGTCGCCGCCATCTTGGATACCAATGCGCATGCGCGGCCGCCCGCGCATGCGAATTAGGTATGATGGGGAGGGCGGGAGGGAGGCAGGTGGCGGGCAACTTCGCTACGCCCACGGAGTGGGCGTAGTGTTGCCTGCTATGCCTACTTTGCAAAGGGCGAAGTAAGCAACACTACGCCCACTCCATGGGCGTAGCGAAGTCCTTCGCCCAGGGTTATTAATAATAAATGTGTGATGAACCGTTTCAAAGGCGGCAGAGAGATCCAGTAAAATTAATGCCGCTCTTCCGCCTTTGTCAGCTACTCCTTTTAGTTCCTCAGATGCTGCCACCAGTGCTAATTCAGTACAATGGGTTGCTATAAAACTGTATTGAGAAGAATCCAGCAGCTGGTTGGTGTATAAAAAGGAAAGTATTTCCACGTTCATTACCTTGTCCAAAATCTTGGCAGGAAACAGAAGACGGGAGATGGTTCTATAGCTTTCCATCCGCCTAGGGTCCAAAGAGGGTTTTGTCACCAGAGGCATGGAAGCTCTCTTCAAAATGATAGGGTATTGTTCAGAACTGAGAATCATATTTAATAGATCTATAAGTGGTCCTGCCACTGTACTGGCCACCAGATTAACGACCACAGGAGGACAAGGGACTGAAGGGGCCCCAGATTTGATGGAGCTTATAAGATTAAATGTTTTTTCCCAGGTAAAAGGTGAAAGAATTTCTGGGTGCGACCCAAGGCAAAAGGGCAAGTTCAGAGTTAAAAAACTCGACCACATCTGAAGCTGCCACTGCATTTGGTATATTAGAGGCAACAGAAAATGCCTGAATATAGAACTAACTTTACTGTTCTGGGTACTGTTCAGTAAGGAAATTCTAATGCCAAATATGTTGCTATTAACCATTTCAAAGGGATTGGCATAGGAATCTGTGATGTTGGAGGGGAGACAAGTAGAGAGGGAATATGGAGAGATAGTTATTATCCTGTATTGTATGATTATTTATGTAGCAGTTTCCTTACTCTTGGAAGTGGCCGAAAGAACTTGGGACTCAACAGATGCCCTTTGACCTGCACTGAAAGGTCACATGTGCTCAAACGCACATATTTTGGCTTAAATATTGCTCTGGGTGTGTGAAGTCTCTTATGCAAAAGTGAAATAAAATGTGGCTATCTTGTAGCAATGGTGGAGCCACTTTGGGCAGTGATTTCTATTTGCGCCTGAGACTGTGATAAGAAGATTAAAAGGTTATTCATGTATGGAGATGGATAGAAATGCCACCTATAGGTGCCCTGATAACACATTTTCAGTTAGCTGAAAGTAAGCATTTGTAAACACATGTTGGGAACCACTAGTGGAATCTTGTGCCTCTTGGCCTGCAGGGATTCATTTCTGGCACAATAGTGACTATTCCTAACATAACTGTATTCATGTCCAGCACAATGATTCCTACTCCTGGACAATAGTGGCATCCTTCCTATATTGCAAGCATCTGTGGCATAATATGGCCATACCAAGACTTAATTATGACCATTTCCCACCTTAATAGTGCCTACTCATGGCATATTATGGACATGCACAGCCTACTTACATCTACCGCCTGGTGCAATGGTAACTGTTGTGTCATTGCTTATGAAGGGGTACCTCATACAGATACAATATTTTATGCCTCTAATGTTGTTAAGGATGCCTTATGGATAGCGTGGTTGTTACTGGTAACTGTGCAACATGGTGGTCACTATTGAGGTGTCAACTTTTTGATCATTGTTGTGATAATACCTGTTAGTAACTCTAGTCAATTTTCCTTAGTAAGCCTTTTCTCTCATTCAACAAAGTGTCGGGACACCCGTTATACAAGTTGTGCACTGCAACCACGCTTTCTCATAAGTTGGGCAATCCTGGGTACACATGTGCTGTGGGTCCAGATGAAAACATACAGCCTGATTCATGTACATGCCGTTTTGCGTGTCCCTAATAGCGAATCATAGCGATTCGCTATTGAGGACACGCAAAACGGCATTCATGTAGGGATTGCTACTTAAATAGCGATTCCTACATGTTCTTTATTTGCGAGTAGCAATTTGCTACTCGCAAATACTCCCCATTCATTCCTATGGGCCAAGAGGCCCATAGGAATGAATGGGGAGTATCCCTCATTTGCGAGTAGCAATTTGCTACTCGCAAATGAGATAGCGATTTTAAGGGTGCCAGGGGTGTCCAAAGGACGCCCTGTAGCACCCCTAAAATGCACATTTGAACAGGTGTTGCGCGCACACATGTCTGTGCAACATGCAACTTAGAAAAATGCTTTTAAAAGCATTTTTCTGAGTTTTTGCTATTTACCGACAGGTCTGACCTCTCGGTAAATAGCGGCCCCAAAAGTCCAAAATCGCTATTTTGTTTTGTGTCATGAATAGCATTTGAGGAATCTCTATTAGAGATTCCTTAAATGCCATTCCACGCAAATATGCGAATTCTTACATAGCGATTTTTGCATTTGGGATTGTGAATACCAAATGCAAAAATCGCACTCGCAAAGGGCCAGATTCTCAGAATCTGGCCCTTTGCGAGTGCAATTTACCTACATGAATCAGGCTGATAGTGATTTGATCCCTGGAACATATTATTTGGCTTTTTTTGCCTTTGAATTCATCATCATCATCATAGTATGTGGCAATGTTGTTGGGTAAATAAATAAATGACTTTGCTGTCTACGTAAAGTAAAAAGGCAGCACCGGGTAACACAGCTATTGATGATCCATTTTCATTGCAACCCCTTATTAAGAGCGAAAAGAAAAAGGCTTTGAAAAAAAGCACAATAAGACAAATAATCTAACCCCACATGCAACATGTGACTTGTTTCCAATTCTTTAAAGTGGAAGAGCAGAATCCCACCCAAAAGGGGGTGAAAGCATTCTCTCACAGCTGCAGCCTACCCAGATATCAATCCTGGGCGCTGCAGCTGAACACACGGGCTCTAAGTCACAGGAACCCTGCCCTAAGTGTGACCTACAGTACATACTGATGCAGGCCCAAGGGGAAAGCAACATAACCCAACTATAGCAGAGCCAGCTAGGGTAGACCTGACTCTACCACCCTTGACCCACTCCACTGGTTGAATAGGAGTTATAACAATCAAGGCTGACAAAGAGAACCTGAGTGTACAAATTCAGTCAGTCACCAGAAATATAGTCACAAAGCAACTTAACATTTATAAAGCAGCCAGCGATGATCTAGCACCACTACCTATGTATAGCATTAGAGTTATGATTACAAAGGACCCTGGCACTCTGACCTCGAATAAGGAAATATTGCATAAAAATGGGCATTCACATTATGGTTTCCTGCAAGGAATGAACCAGGAAAGGCCGAGGATGTCCCACAGTTTTAGCAAAATCATCACACATTACAACTACTGGCAGGAAGAAGCCGTTCTCAAACCTAAAAAATGCTCAGGTTTGTGTTTTCACAAATCACATGGAACAAAGGCTGCAAGATTTAGATCACATGGGGGGAAAGACTGGGCTGGCTGTCAGCAGCATTCACTAGAAAAATCCTTGATTGAACCAGTTTCTAAACACCCACCGGTCCTAATAAGTCATGACTATCCATTCGTTCCTGGAATATTAATGGTCTTATGCAGAAACTCCAGTCTTTAGATGTGATCACATTCTTCTTGAGCTATGAAGTCATACTGCTCCAGGAAACATGGTCTGGGACAAGCCTGCCAATAGAAGTCTATCTAGAGTACTGGATATCAGCCGCTAGGGCCCATAAGCTCGGTAGATCAAAAGGTGGGCTATCAATCGTTGTCTCAGTTAAGTTGAAAAGCCAGCAATGATCAGGGAGCATTTGAGGAGAATTGTCTGTCTGATATCAAATTCAGTAGTACAATATTGCAGCAATTATTACTAGTGATAAACGTGTACATTAGTCCAAATGCCAGAGAGAAAAGGGCCACATTCAAACACCTGATACAAACCCCGTGTGACCTAGTCAACAATTACTTCAAGGCAGCTTTCTTGATCATAAGGAATCTTATCCAGGGAGAGATCAATGGATCACCGAGTGGTTTAAACCCAGTGTCTATGAGTATAGCAAGCTTGGTGAATATATGGCCCTGCAGCTTTGTATCATGGGCTACATAATGCTGAATGGCCACTTTGCACAGGACAAGCCACCAAATTGGACAAAATCCAATGGGCAAACCCACTCCTACCTCAACTATCTAATTTGCAATGCTGAAATGTTTCTCTTGGTTGAAAATGATTGCATTGCTTCGCGGATGGAGAGAGACCATCGTCCACAGATTATCACCCTGTCCCGTAATTTACCATACCATGTTGCAGCAAGGCTGACAACCAGTTGAACATACACAGAGAATCTTGAAAGGCTGAAATGGATGAATTCCTCCATACATATTACAATGGCTGTAAGCAGCACGCTTTTAGGCAGAAATAGTAAAACAATGTACTTTCAACCATAGAGTGGACAAATTTCACTACCCAATTGCTTATAAAATTCCCCCATCTCATTGTTCAATTTCAGACTCACAACAATACTTTTATTACAGCTACGATCAAAGATCTTAGGAAATAACGCAACACATCCCTGAGATGCATCCAGAAGTCTCTAGGGGGCAGGGAGACTCTCACTATATTGAAGCAAGCTCAGAGAGCCTACCTGCAGGAAGTATTTTCAGAAAACTGTAAACACACAGAACACTTCTGGCTGACACTACTTCAAGCGAACAACTCAAACACAAGGAGATGATGGACGGAGCGTTGAAACTTCATACACTCACCCCCAGTCACAGATCTGGGTTGAATCCATCATCTTTCTTTAGCTCACTTCGTCACCTCAGTTCAGACAAAGCTATATGCAAATCAGTCTTGACTCTGTGCCTCATTGGAAGAGTCCAGCCCGTACTGCCAAGCCATGTCTTCCCTGGACCCGAAACAACCATCCTGGGACCGATTTCGGGCTAACAGCCCTCATCACTACTTCAAGCCAGTAAGAATCCTAACTCCAGGAGTGTTTGGTCCCTAGTGAACAAACAAATTAATTACTAAAGAGGCCAGTGCTGAGGGGGCGTGGCTAGCAGCCAACATGGCGACAGCTTAATTCGAGAGCTCCTTCAGGCACTGTGGCCTAATCATCAATCCGACACATATATCCGGGACATCACCCGCCCGAAGCGGCGGCGATCGGGTCCGGGGTCGGAGCGGTCCCACCAGGTGAAATTCTGGTTGCCGCCGAGGTCCGGAACCCGCCGAACCAGACACTGAAGTGTAGGGGCCTGTTGCTGGAGGAGTGACACCGGACTTGCGTGCCCCACGAGCCCCGGCGGAAGTGAGACCGGACCGGCCTGAGGAAGGTGACACTGCCCGGAGCCCCGCTGGGAGCTCGCACTCGGCAAAAACACCGGAACAGCGAAGGTACCGTCTGCCCAGCAGCAGGATACATTAAACCCCACTCCGCCTGCTGGTGTCGGTGTGGGGCGGCGGCGGAGAGGAGAAGAACGCGGGGGAGAAGGAGAGACGAGGTGGCCGCGGGACGCGAAGAGGCGGTGAGCCCCCCCCCCCCCCTCCGGCCGCATCGTGCGGGACGTCTGCAGGAGCCGACAGGAGGACCTCACCTGCTTTGGCCTCCCGGGGTGAGTGCATCCAAGTGTGCGGGCGGTAAGCCGACGGCAGGGAAGTCTGGTGCCCCCGGGGGACGGCGCAGGGAAACATTATACCGCGTATGACCACAGAGACAACCGACAGCGCCCGACCACCCTGGCACACTGGCAGCTGACCTGGCGGTCCTGACCCGCTCCTGAAATTGCAGCCACACGGTGGGGGACACCCTGCCGGGTCCTTGACCTCCTCTTTGACCACGAAGCCATAATCGCGCGCTGAAGAGACTGAACACGTCTGGTGTGGTGCTCCGCCTGGCTACGTGCGGCCTGGGCCTTGGCCGGCTCTACCAACGTGCCTCCCTCCTATCCACGGCACGACCACTGCCTGCCAGCGACGCGGTGCTTTGCCCGCCAGACATAGTGGATGGGGACATCAAAGCCTTCCGGACGGCGACAACACTTGGGCGCATGAGTGCCCGCCGGTGGTATCCTGCACTAAAGTCGAGGTGCCTGCGCTGAGGGGACTGAAATATATAGTCGGACTACACCCCCGCCAGCGGCCCCCTGGCATACGTATCGAGAGGAAAAGCGCTAACCTGCAGTGACCCGCGGCGGGCGAGGAGGAGGACCCGATATCCACGAGACTCAACGCCATGGCGGGCAGGGGCACCAGAAGTGGGTCTACACAGGTCAGACTGGACAAATTTGCCTACAGCCAGCACGGGCAGGCGCAACACAATGGACGCAACTCCACAGGTGCCACCCCGGCGACGGAAGGGACCGCAAAAATAACATTGGAGGACATTATGAACACCCTCACGGAGGTCAAGGCAACTGTGGGCTCCATTTCCTCTGAAGTCACGCTCCTACGTGCAGACTTTCACAAAATGGCTGAAAGAGTGTCCCAGGTGGAAGTAGTCACAAAATCGCTAATAGAAGACACGTCCGAACTTCACATTGCCATGGAACGCATGGACAAAGTCACTAAACTCCTGCAAGACAAGTTAGACGACCAAGAAGGGCGTTCACGAAGAAACAACGTACGTATCCTTGGTCTTCCGGAATCAGAAGGGAAGGGGGCCATGGACCTCTACGTCGAAGACCTCATCACAAACAAGCTGAAACCTAAAGGACTATCCCACTTCTTTTCGGTGGAAAGGGCACACAGGGTTCCGGGCGGGCCCCCTAAACAGGGGGCGGCGCCGAGGCCTGTGTTGGCGAGACTCTTCAATTTTAGAGACAGGGATGCAGTCCTGCAAGCGGCAAGGGTCTCCCCACCTGTCAAGATTCAAAATGCGACCTTATCCTTCTTACCAGACTACACGGCTGAAGTGGCCAGACGCCGCAAATCGTTCACGGAGGTGAAGAAAGCACTGCGAGACAAGGAATTGCCGTATTCCATGTTGTTTCCCGCCAAGCTACGGGTAGTGGCTGATGGAAAGACGTGGTTCTTCGATAGGCCGGAGACTGCTCACGACTGGCTGGAGGGCTGGCGACAGGTGGGACAACGTCAACGTCCACGCAAAGATCGGACTAATCACCGCAACAACACACCATTGGCCGACCTGACTGATCCCCCACCTCACCGCGAGGACACGGCGGCGACGGCATCCGACTCGACACAAGAGCCGCTAACACAGGGCGACCAACACTGATCTGAAGATTGACTGTGCCGGAGATGGCCTGGGGGTGCCGCGCCGGACCTTGGACTTGGTGCCGCTGAGTAGGGTGGGCACATTTAGTGCCTGAGGGGGCCTCACCAACCCCACGAGCAAGTAAGATAGTTGGGGAAGGACTAAAGCACTCTGCGAAGTTGGGGAGACGGGCGGGTTTCAGTCCGTGGAGCAGGGGAGCAGGGAGGGGGGATGGGGTTGAAGTTTTACTGTTTGCATTTTTTGTATTGATCATCACTCACTTCACACGTTCTGAAGACACCCTAGACCATGACTTACTCCTCGTTCTCATCATGCCAGTCACAGTCACATTGCTAACGACACTCTCAAAACGGTCTCATGGCTAACTTACCTCAGACTCCACCCGCTGGGAATGCCACGGTAACGGTGGGAGTGCCCCCTCTGCGCATGCTCACATGGAACGTCAGGGGGTTGGGTGACAAAATAAAGAGGGGCCTGGTGCTGCAGGCTATTAAACGACAAAGCCCGGATGTGGTTCTGCTCCAAGAAACGCACCTTACGGGGACGACATGCAAAGCGCTTGATTGACGCGGATACAAGATGGCGACACATGCAGATTTCACTTCGGGGTCCAGGGGGACGGGGATACTATTGAAAAAGTCGTCACCCTTTCTACTCACACACCATACAACAGACGACCAGGGATGCTTCGCGGCGATACATGGTCAATGGGAGGGTAGACCGCTTAATGTGGTATCGGTGTACATTCCCCCAGCACTACACTCCGTGACACTACCTGCATTGGGTAAATTCCTGCTGGACCTCCCTGAGGGTGACACAGTCGTTGGGGGGGACCTGAATGCCATCATAGACTCTGCGTTAGACGCCTTTCCCACTAGGGCCCGCTCAAGAGGGCCTTCACCTCTTCCTGAATTTTTAGATGCATTGGGCATTGTAGATATATGGCGACATTTACACCCCGCAGCGACCCAGTACACCTTTTACTCCGCAGTCCACAATAGCCTATCTCGCATTGACTACTTTTTGTTCCTGGGGGGGGGATTGGGCACGGTTGACACGATCGACATTCTACCTAGGGGCATATCTGACCACTCACCAGTCACTCTCACCCTTACTACTAGAGAACAGAAATGCGCGAGGATCTACCCCATTTATCCAAATTATCTGAAGGTCCCTAAATTGAGACGGAAATTGAAACTGGCGACGACACAATACTTTGCGGAGAATAGTGGCTCGGTGACCTCCCCATCGATTCTGTGGGAGGCCTACAAGGCCGTCCTGCGAGGGGCGGCGATAGCGGCCATTACGGGACACAAGCGTGATTCCCGGAAGGAGCTCACAGAGCTAGAATTGGCACTCCACGATGCCAACACGGCGCACATGGCGGACCCTTCCCCGGCTAAGACACACGCGCTAAAGTTGCGACAGCAGCAGTACCAGACACACCTGAGAACGACCGAGAAGGGCTACATAGCAAACACTAAACATAGAATTTATGACGTAGGCGACAAGGCAGGGAAAATGCTGGCGTGGTTAGATAGGAGGGAGGGAGGCGCGAGAGGAATTCAGAGACTCATTAATACTGACGGCCGTGTAATAACACACCCAGAGGGCATAGTGCACGCTTTGGCACGTCATTTTCACACCATATATACACCGGAGCATGTCATCACTGCTCAAATGGCAGCAGCGTCACTGGCGGACATTGTCCTCCCCGGCATCCTGCCGGAGGCAGCGCAAGAGTTAGAGGCAGACCCTTCGGAAGAGGAAATCCAATTGGCGATACATTCACTGCAATCAGGTAAAGCACTGGGACCTAATGGGCTCCCGGTGGAATGGTATAAATCGATGGCCTCCGAACTTAGTGGTCCCCTGCTGGACATGTATCTAGACAGTAGGGAACGGGCCGAACTGCCACTGGATCAACGCACGGCCACGATCGTAGCCATACCTAAACCAGGTAAACCCCCAGAAGAATGTACCTCATATCGCCCGATATCATTATTAAATGTGGAAGCCAAAATACTGGCTAAACTTCTGGCCAACCGCCTGATGCCACACCTGAGTACCCTGATCCACCCCGACCAATCAGGCTTTCTGCCCCATAGGAGCACGGCACTGAACCTCAGGAGAGTTCATGGGGTGGTGGCTAGGTCACACCTTCTCACTGAGAGGGCAGTGATCCTTTCCCTAGATGCAAAAATGGCTTTCGACCTAGTAGAATGGGAGTACCTCTTCGAGGTGCTCGCACGTATGGGCTTTGGGTCGAAATATATCACCTGGATACGGCTACTTTATACTAATCCAGTGGCGCAGGTGGTGTCTAATGGCCACCTCTCACCGGCGTTCCCGTTGAGCAGGGGTACCAGACAGGGGTGCCCTCTATCACCCCTGCTTTTCGCATTGGTACTCGAGCCTTTAGCCATCCTGCTCAGACGCACACCCTTGTTTAGAGGCATTCAGTGGGAGGAGGGGTGGGAAGACAAGGTCTCCCTATATGCCGATGATATGCTCATTTACATGGTCGACCCTGATGACGGCATCCCAGCCCTTCTGAACATCTGTAATACGCATGGGGCGACTTCGGGCTATACCCTTAACTGGTCAAAATCAATGATCTACACGTTGAGGGGTCCGGCGCCGAGACTGCCGGTTGATTGCCCTCTCTCGGCGCCGGTGACTTCCTTCAGGTACCTGGGCATTATCATTGTGCATTCTGAAACAGATTTCTTCACTAGCAACCTAAAACCACCTCTGGACCGCCTACGTGCTGACGTTAAGCACTGGGCGACCCTGCCCCTCACCCTCTTGGGGCGCGCAGCCCTATTCAAGATGATGGCACTCCCCAGATTTCTGTATGTACTGGAAAACACCCCGCATCTTGTCCCTCCGCGATACTTTACACAGATTGCGGCGTTGGTCTCCAATCTCCTCTGGAGCAATGGTACAGCGCGAATAGCGTACGACAAATTGGTAAAAAGTTGGTATGAGGGGGGTATCGCACTTCCCAACATTCAGATGTATTACTGGGCGGCTCAGCTTAAAATAATTAACCAATGGGTTCACGCCCCGAGAAACGACCCAGCGTACAGGGCTGATTGGGCGCAATTAGGGACGGACTCCATGCTGTCGGTACTGTATAATAAACCGCGGCTTAAACACATGCACGGCCCGACACGACACACGGCGGCCCTTTGGCATACAGCACAGGCTCGACTGGGCTGGACAGGCAGAATTACCAAAATGACACCACTGTGGGACACGAAGTCACTGGGAAACCTTAGAACATGCAAGGGATTCACACAGTGGGACCTAATAGGTATCTCCACGGTGGGGGACCTTTGGGACAATGACACAGTGATACCATTCTCGCAACTCCAACAGCAATATGACCTCAGACCCACTGAAACGTTTCGTTATGTCCAGATTCGACACGCACTGCTACAAGCGGTCCCACAGGGCACTGCTCTGCCGGACTCCTCGCCGCTTGAGGACAGGCTATTAACAGAGTATATGCAGCAGAGCGCCACGTCCCTCACTTACAAAAAACTAATCAACAATTTACAAGACCCCACGACAAAACTTAAGGAACGATGGGAGGGGGAGATAGGTGTGATGGATGAATCGGAGTGGAATGAGGCCTTGGCATCTCCAAGGGAAATAGGCATTTCGGCCAAATTTAGACTGGTGCAACTAAAAATCTTACATCGCATCTACTACACCAGGACGCTACTCCACAAAATACATAGAGCACCCACTCCCTTTTGCTTGAGAGGTTGCGGGGAGGAAGGAACACTGTTCCACACACTCTGGGATTGCCCAAAAATACAGGGATACTGGACACGGGTAATGCGCACCATATCCCAGACACTTAGGGTTTCCACTATGCCAGACCCGCGTAAATGCCTTCTAAACATTTGGGACCCCAATGACCTGAACAGATACGGTATCATCTGGGCCACACTTGCCATGACAGTAGCGAAACGTGATATTGCACAGAAATGGGGGGCTCCGGACGTGCCCACTGTGGACAGATGGGCTGAGCACATGGACATCCTAATGGTCACGGAAAGAGCTGTGTATGTCCTTCGAGCTGCCCCCAGGAAATGGAACAAGGTGTGGAAAGATTGGAATGTTTACAGGGGGGAAATCTGTGAGCCCTTACCGGAGGGTGATGACCTAGATTCTGAGGAGGAGGAAGAGTGATGGATGAGACTCAGAGGTTATGCTTTTCAGTACTAATTGTGGCAGCGTGATGAGATGATAGCAATGAGTTCAGACACTAGGGCAAAGAAGCATGGTTGGGTACGGAGAAATATGCGACCTAATTAGAAGTGATGGCACTAAGTTGGGATATGGGGAGGGAATGTTTCTTAAAAGTTCCAAGACAGTTTCACAGGTTGGGCATCGTGGCACTACTACTTGACATGTTAAACACTATTGGTATTATATAGTGGTTGTACGAAACTACATATGCAGGGTTTAGACAGGCAGATTGAAATTGCATTGTAACAAGATCGCTACCACTTATGATTCTAGTTTGCTGTTATGTAATCATAAATGTGCCAAGTGTATGTATCATTCTCACTGATTGCACCGCCTTTATATCAATAAAAGAATTAAAAAAAAAAAAAAAGAGGCCAGTGCTATGCTAACATTTCATAAGCAGAATCAACATCTTTTCCATACATCAATTTCAGAGCAATGGAGGAGGAAGTTAGCCTCGTGGTCAATGTGGCAGAAATGGCACGCCCAACTGGGACTGGATCCCTTTGTCAAGGCCTAGTCCACCCAATCCTGACTGTCCCTGAGGTGGAAAATATGCCCATGGATAGTAGTATAAGAGTGAGCCCAAACCAAATAATAAAGCCTTCCTTCAACATCGGGACATACTGCATCATGACATCACTGACCAGGCTGCTCTTACATTCTGAATAGTGCATGCAATAACAAATATAAGATCGGATGTGGCACCTAGGCACAATAGGCTGCCAGAGGAATTATACAAACAAGACATCTCTTTCTGGGCACTTAACATCATTAGTTGAATATTGCCAGAAAACCTTGGAGATATCACACTCATGGCAAGGAGCTATAATACACCTGATCTATAAAGGAATCACAAGATCAGATCCCAAAAATTACAGGTTGATAGCCCTCTTTGACAATGATGCCAAATACTATGCCAGTCTGGTGCTGGAAGACCTAACATCATGGGTGGAACAAAATTGGTTAATACCCTTTACTCAAACATGGTTTGTGGCTAAATCAGAGACACTGACCAACTTAACAGCAACATCAGTCCTGATGGACAAAGTGACTTCGAGGTGGCATTTAATTGAGTTCCAAGGGGCTCCTTCTGGGCTAAGCTACAAATATGGGGAATACCTGAGATTCGTTTTAGGCTACAATTCAGCTCCATTATTATACATGTATCTGCATAAAAATGGGGGAAGGAACTCATATTTCCAGGAGAATAATGACATCATGAGGAGTGAAATAGGGGTGAGTGTTAGCCCCCTTGCCTGGTTTATTTATTGCAGATTTATTGCAGTTCATTGATGTCATCAACAGTCACTCCCCAAAAATAGATGGCACCCCAATAATTAAACTGCTGTATGATGGTGATCTTGCCCTCTTTAGCTACACAAGGGTAGGCCTTCAACAGCTTCTTTATCAGCATCATATTTCTCCTGCATGTGTGACATTCACCAGAAGATAAGAATTATGTCCCTTAGGCTAAGGGAGTGGCCTTTGCTTAAACACCTACCCAGTGGGCGTCATCCAAGTGAGAACATGCGGTGTTGAATAAGTCCCTTGTCACTGCCACAGTGCCTTCATGTTGTAAGAGAGCAAAAATCATTCCTCTACTAAATAGGCCTAGCGCAGATCCAGATGTCCCAGGCAACTATAGTCAATTTTACTTCTTCCAGCACCTGACAAACATGTTGAAAATGTGTCTATCAACAGCTTTCAAGTTATCTAGTGGCCAATAGGCTTCTTCATCTGAGCCAATCGGGTTTTAGACCCAGACATCCTACTGAGACAGCATTGGTGGAGGTCTCGGATTGTATAAGATGTACCATTAATGCGGGTGGTAGAGAAATCCTGGTATTGTTGGACCTGTCAGCAGCTTTTGACACAGTCCCATATGACAGGCTGCTTACACATCCAGATGTCCAGATTGGTCTATGCCAATGCATTAGATGCAGGGTTACCAAATTATCTCCTGAATAGACTTCAGGTCATTCAGAATGCAGCCCGTCTGGTTCTGGGTAAGCATGGGCGTAAAATCCGTTCCGCTCGCGGATTTTGCGGATTTTCGGTAAATTCGCAATCCGCGAACTCTCGCGAACTTACCGAAAATTCGTAAATCCGTGCGAAGCGGATTTTTTTGCTTGGTCGCACTTGCCAACTAGAATACTATACAATTTCGCGGGAGTAAACACTTGTGAAAACGTAGATGCGGCGGGCAGCGACAATCTCGCAATTGCGAGATTGCAAAATTTGCAATTTCGCACAAGAAATCCACCAGCAGGCAGCATAAACCTTGAAAATTATGATTTTTATCAGAATAACTCCTCAGGTTGACATTTGCCTGCACTTTTTTTTGCAAGGAGTCCATTTTTAGGGGTGGGGTGGGAGGAAGGAAGTGCCCCACAGTCTCCAACTTCCTGTTCCTGTCCAGCAGGCTCCTCTCAGTGCTTTCTTCATGTGCTGGTCACTTTGATTTGGATCTTGACCTGGAAGCACTCAGCAGGTGCAAAAGTTCAATCTTATCATTAGTAACCATTCCCTGTAGTGCCTGGAAGGATTACTTTTTGTGGATGCTGCTGGATATTTGGATTTTTGCAAAACTGAAAGCACTCAGCAGGTGCAAAAGTTCAATCTTATCATTAGTAACCATTCCCTGTAGTGCTTCCTGAGGGGCCCCTTCAGAGTTCAGTTGCCTACTTGCAACTATTCTATGACCCTGCTCTGACCCTCACAGCAGGCTCAGAAAAAGCAATTACAGATAAGGAAGCAGGTTCCAGCCAGGAAGTTCAAATTCAGAAACACATTAATCAGCCCCTTATTCATTTATGTCAGTTGAGGCAGGGCAGGTGTGCTTTTCCACCCATAATCTACAGTGATGAACTAGAGGGTGGCATGGGTGAGCCAGAGGGTGGCATGGGTGAGCCAGAGGGTGGCAGTGGTGAAACAGAGGGTGGCAGTGGTGAAACAGAGGGTACTGTGATGAACCAGATGTAGAAACAACATGTTCGCGACCGTTGCTACCCGAAAAGTAAGTTCGCGTTTGCGAACTGGTACAAAATCCTCGCGAACTGGCAGAAATCCTTGCGAACACAAAAAAAAATTAAAAATCCGCAAATTCGCGAGAGTTCGCGGATTTTGCGGATTGCGAATCCGTAAATACGCAATTTTGCGGATTGCCAATACGCTAAATCCGCCCATGCTTAGTTCTGGGCTGGCCAGGATGGAACGGGAAAACACACAAGATGATGGACGGAATGTTGCACAATGGCAAAACATTCACCCTCCGTCACAAATCTGGGTTTAATCCATCGTTATTTTGCTCACAAAGCCACCCCAGTTCAGACATGGCCATATGCAAATCAGTCTAGACCCTGTGCCTCATGGGACGGGAACTTACTTCCTGTCATTTATGCAATTTGCACTGGCTTCCCATTGAACAATTGATACTTTTGAAAGAAGCACTCTTAATGCATAGGGCTCTCCATCATTCTGAACTGGACTATCTTTGGGCTAAGTTTGGTTTCTATAACCTGGCAAGAGTTTTACGCTTATCGGGTAATCATCTGTCCAAGGTCACTAGGGTTTATTTGTCCTCTGCGGGAGGTCACTCTTTTTCCTTCCTGGGCTCTGTATGGTGGAACAAGCTCTCTTTTGACTTATGTCAATGGCTTAAGCCGGTTTTAAGAAAAAGCTTAAGAATTGGCTTTTCTCCTAGTGATCACCTTCTGTATCTGCTTCTTTTCACAGACCGTATAGCGCTGGGACTCTCTTAGGTATTCATGCGTTCTAGAAATCCCTTCACATTCAGTACAACCTGCAGGGGCTGTTCTAACGGAGGGGAATCATTTGAACAGGTAGTATGCCTTTGCCCATCTCTGCTGAATGAACGCAGGGTTAATCTACTGTCACATGGCCAATGGTGCCATTGTCGTCTTATTTAAGTTAGCATGAGCACGCTGTAGACTGTCCACTGCTTTGCGCACGTTACTACACAAGTTTATTTGGCAAATGCTTCTTTTGATGCTTTCATATGAGAACCTACCTCTGTTTTCACACTTTGCAGGTTCCTGGGATTTAGTCTGAACTTTGTGAACAAGGTCAAACCACAATGCCCCTTGTTATTCTGTTCTGGTCTGTCCCTAGAGCCTAGACAAAATATACACATGCAGCATACGTACTTTGGTCTTATTGGAATACACGGATAGGTAGCACACACTTGGAGAGGGATCTTTCCAGGTAGAAAAGCATGACAGCACCTATGATGTAGATCTATCTTCTATAGACTGAGGGACGGGGTCTGCAGATAACGCCCAGAGATCTTCTAATATATAATCATCCTGCTGCTTGTCACATGGCCCACGGGACATTGTTATCTTCTTTAAGTTAGCATGAGCATGCTACATATTGTCCACTGTTCTGCACACGTTACTACACAAGTCTATTTTGCAAATACCTCTTTTGCCATTTTGACATCAGAACCTAATGCTATGTAACGCTCTGCAGGTTCCTGGGATTTGGTCTGAACATTGTGAGCAAGGTCAGTCTAATCCGAGATAAAATCCTAAACTTACTACTTTTGGTATTCACAGAAGGCCTTAAGTAGTAGTAAAGTTAGGACTCCTAACTTTACTACTACTAAACTGGGATGAATCCTAAACTTACTACTTTTGGTATTCACAGAAAGCATCTAGTAGTAGTAAAGTTAGGACCCCTAACTACTAGATGGCTTCTGTGAATACCAAAAGTAGTAAGTTTAGGATTTTATCTCAGATTAGTTCTGTGAATCCGCCCCACTGTCTTTTATAATGACAGCTCCTTTCCTGATTTACAGACTAATTGCTATTCCAACCATATTTGTGTTATGCAGTTTCCTGCTTATTGTGGTACGTATACTGCGTATTAGAGCATGTTAGTTAAAATAAATTAAGTACAAGAGTGCAAGTGGAAGGATGTGTCTTGCAACCGCGATTCCTGAGAGAGTTGGGAGTGTTGTGTGATGGGGTGTCTAATCAGTCATTCCTATGTGAGTGAGTAGGAGAGCAAGTAAGACACTATACATAGTCGGTCCCAGGCTCATGGGTGATAAGGTGGTAGGATGACCCAGTCCCTATGCATTGATGTCCCATAATCTTATGCATAGTTCAGCAATATAGCGCTGCCAAAGTTTGGTATGGTACTTATTCACAAGACCCCTAAGTAGCGCTAGTGCTTGTCCACGATACCCTCTCACCGGTTCCCGGAGATGTGCAAGGTGGGGGTGCTTTGCCTCCTGCATTTGTATGGTACTCCTATTCCTGTAGGTTATTAAAGCTTGAAGTTTAAAAGCTTTTTTGACCCATTTGCGCTAACATTTGACTCTTTTCATTTGTACATGGCACAACCAGTCACTATTCAGGCACATAGCCGGGCCGCGGTTACGGCTCACTTGACTCAGCATGGAGTCCCCAATGTGGGGGCTAACTTTATTTTCGTGGTTGAAGCAGGTCCAGCATACCGCTTTGAAGTATTTTATTCTTAGGATACTTTTCCCACGGTAAATGCAAATGATAATTTGTTTCACACTTGCACAGTTGCTGCTCCTCCAGCGGCGTATCATCCTTAGGCATTATTTGAAGTTATGTTGACATCCTGGGAGCACAGAATTTGGTTTAATGACACCCTTCCTCACACTGTCTCTTATGTGTGAATGGGACCCGTGTCTATCATTGGGGCAACTTGCCCGGTTTTGGCTGGTTTTGCACCACATTCTAATTATCTCAATGTTACTATCGTGGAGCTATGCCTACTCTATATATTGTTTCATCATCATAGATAAGTCATACAGTTTATGTCTCATACAGTTTATGTCTCATGCACTTCAAGCAGCACTTCCGGGTCAGGGCAGAGGACTTGTCATTAGTCCCGTCATGATTAACTTTGTGATTGGAAAATGTCCTCCAAATCGTAAGGACTTTCCATTTTGGATCACACAAAAAATTGAGCAGCCTGAAGCTGTGGTCTCTTGTTGAGAAACACAGGATCCTTACATTGAATTTACCAAGTGGTCTGATTCCTCCTTTAGCGGACTTCACCACCTGGGGGACAATGTCTGTTTCAGTGCATACACTGTGCTTTTGCCGAGCGTTCTGAAAAAGTTACAGGATGAACATGGGCCTGGTCCAGCCCTGGATTTGGGGATGAAGCTAGTGGGCATGTTCCCTATAGCCTCCTATATGATTCTGGCCAACATTAAAGATGAGGCAGTTTGCTCACAAGTGCACCAACGCTTGGCGGCGGTGGCGGACGTCAATTGGGAGCGACAATTACTGATCAATATTGAGGATGTATATAGATCCTTGAATGGCAATAACATAGGAGTTCAACCATTTACACAGGCACAAAGTAAACCCCCTCCTGAGAAGAGGGTCGTCCAGTCATTCCTAAAAAGGCTTGGAATAAAAATGTGCTGCCTGACTCTTCTGAACGGAGATATGATTTGGTGACCGCTGTAAAATTAAGACCCCCGAGAGGTTTCAGGTTCCTGATCCTCGTTCTCCTTGTTCCTTTCCAAATTTAAGGTGATAATAAACACACTGTTAAAACAATCTTTTGGGACAATCTAACATCTTCTTTTGATGGACCTTGATTGGCCACTCCTGTTTGTCCTTGCTTCCTCTAGGGGTGAGGAGGTAATTCTTCTGTTTTTTTCACAATATGTCCTGGAGTAGGCTAAAGCCTATGCTTCGGAGTGGGCCCTAGTCTTATCTCCCGCTTTATATTGCAATCAGACGGGTTGGGACAAGGATTCACCATTATGTGATTCCTTTGCGTTCTACACCACAGCCCCAACCGCAATATCCAATCAAACGTGATGCTAAAGCGTCCGTGAGTGATGCCTTGACTCAATTTGAAAATCAGTGTGTAATTGAGCACTGTGTTTTGTCAATGAATAATCCTCTTTTTCCCATATTGAAACCGGACGGTTCATATTGTATAGTTTTAGACTACAGACATTTGAACAGTAACGTTCATACCTTTGCAGTACAGAACACACATAGCTCCGAGTTAGTAAACAACATTGTTCCAAAGAAATATAAAACTATGTTGGACATTTCCAATGATTTTTTCAGTCACCCATTAGCTCCTGAAAGCCGCAACTTGACTGCTTTCCGCGTGCTCAGCAATCAAAGAAGATATACGCGTTTGCCTGTGGGATATACCAGGAGTACAGGCATTGTGGAGATCTTACATGAATTTGATCCCAATGCCTTTTCATGTGTCGATGATAGATACTTGATGAATGATGAAATTAATATGCATCTTAAGCGTGTGGTTCGTATTATCACACATTTTGCGATGTTAGGTTACAAATTCAATTTTGCGAAGCAGCATATTGACTTTTTGACAATCTTTTTTCTTGGTTAAGAACTCAATAATAAAGGTAGGGGGTTAGCCCCCCAATTTTTGGAGAATTGTGCTCAATTACAACCTCTATCTGCCCTAAACAAATTGCAATCATTGCCGGGTTTCTTGAATTTCAACAGGACTTACATTCCTGATTATTCCCAGCATATCAAACTGCTGTATGCGTTGATACAACCTTCTTTTTCCTCTTCCAGTTGGCTTCCGGCACATACCGCAGTACTTAGTTCTTTGCAGTCTGATCTGCTCATGACTCAAGTCTTGTTAACAAGAGGCAATACCACAATTTAGTCCTAAGGATTGTACCAGGAGCATTAGGATTCACCTACGTGACTTTTAATGAAGGGGACACAGTTACCATAGCTCATAATTCACACTTCTACACTCAAGCAGAGATGTGTTTTTCTTCAAGAGAAAGTTTTTTGAAAGCAGTACGAATGGCGATTGTAAAGGAACACTGTCTGGCTCAGGGTAAACGCACTTTCATGGTTTCTCCGGTGCCTGGTTTAGAAGCGGTCACAAAGGTGAGTGTACCAAATTTAAAAGATCTGCATCCCCCCTGGATACAATGAACTAGTTCATTGACATCAGATGGTGTCAATTTTATCTTTGATCTTTCTTTGCAAACCCAAGAATTTTTACAATATGAACATGTGCATCCTCCTCCTTTAGCACTACTCCTTTTTCATCAGTAAAAATGTGTAATTTACACTGATAGGTCAGCACAGCATGCCATTGGTTCTAAACCTGCTTATTCTGTAGTCTGTGCAATTGTTGCAGGCATAATAGTTTACAGTGATTTAAAATCCTCCTTGGTTCACACACAATCTCTTGAGGACTGCACGGCACAATTGGCCAAAATACGAGCTTTGGTTTTGGCTCTTGAGTTTGCTGATCCCAAAGTGCCTACC
Organism: Lissotriton helveticus; assembly: GCF_964261635.1. NCBI lineage: Eukaryota > Metazoa > Chordata > Amphibia > Caudata > Salamandridae > Lissotriton > Lissotriton helveticus. The sequence continues at coordinate 739,247,493 of NC_136063.1, read as the reverse complement.
CTTGTGGTGTGTGATTCCTTGTACTGTGTACAATATTTTAATGACAACTTGTTCTTTTGGCAAATGGTTTTCGTGCTCAAAGGGCAGCACAATAAAGCATAAAATGCTTTGGATTTGAGTGGCCGCTTAAGGAATGTTTGCCACAAACACATGCTATCCATACATTTGGCCATCAGTGTGTGGGAGCAGACACCATTGGTAATTCCTTGCTGATGAGGCCGCCAAATCCACGGTAGCCACATGCTCAGTAGCAGTTCTTACTAGGTCTATGACTAATATTGATAATTAAATGTTGGCGGCTATTACCGCTTCAAAGGATGGAACGCATTTTCCCCAGTGATTACCTTTGCGTTACACATATTACTTAATGCTTGATCAGATTCCATTTGTAACCATTCCATCAGTTGGTGACTGTTTGCCTCCCAACGGAGTCCGCAGACTTTCTTCAATTGTGGCTGCTCATGAAGGCATGGCTTCTGCACATACAGGAGTGGCAACAACAATTTCACTTTTGGTGGCGGCGCTTATACAGGCAAATGCGCAAATATGTTCTTTCCTGTGACATTTGTCAACAGATTAAACCTTCTACTGCCTCACGTCCATCACATACTTAGCTTTTTATCTCAAATCAACCATTTGGTCATATTTATCTTGAACAATGCGGTCCTTTAACATCAGACAATGCTTTTACATTTTTTTGGGGTTTCAGTGGATTTGTGCACTCGATTTCTTTGGGTTTGGCGGCAACGCAGTGCTGACGTCAAACTGTTATAAAAGACTTGCATGTCTTTGTAGGGACATTTGCCTGTGGCATCTTCCATTTAGACCAAGGTCTGGCTTTTGCCTCAAAGGCTTACCAGCATGCAATAAAGTCTCTGGGGGTGCAGTTGCAATTCTCTTCTCCATATCGGCTTGAGGACAATGCTGTTGTGGAGCAGATGAACCATGACTTAAAGCAATCTTTAGAAGGAAGGGCATTAGGTACTGGTCAGGCTGGTTGACTCATCAATTTGGAGTACAACATGCACTTAATAATCTCCATGAATGACCTCTGGGTGGGCAGACCCCATACAAAATGCTCTTTGGCATTAAAATGCTTGTGCCAGACCTTGATGGTCTAGACATTGTTTCGGCTCCCACAACATTTGATGTAGATAACCATTGTGCTATGTTACAGGATCTACAAAAGAATCATGATACTCTAGCAAAAACTCATTTGCTGTCATCCACGGATGCATTAGTGCTGATCCGAATTTCTGGGTGGGTTCCTAAAGTTGATGATCTGATTGGAGAGACGGTGGAAAACAAGAAATAATTTAGTCCATCCAACCGTGAACCGGCCCCATTCCTTGGTTTAAATGGCACCTGTACTGTGATCTTACCTACGCTACCAGGTTGCAAGGAGAATTGTTTTGTTTCCATTGAACATGTCAAGTTACTCCAGATGGCCGAAACTCAATAGTATGCCTACATGCATTCCACAAAGGGATGTTTCCTTTCATCCAATGGGTTCAGTTTCCTTGAATTCTCCCCACGTATTGGAAGGGGATATGGACACTACAATGGATTTATTGCCTGTGTTGCCTTCTACATCTGCAACTGTTGAAAATGAGTATGCTTCCCTACCTGTTGAAATTCTAGTTGATATTTCTGAAAGTACCATTCGTTCATCTTTCAATGAAGAACAGCCCCCATTGGTTCAACTAGGTTCCAGTGGTTACTATATGGACCAAGATACATTTTCTTCAGTAACGTCTTTGCTATCCTCGTCTGTGTCAAACAAGGATTAGTGTTTTCATCTGTGGAAAAGTAAATTTTGTCATGTTCTGTGTCCCTACGTGTCATCCATCATATGTTATGTGTGCATGATAAATATGCATATGCATTTCCCATGTTCGATTAATGACGCAATTACAGTTGTGTCCACCTCTAGTATGCCAGTTTCCAGTCCTCGTGAATACTACGAATATCAGGCCTATGTAAAGCTACGTTGCCACGTTTCTCAGTGTGCACGTTATTCTATTATAAAGTCCCCGTTTCTAGGCCTCAAAAGGGCCCGGAGACCAGATCCAGTTCCTGTCTCCTGAAGCCTCGCTGAGGAGGGATACAGCCCCCACCTGTATCCTCGACCTTTCACTTACTTCCTGCCTCGCAGTGCCCGGTGCAGCCTGGCTCAGTCTCTGAGTCTGCCAAGAATATGTTATGATTCCAGTTATCAGTTCAGTCCTCCTTCTCTGCATTCCTAAACTACTGAATCGCATCAATAGTTCCGTCATTGTCTAGCCTTCAGGGCTCCATGTTAGAGAATACTGTATTTAATGGTCATTTAATATTCTTCATCACGCACTACATGTAGAATAATGCATGGTCCAGTCTTAGAATCAAGTTAGCCTTTCCCCTCCTAACTTCTAGTTCCTATCAACATGTTCTCTAAACATCAGATACTAGATACTGTTTAGGTACATGTCGCCCTGACTCTCCAGACTTCAGTCTCTGCTCCTAGCACAGAGTTCATAGCCCCCAGCTTCTCCTAGTGATACGTCATTGCCAGTTTGCGCGCACCATCAGGTTAGAGGTCCCGGCTCCTCAGGTAGCCCCCTCCATGGTTTCCGCCCCATTCATGACATATCCTGTTACGTCTGCACCACATGTCTATGTATACGCCCAGTTACACCTCTTTTCCCCCTTATCTTTCGCGACTGCTACGCGTCACGCCTTCTGCTCCACCCACTGCTACGCCTACTGCAATGTAATGCTATGTGTTTGCGTTATGTATATATGCTCATATATTGTTATTAAAAGCTAGCGCGCTCATCCCAGACCCAGCCCCAGCAGCTGCTGGGCCCTGTCATCCTATTCCTATGCAGGTTGTCCTGTTCCTGTCCTTATGCTGTATTAAACCTGCAAAACTCCTACTACCTCGAATCTTGACTCTTATTTATTGAGCTATCTGTTATGATATATGTCTAGTCAAAAATAGGGTATTATTTATTTATTTACCACATAATGGCGCCCGAACAGGGACTTGCCCTTTCCCCACGCGTCGGTGAAGCCACGCCGACCCCCTGACCCTCTGCAGTCGTGACGGAACTCTTCTGCGCAGTGGCAGATATTTCTGCTCAAGTATCCCTCAGGCCCACGGAGGAGACGGAGGAGGCGGTCCAGCATCCAGACGAGACGGTGGAGGAACGCGGCGAGTCCCGACCAGAGCCCAAGCCAAGAGTCCAAGGTCCGAGGTATCCGGAGGTCCACCCGTAACTGAAGTCCGAAGTCCGAAGTTCGTCGTCCGTCGTCGTAGCAGTCCAGTCCAGTCTGAGGCCTTCCGTTCTTGCTGCCCGGTGAGTACCGTTACTGGGGTGGTATCTAGACAGGGTCAATTTAAATTGACTCTGGTCTGTGGGTTGGTGGTACACAGTCCCACAAACGAAGTGTCCACTTCGGTGGATGCGGGTCCTGGCGTGTCTCTTTACGAGACCGGTAAGTTTCGTACTGTTTCAGCAGTGCATCTAGTTTCTGTTCTAGTCAGTTTCTGTTCTCGAGAAAATTTATGTGTTCTGTTCTCAATATTTCCAGGTAGTATTCTGTTCGAACTGTTATTTTAAATGTTTTTCATGTATTTTAATGTCGTGGTATGAATGGGGAATAAGTATCGTGTTCATTGTGTATTGTATTGTGTCTAGATTACAGTTCAGTCATGCCCATATTTTCCAAGTTACGTCAGTTAAAAACTAGAAAGGGTCTGCTGGAAGCAGCAGTTCCCGTCCCGCCCAGGGACAGTCCAGGTCACTTTATGTATCAGAAACATGGCATAAGTGCCATATTGTATCTAGATTTATGGGTAGAGTATACCAAACAGTTAGAAGAAAAGTATAGATGGCCCGTATCGGGTACATGGGATGCCGAGTGCATCATGCGAGTAGAAGAAGCATTATGGAAAAAGAAAGCCAGACAGTCACAGAAAGATGCCATCGAGTTATGGCGCAAAGAAGCTCATAAAAGAACCGAAAAAGAAATCAGAAAGTCAGAATTAAGTAGAGAATCCTTAGAGCGAGCCCAAGAAAAAGAATTAATCGAGATAGGTGAACAAGTCAAAACTGAACGGAGAGACAGACAGAGGAATGCCCTTATTAAGGGTATGTATCCTCTTCTTGCCGAGGGCTTGCCAAAAGCGACCCCGGAGGCATCCAGTAATTTCCCGCCACCACTAGTTCCGACCAAGCTACGTCACAAACCGACCGCAGCTGATATTTTTATTTCGTCCTATCTGGACGACACAGTCCCTGAATATGCAGATCCTGTTCGCGCTCCGCCAGTCCCTGTAAATCAGGCACATCCTGCTCCTCCAGACACCGGGGCACCCCATGCAGTACCTGCTACGGTACCCCCGGTCCAGCCAGTATTTCAATTTCCCGCTCCGCCACGAAGAATATCAGTCGACGATTCTAGTCTAGGGGCCGCAGGAGGAGGTCCTCCTCAAACCCCGCCGCCACGCAAGCGTTTATCAGCACTCGAATTACATGCTCAAGCATCACAGCGTACTCCCAAGAGTAATAAGTCTGTTGCAGAAATCAGGCAAGCCCTTGGCGAATGTGCCTATGACCCAGTCCCAGGCGAGAATAATATGGTTTTATATTCAGTACGCGTAAGGAGGGTGACCGAGTATCTAGTCACCCTACCCAATATGAAAGAAGATCTAGACAGAATATATCGTTTCATCCGTACAGGGGATGATCCAGAAAGTATTAGTGATGCCATGTCTCAAAGGAAAGCTGAGATCCAGCGTATGATATTAAAGTTTTTAATTAACTGTCTAATAAGAGAACAAGATTACCCGTCTAAAGATCAGGCCGAAATGAAAATCCTGACAAAGTGGAGTGATAATATAGCCGAGGGTAAGCACAATACCATTAGTGCCATGGAGAGTATGTACAAGAAAATCCGTAGAGAAATAATAAAGATACATGAACAACGTAAAGCAGCACAAGTAAGCGAGAAAGAAAGTAACTCTGATCCTGAAGAGGAAGACGACGAGAATCCCGCCAGAATAGCGTATGTAGGAAAATCTAGATTTCCAGATCGCCATTTACGCCTAGAACACAAGTCAATTTTCCATCATTCAGCACCAGAACAAGGTTCCCTAGAACAAGTGTTCCAAGCTACCGATCACATTCTACAATCACGAATCGGTTACAGTGAGTTAAGTACCATGCATGAACAAGGACTAGCCCGATCAGCAGTCCGATGGATTACTGATTCTACCACTTTTCCAGACGAAATAGTGGCACAAATGTTTCTGAAAATGCCCCCAGCCGAACAACGACTGGCGGGTATGTATATGATCCAGTACCTCATTACTCTGTATGAGGGTCAGCACTCTGATCCAGGCCCGTTACATGATATCCTGAACGAGTTACTCCAGTATAGATGGAAAGGTCTAGGTACCGATTTAATTAGTGTCATTCTAGAACAGCGTCACAAATATAGAACGTTTCTGAACCCGCATTTTGTTCATGTCTCACCCCCAGAAAGTAAACCATTTTACATGGAAAGACAGAACCCGTTACGAGAAGTGCATCCAGTTAAGACAGAGGACGGGGAAATGCAACGAGTGTTTGTATACACTCCGATTACAAAGATGGAACTCCTCGAAATGAAGAAATTAATTCCCTGTCATGACAAAGATCCAGCAGGGTTCCATAGAGAATTAAAAGACATGCTCCGTATGGGAGAATACACTTACCCAGATATCATTAAAATGTTAAAGGTCCTGTTGCCCGCAGGGGTGTATGAAAAGCTAAAGGAAAAAGAATGGGAGGTGGGAGAGAAAAAGATCGATTGGGCAGTTCTAGAAGCTGAAGACAAGGCACGAGTACCAGGTACCGGTCTTGGAGATAAATGTAAAGAATTACCAGAATTATTAATACAAGTTTTACCCAGATTATTGACAACTAGAAAGGAAGACTGGGATGCAATCTCAGCCTGTAAACAGAAACAAGAAGAAGACATTAGTGATTTTTATTCTAGGTTTGAAAAATGCTTTAGCATCAATAGTGGCCTCAAGACAAGTAGCGAGTCATACCCTCATCTCTTTGTTACTAAATTAGTCGAGAATTCAAGCCCACAAGTTAAAAATCGAGTTTTGAAAGTCGAAAGCACCTGGCAAGCTAATACTCCGTCCCAGATGCTCCAGATGCTCCAGTACCACCAGAATAGAATCAGGGAAGAGCAAGAACACGAGAGAAAACGTATGAAAGACACGAAAATGAAAGTACTAGTTGCACAATCTGTTCCTCAAGACAGTCAGAAGAGGGGTCCAAATCAAGCCAGTCATCCTGCAGCTCCCGTTAAAGGGAATTGCAATTATTGTAAACAGCCAGGTCATTTTATAAATGAGTGTGCAGTTCTGAAACACAACATAGCTACTGGTAAGACTAAAGAAAGACCACGTCCGCCTAGACAAGAACAAGTTTCACAGATTCCTCAGCCACAGAATGCACCACAGACAGTTACCGCACCGCAGCCTATTGCTGCAACACAGCATGTTACATCGCAGATGTACCAGTATGCACAGTCTGAGTATCCAGAGTACCAGCAGTATTCATGAAACAGCCTAGAGAGGGAGGTAGGCTTGCCTCTCATCGAGATACCTGTAGATCAAGAAGGTCCCTATGTTCATAGTCAAGTATTAGGGAAAGACAGAAAGTTTTTGATTGATACAGGGGCAAGTAGGACCACAATTAGTCACGCCGAAGTTCCAGGGGCTCCGCTCTCAGGCTCAAGAAATGTTTCCCTTGGATTTTCAGGAAAACCTATCGTAAATGAGATTTCAAAGCCAGTTACTCTAGAAGTAGGTCCATTGTCCCGCACTACTGATCTGTTACTTACTAAGTCATGTCCAGAAAATCTATTAGGCATTAAAACACTGAAAGAGTTAGGTGCAGTTATATGCTGTTCCCCAGAGGGAATACGATTGTTCCTACGTGACTTTAAGGGTCACCATGTATTACGAGATTTTGATTCAAGATTGTCTAATGTTCCGCAGCATTTATGGGCGCAAGGTCCAACTGATGTAGGTTACATGCAAATCACACCCTATCGTGTGACTCTCAAGCCAGGTGTAGTGTTACCACGAATCAGACAGTACAGATTGCCACCTGAGGCTGTAGCAGCCTTATCCAAAATTATTGACGAGCTCATCGCTCAAGGAGTAGTTGTAGAAACTGACTCCAATGTATGTAATTCTCCGATCATTCCAGTCATGAAACGTACTGATCCAAATGCACCCCCAGTATATCGATTAGTGATCGACCTACGAGAACTTAATAAATGTATTATTCCTCAGTACCCAGTTGTCCCAGACATCTCTTCCCTATTGACAGCCATTGATTCCGAAGCCACGTTCTTTACAGTAATCGACCTCAAGAATGCATTTTTCAGTGTCCCTATTCATCCAGACAGCCAGTTCCTTTTCGGATTTTGTTTAAATGGAAGGAGCTATATGTTCACACGAGCTCCTCAAGGTTTCACAGAAAGTCCTAGTATTTACAGTCAAGCACTTAAGAGACAACTAGACAACGTTCACATGCCAACTGACACTGCCCTGCTCCAGTATGTCGATGATCTACTGATCACAGCCCGTTCTGAACGTGCTTGCGAGCAAGCATCCCTTACAGTCTTGTATTTCCTAGCCGAGATGGGGCACAAGGTGTCCCCTTCTAAACTTCAATTCTGTGTCCAGCAAGTGGTCTACTTAGGACACTTACTGTCCAAGAGGGGTAGGCAGTTGACACCAGACCGTATCCAGTTAATAGCGAGTCTTCCTCAGCCCAAGACCCAGAAGGAGGTACGTGCCTTTATCGGCCTTACTTCTTATTGTAGACAATGGATTCCTCAGTATGCATTTCTAGCCAAACCACTGATACAGTTAACGACACAGGAGGCAGCCGCATCGACTGTCCTCCCTTGGACATCTGAACATACACTGAGTTTCAACGAGTTAAAGAAAGCTTTATGCCAAGCTCCAGTTCTAGCTACACCGAACTACAGTAAGCCTTTTACACTTTTTGTCACTGAACGTGAAGGTACAGCATTATCTGTTCTCACACAAGATCAAGCAGGACAATACAAGCCCTGTGCTTATTTTTCGAGCACATTAGATCCTGTAGCCCAGGCTCTGCCTGTGTGCCTCAAGTCAGTTGCAGCCACAGCACTAGCTATCAGACAAAGTGATTCCATAGTCTTAGGACACTCCTTGACAGTACAAGTTCCACATTCTGTGGAAGTTCTTTTAAACCGAACACAAACTCAGCACTTGACAATTGCACGTTTAACAGGTTATGAATTGACACTGTTCCAGCCACACATAGAAATCAGACGCTGCAACATTTTAAATCCTGCTACATTGTTACCATCAGCTAAATCAAATCCTGACCCACATGACTGTGTGGAAGTAGTTAACATTACGACAAAGCCAAGACAAGATCTGACAGATATTCCATTACCAGACCCCGACCTGACACTTTATGTGGATGGTTCATGTATGAGAACTAGTACAGGAGAACTAGTCGCCGCGTATGCAGTGACTACTGACACTGACGTTATTAAAACACACCGTATTGACACTCTGTCCGCTCAAGCAGCAGAGCTAGTTGCTCTGACACAAGCCTGCATACACGCCAAGAACCTGAAAGTTAATATTTACACAGATTCACGCTACGCATTTGGAGTCGTACACGACTTTGGAGTGCTCTGGCAGGAGAGAGGTTTCATGACTTCTCATGGAACCAAGATTCAGCATGGTCTCCTTATCCAAGCTCTATTAGATGCAATACACTTACCGACATCTATTGCTATCATGAAGTGCAAAGCACATACGAAAGTTACTGACATTATTTCCCAAGGTAATGATCTAGCAGACCGCACAGCCAAGCTTACAGCACAGACTTCAGACATTCAAGTTAATCAGACATATACTCCAGATCCGACTACATGCATGACAGTTAAGGACCCTACTCAAGATGTCATAGATATCCAGTTACATGCTACTCCCGAAGAAATCAAGAAATGGTCCGAACAAGGAGGGGTCCAGACAGATCAAGGATGGTTAACGAAGGGTAGAGCCACATGGTTTCTCCCCGACTCTATGGTTCAAGTCATTATTAATACCGCACATAGTCCAGCACATTTAGGAGAAAAAGCTATGTTAGACAGTATCCAGAACATTTGGTTCAACAAGCATTTACGAGCTGCAGCCAAGCAGAAAGTCCGTACCTGTATGATATGTTGTCAGTTTAATCCAGGTAAAAGTGTCCCGGTGGAACAAGGTGGATTCCAGCCCCCTGACCACCCTTTTGAAGTCCTCCAGATGGATTATATTCAGATGGAGCGATGTCGAGGTTTCAAGTATGTCCTTGTAGTTGTATGCGCTTTGTCCAGGTGGACAGAAGCATATCCAGTCCCAGATTACACAGCCGCGACCACTGCCAAGCAGTTGGTTCGTGAGTTCTTCCCCCGTTATGGACTCCCTAGAGTCGTATATTCTGACAACGGCCAGCCATTCTCATCTGAACTCATGAAGCACGTTTCTCTGTTGTTAGGGTACCAGTGGAAGTTTCATTGTGTACGCCATCCTGAAGCAGCCGGTCTCGTAGAGAGACATAATCAGACTCTGAAAATCCGTATCGCCAAAGTATGCAAAGAAAAAGGTGTGGACTGGCTAGTAGCTCTGCCAGTTGCTCTATTTTATATGCGCATGGTCGCACATTCCAGATCAGGTCTGTCCCGTATGAGGTCGTTTTCGGCCGCCCCCCTAACATGTGGGGTACTCCTAGACCCCGAAGTATTACCGATGTTTCAAGTAATATGCTGACAGATTACCTAGCTTCCTTGATGTCTGCCCTCAACTCATGTCGTTCACAGGTTGCCGCCGCATTTCCAGACAATACCGAGGTGGCACCGCATGAAATCGTTCCAGGATCCATGGTGATGGTCCGCAACTTTGACAGATCAAGTCCGCTGGAGCCTCGTTGGAAAGAGCCCCGACAGGTCCTCCTCACCACCCGTACAGCCGTGAAGTTGGAAGGACGCAAGGGCTGGGTGCACCTTTCTCATGTTAAACTTTTAAATGGACTGAAACCCGTCTTTAAGAACATTTCCCAGGATTCAAAGGATTGCCAGAATATTGTTCTCAAGGACTGTCCCGCAAATGACATTGCTACAACCCCTCCCCTGTTAGAGAAAACTCCGCAGCAGGAGTATAAACAGAAATTAAGGTCTAGTAAAATAAGTCAGTCAGTTTGATTGTCTAAGTCCTCCCCTAGGTGAAACGGTTAGACTGTTTCTGACATGTATAAAATAGACCCCCATAGTGAGAGAGTTAGTCAAAACTCAATCCGATGTATCGTTTTTTTATGTTTCATATTGTTTTCCAGCCTTATGATTTCCTGCACCAGTTATGCATTTTACCTATGTTTCCCAGTTCTTCATGTAAATAAGTCTGCTAATGCTACAGTAGAGCACACGTTTAGTGATCTGCCCCCTCATGAACTGTCCTACCGCCTCGCTATGCGAAATAACTCCTTTATCCGCATGTTACATTACTCACACCAGACCAGCAATGCCACTAATTGTTGGGTGTGTGGTCGACTCCCCCCTTTCCAGACACCGAAGGGAGTTCTGCCACTCTTTCCTTATCCTTTTTCACATAATGGTTCGTGTGGAGCATGGTCCACGTTAACGTCATCCTTAACAGATATGTCTTTTCTTAACAGTACATGTTTTCCAGACAAGCAAGGTCTTCCCCACAGAACAGGTTTAGATCTAGAAAATGAAGTGTATAATTTAGGTAATTATTCGTCGAATTTCATGGTCCTGAATGTTCAGTCTGATACTACTCCAGACTTACCTGCTATTTCAGTACTACCAGTCAAAGGCGAATTATGTGTCCGAAATAAGGGTTCTGTACATGTAGGACATAGTGATTGTACTACTATTGTCAAGTATAGTGACAGTGGGAAATCTATTTTCAAAGCTTCACGTCATTCATATTTTATTTGTGGTCAAACCGCATATGTTCGTCTGCCCCTCGATTGGGAGGGAACCTGTTACATTGCCTTCCTACTGCCACCAGTTTTTCTAGCCCCATCTGATTATCATAGAAATACACATCTAGTACACATTAGACATAGAAGGGAGTCCCCGATTGTCGATTACACTGAAACTACTCTAGAACAATATACCGATTTCAATAAAGGTTTCTTCTTCTTTATAGGCCCTGTCCAGAATAGTAAGTTAATCCGTAGATTAACAAGAACCCTTGAAGCTGTAGTAAATGAGACTGCCTCTGCTCTAGGTAACCTAACCGAAGAGCAATCTGCTATGAGATTTGTCGTTTTGCAAAATCGTCTCGTCCTTGACGTCATACTGGCCGATAGGGGCGGGGCCTGTAGAGTCATCGGATCTAGTTGCTGCATTTTCATTCCAAATAACGCGCCGTCTGTTTATTCAGCTATAACCAGACTCCATAAAATTGCCCATCTGTTACACCAAGATCCAGGCACCTGGACATGGTCCGGTTGGTTCTGGAATAAAATTTCCGCATGGGGATGGAAAGTCTTGTCCTTTCTAGGTATAGCAGTAGCGATCATATTCAGCTGCTGCCTCTGTATACAATGTGGCCCTGCGATTTGCGGCATTTGTGCTACCTCTTGTATTCCTAGTCCCAAGCCCCGTTCTAAATCCCGTTCTAAGAGAATTCGACATGAGCAAATGATACTGTATGAAATGATAGATGGTATCATGAATATTGATGTTTCCTGATGGAAACGTAGTGACAAGGAGGGAATGTGGAAAAGTAAATTTTGTCATGTTCTGTGTCCCTACGTGTCATCCATCATATGTTATGTGTGCATGATAAATATGCATATGCATTTCCCATGTTCGATTAATGACGCAATTACAGTTGTGTCCACCTCTAGTATGCCAGTTTCCAGTCCTCGTGAATACTACGAATATCAGGCCTATGTAAAGCTACGTTGCCACGTTTCTCAGTGTGCACGTTATTCTATTATAAAGTCCCCGTTTCTAGGCCTCAAAAGGGCCCGGACACCAGATCCAGTTCCTGTCTCCTGAAGCCTCGCTGAGGAGGGATACAGCCCCCACCTGTATCCTCGACCTTTCACTTACTTCCTGCCTCGCAGTGCCCGGTGCAGCCTGGCTCAGTCTCTGAGTCTGCCAAGAATATGTTATGATTCCAGTTATCAGTTCAGTCCTCCTTCTCTGCATTCCTAAACTACTGAATCGCATCAATAGTTCCGTCATTGTCTAGCCTTCAGGGCTCCATGTTAGAGAATACTGTATTTAATGGTCATTTAATATTCTTCATCACGCACTACATGTAGAATAATGCATGGTCCAGTCTTAGAATCAAGTTAGCCTTTCCCCTCCTAACTTCTAGTTCCTATCAACATGTTCTCTAAACATCAGATACTAGATACTGTTTAGGTACATGTCGCCCTGACTCTCCAGACTTCAGTCTCTGCTCCTAGCACAGAGTTCATAGCCCCCAGCTTCTCCTAGTGATACGTCATTGCCAGTTTGCGCGCACCATCAGGTTAGAGGTCCCGGCTCCTCAGGTAGCCCCCTCCATGGTTCCCGCCCCATTCATGACATATCCTGTTACGTCTGCACCACATGTCTATGTATACGCCCAGTTACACCTCTTTTCCCCCTTATCTTTCGCGACTGCTACGCGTCACGCCTTCTGCTCCACCCACTGCTACGCCTACTGCAATGTAATGCTATGTGTTTGCGTTATGTATATATGCTCATATATTGTTATTAAAAGCTAGCGCGCTCATCCCAGACCCAGCCCCAGCAGCTGCTGGGCCCTGTCATCCTATTCCTATGCAGGTTGTCCTGTTCCTGTCCTTATGCTGTATTAAACCTGCAAAACTCCTACTACCTCGAATCTTGACTCTTATTTATTGAGCTATCTGTTATGATATATGTCTAGTCAAAAATAGGGTATTATTTATTTATTTACCACACATCTCCTCTGTAAAAATAACGTAACTGGCCCCGCCTTGGACTTACATCTAGATTGAGTTGTCCCTGAAAGTTTATGATGATTGGAAGGACACAATTGATTTGAAGTCTATTTGGGGGACAATTTGGGGGACAAAAAGTATGCAGGTCCAGGGTATTGAGTCCTTGCATCATGCATGTTTAATACCGTCTCAGCTAATATTTGTAAATCAGACTGTTCAGCAGACTACTTGCTTTGGTTTGGCCACTGTTAAAAATGCAAATAATCATTCAGTTCCATCCTTGGCTGACTATGACACATGGAATGCACATGCCAACTACACGATTGAGGACTTGACTGTTATGTTTCAAAACGGTACTGTTAATTCATCCAGTATTGACGCTTCGGGTTGGTTACATTGGCCCACAAACACCAATGCCTGTCATTTGCACTTTACAAATGTCACAACAGGGTTCACTCAACGTAGATCTGACCCTCTTACCCACAATCTCATACAGTTACCACATATTCTGTTGCTAACTTATGTTAACAATGATTGGAACTTTCCACACTGGCGTCTGTGAAACAACATCTTTCCCTTTTGTCAGGTGACATTGATCTTGTTGATTTTCTTTTAGGTCCAAAATCCCCTCCCACTAACCGTTTTGTATATGCAGCCTACAATAAATTTTGGAATTTTCCCAAATGGAAGCTGCAGTATGCTTGCATCAAATTGATCAGGATAATTTGGAAAAACTTGCTTTGGTTGATAACAGTATAAATACTCTAGCTTCCTGTATATATACCTTGGATAATAGTGTGTCCTCTGTTATTGACACTGTTCAAAATGATGTCTACTTTGTATCATGTGCTACGCAAACAAATGATGGACGGTATGCTGAATAAATCATACTTTCACCCCCGGTTTAGGGATATGGGTTAAATCCATCGTTCTTTTGCTCACCATACCACCCCAGTTTAGACCCAGCCATATGCCAAGCCAGTTCTTCCCTGGACCAGAAACAAGCATCCTGGGACCGGTTTCTGGGTGTTACCCTTCATCAGCCAGGCTAGCTTGATTCCAGTGGCACAGTGAGAAAAGGACACACGTCTGGGCATACCCATCCCACTTAGGGCGAAAAGTGCTACGCAAACAAATGATGGACGGAACGCTGAATCAATCATACATTCACCCCAGTCAAGGGATCTGGGTTAAATCCATTGTTCCTTTGCTCAACATTCCACCCCAGTTTAGACCTAGCATTGTGCAAATCAGTCTTGACCCTGTGCCTCATGGGAACAGTCTAGACAGCATCCTGGGGGTGGTTTCTGGGTATTACCCTTCATCAGCCTGGCTAGCTTGATTCCAGTGGTTGAAATCAACTGCATTCTGTTATGCAATATGGTTGGACCTTGCAAACACTTAAAAATGGGAAAGTACCATGGAATTACCTGAACTCTTCTGCACTGTTTCTACCATTTACTTTGACGGATAAACAAAAACGTATGTCAATGAAATATGCAATATACACTACGTTACACCATTTTCTGTGGCAGAAACGTATTCAGCGGTGTGGTTAATACATGGAGTTATTTCCTTGCCCATCTCACTTTTCTAGTTTTCAGCTGCCATGAAACACTATCTTGTAGGTAGATATGAACTGCTTGGGAGCAGTTACAGTCATGAATTATGGCCATTACCATTTGCAGTTCGTTGCCAGCAAGCGGACAAGGATGTTTTCCTTACAGGCGAGGATTGTGATGCTACAGTAGGACACTCCCTTGTCTGTAAACAAGTAAAACTTCACGGCGCCTGCAATGTTTCGGCCCCTAATTTGGCTTGTTTTTTAAAGAGGACCCCAGTCCCTGCTATTATTCCCACACTCACTCAGCTTTCTAACAGCAGTTATTTTATCCTAAATAACTAAATCTGTTACATCTTGCGAGCCAGCATTGCGTATATAGTAACTGTTTCCCAACGTGTTACATATTGCAGAAATGTCCTGATAGTTTGCTGTGGACTTCCATTCCAACTTTGAAAACAGGTTTCAATAAGCTAAGCAGACTCAACTGTTTCAACAAGAAGTGGTTCTTACATCAGTTGTAAGACCTTCGAATTGCAGGTGGTGAGAACATCAAGTGATTGCTAAACACGAATCTCCCCCTACATTTCCCCTCATATTCAATGAGTCTGATACAGCGTGCTTGGCCCACTTTTTTAAGGTCATACGATCCGGCCTTGCCACCTCGTTTCAGACTATTTTAGGAGTAATCTCCGCTTTTATTCATTCAGTTTTTTCCAGCGTATTCTGAGGTTTCCCTTACTGCTCCTCTTGGTTTGTGGAGTTCTGTTACAAGGGGAGGGAGGTTAGGGTACGCTGTCTTTCACTATGACAGCACCTTTTAGGATTTACGGACTACTTGCTATGCTGACCATGTTTGTGTTATGCATTTTTCTGCTTATTGTGGCACGCATACTGCATATTAGAGCACATTAGTTAAAGTAAATATTTTCAACTTGTTTGTGTCTCTGTCAGATCTTACTGTGGACAATTGCAAGTGAGCGAAAGTGTGTGTCTTGCAACCGCGATTCCTGAGAGAGTCGGGAATATTGTGTTCTGGGGTCACTTGTTCCTCTGTAAGTGAGTAGGAGGGAAAGTGAGTCACTATAGCTAGTCGGTCCCAGGCTCATGGGTACTAAGGTGGTAGGATGACTCAGTCCCTACATACTAAGGTTCCATAATCCTACGCATAGTTATTTGTTTGCGCAGAATCCCTGCACCGCCACCAATGTTTGGCTGATACTTATTCATGGGGCCCCTGAGTATCGCTTGTGCTCGTACCCTTTCACAGTTTCACGGAGAGATCTGTGGTGAGAGGACTTGGCCTCCTGCTGTTGTAGGGTACATCTATTTCTGCAGATATTTCAAGCTTGAATATTAAAAGTTTTTTAAATCCTTTTTGTGCTGCCATTTTGTTTATTAATTACATACAACAGGGAACAACCGGTCACTATCCCAGCACATAACCAGGTAGCATTTACACAGCATTTGAAACAGCCTGGGGTTCCCAATGCAGGGCTTACCATTGTTTTCGTGCTCAAGACGAATACAGTATACCTCTTTGAGGTATTTTATTCCTGGGTTACCTTTCCTGCAACTGATGCAAATTATAATTTTTGTCATGCTTACACAGTCGCTGCTCCTCCAGCAGCGTATTATCCTTATGCAATGATTGAAGTTCCATTAACATTCTGGGAGCCTACTATTTGGTTTAATGACACCCTTCCTCACCCTCTCACTTTTGTTCGTATGAAGCCCTTAAGTCTAGATGGGCCTTCTGAGCCGGTTTTAGCTGGTATCTCAATGTTACTGCAGTGGAGCTTCATTTGCTATAAAAACAAGTAATTCAACTCTATAGACGAGTCATATAATTTATTTCTTATTCTTTTTTGGTGGATCGAGCTGGAACTGCGCCTCTGGAAACTGTGCAGGGCAGATGCCTTGTCATTAGTCCCGTCATGATTAACTCGGTGATGGGCCTACGTCCTCAGAATTGTGAGGATCTACCCTTTTGGATAGTGCAGAAAATTGAACAGCTTGATGCTGTTTTCCCACACACTTGACCTGTAGAGAAACATAGGATCCTTACTATGTGTTTGCCAAGTGATCTGGTTACTCCTTTAGTGGACTTCAACACCTGGGGGACGGTGTTTGCCTCAGTGTATACACTGTGATTTGGCACCCTCTCCATGAACGTTCTGCCGAGATTTCTAAAACATCTACAGGACAAACACAGGGCTGGATTAAATTAGTGGGAATGTTCCCTATTGTCTCTGATATGATTCTTGATAACATTAAAGGTGAAGCTGTTTGCTTGCAGGTGCGCCCACGTCTGGCGGCGGTGGAGGATGCTGATTGGGAGCAACAGTTGCTGATTATTACTATTGTGGATGTCTACACATCCCTGGGACGCAATAATTAGTGAGTCAAATCACTTACACATGCACTGAGTAGGCAAGCCCCTTACGGACTAGGATAGTGGTCCAGTCTTTCCGAAAAAGGCATGAACAAAAACATGCAGCAACAGAAGCCTAGGTCTTCTGCTGGTTCGCCTCCACCTGATGCTTTTGAGCGTAGATGTGATTTATGTGGCCGCTCTAAAATTAAGACACCTGGGAGCTTCCAGGTTCCTGATCCCCATTCTCCTCGTTCCTTTCAGGAATCATCTGATCAACAATTTGGTGAATGGGGGATGACAGGATCGCAGACAGGGTGAGTCCACGCAACAAAGGCCAGACCCACAGCACCAGTTTGATGTAAAAAGTCAAACAGGAGGAACCGCCTCTATATCGAGCCCCAATTCAGAAGAAGAAAGTTGCGGGTTTTACTGCGAAGTATGCCCCAGACGGTGATAACCCTCCTCCTGGACAGAAGTTAGGTGGTGACTCTCCTCGATAGCGCAGAAGATGTTACCATAGTTCGGCAGACACTCCACCAGTATCTCAAGGCGAAAGCAACTGACACTTTTATAACTGTTGAAACCACAAACACCCGCGTAGGCCCCCCGATGGACTCTATGAAGTAGACCTCCAAATTGAAGGGGATATTAAACGCACTGTAAATGCAGCCTTTTGGGACAATTTGATGTCTTTCTACAACACTTTGCTTGCAGAGGTTGATTGGTCCCCACCTTTTGTCCTCACTTCTTCTAGGGGCAAGGATGTAATTCTATCGTCTTTTTCACAATATGTCTGATAGGAGACTAAACAAGCTTATGCTTTGGAGAAGGCTTTAGCTTTGGCTCCTGCTTTATATGGCAGTCTAGAAGGTTGGGATAAGGATTCACCGTTGCATGTTATTCCTGTACAATCTACACCTCAGCCCCAACCACAATATCCCATTAAACGTGATGTTAAGGCGTCAGTTAGTGACATTCTAACTCAATTGGAATATTAGGGTGTAATTGAACCCTGTGACTCTTCAATGAATACTTCTCTTTTTCTGATATTGAAACCAGACAGTTTCTTTTGCATAGTTGTAGACCTCAGACATTTGAACAGTCATGTGCGTACCTATGCAGTACAGAATACACACAGCTGTGCGTTAGTAAATAAAATTGTCCGAAACAAATTCAAAACTATATTAGATATTTCCAATGAATTTTTCTGTCACAATTTGGCTCCAGAATGCCATGACTCACTTGACCACATTCAGCACTCTCAGTGATCAGAGACTCTATGTGGGATTGCCTATGGGGTATAAGAATGGCCCTGGTGTTGTAGCGACCCACAATGTGTTGGATTTACACAAAGTTGACCCTGATGCCTTTTCATATGTTGATGATTTTTACTTGACAGATGATGAACTAAATCCTCATCTCAAGCACCTGGATGGCATTATCACACATTTTTCAACTTTAGGTTACAAATTCAATTTTGCTAAATCGCATATTGCTTTTTTGGCAATTATTTTCTTTGGTTACAAACTGAATAATTAAAGTAACTTTTGGGAGAAATGTGCTCAATTGCATCCCCCAACTACCTTCAAGAAGTTACAGTCTCTGCTGGATTTCTTGCTTTTTGGCAGAATCTACATTCCAGATTATGCCCAGCGTATCAAACTGCTATACGCATTGATACAACCTTGGTTTTCGTCTTCCAGTTTGCTTCCTGAACACACAGCAGTGCTGCGGTCTTTGCATTCTGATCTGCTTGCAACTCAGTTCTTGATAACTACAGACAATAGCACACATTTGGTCATGAGGATTGTACGAGGAGCGTTAGGATTTGCCTAAGGAAGGGAACACAGTTCCCATTGCTTATAAATCGCATTTGTATACTCCTGCAGAAATGTGTTTTTCTTCTATCAAAAATATTTTAACAGCAGTACAGATGGTGATCATAAAGGAACGCTCTCTGGCTCAGGGAAAATGCATCTTCATGGTTTTGCCAGTGCCCACTTTGGAAGCTGTCATGAAGGCGAGTGTACCAAATTTTAAAGTTCTGCATCCTCGTTGGATACAATGGGCTAGTTCATTGACATCAGCAAACGTCAATTTCGTCTTTGATCCATCTTTCCAGACACAAGAGTTTTCACAATACGAACATGTTCATCCTCTACCTTTGTCCTTCTTGATCAGCACAAATATATCATTACATTGATGGGTCTGCACAGCCAGCCATTTGTTCTAAACATGCTTATTCTGCAGTTTGTGCTATTGTGGCAGGCACGATAGTGGACAGTGATTTAAAATCCTCCTCGGTTCACACTCAATCCCTTGGGGATTGCACAGCACAATTGGCCGAGTTATGTGCGTTGCTTTTGGCTCTTGAAATGAAATAAAATGAAATGAAAATGTGATTTATAAAGCGCATGCCTACCTGTAAGTGTCCCAGCGCTGGTGAGAGAGGTAGAGGAGGAAAGGAGGAGGTTATGGGAACAACCATGTTTTCAGAAGCTTGCGAAAGGTGGAAAGGTTAGGTTCGGCGCGCAGTGTGGGGGTAGCGCATTCCACAGTTTGGGGCATTATAGGAAAAGAGATGGCCCCCTGTGTGAGCCTTTTTAATCCTGTGTATGTGTGCCAGATGTAGGTGTGCTGAGCGGAGGTTTCTGGATGCTTCATGGCGTCTTACCAGATTTTTCAGGATCTGAGGTCCCTTTCCATGGAGGATCTTATGGGTCGTGCAGAGGGATTTAAAGTGAATTCGCTCCCGGATGGGCAGCCAATGGAGCAGTCTGAGGGCTGGTTTTGCCGGACTCCGACTCTTGGTACCAGTTAAGAGTCTGGCTGCAGAGTTTTGCACCACCTGGAGTTTGGCGATGACATTCTTAGGGGCACCAAGATACAAAGTGTTGCCATAGTCCAGTCTAGACAATAAAAGGCTCTGGACAAGAATCTGCCTGGAGTCTTGGGGAAGCAGAGGGAGAATTTTCCGAATAGATCTGAGAATGCCATAGCAGACCCCTGCTGACTTCCTTGCTTGGGTAGTAAACGAGAGGTCTTGGTCGAGCCACATACCCAGGCTTTTAATGGCTTGTTTTGGGACCGGGGCAGGCCCCATGCAAGACGGCCACAGAGTCTTTGGGATGAAATGGAATTGGTTGCCTAGTACCAGTACCTCAGTTTTGTCGCTGTTAAGTTTAAGATGGGAACCGTCCATCCAGTGTGATATGTCTTGGAGGCAGGAGTGAAGGTTATCAGGGGGCTGGTTGACATGGCTAAGAGAGACGACAAGTTGAGTGTCGTCAGCGTACGTCACAAGTTTGACCCCATGGGGGGTGACTATTTTCTCCAGGGGGGACATGTACACATTAAAAACAAGTGGGGCTCAGGGACGAGCCCTGAGGAACCCCACAATGTACAGGGGTGACACGAGATTTAGAAGTTCCCTCGAGGATTTGAAAGGAGCGGTCATAGAGGAAGGATTTCAACCAAGCCAGTGCGGACCCCGAGATTCCCAGTTCCCTGAGTCGGTGAATCAGAATGGTATAATTCACTGTGTCAAAGGCTGCGCTCAAATCCAGGAGGATCACTGCCACTGATCATCCTGCATCAAGGGTCTTTCTAGCCTCCTCAACAACCGCAATCATGGCTGTTACCGTACCCTGACCCGGGCGGAAACCCGTCTGAGTTGGATACAGGAGTCCATTGGATCCCAAGTGGGCTGAAAGCTACTGATTGACCAGTTTTTCAGCAATTTTGCTGACTATGGGCAGCAACGAGATGGGGCAGTAATTCCCCAAATCTGCCGGGTTGAGATTCGGTTTCTTTAGGAGGGGCTTTACTATGGCCCTTTTCCAACCAGGAGGCACCATGCCTTGTCGTAGAGAGGTGTTAATAAGTTTGAACAGCGGAGGGGGATTGGTAGGGGCAACTGACTTTAACGTGTTAGGTGGTGATGGGTCGAGTGGGGAGCAACTTTTGATTGAAAGGTAGATGGGAAGGAGAGACTCCAATGTAGTGGGGGAAAAGGAGTTTAGGCCTGGACTGTTTTGTTGCTGTGTATAAATGAGGGGATCTGAAGGGGTTTCTCCTGTGGGAAGAGGGAGGGAATTTAGAATGGTTTGGATTTTTGCATTGAAAAATTCAGCGAAGTCGTTGCAGCGGTCGCCGATAAGGTCAGCCGGCGGGGAAGGATCTGGAGTTTTCATAAGCTTATTTTCTATCCGGAAAATTTCCTTGGATGAACAAGCAGAGGTTCTGATTTTTTCCTCAAAGAAAACAGCTTGAGCTGTTTTAAGGGCCTTTTTATAGGATAGAATTGATTGGCTATATTCTCTCCTTTTTTGGAGAGCAAATTCTTTCCTCCAGGCTCTTTAATTTTTTTGCAGAGTTTTTTTAGCAAGCGGAGGTCATTATTAAACCAGGGAGACTTAGGCTTCCCACAGGGGGAATGAGCCGGTGTCTTGGGGAGAATTAAGTCTAGAGAATCCTCAATATAAGCAGACAACTTTGGGGCACATGCATCAAGGTAAATTGCATTCGCAAATGGTGTGAATCGCAAAATTTGGCCGTTTGCGAATGCAATTTCCTTTTTTGGGATGCATCATGTTTTTTTATTTTTTCGCAATTTAAGGAATCTCAATTATGTTGCGATTTCTTAAATTGCGTTTGCCTTTAAGAAATTGCAATTCGAGATTTCTTAAATGCAATGCATCACACTTTAAAAATTGCGATTTCGCAAACAGGGAGAGGTAAATTACCATGAAGTTCACCTTCATGGTAATTTGCGAAAACTTTGAAAAATGCACAAAAGTGCATTTTTCAAAGTTTCATTTACACACATACATGCCCTTGGGGCATGTGCATGTGAAAAATGTTCTTAAAGTTAAATTTCAGGGGTGCAGGGGGGTCCTTTGGACCCCCCCTGCACCCTTGAAATAGCAATCTCCTTTTGCGATTCCTTATTTGCAAATCGCAAAATGAGAATGGCTTCCCATTAATTCCTATAGGCCTCTAGGCACATAGGAACTAATGGGAAGGGATTCCTTAATTGCGATTCGCAAATTGTGAATCGCAATTAACGAAATTTAAGAAATCGCAAAAAAAATTGCGATTTCTTGATGCATAGCCGTTTGCGATTTCTTAATTGCGATTCCTTAATTTTCGCAATTAAGAAATCGCAAACAGCAACAATGATGTATGTGGCTGTTAGTGTCTGCTGCATGGGTACTGGGATCATGGGGTGGAAGAGTGCATTCCAGAAGCTGCCGCCACTCTTCTATAGCCAGTTTCGACCAGCAGGGTTCAAGGATGTTAGGGCACAATTTGGGCCCATAGGATGCTGGGATGTGCCAACTAAAAGGAATTAGGGCATGGTCTGTCCAGGGAAGGGGGACAGAGTTTTGCACCTTCAAATCCAAGATATTTGAGAAGAGGGGGTCGAGGAGATGACCCTTGATATGTGTAGGCTGGTCATTAATCAGATGAAGTTGATATGCTGCAAGGTCAAGTAGCAACTCAGACACCCCTTTAATCTCAGGGTTTTCAAAGTGAAGGTTTAGGTCGCCTAATATGGTGAAATTGGAGGAAATTCTGGCCATAGCGAATGAGGCTTCAAAGAGAAAGCTACAAAATTGCCCTAAGTACCCCGGAGGACGATAGACAAGAAACCCTGATAAAGATTTCAAGGGGGAGATTTGAATAAGGAACAGGATGTTTTCGCAATCCGAGATCGGGCTCTCGGTGAGTCTGCAGGACAGGGGATCTTTGTGTATTATTGCGATACCTCTCTCTTCCCTGAGGATCTGTCCAGATGTTGGATCTGATAGCCAGATGGTAGGGCTTGCACAATATCATAGTTGGAATTAGGTGTGAGTCAGGTTTCTGTGAGGAACAAGATCTCCAGGTAGCCATCTTGTAAAAGCATGTTAATTTCAGGGGCATGTTTGGGCAGAGAGCGACATTTAAGCAAGGCCATGTTAAGTGGGACCTCTGAAAGTACAGGGGTATCATGTCCTACAAATTGAAAGAGGCAGCTGGGACAGCGAGTGGGGGGATCAATCATGTTAAGGGTATGATGGAAGAGTGAGTGAGAAGTCTGCCTAAGTTGCATAAGAGAATCCCTAGTGTAGAAACGAGGTTGGGAGGTATTGGTGGCGGTGATGCCGGGGCAAGGGCTTGGTCTGGCGCGGACGGGCGCAGACGGGCGTGCCTCTGGCGCGCCATTGGCGCGCCTGCTGCACTCGTCAGCTGCGCGTATGGGTGGAGTGGTTCATTTGAAGGGTGAGGCGAGCGTCCGGCGCAACACTAGCCCGCCGACCTCCCTCACCAAAGATGGCGACCATGGAAGGGCGCCCGTGAGAGGGATCCCGCATCCAGGTAAGCCCAAAATCGGCTGCCTGGGAGTGCTTGACCCTCGGGGAGAGCAAGTGGGGTAGGTAGGGCGGAGTATATAATTTTTAATAAAATTGCATGCCAAGCATAAAAAGCGATTCTGTGCAGAACGAGCGTTTCGCCAAGTTTCTAAAATAAGCAATAGGTCACACACAGGCTGCTATACTCTAGTTCCCGGCTTTCCACCTCAGGAACATCTACCTCTATCAGAGGTTGCTGATCCTGAATGATGTGCTGACGCTCGCACTGTTATAAAAGACTAGCAGCCCATCCCGACGTTGTCCGGGTATGAAACAGAATGTGTGCAATGTGTGTAATAGGCAAGGGAAATTTATTTTTAAATCTCGCGGTAGAGAACATTTTTAGCATGAAGTGTCACAATAGTTAGGCATGTGTGTGCAGATACTGTGTGTACCTCGGAGTAAGAAGTATTAGCAGATGTCTCTAGTGTGTATGTACTCCACTTCCGTAGGTAAGCGTGTGTGAAAGTGCATTCAGTTGTAAATTTTGTGTCCCCGCAGGCACGCTGAATCGCGTCATCCCCGCGCTTGAGGCCCGGCTCCAGTTTTGTTTGATGTTGTGCTTGTGGCGTAAAGTTGTTGATGCAGAGAGTTGAGTGGGTGACAGCACGCGCTGGAGACGCTGTGCATATGGTAAAGTGCAGTCAGTTCAAAGGTTAGTGTCCCAGCAGGCGCGCTTAGTCGCGTCATCCGCCGCCTGAGCCCGGCTCCAGCCCTGGTTGATGTTGTGCGCCTGGTGTCAATTCGTTTATGCAGAGAACTGAGTGTGTGACAGCGTGCAGGATACTGTGCAGTTATTGTCCCCGCAGGCATGATCAGTAGCGCCTGCCCCCACCTAAGCCCCGGCAATTGCGGCGCCCATTGGCTACGCCCCAAGGCACGCTTTTTTTGGGGGGATGTGCCGCGCGATTGTTGCCGATTGTCGCGCCCATTGGCCACATCCCTTGCTGCAGCGCAATTGCAATTGCCGCACCCATTGGCCTTGTTCACGCCCCCAGCACACGCCCCCAGCACAACACACAGATTTAAGGAACGCTTTTCATTTGTCGTCATGCCGCGCCCCGCCCACAAGGGACTACTTTGCTGGTAAGGTTCTTTTACCTTTCAAATGTACATGGTGGCCATCTGTATAGCCTATAACCTTCTGCTGCAACTGCCCTTTCCAATGCTGTATTGGGTGTTGTGATTGGTGCTGTGGTTCCTGAGATTACCCGCCTCAAAGGTTTGGACTCTCTCTTTATAATATTAGTATAGATATAGATTTGCATGTCTTTGTGGGACTTATGCCTCCATGATTCAATGAAGTTGATGGGGGAGCAGGTGCATTTCTCATTTCCATATCGGTCTGAGGCCAGTTCTGTTGTGGAGTGGATGAACAGTGACTTAAAGAACTCTTTAACAGCAAGGTTAGTAGGTAAAGGCCAGGGCTGGTTGACTTATCTTTTTGGGGTTCAACGTGTACAAAATAATCTCCCTAATAGATATCTGGGTGGGCGGACCCACTACAAAATGTTCTTTTGCATTAAGATGCTTGTGCCAGACCTTGAACGTCTAGATATTGTGGCGGCTGCTGCAATATTTGACGTAGATAACCATTGTGCTATATTGTCAGGATCTACAAAAGAATTGAGATGCTCTAGCAAAACCCCATTATCTCTCACCAACAGATGCAGCAGTGCTAGTCCCTAATTCTGGCTGGCTTCCTAAAGTTGGTGATCTGGTCCGGGAGAAAGTGGAAAACAAGAACAAATTTGGTCTCTTTTGAACTTGCCACTTTTTGGCTAAAGTTCCCTAAATGTTTTGCCTTCCTCTTAGACCTTTTCCTGACATTATATTTCCGACTTAGATGCTTTGGGCACTTTGCCACTGCTGATCAGTGTCAAAGTGCAAATGCTCCCTTTATAAAGTGTTATGGTAATTGGTTGTCCATAATTGGTATATTTTTTCACTGTTACAAGGCCATTTTGCCCATAGGACAGAATAGTGAATGCTGTGTCACATGTTTCCAGCATATCTTCCCATAGTCATAAGATGGAGAGATGTCGTTTAGTGTGCCTGAACTCATAATTTAACAATACATCTTTTTGAGAAGATGGCTTTTAAATTGTGTGCTTAGAAACAATGCTTTTAGAAGTGGCTGGTTTCTTGTCTTAAACCATCCTGTGTGCCTCTGCCTGATTGTGTATTGACCATCTGGGTTTAGATGTATCAGGGTCTGGGGAGTGTCCTGTCACCTGAGAGGGGTAGGTGACACAGCAACAGGCTGGCCTGCATTTGATGTGGGGGGAGTAGTAGCTCCCCTGGATGTGAAGAGGGCTGTGTTGCTGCCACCAAAGGATGGCTCCACCTCTTGCTAAGCATCTGGGGCCCAGACCCTCAATATCAAAGGAAGAGGATGTGCACTGGCAAGAAGACACTCAGGTCAGGTTTGGACTGAACACAAAGCCCCTGAACACAAAGACTTCAAAGGCATTTAGGGGTATAAATATAAGAGCTGAAACCTCTGAACTCAAGACTGCAATCCAGACTGAAAAAGGATTGAAACTACTTCATGCTCAAGAGGAACGTCTGCCAAAGAAGAAAAGACTGAAGCCTTTGCTGTGTGTTCTGGTGCTGGCCTGCAGTGTGCTGATTTGCCTAAGGAGAGGACAAAGGACTTTGCTGTGTGCTGTGTCCCCTTGCTTGTTAGGACTTTCCTGTGTGCTGTGTCCTGAAGTAGCATGTCTCCAAGGGCCCGAGGAGAGTTGGTCCCCTGTTGTGGAAACTCAGGAACATCATAGTTTCCAACCGTGAGTCAACGACGCTTGGTGTGTGGTGCTTTTGCATGCCTGACCCTGCCATGTGGTCTGTGGTTCTGTTTACAGAGTGCCCCATGACCGCCTTGACCCCGCAGCATAAAACATCGTCCACGCTGCTGCATTGCTGTTTGTAGCCCGAGCCGTCATCGTAACTGAGGCTGTGAGTAAGTATCACCGCTGCCGGCCCGAGCCACAACATGAGACTGCCGTGTGGTCTCTGGTAGTATTTACGAGGTGTCCCGTGACCGCATTGCCCCCGCAGCATGAAACATCATCCACGCTGCTGCAATGCTGTTTGTGGCCCGAGACGCCATCGTAAATGAGGCTGCAAATAAGGATCGCTGACGCCGGCCCGAGTCGCAAAGTGCTAATGGAATTCTTGAAGCTAAGGAAGCTGCAAGGTGAAAGGGATCGTGATCGTTGTTCGCCAAGAGGAATCTGCTCAAGGTCATCAAAGAAGGAGAAGGCAGCGCCGTAACCCACCCGGTTACAGCAATGCTTAGCAATGGAGCTGCAATGTCATTGGGGCCACCCAGCAGGACATCCGACGAGCGGGGAAAGAGAGAGAGCAAGGCAGCGCACCCCCCAGGTAAGGCTTGGACTCCGGTCGGGAGCCGCAAGAATGTGTGGCCTGGGGAGGCGTGCAGGAGGAGTACCGAAGTGCTCCGATCTCTCTCCCGCTGCACCGCATTAGACGCGCTGAGTATCCGAGCGGCCCATACCTGCCCAGCAGTACCGGGCCGCCCCTTTAAGCTAACGACCGTTGTCTCTGCTGTTGGGGCCTAATGGGGCCCGAGCTGCCCCCGTAGACTGACGAATAGCATTATTCCTTGCATTACGAACCGCCTGATTCTTGTATTATGAACCGCATTATTCTTGCATTATGAACTGCCTGATTCTTGCATTACGAACTGCCTTATTCTTGCATTACGAACCACATTATTCTTGCATTATGAACTGTATTATTCTTGCATTACGAACTGACTGATTCTTGCATTACAAGCCACATTTTTCCTGTATAACGAACCGCATTATTCTTGCATTACGACCTGCATTAATCCTGCATCACAAACTGCATTATACGTGCATTAAGGACTGTCTTATTACTACATTACGAACTGCATAGCATTGCATTAGGATTGTATTAGATCATTCTGAATTGCTCATTAATACCGCAAGAACCTAAAAGTGATTGTTGGCCTAATAACCAGCAAAGTGAAATATTATGAATATGCATATGTTGGATTTCTATTGTTTGGTCTCAATGTATTCCTTTTGATAAAGATACTGCTATTTTTATAAAACCAATGTGGTGTCCATTAGAACAGCTTTTATTTACTGTAGCAGTAACAGATTCACTGGTGTGATTAATACGTGCTGTTATTTCATTGCCCATCTCCCTTTTCAATTTTCCTGCTTGCATGAAATACTATCCTGTGGGTAGATATGAACCTCTTGGGAGCAGTTACATACATGAGTTGCGGTCCTTGCAATTCGCATTCTGTTGTTAGTGTGCAGAAAAGGAAGGTTTCTTTACAGGGAAGGATTGTGACTCGGCCACTGCCTTGTGTGTAAGCAAGTAAAACTTCATGGCGCCTGCAAATTTTCAGCCAATAATTTGGCTTGTTTTTAAAAGGAACCTCAGTTTCTGCTATCATTCCAACGCTCACTTTGCTTTATAGCGGCAGTTATCTAGTTCTTAACAATCAGAACTGCCGCGCTTTATGGGCAAGAATACCAAACATAGTAACAGTTTCACAACAGGTTACTTGTTGCAATGTCCTGTTTCTCCTCCCCCACACAGGAGTGTAGATAGTTTGCAGTGACTCTCCATTGCGACTTTGAAAACAGATTTCAAAAAACTAAGCAGACTCAAAGCGCTTTTGTTTCAACAAGAAGTAGGTCTAATCATCAGCTTGTGAGACCTTCGAATTGCAGGTGGTGAGAACATCTAGTGAAATTCAGTCATTGCTAAACACAAATCTCTCAGTACACTTTTGGGGAATGAATTCACCAAATCTTTAATGCGGCTAATACACAGACCTAGCCCACTTTTTTAAAGTTGTGGGATCTGACCTTGTATCATCATTTCAGACTATTTTTAGATTAATCCCTTCTTTTATTCATTCTATTTTTCCAGTGTATTCGGAGAGTTTCCCCTGCTGCTTCTCCTGGTTTGTGGTGTTCTTGTACTTCTATTGCTGTTCCGCAATGGCTGCTCGATCTGTGGTACTGCCAAGCCAGGAACAGTTGCAGCTGTACTGGGATCGGATGTGGCAACTTTTTGGTTTGATGCCATTGGAAGCTCTTGACATCGGCTATTGGCTGACCTTCCCTTATGCCTACTTAACTTGCATGCAACCTCTGTTCCACTGCTTCCGGTGCCCTTTTCAAGTGGGCCCTTGGTGTCTCCCCGTCCACTACGTCACACGCTGCCCTAGATTATGAACTATTGAAGGGTCCATTGATGACCGATAACTAGGACTGTTCTGTGGGTAAGCAGCTCATCTACAATCCTTCATTGAGGCCGGCGACCAAAGTGAGTCCCTGTGCCCATACACAGTGCCTCTTGGATTTCATTCAGTATCATCGAAGTCGACACAGGTTGCACTGGGATGCTCCTGAAGAATTCTAGATATTAGGAGCATGTCTGCTAATTTGAGTTGCTTAATTGGATGGTATCCCTTTTTACTCTGGAAGGTTCTGACGCCTTATTGGAGCTTATGACATTCCACTTGTCCTTTGAAGTTTTTGGCCCGGATGTTACGTGGTAATTGGATATCTTATCGCATACCAAAAGATTTCTCTTCTCCATTTCTCGGTCCATCGAGATTCTGCTTTGGACTTGGTCTGCTGTTTGAGCTTTGACTCAGACACTTTGGCTCTGCTTACCTCAGACTTCTGTATTCGTCCAGGGCTAAAGTCCTGTCAAAGGGGAGCATGTCACTCTAAGTTACCATGAGCATGCTGTAGACTGTCCGCTGCTTTGCGCACACTACTACACAAGTTTATTTTGCAAATGCCTCTTTTGATACTTTCACATGGGAACCTACTGCTGTTTTCATGCTTGCTGGTTCCTGGGATTTACTCTGAACATTGTGAACAAGGTCAAACAACAATATCCCTTCTTATTCTATTCTGGTCAGGCCCTTGCACCTAGACAAAATATACAGATGCAGCTGTTGTTTGGGAATACGTACCTACTTTGGTCTTATTGAAATACGTGGATTGGTAGCACACAATTGGAGAGGGACCTTATCTGGGAAAAGAGCATGACGGCACCTATGATGTAGATCTACCATCTATGGACTGAGGTACGAGATCTGCAGATAATGCCCAGAGATCTTCCAATATATAATCATCCTACTATTGTACAAGAGGAGGAAGGTTAGGCTACGCTGTCTTTCACTATGACAGCTCCTTTTATGATTTACGGACTACTTGCTAACCTGACCGTATTTGTGTTATGCTTATTGTGGCACATATACTACATAGTAGAGCATGTTAGTTTAAATAAATATGTTAAACTTGTTTGTGTTTGTCTGATCTTATTGTGGACAAGTAGAAGAATGTGAGCAAAAGGGTGTGTCTCGCAACCCCGATTCCTGAGAGAGTCAAGAGTGTTCTGTTCTGGAGTGTCCAATCACTTGTTCCTCTGTGAGTGAGTAGGAAGGAAGTGAGCCACTATAGCTAGTCGGTCATGGGCTCACGGGTACTAAGGTGGTAGGATGACTCTGTCTCTATATATTAAGGTCCCATAATCCTACACATTGTTCTGTGTTTGCGCAAAATTCCTGCAACTCCACTAAGAGAATATAACAAACTGGGAGTTCATACCCGGCGGCAGGCCATTATAGCATCTTTATACCCCAACAATACAATTTTGCATATCTTTTTGACCAGGTTTGTCACCGCTGCAGTCAAAATGTTCAGACCGAAGGGTTTTTAAAATGTTTTTCCTGTATACCCCCTGACTTAATTGTTATAAGTGACCAGCTGCATTTAACAATAACGACACTAGAAGAGTTTTAAGATCACTACAAACTTGAGAGTGCCTGCCATGAGGACTGTTTTCCTGTGATCAAAGGTAACCATTTTCCTGGTAAATTAGGAACATATTACAGCAGCTCTGGCAGAGGTAATTCAGAAGGGACACATTCAAGGCACAGACTCTGTACCCAACCCTGTGTTGTTTATATACATTTGGCAGATGTTTCACCCAGCCAGTTTACCTGTAGATCTTGACCTGCTACATTACTTTGTGTACAAACAGTATCCTAATGCCCTTGAACTTTACTGAACATTTATGCTGCTTTAATTCAGAAAAAACTTGCTTCCGCA
This sequence comes from Lissotriton helveticus, assembly GCF_964261635.1. Taxonomy (NCBI): domain Eukaryota; kingdom Metazoa; phylum Chordata; class Amphibia; order Caudata; family Salamandridae; genus Lissotriton; species Lissotriton helveticus. Next base: position 739,216,972 of record NC_136063.1, on the reverse strand, counting down.
CCTGTGTAGATTAAGTAGTACTTATGGTCCGATTTGTATTTACTTAATTTTTGCTGCTTTAAATATCGATCAATTATTGGAAGCGCCAGGCAGCTGATGATAGGTATTTCTGCCATGTCTTGTTTCATGGCCCACACTCGTAAAATCATCTGTTCTATTCCACTCGCATATTATTGAAATTTGTGCTATAGTAATTTAGGAATAAAGTGCTGCTTTCAACAAATATCTAACTAAAGTGGCAACAATTCTGGTCAATTACAATTTTAGCTCATCTTTTTTTCAGCCGACTACCTGTAAAAAACTAGTTTTTTATAGCACTTGCACTTTGTTGAAACATTGTGCTGCTGTAATTTAGGAATAACCTGTTGCTTTCACTTATAATTGAACAATGTGCTAAGCAAGGCCTGCCGCCTCACAGCACTTGCACTTGATCTATCCTGCGCTTTCAAGGGTAACTCTAGCTTGTCGCTTTTTATAGCTGACATTAGCAAAATCAGTCGTTTATTGCACTAGCATTTTATTGAAACTCATGCTGCTGTGCCTTAGGAATAATTTGCTGCTTCCATCTAACAATTACCTAATGTGGTAACAATTCTGATCAAGTGCAATCATAGATTGTTTCCTTTATAGCTGATTTCTGTCAAATTAGTTGTTTTAAAGCACGTGCATTTAATGAAATCTAGGGCTGCTGCTCTTATCTATAATTGAATAATGTGATAAACTAGGTCGCTGCATCACTGTACTTGCACTTTATCTATTCTCTGTGACTTCTTCCAAAGTCATAAACACGTAAATGTATATGTATATATGTAGATGACCAAAGCGGTAACCGCAGTATGTGCTTTGATTATCCAAAATGTGCCATTGTTTTAAATGCTTGAAGTTGACTCTGTATTATTTACAAGAATATGACCATGCCTATTTGTACTTGCTGTTTTATATTATGAAGGTTTTAAATACCCATAAACAGTATTATTATTATAGTTGCAGCCTGGTATGTAATATTTTGAAAAATGCTGAATAAGAAAATCTATGTCCCATAGATCCTTTATAACACCATCACCAACCCCTTGTGTAATTCATGACTAACCATCTAAACAATTGTGATTCTTTGGCCCTTTCATGATTTACCAATGGTATTTACCAATCCAAAGCTGTAATACTGTTCCTGGAGTGGTAAAAGGCTTTCAACATTTTACAGCTGGGCAAGGATAGCACTGTGCTAATCCTATGCTTAAAAACTCTGCTATAGAAATGGTAAAAGACTTTGTCCCTTTCTATCTCGGCATGGATGGCACTGTCCTACTCCTACGCTTAAAGAGTTTGATAGAAAAACAGACACTTGAGGTGAGCAAATGTAGAGTGTCTATGGTTTTGAGAGTGCTCTGTACTAGAGCTGCTTTCCTTCTAAATTTGAGAACTACCCAGAGTTCTCTGCTTCTGTTTTTGCATAATTTATGAGTCACTCTCTGCCCGGAAGGGAATTGTTTTGACTTATACTGGGTGCTCCCTTGTGTCTGAACAAAGCTATACTTCTCAGAAGAACTATAATGAGAGCGAAACACACGTCAGGAGTTACTTTCATTCATTTCAGGTTACTTGGATGGCATTTGCCAATCCAAAACTGTAATACTGTGCCTGGAGTGGCAAAAGGCTTTGGGCATTTTACAGTTTGGCAAGGATAACACTGTGCTAATCCTATGCTTAAAAACTTTGCTGTAGAAATGGTAAAAGAGTTTCTCTCTTTCTATCTCCGCGTACTGTCCTAATCCTACGCTTAAAGACTTTGATAGAAAAGCAGACATTTGAGGTGAGCAAATTTAGAGTGTCGCTGATGTTGAGAGAGCTCTGTACTAGAGCGGCTAAACATAATAAACATAATTTATGCGTCACTATATGACTGAAAGGGAATAACTAAATGTGCCATACAAGTCAACTTCACATGGTTGCAGTTGAAAAATCCTTCATATTAGAACCAGCCAGATTGAAAAAAGAAAAATGCACGCTGGATCTGCTCCAACAATATGGAACTCCCTACCAACATTAACAAGAGCAATTACCTCACCCTGCCTTTTCAAGAAGGAAGTTAAAGTCATTCTTCAAGAAAACCTGTGCCATTATAGAGCTATTGAAACTGTCATTCACCCTTTTTATATTGTATCCTATTGTTTTATACTTACCTCCCTGAACTCTATGTACTATGGGTCTTAAGTAACTGGTGCTCTTTGTTGTATAACTCCTCTCATCAGCTTTCTCTTTGTACAGCGCTCTGATACAGCGATGGTCATGTTCGCACTATATAAACACAATTAATAAAATAAAAAAAATCTGTACCTTCATCCCGGTTTAAAATTCCTCAGAAATTATTGTGTTACGGACTATCTTAGAGTGTTGAATGGCCGGGACATGTTGCAAAACATGCCATTTCCACAGCAAACTCTTTTAAGTCGCACAATTGCTTAAACTATTTAATTCCATCGCACAATATGGCCCCAGTAGCCCCCAAAGACATTACCATCATCTGAGTAAATAATTATAATATCAACCATTGTTGAAGATATTGTAGAGGGAATTATTGCCAGGCGGTGTCACTTTGCATATGAACTCTGCAAACTGTACGGTGCATAACGCATTTATTACAAATAAAAAAGAGTGATTCAATTGATTAAATAGTGCAAAAATAGGTACAGTAAACGTTGCATGCTTCATACATATATATGTTTTCATTAACTTCAATTCCACCATTTTTATCTGAAGCACACTCTTTCAATCTAGTTCACATCCCCAGGAGACGTATCTCAAGTAATCATCGCCACCTAAGTGGCCATTTCCTTGACTTATCCTACATGGAGACAAACGCTGTGGCACAATCAATACAGATGAAAAAGGCCATGCTATTGTTATCTCTTCCTACATCTCCTCTCCGTGGTTTTCTGAAGGTTAAAAGGGTCTTTTCCTTCTTCTGAAGGGAAGAGAATTGCTTCTCGTGTGAACTTTTTCTCCTTTTTTTTCTCTTCTGAATGTCTTTCCGGAGACCTTTAGACGGCAGGTGAAAAATGTAAGGTTTGCAGAGTATTGTGCAGCGTTTCACTGACTTATCTGCCAAAGGTAATCAAAGTTTACTTTTGAGTTTAAAGAAGCATCTTCTGGGAAGTTAAACAGTACACATTTTCCACGAAAAGCGCTTAAAAACAGAACATAGCTAGTGGCTAATAAGAGATGTTTCCTAATGATAACTTCGCATTCTTATTAGTGTCGATATTACAGATTTTTCAGGACTCGTAAATTATGTTTGTGCTAACAGTGGCTCCAAGGAGCAGAATTCCTCCTGCAGATGTTAGGCTAACTGGCTTTTGACAATGTCCAGACTTTTCAAGCACCGGGCAGGCCTTTCCTTCAGACATTTCCTTTTATTCTTTCAGAACTTTGACCTCTGGAGAACACATATGGCTCAAAGAACACCATGCTTAAATGTACAAAGAGTACCATTGTGCTCCTTCAGCAGCAAGGGCTCGCTGGGTGCATTCTTTACACACATTTCAATCGTCTCCAATATTGCTTTCCGTGTATTAGGAGAGATTCTCAGAAAAATAACACCGAAAACATGTTTTTTTTCAGCCAATTTGAGACCTCCGATTTTAAAGCAATACAGGTATTCATTTTGAATCCTGCGAAGACTTGAAATGGAGACTTGAAAGCAAGTATTAAAAGAATGGGCTTTTCTGCATTGTGAGATGACATTATATACATTAACAGGAAGTCGTAATCTCAAACACATGTACAGAGGTTTTCAGAACTGCTCAATTTTCCTTGAGTGGGGTTAAAATGGGTTAATTTTATTAAGGACACGGAGGCTAAAATTATCCCTCCGCTTGTTTATCCTTTTTCCCTCCCATTGTGCATAAGATATTATGAAATGTTGTTCTTTTCTTTCAGAATGAAACTTATTTTTTCCTTCGGACCACTATTGGAGAGCTATCTTCAGTTGTATTCCTGCATGTTGATCTTTCCTCGCAGTTCTAACAAAGAAGGAAGACAGCTGGTCGTGAATGGACTATATAATTCTCTAGAATGTTCATTGAAGTTCTATGTTCTTCATTCTCATTGTTGCTGCTGGGCTGTAGTAATAAAGGAGATTTGCATAATATTAGCCTCCGTGTCCTTAATAAAATCCAGATTTTCTGCCCAGCAGGCTGTGAAAAATCTAAATTTTCTTGCAGTTTATCAATAGATTGTGAGTGCATTTCAGTTCTTAATTTTGGTTATCACTTTTCATTATTGGAAAGGCCGGAAGACCGTTCTGTCGATGTATGCGCAATGCAATTACATTTTAGCTACCTCAAGAAGAAGAACAAGTGGACGTGTACGATAATAGTAACTGAAGAGCACTTGTAGGAATGCATAATGTTATTTCTCTGCTCTATTGTCAGGACATTCAAAACAGGGTTGCATATGAGCTCTGTGGAAATCTGCCCCTGTTTTCGCCATCTCTGACTCACACAGTATGTATTCATGCTTAGCAGATTCATGTCAAGTGCCCCAAAATAGATGCTCTCTGCCGGAGGTGGCGGTTCACCCAAAGTAATCCTTCGTAATTTGCAAAAGAGATTTTACCCGATTCACAAACATTTGTTTCAGGCTCTTGCAGTACACCAGGTTCCCTCTGAATTTTAGAAGTAAGTGAGAAGTATTCCTGGATTACTCCCATTAGTTCTCTAGCAAGGCAGTAGTACTTCAAAAGTAAGGGCCTCATTAGGAGGCCATTCGGACCACCACTGACAAGCTGCAGACATCCAGCAGAGGTGTCTGAGCGCTGCATTGGGATGCGGTCAGTCTGACGGCTTCGTTTGGAGCGACTGACCAACGTGTCTGACAGGCTCAAGGAGTACTTTGGGCCATCAGTTGGATCATACCCTATAGTAGGGGTGGTGCCTGCTCAGGCACCGCAATAGAGATTACAATGTTCCTTTCCAACAACCTATATTGTTTAACTGTCGGAAAGGGACATTGGTAGCACCTAGCAGAGCTCTGTCCCTTGTGGGCCTCTGCAATGAGGCCTGGAAGGCACCTGTGCTGCCCCCTCAAATATCCATGCCCCAAGTGTCAGGTAACACATGGTGCCCGGCACATGAGGCATGGATGTATCAAAACATCCCCTTTTCCACTGTTTCTTGTCCTGCTGCAATTTTCAGGCCGCAGCAAAAGCACAATGAAAAAGGGTATGTTTGTGACCGCCTACACAGTGCTCGCATCTTAATTTGGCGGGTTGAACTGCCGATTACATGTCGGTCGGCATCCATCCAACCAGCCGAAGCCATTGTAATTAGGCCCTGTGTCACCACAAAACCTTACTTAATCCGGCCCACGATGAGGTTGAATGCCATCCAAGTATTCCTATCAACTTTCAAGTGAAAATCTTAGCCTTCATATGCTTTCAACATTTTTTATGGTGTCATGTTGCTTTGAGATCTTTGTTGTTTCAAGTTTTTTCAATATTCTGTTGCATTACAATTGCATCTGGTCCTTGGCTTAATGCTCTTTATATTAAAAATATACACTTCATTGTATTTGCTTGTTACATTAGAACTCAGTACCCTGGCACTAACTGCAGCTAGCTTTGCTGCTAAACTGGCTCTTTGAGATAAAATATGAGTTCATCCATTGAAATTGGCAATTCTCTCTGCACTAGTACATGAGAAAGTATTGGACCAGTAGAAGGGCACTGTTGCTACCATCCTTTAACAATCATGATAGATTCTAAAACAGGAGGTGAAAGTATATGACTATTTGACTTGTGGAAAAGAAGGTACAACGCACAGCATTTTGAATCCTGACAGCTCATCTGAAGAGGACCAAAGGCTCAGCTGTTCTAAACCGTGCCAAGATCTCCTGCTACATCAATGACAAGGTGACTGCTTGGGAATACAGCACTGCTCTCACTGTGTTACCACTTAAATATGTGCTGCACTAGATCAACAATGCTCCTCTAATCAGCACTCACCATTACTTCTGCAAAACAGACTAAGGGTCTTATTCCGAGTTTGGCAGCCTTCGTCTGGGACCGCCACCGCATCTGTTCCAGGAAGACCACTGAGCCCGTGGTGCACACTCCGCCTGATTTCAAGTTGAATCAAGAGTGGGTGGTGTGAATGGCGGGACACAATATGTGCCCCTGCATGCATCCCCACGGACAGGTGCACCCGCAGGTCCTGTTAGGGCCACCTTACTTGTATTTCCCCCACCCTTTTCATGACGGGCTCCCTGCCATCAAATGAGCAGTGGAAAAGCAGGTCATAATATGCTTGGTGGTGCTGGCACCAGCACCACCAGTATTTACTACCCTTTCCAACACCACCACCACAGTGGGATCCTGGATCCCGGTGGAGGTCTTGTAGTGGCCCTATGGCCACCATCGTAATACAGTGTGTGGACTCGCTGTGGTGGTGGTTGGATCACCAGAACCGCCATACTTGTAATAAGGGCCTGAATACTATAAAAAAGGATTTGGTATAACGCACTCTTAGAACCATATAAAGAAAATTGCAAGAATACATATATTTCACATTTCGTGTTTTGCTACCCCGGAACATCTTGATACTGCATTGGGGATGCATATCCCTCATGAACGCTGGCTGCTTTATTGTAAACAACAATAAATGGAGAAGGAATCAGGCTCCCCCATCCATCAATGTTGGATCACCACATTTGATCCAGGCGGTGGGGCAGCTGAACCACGTAATGTGAAATGAACGGACTCTAAAAATATCTGTCAGTGAATCCTTAATACGCAATGATATAGAGATATTGAGATTCTGATAAATGTTTTATGGAGTTATTTAGATAGTGAGTTATCTACTGTGATGGTTAGAATTAATTATATAGTTATAATTGTTTTATATTTGCTGGTGGCTTTTGAATTCTTGGTTTTGTTTCCTGTTTTTCCAACGTGTCTAGGGGGAACACGATTATTGGCGTCATCGCGATCTCCGGTGGCGACCTCAAAAATATAAAATAGGATTTAGAGATGGTTTTTATAGAAACTCTCTTGAAAAATATGAGTTTAGAGAATGCTGTAAGAAACCCTAATGTTTAAAATACTGTAGTATGTGTGCAGATATGTGTTTTAGAGTTTGTCTTCGCGACATCCTGAATAACTGTGATAAGATAAAATAAGTCTGAAAGATGGTTTTTAAAGAAACGTAGTAGAAAAATATGAGTTTAAACCTGCTTTGAAAGAAGTATTTATATAATATTATGTGTAGTGCAATGTTCAGAATGGATTTTTTACATTTTATTTTGGGATGTGTTTGTGGCCATTAAATGTCTGCTTTTGTTTTACGCTTTAGTGACTTGTCCGGGGGAATCGCGTTTACCAACGTAATTGCGTTAGTAATCACCGCCAAAAAAAGATAAAGGTTTAAGAGATGATTGTTCTAGAAATACACTAGAAAAGCATGAGTTTGAAGTGTATAGTAATAAACCCCTAGTGTGTAAAAGACTGTAATATGTGTGCATATATGTGTTTTCACTTTATGGAAATTGCGCACTGGTCGCTGTTAACAACGTCATCACAACACCCCAAATAACTGTGAAATCGGAAAATAGGTCTGAAAGATGATTTTTAATGAAACTTAGTACTAAAAATATGATTTTAAAATTGCTTTGAAAGAAGTATGTATATTTTAATATCTGTAGGGCAATGTTCAAAAGTGATTTTTTTTACATATTATTTTTGGATGTATTAGGGGCCATTGAACTGACTGACTGAAGTTTTTATTAAGCGCTCGAATTCCGCGGCGTCTTGGCGCTGTAGAATAAAAGGTGATGTGAGACAGATCAGGGCAGGGAGAACAGCCATGTTTTCTGGGATTTTCTGAATCTCAGTTTGGAGGCTTGTGAGCGAAGTTCGACAGGCAATGAGTTCCAAAGTTTGGAGGCCTGATTAGAAAATGATTTTCCACCCCAACGCACTTTCCGGATTCTAGGCACACAGACCAGGTCTTGATTAGCCGATCTTAGAGTTCGGTTGGGCACATAGCGCGGGAGAAGTTTGGCCAGATCGTCTGATCCTTTTCCGTGTACAGCTTTGTGGGCCAAGCAGAGGGCTTTAAACTGGACTCTGCGCTTAATTGGCAGCCAGTGCAGCTCTTGAATGGCCTGGGAAGTGGGGTGACGCTTTGGCAGGTTCAGGAGAACCCTGGCGGCCGCGTTCTGGATAGCCTGCAGCTTGATCATTTGCTTCTCTCCCGTACCGAGATAGAGAGAGTTGCAATAATCAACCCGAGACATTACTAGGGCAGCAATGACAGTCTTTTTTAAGGTGGGTGGAATAAAAGGCAAGATCTTTCTAAGTACCTTCATCATATGAAAACAAGCTGAAGTGACTTGGTTCACCTGCACTGTGCAGGAGAGGTTTTTGTCCAGTAAGAATCCGAGGTTTCTGACCTTCTCGGCTGGGATAGGACAGCAGCCGGCTTCCGGGGGCCACCATAGATGACTCCATATCGAGGGCTTTTGACAGAATTCTATGATTTCAGTCTTCTCAGTATTTAGTTTGAGAAAGTTTTGGCTCATCCAGTTTTTTACACTGAGAAGGCAATTCCTGAAACGGCCTGCGGTTGCTTCAATGGAATCGGAGACCGACACTATGATTTGTGTGTCGTCTGCATAAGACACTAATCTCAAGCCATGGGATTTTATCAGTTTCGCCAAGGGGGTGACATATAAATTGAACAAGGTTGGTGATAATGCCGATCCTTGTGGGACTCCTCCGGGAAGAGTGAATTCCTCTGATTTAAGTCCATCCCAGTGGACTTGTTGGATTCTGCCTGTCAGAAATGATGCTAAGAGGGCTAGAGCGGCATCGGAGATGCCCAGATTTTCCAGACGACTTAGTAGGACCGAATGATTGACGGTGTCGAACGCCGCGGTTAAATCAAGTAATATGAGGGCCGTTCTTCCACCATCATCCATGGTCTTCCTGATATCTTCTGTTGCCATGATAAGGGCTGACTCAGTTGAATGGCATGCTCGAAAGCCATGTTGCGTAGAGTCAAGAAGATTATTCTTCGTGAGGAAAGTCATCAGTTCTAAGTTCATGGCTTTCTCGAGGATTTTAGCTGGTAGAGGCAGACAGGAGATGGGCCGATAGTTTTCAGTTTCGGAGGGATTGAGTGAGTCTTTTTTCAGAATCGGGCGGATACAGGCCTTCTTCCAGATTGAGGGGAAGGAGTTCGAGCATATAGCCTTGTTTAATAGAGAGGTCAATACTCCAGTTATAGCTAATAGAATAGAATGCAAAATGTGCGGAGGGCATGGATCCAGTGGAGATCCTGATTTCATCTGTAGGAGAAGGTCCCCGACCTCAGACTCTTTTAGCATAGGAAATCTAGAAAAGACAGGGAAAGTGGGAGGTGAAGATTCCTCAGTGTCCACTGCCGGGATCTGGGTAGGAGTGACCGAGATGTTAAGGCTGGTATTGGAGTTGGTGGCTTTGGTGCCGAGACCGTCATAAACTGTCTGTACTTTGCTCTGGAAAAAAGCAGCAATATTCCCGACAAAGTTCTGGTCCGGTGTAAATATAGTGTCTCGCGGGGTTTTTGCCAGAAGGGTAACAGTCTTAAAGAGCTCTCTGGCAGAGTTGGGGGCTTCTTGGATTCTGGTGGTGTAAAATGTGGATTTGGCCTGAAAAATCGCTGCCTTGTACTCCTGCAGAGCTTTGGAGTATTCGGCCTTTTTAAGAGCGCAGTAGTTGGACCGCCAAATGCGCTCAGCTTTGCGGCATTTGAGTTTGATTAATTTCAACTCAGCTGTATACCACTGGGCGGTGGCCAACCGTTTCTTAGGCACTCGGGACTCCAGAGGAACTAGCTCATCGGCAGCCTGAGCAATCCATCTGTTAAAGCTGGAGGCTCCAGTGTCGATGCTACATTGCTCAAATGTTGGGGGGTAGTTGGCAAGAGCCTCTGCTAGCAGATTCGAGTCTAAGTGTTTCCATGAACGCTTGCTTTCCGGGGGCAGGAAGCGTCTTCTGTGTCTTGCAGAGTCATGAAATTTTAGAATAAAGAAGACAGCCCTGTGATCAGACCATGGGACAGGCAAAGTGGAAGAAAATTTTAAATTATTGTTGTTGGTGAAAATGCCGTCAAGAGTATGTCCTGCAATGTGGGTGGGCTTACGCACTAGTTGGATCATATCAAAACTAAGCAGGTTGTCAATGAGAGTTGCGGAATCAGAAACATTAGTAGCTTCGAGGTGAAAATTAAAATCTCCTAGAATTGTAAAAGTGGCGGAGTCTGTGGTGGATTCCAGATATGTATGGAGAGCAGTGATGAAGGGAGCTTTTGGCCCTGGGGGTCTGTAGAGCAGCAGGCCAACGAAAATCAGACGGTTATTGCATTTGATTTTGAAGTTCAAGGCTTCAGCCTCCATATTTAACTCTGGTAGGCAGAATATTTTTAGATGGGACTTGTAGATGATACCAATGCCCCCGCCTGTTCTTCTAGGTCGGTTGAGGTACTCTACAAAATATCCCTCAGGAACTGCTATGTTCCAATCTGGACCAGAGGCCTCAGATGACCAGGTCTCAGTAAGGAACATTACATCTGCATCGTGATCGGTTATAAATGCCTCAATTTCGCATTTATGTTTTGGCATGGATCTAATATTCAATAGAATGCATTTTAGAGTCCTTCTCCTGACAGCAGGAGAGGCTTCCAGACTCAGATGATTGCAGATGGTAGGTCGATAGCCACAGGTCAGGCATGTGGAGACTGTGAGGGAGTCTGAACAGTTAGATCTGACCGGATTTTTACAACTAGGACGATTAAGCAGAAATAGCTCTTTGGCTGAGTAGCGGAGGGGCAAGGATCGGGCAGGGGTCACGGCGCATGACGCTGGCCCGGCGCGGACGGGCGCAGACGGGCTTGACTTTGGCGCAACTTCGGCGCGTTTCCGGCGCGCCCGCTGCGCTCGTCCGCTGCGCTGCCGGGAGAGCATTTGGCTAAGTAGGCTCGTGTCAGGGTGGTGCTTGTGAGCGCTAGACCGCGTCCCTGCACTCCCCCACACCTAAGATGGCGGCGATGTGTGGGTGTTTGTGGATTTCAGCAACCCGGTTCTCCCTCCGCACAAACGGGACTTCCCGCGGCAGAAACAGGGATAGGGTAGCAGGTAAGGGTCACAGAGCACTATTAAACAATTTAGCAGTCAAATTGCAAAAACGAAATATTTTTTTAAAAAACGAGATTTCAGCAAGCAATAAAATACAATTTATCAATCAAATTGCGGAGGTATTGAATCTTTAAAAAACGAAGCTTTACACACAGAGAAAATACACTTTCTAGCGTGAGCTCTGATTGCTCCAACAGGCTTCTATCTACTGATGAGCCTGGTGTGGTGCTTGCCTAAGTAGGCTCGTGTCAGGGTGGTGCTTGTGAGCGCTAGACTACGTCCCTGCACTCCCCCACACCTAAGATGGCGGCGATGTGTGGGTGTTTGTGGATTTCAGCAACCCGGTTCTCCCTCCGCACAAACGGGACTTCCCGCGGCAGAAACAGGGATAGGGTAGCAGGTAAGGGTCACAGAGCACTATTAAACAATTTAGCAGTCAAATTGCAAAAATGAAATATTTTTTTAAAAAACGAGATTTCAGCAAGCAATAAAATACAATTTATCAATCAAATTGCAGAGGGATTGAATCTTTAAAAAACGAAGCTTTACACACAGAGAAAATACACTTTCTAGCGTGAGCTCTGATTGCTCCAACAGGCTTCTATCTACTGATGAGCCTGGTGTGGTGCTTGCCTAAGTAGGCTCGTGTCAGGGTGGTGCTTGTGAGCGCTAGACCGCGTCCCTGCACTCCCCCACACCTAAGATGGCGGCGATGTGTGGGTGTTTTTGGATTTCAGCAACCCGGTTCTCCCTCCGCACAAACGGGACTTCCCGCGGCAGAAACAGGGATAGGGTAGCAGGTAAGGGTCACAGAGCACTATTAAACAATTTAGCAGTCAAATTGCAAAAATGAAATATTTTTTAAAAAAACGAGATTTCAGCAAGCAATAAAATACAATTTATCAATCAAATTGCAGAGGGATTGAATCTTTAAAAAACGAAGCTTTACACACAGAGAAAATACACTTTCTAGCGTGAGCTCTGATTGCTCCAACAGGCTTCTATCTACTGATGAGCCTGGTGTGGTGCTTGCCTAAGTAGGCTCGTGTCAGGGTGGTGCTTGTGAGCGCTAGACCGCGTCCCTGCACTCCCCCACACCTAAGATGGCGGCGATGTGTGGGTGTTTTTGAATTTCAGCAACCCGGTTCTCCCTCCGCACAAACGGGACTTCCCGCGGCAGAAACAGGGATAGGGTAGCAGGTAAGGGTCATAGAGCACTATTAAACAATTTAGCAGTCAAATTGCAAAAACGAAATAATTTTTTAAAAAACGAGATTTCAGCAAGCAATAAAATACAATTTATCAATCAAATTGCAGAGGGATTGAATCTTTAAAAAACGAAGCTTTACACATGTCTGCTTTTGTTTCCCGCTTTGCCGATATAATCACAACGATCCCCAAAATCAAAAGACAAAATAAACCTTTTGAAAAAACCGTTTATTTTGGGTACTAGGATGGCTCTGACAAGAGCCGTTGTGTTTGGTTGTGTGTATATGGCTGCTATACATAAGACCGGATGCAGAGTTTCAAGTTACTTTAAAAAAACCTGTTTTCTTCATCTGTAAAGTGAACTCTATCATTCCTATAAATTAAATGCAGGTTATAAAGGAGATTGTTGTTATAGATACATCCCATGCGATGGTGTCTGAGGAATGCAGAAACTGTTTTATTACCATGTTTCCTGGATTTGTTAATCTGTGGACAACATTTATTTGACTACTTCCATTTCTGTCTTTGGCATATATTAGAGTACACCAAGAAAGTGTGAGGGAAAAGCGACATCACTTCTCCAAAAGTTTCTTTCTTTAGGATTTCCATCCCTACCCCTGTTAATGTGCCTAGGTTATTGTCACCACAGTGCACAATTATGAGGTGAGGAGCTTGGGAATCCACAAAGAATTTAACCAAAGCCAACAACTGATGATACTTTAACCTTCATGGACAAACCAAGTAATCTGCACAATTTGCTAATCCAAGTCCCTGTCAATACCTCTCTATTTTGCAGCCTCTTTAGCCCAATAGATATAGCTGAGGGTCTCAATACATGCTCTAAGCATTTTGAAGTGAAGGAGCAATAGTAGTCAGGAGTAGGCTGATGCTGAATGAGTTGTGCAAGGAAAAGCAATTAAAATGGAGGTGTTTTAAAGAAAAAAATATATATATTTCATTGGATGCTGTCAGCATGAAAGTGAATACAATTAGGTAGAGTCTTGGATGCATCAGGAATTAGACTTGTTGGCTGTTGTTTGAAAAAATACATTTATTATAGATAGTGATATGTTTTAGAATCTGTGGAGTAAACCACACCTGGTGTATCTAATTTGGAAATAACATGGTCCTTCTAGAATGTACTGCGAACTTGTGACCTACTAGTTCCACTGAGTTGTTAGGTTCACTGAGCTAAGAGTGTATTGGGGAAGGGTGTTAAAGAGACAAAACATTTTTTAAGATGAGGAGTGATGTCACAATTTAAGTAATGATGAGATTTAATTTCCAACTCAGGACGATGTAATAAACTGTTGTGTAATATTTAAATTAAGGAAAAATTAAGCTAGATATAGGTTTGAACTTCTGATTTTATTTTGTGATTTCTCTGCGATCATCGCAAAAACCCACATAGGTAGGAATCTCTTTTTGAAAGGGAAGGAAAGGGATAAAAGGTACTAACCATTCACAAGTGGAGATAGGGCAGTCTAAAATATGAGATATGATTTAATTTGTTGCGTTTGTCATGATCACAGAGTGCAAAGTTGAAGAGGTTGCCATTGCATGGTTGCTTTGTATGAGAGTGGTGTACAATTGTTCTGCTTTATTTTTTTACAAATCCTAACAGTGTCAAAACTGTCCAGAAAGAGCTAAAACAACAATATAATGTACAAACTGAATTAACTGGTATGTACATAACTTTTTAATCCTTTATAAAAATTGCATTAGAAATGAAGATGTATATGGGAGTTTTATAAAAAGATATGAAAAAATATATCAGATGAACTGTATCTATAAGAGGGTATGTGTTTAAGAGGTAAGTGGTGAATGTTTTGAGAAGAGAAAAATAAATTAGTGCCTCTTTATTACATTGTGTACTTTATTGAAATAGTACAGTATTGTGGAAAGTTGCAATGAAAAACTAAGAATGTTTTAAATGTCTAAACATCATGTGCAGAAGAGATACATCCGTAATTTGCATTCTGGAAGTTGTAGTCCCTTTAGTAACATTATTCAACAAGAGTAATGTACTCACAAATTAATGATGGGAACATGTTGTTTGGCTGTATATGAATTAGAAAGAAGTAATACTTGTTTGGTATGAACTGGAAATGTGGTTTTTAACTTATACGATCACTTATGCTTAGATGGTGAGATATGGTTATTGTGGGTGCAGATAGCTATATATATATATATATATATATATATATATATATATATATATATATATATATATATATATATATATAGTGGGACTTTTGAGGTTGCTTAAAGATGCAGAGATATATATTTTTGGAAACATGGCTTGAAGGTGTACATCTATTAAGAAATCGCATATATGTTTAGATGATGATGTATGTTATGTAAGGCTGATGAAAATGTAATGTATATGGTGAAGGTGGTGTTTTTCTTTAAGCATGGTTTGTTTAAAATTGAGAAGGATTAATAGAGCTGAATGCCTACAAGAGTTATTGTGCTAGCTTCATTTGGAGTGTAACTTTTGTATGGGAAATGTTGAACATATGTTTTAGAAGCAGACCTATTTGAGCAATTATGTAGCTATACCATTCACTAAATGTTTTGTGCTTTGAAACTTTTTCAAATGTTGTTTTCTGTTTGAGAAACTTACTGATGCAAGTGCATGCTCAGTAACAAAGCAATATCTGTTCATAGAGAGCCATGTATGCAATGATATACCTAGTGTAATATCTAGACTTTGGTCACACATAGCTCAGTAGAAAAGCATATATACAGTAAAACAGGTAGTTGGAAACTGACAGACGGAGATAGCCAATGAGTCAGATATATAGTAGCAACTGTTATGTATCTAACAGTAATGAAGGTACTTTCACAGTCAGTCAAGCAGTGTTCAGGCACTCATGCAATCACCCAACCACTAGTGAGACAGTCATCAAATCAGTAATTCAGTATCCATGGAGTTATTGAATTACCAAGACACTACACATGCAATTAACAAGGCTGTAACTATGCAGTCATTGTAATACTTGTGCAGAAGCCATTCAGTCATCTAAACACACACTTACAACTCATGCAGTCACTGAAATACTGAGCCACACACATAAACTCATTCAAACACTCAGGTACTACTCACACATTTATCTAATTATATTGGGAGAAGTATTGTAGTAAACCTGTTATCTGTTCCGTAGCTATGCACTTGTTTAATTACTGAGGGAAAACTCTTGCTGTAATTCAATCACCCCAACGGTTCACTTACTTTCATGTCTCAAACTTTAACCATGGGGTCATGCAATCACGCAGACACTAGTCATGCAATTATGTACCCAACCAGGCACTACTGATGCACTTATTAAATTATGCGGGCACTACCCATGTAGTTATCTAAACACCCAGGCACTAACTGTACACTGAACGAAAAACACATGGGCAGAAGCCACGTAGTTATGCAATCACTGAACGAATAGTTATTCACTCATCCAATCTGCCAGGTGCTATTCATGTACTTAAACAATCATGTATGCACTATCAATGCACTCTAATAATCATCTATATACTATCAATGTACTCCTGCAATCATCCAGGCACTAAATTTGCACTCATTTAATCATCCAAGCACTATCTATGCATGTGTTGCATTACTGAGCCATTAGTCACGCACTTATTTATTGAGTCAGTTACTATGACGTATAATTATCAAGGACCCCCTGAATACATAGAATTTGTGATTCCCAGGTCAGGGATTAATAGACAATCGACATAAAAACAACCTAGGCAATCATGATTTGAACTTGTTTAAAAGGAAATATTAAAGGAAAAATAGCTACCAGTAAATTCAGATTCTGATATTTATTCACATTTATATTAAAAGAAACATCAATTCCATATACATAGAAAAATGTATACACAAATCAATTAATCACCATACATTAAAAGCAAATAAGTACAACAAACCAATTTGTAACTTATACTAAAAAAATTATATATAAAAAGTGGCACAATAATTCTCGACGCGCGTTTCGGCGGCCAGCGCCTTCTTCTGGAGGAGCCACGTGTTTTAGCTAAGAATGATGTATTTAAGATAAGAGCGTAGATGGCTCAATTTCTTTCTTTCTTCACAGTCATGTTCTGAATATCAAATATCCAAATTGTGAATAACATAACGGGTCTCAGAACTGATATAAAGGATGGAGCGGGCTTAGCCTTCTCGCCATGCGTATTACCGATAAATTAGTGATTAGCTGATATAAAGGATGGAGTGGGCTTAGCCTTCTCGCCGTCCGTATTACCAATACATTAGTGATTAGCTTAGCGGCTATGAATATACCGTCAGTGTCGGAAAATCCTCCTGATGTGGGGAAGTTCCTTCGTTTTAGGTTCCTCCTAATGATATTGTGCAGAACTCAAACGGTACGGTGACGAGAGGCGGGATTCTGGAAACTACATCCAAGGACCGACCAATGCACTCATCCATACATTCAGATAGTAGTGATATACTCATGAAAACATGCATGAAGTAACTATGCAGATATGGAGCGACCCGTGGAGTTGTGATATACTCAGGGAATCATCTAGGCACTACCTGTATCCTCGAAAAATTATCCAGAGATAGTTCATGTATTCAACCAAAAACAAATGTTTTTACAAGTTTTAGTGAGGAATGTGTAGTCTTTTAAAACCATTTGCTGAATTATATATGCAAGCTGTGTCACACTCTTTGCATGTAGTTGAACGAATAGTGAGGTATATTCTTTTATAGAGATTAACATACAGATTGTTATATGCACCATTTACCATAATTTAAATCTTATACATATAAGTAGAACAGTACTGAGATAGTAAATACACCACTTTTCGTATTTATAGTGTTGAGATACTGTATGGACTTGTACACTTGGTGCAGAATTTACAAGAAAGTAAAACCGTGCAGATCCACAAGCCATTTGGCTGCGCTATGCTGCATTACTTTCAAAGCACAGGGATGCATCATATTTACAACAATATGATGGATCTCTATGCTCGCCCCCTCTGCTGGCACACAACTGGCCGCCATTTGCCAACAGAGGCACACTTGCACCACGGTGCAAGGGTACCTGTGTAATGGGGATTATTGTTTTTTGTGCAGGAAGAGACACCTTCCTATACAAAAACAATTACAAGAGATACATTTTCCTCTTTGTATGTATGCTGTAGAATGCAGAACGCATAGAAACAGGAAAAAAGGAGGAGAAAGAAAAGTATTTCTCATTGTTTCATCTCCCTACACCTCCCCTGGGGTTTGGAGCAGACAGCGATGAGCCTGTGTTGTATATAATTATTGAGCAGTATTTAACTTGCTGCATTCCAAACAAGAGCAGTGACAACATATTAAGAGAACAAGTTTTGCAATTCAAAAATCACAGATGCAGAAATACTGTCAGCAAAAATACAGAGCAAAAGGGACATTTTATACAAGATGTTGTTTCGGATTCCCATGAGCTGTCATCTCACAAGGAAGAGTCAACAGCCTTTTGTCTGCAGTCGGACATACAGTTAGAAGGAAATCACCGAAAAAATACATACAACCTAAGAAGAAGAGAGGCCTCCAAGTACATTAATGGCTATAATCCTGTGATTCTGAAGATGTGGAATGCAAACATGGATGCACAGTTTGTTGCAGACAAATTAACTGCTGTTGTTTGGCACGTTACATCTTATATAACAAAGTCAGAGAAAACTAAGATGAAAGAGATGAGGAAGGAGATTACAGCAAAAAAGAGTCTTATGAAGACATTGTACGGTTTTAGTTTGAAAATGTTTCCTCACAGAGGGATAGGCTCCTGTGAACTTGAAGACCGGTTAAGCTCAAGTTTGTTTAGGGCTTGCTGATACTCGTACCAGAGTACTGAAGTCTTTTCCTGAAATTCAATATCTTGCATAATTTTAGCAGCACAGTACAGATATTCTGAAGAGTAATATCTATGCTGGATATGTACTGTTCAAGAAGAAGTCATCACCTGGAAAGGATTTGTCTTTGAAATACTTCAACATTATACTTTTTGAAGTATTTTCAGTGAAATCATGGAGGACGGTACATTTGCTGTGGCTGGGTGTGAAGGATGTTTGGTGAGACATAACAAAGGACATTTTATCAACCATTGAATGCTAAGTTGCCAAACTCCAGACAAAAGAGAGTTTTTCTATTTAGCCTTGTTACAGTTGTTTAACCCATGGCGAATGGAAAGTGAGCTACTTGGAGAATTTGACTGTTATGAATACTCATTCAGCGCTATGAAGGACAGCACTGATTGCACTGTGTTTCCAGTGTATCTTCAAATGTTGAGAGAAGAGATTGAACAAGGAGAAGTAATTACTACTGAGATAGCAAGAGAGAGTTCTCACAGCAGCCAAAGTTCAGCATCTCGAAGTCAAGATTTTCTTGGACAACCAATCATTGAAAATGATGCTGCAATTGCTACAAATTAAGTGGAGAATGCTATGCAACAAGTAAGATGGGAAACTATGAATCTAGAACTACTAATACAACAATTGAATGCAGATCAGAAAGAAGTTCTTGAAGAGGAAAATGGTAAAGTAGAACATGCATTTCTCCATGAGAATAAAAAGTGTTCTATGTAAACAATTTCTATTGTAAATAAGTGGTCAACCTGGCACTGGAAAAAGCTTCTTGATTAAAGTACTGATAAGTTACCTACATGAGACAACAGATTCCAATGTGTTGTGTGTAGTCACTGCACCTACAGGCTTAGTTACTCATACTGTTGAAGGAGTTACTCTTCATCGATTATTAATGCTGCCTGTTGAACATGACAACACATTACAATACAGCAAATTATCTGGTGATGCCTATCATGAAGTGGCAAGAGTATTAACCCCTTGTGTGCTAGTGACGAGCTCAGCTTGTCATGAGGGACGGTTGAGCTGCCCTAATGACGAGCTGAGCTCGTCACAGCCGTTGGAACGTTCGCACGTGGGGATAATTTCCTCGCTGTGCTGAACGTTCGAAAACGGGTGTGGCTGTGACGAGCTCAGCTTGTCATGAGGGCAGCTCCGCTGTGCCTCATGACGAGCCAAGCTCGTCACCAGCACAGCAGCGCTGCGCGCGGCCCCCCTCCCTCTCGCACAGCGGGGGGAAAACACCCCGCAGCTAAGGGGTTAAAGAAAGTAAAGCTATTAATTATTAATGAGGTCAGCATGGTGTCAAACCTAATGCCAGCTTTCATACATTTAAGAATACAGCACACATTAAAAACTGACTATGATGTACTTTTTAGAGGAAAACACTCAATAGTATTATCCAAACAGAAATGACGTGGATTACTTAGTCATAAAATGTGATGATTTTGCTAAAGTTAAGCAGATTTGTAGATGTGTTGTATGTTTCCTACTTGTGAAAGACTTGTATGTCCAGCAAATGTAGTTCTCAGTGTCTTTAGCATATGCAGTAACTAATCACAAATCACAAGTTTTTCGTGTAAATACCAGTCTTGTTAGTATTGATAGTAGTATATTTAAAGATGGAATATCATATGTTGCTTTGTCGCAAATTAGAACATTGTCTCGTTTATTTCTGATTTGATTTTGATGAGAAGAAAGCAAGTGTTGATGTGAGTTGTGTAATTGAGTATAATCGGTTAAGAGCTCTATATGCTCCTCATTTAAGCCAGTATCCTGTGGTTCAAAAAGTAATACTGTGTCCAAAGTGGAAAATATCAAAACAGTCTATCAGAGTTGAACAGAAAGATGAACAAAAAGAAAATCAAGAAATAGGATAGAAATGAAAACTAGAGCACAATGAGGAAATACAAGGCTATCACGTTGATAATAAATCTGGAGTGAACTGTTATGCAAAAGTAGTGTTAAATTGACTATATGTGCCCCATTTTACAAATTCTATTAAAGAAAATGTAAATAAAATAATTTCTTCACAACTGTGTACTTTACTGGAAGAATTAAGAAGTGATGGAAGTATTACATTCTGCGACTGAAATAAGAAAACTCACTGATAACTGTACTGGATCAGAAGTGTTCTCTCAAAATCTTCAGCAGGATGCTCAAAAATTTCTAGTGGTAATGCTAGGACTATGAGAAGAAGAAGATGCGAATAACAATGAATTGTTTGATTTAACTCATAAATGAACTCATAACTGGGAAGATTGTGAGCTTACATCTATCAGTGAAAGTAATTCAGAACAATTCTGGTACTTGGAATTAGCTGATTGTAAAGCTGTGCTGTTTGAAGATTTAACTACAAACGCCCATCAATATATGACCTGTCCAAACTGCAGATCAGAACTTAGGGCAACATTGATTTTACAAAGGTATGTTATGTTATGTTATGTTATGTTATGTGGTATTTGTTAAGCGCACTGTCACCGTGAGTTTCCTGGCGCTGCAAGGATCCTGAAGCTAAAACAGAAGAATTTTAATAACAATGGGAGAAAAGCAGAGTTTTCAAGGATTTCCTAAAGGCAAGAAGGGAACAGGAGGTCTTGAGGGGGAGAGGGAGAGAGTTCCACAGCTTAGGGGCCAGATGAGAGAAGCTGCGGCCACCGGATCTGGTGAGTTTGATGCGGGGAACAACTAAAAGATGAAGATGGGTAGACCTTAGGGCTCGGGAGGGACAGTAGGGAGTGATCAGGGACTTGAGGAAGACAGGAGATGGGCCGGTAAGAGCTTTAAAGACCAGGCAGTGGACCTTGAAAGCTATTCTTTCACTGACTGGAAGCCAGTGAAGTTGATACAGTAGGGGTCGAGCCGACTGCCATCTGGAAAGATTGAACGCGAGTCTGGCAGCCTGGTTCTGGATGAGTTGTAACCTGGATAACAGGGAATTAGGGAGGCCGTGATAGATCGAATTTGAAAAGTCCAGGCAGGACAACACCAAGGCTATGATGACTTGTAGCAGTGCTTCAGGGGTGAGGAAGTGGGCAACCTTCCGAATCCTGTATAGCTGGAACATACAGGAAGATGTTACTGCGCTCACCTGGGCCTTGAGAGTGAGGCCGGAGTCAATAATGACCCGAGGCTCTTCACACGGTCAGCGGGAGAAGGAGGTGTACCAAGCTTAATAGGCCAGAACTGAGGGCCCCAATAAGAGGCGCTACTCCCGGGGAGGAGGAGCTCAGTCTTGCCCGGATTGAGCTGTAGTTGGTTTTGGTACATCCAGTGCTGAATGTGTGTCATGGCCGACTGGAAGTTAGAGACAGCATCAGGGGAGGTGACGGGGGAAGATGATTTGCAGGTCGTCCGCGTAATTGAACACGGTGACGTCCCACCTGCTTAGAGAGTGAAGAAGGGGTAAGAGATACAAATTAAGAAGAAGGGGGGACAAGGAGGAGCCCTGAGGGACCCCGCAAGATGATGAAGCACTGGTGGCACTGAAAGGGCCCAGCCTAACTGCCTGAGATCTCCCCTCTAAGAAGGATTTAACCCAAGACAAAGCAGGCCCACGGACTCCGGCGGACTCGACACGGTGGAGTAAGATGTTGTGGTCCACCGTGTCGAATGCCGCCGATAAGTCAAGAAGGACTAGTGCCCGGGGTAATCCTCTGTCGGCCTTACTTCTGAGGTTGTCCAACACGGCGAGGATCACAGCCTCTGTGGAGTGGGCTGGTCTAAAGCCGGCCTGGTTGAAAGCCAGGAAGTTGGACTCCTCGATGAATTGCGAGAGGCAAGTGGTGACATGTGCCTCCAGGACCTTAGACAGAAAAGGTAAGAGGGAGATGGGCCGGTAGTTCACAAAAACCGCTGGGTCCGCGCCAGGTTTCTTTAGCAGGGGCACCAGTACGGCCTCCTTGAATGACCTAGGGACTGTGCCGGTACTGAGGGAAGAGTTGAGTAAGGGAAGGATACAATGAGGGAGGGTGTGGCAGATGTCACGAAGCACAGACGGGGGACAACAGTCCTTCGGGGAACCAGATTTTACTCGCGAGGACAACTTGGCGAGAGAATCAGAATCAAGTGTAGGGAATCGATCCAGAGTGGATGGGTTGATAGGGGGAGGTGCTGCTGTAGTTAAAGGGAGGGAATGGGGAATGGAATTTTTAATTGTGGTAATCTTGTCGATGAAGAAAGAGTTTAGCGCGTTACATGACTCAGCAGAGGGACACAGGTTGGGGAGTGTCCTGGCGTCAGATGTTAGTTCGCCGAGGACTTTGAAAATCTCTTTAGATTTGTTGGGGGCTGTTAGGGTTCTCTCAGAGATGAAAGCGGACTTAGTGGATATGATGGTTTGTTTGTAGATTTTTCGTGCGACCACATACGCTTCCCTATCGGCACTGAGATAGTTGCGCCTCCATCTACGCTCCAGTTGGAGTAGCTCTAAATGTTGTTGTTTTAAGGCCGAGTTATACCAGTTGTGAGAGTTATTGAGGCGTGTTCGAGGGAAGCAGGACAGAGGTGCAAATAAGTCGCTAGCCGCCGTGAGCCAATGGGAGATGTTGGCATCGAGGATGTTGACATCTGAGATGTCAATGGTTGAAGGCTGAGTGTCAGCGAGAGAGGAAAGGAAGGCAGATGAATCAAGAAGCTTCCATTTCCGGGCAGTTCCTCCTGCTAAGGAAGGAGACCTAACCGATCCTTTTACAACGATGGAGGACTCGATCAGTAGGTGGTCGGACCAGACGCAGGGGGAGAGGATCGGGCAGGAGAGCGACACCCCCTGTGTCCAGATATGATCGAGGATATGACCCCCGATGTGGGTGGGGGAGGTGACATGCTGAGTCAGATTTAGGCTGAGGAGTGTCTTGAACAGTTCAGTGGCCTGAGGGCCCGCGTTAGCATCGTTGTACCAGTAATTAAAGTCTCCGAACATGACGATACGACCTGAAGAAGTCATCAAGGCAGAAAGTTGTTCACAGAGGGCAGCGGGAAACAGGGGCATAGGGGTAGGGGGGCGGTACAGGACAATAAGGGACAGAGCGCCGACCTCAGTTGCAAGGCTGATGACGAGATTCTCGGCCTCTGGAAGGCATAGTGAGGAAGATGTGATAACAGGCAGGTCTTTACGTATGACTGCCGCCACCCCACCGCCGCGCCGGCCATTGGGCCGGTTGGCGTTCAGCATGTAATAATTGGGGGGCAGGGCAGCCAGAATATCGGGGAGGGAGGAATCAGATAACCAGGTCTCCGTAAGCAGCAGGATGTCAGGGTTCTCCGCCGTTAGCAAGAGAAAAATGTCGGCATGGTGTTGTGGAAGAGACCGTGTATTAAGATAGAGGATACGGATACAGGTCTCAAGCAAAATAGGGGCCGGCGTAGGTACCTGGATGAGTGTAGGAAAAGGCAGGTCGGCCGAGATACCAAGAGACACCAAGCAGTCCCAAGTTGTAGATGGGAGAGCACACGAGGGACGCTGGAAGCTTCTAAGTGAGGCAAGGGTGTAGATGATAAAAGGGGCAGCGTCTCTGGGCCCTGGTCCCGGCCCGTCGCGGACGGGCGCAGACGGGCTTGCCTTAGGCGTTCCTTTGGCGCGCAAACGGCGCGCCCGCTGCGCCCGTCCGCTGCGCGTACGGGGAAAGCACATAATTTATAGGGCGTTCAGGGCGTGGCCAGATGTGAGTGGGCGTGGCTCGGGGGGGCGGGTCGCCGATGACGGAGAACGACAGAGCCTCAACCCGCTGCAGCGACTACCTCGACTGCGCGGAGGGAACTGGGCAAGGCAAGGTGCTTGCAAGATGGAGGAGGTAGGTCTTGTAATTAAAAAAGAAAACACAAATTTAGCACAAAAGGTATACAAATTCTCAGCGCTACAACAAGGGCTCCCGCGGAAGGCAGGGGAGGATCCAAGAGCGAGCTAGCAGTCAGCTCCTACTATTATACCCAAGGTGGGCGTGGCCAGATGTGAGTAGGCGTGGCTCGGGGGGGCGGGTCTCCGATGACGGCGAACGACAGAGCCTCAACCCGCTGCAGAGACTACCTCGACTGCGCGGAGGGAACTGGGCAAGGCAAGGTGCTTGCAAGATGGAGGAGGTAGGTCTTGTAATTAAAAAAGAAAACACAAATTTAGCACAAAAGGTATACAAATTCTCAGCGCTACAACAAGGGCTCCCGCGGAAGGCAGGGGAGGATCCAAGAGCGAGCTAGCAGTCAGCTCCTACTATTATACCCAAGGTGGGCGTGGCCAGATGTGAGTGGGCGTGGCTCAGGGGGGCGGGTCGCCGATGACGGCGAACGACAGAGCCTCAACCCGCTGCAGCAACTACCTCGACTGCGCGGAGGGAACTGGGCAAGGCAAGGTGCTTGCAAGATGGAGGAGGTAGGTCTTGTAATTAAAAAAGAAAACACAAATTTAGCACAAAAGGTATACAAATTCTCAGCGCTACAACAAGGGCTCCCGCGGAAGGCAGGGGAGGATCCAAGAGCGAGCTAGCAGTCAGCTCCTACTATTATACCCAAGGTGGGCGTGGCCAGATGTGAGTGGGCGTGGCTCGGGGGGGCGGGTCGCCGATGACGGCGAACGACAGAGCCTCAACCCGCTGCAGCAACTACCTCGACTGCGCGGAGGGAACTGGGCAAGGCAAGGTGCTTGCAAGATGGAGGAGGTAGGTCTTGTAATTAAAAAAGAAAACACAAATTTAGCACAAAAGGTATACAAATTCTCAGCGCTACAACAAGGGCTCCCGCGGAAGGCAGGGGAGGATCCAAGAGCGAGCTAGCAGTCAGCTCCTACTATTATACCCAAGGTGGGCGTGGCCAGATGTGAGTGGGCGTGGCTCGGGGGGCGGGTCGCCGATGACGGCGAACGACAGAGCCTCAACCCGCTGCAGCGACTACCTCGACTGCGCGGAGGGAACTGGGCAAGGCAAGGTGCTTGCAAGATGGAGGAGGTAGGTCTTGTAATTAAAAAAGAAAACACAAATTTAGCACAAAAGGTATACAAATTCTCAGCGCTACAGCAAGGGCTCCCGCGGAAGGCAGGGGAGGATCCAAGAGCGAGCTAGCAGTCAGCTCCTACTATTATACTCAAGGTGGGCGTAGCCAGATGTGAGTGGGCGTGGCTCGGGGGGCGGGTCGCCGATGACGGCGAACGACAGAGCCTCAACCCGCTGCAGCGACTACCTCGACTGCGCGGAGGGAACTGGGCAAGGCAAGGTGCTTGCAAGATGGAGGAGGTAGGTCTTGTAATTAAAAAAGAAAACACAAATTTAGCACAAAAGGTATAAAAATTCTCAGGGCTACAACAAGGGCTCCCGCGGAAGGCAGAGGAGGATCCAAGAGCGAGCTAGCAGTCAGCTCCTACTATTATACCCAAGGTGGGCGTGGCCAGATGTGAGTGGGCGTGGCTCGGGGGGGCGGGTTGCCGATGACGGCGAACGACAGAGCCTCAACCCGCTGCAGCGACTACCTCGACTGCGCGGAGGGAACTGGGCAAGGCAAGGTGCTTGCAAGATGGAGGAGGTAGGTCTTGTAATTAAAAAAGAAAACACAAATTTAGCACAAAAGGTATAAAAATTCTCAGCGCTACAACAAGGGCTCCCGCGGAAGGCAGGGGAGGATCCAAGGTATGGAAAATATGTCATAGTTATGCTATGATACAGAGTAGATGGAACTAAATTAGGAACTGAAATTGCAAACTTTAAAGCTGGCTTTATCCATGCACTCACCCAATCATGCAGGCAGTATCCATGCACTCACCTGATCACCTAGACACTATGCATGTACTCATACAATCACCAAGGTACTACCCTTGCACTCATCCAATTACCCAGGTGCTATTATTGCACTCATCCAGGCTCCTATGTGCTACCCATGCACTCATACAACCAACCAGGCACTACCCATGCATTAATCCAATCACCCAAGCAGTACCCATGCACGCATCCATTTACTAAGGCCCTATCTATACACTCTCCCAATCATCTAGGCACTATCCATGTACTCATCCAATCACCCAGATACTACCTTTGCATTAATCCATTCACTGAGGCACTACCCATACACTCATCCAATTACATAGATACTACTCATACATTCTTTCAATCACCCAGGCACTAACCATGCACTCACACATTCACTCAGGCACTACCTTTGGACTCATCCATTCACTCAGGCACTACCCATGCACTCATCCATTCACTAAGGCACTATCTATACACTCTCACAATCACCTAAGCACTATCCATGCACTCATCTTATCACCCATATACTACCCCTGCATTCATCCATTTATTGAAGCTACCCATGCACTCATCCACTTAGGCAGGCACTACTCATGTACTCATCCAATCACCCAGGCAGTACCCATGCACTCATTCAGTTACCCAGACACTACTCATACATTCTTCCAATCACATAGGCACTATCCATGCACTCACATATACACTCAGGTACTACCTTTGCACCCATCCATTCACTCAGGTACTACCCATGCACTCATCCGTTCACTCTGGCATTATCCATGTACTCATCCACTCACTCAGGCACTGCCCATGCACTCATCCATTCACTAAGGCACTATCTATACACTCTCACAATCACGTAAGCACTATCCATGCACTCATCTAATCACCCATATACTACCCCTTCATTCATCCATTTACTGAGGCTACCCATGCACTCATCCACTTAGGCAGGCACTACTCATGTACTCATCCAATCACCCAGGCAGTACCCATGCACTCATTCAGTTACCCAGACACTACTCATACATTCTTCCAATCACATAGGCACTATCCATGCACTCACATATACACTCAGGTACTACCTTTGCACCCATCCATTCACTCAGGTACTACCAATGCACTCATCCATTCACTCTGGCATTATCCATGCACTCATTCTTTCACCCAGGCCCTACTCTTGCTCTCATCCATTCACTCAGGCACTATGCATGCACTCATCCATTCACTCAGGCACTACCCATGCACTCCTCCAATGAATCAGACACTACCAATGCACTCATCCATTCACTGAGGCACTACCTATGACCTCATTAAAACATCATGCAGGTACTACCCATGCACGTATTCAATCACCCAGGCACTATCTATGCACTCATCCAATCATGCAGGCACAATGCATGCACTCACCCCACCATCTAGGCACTACCTTGCACTCACCCAGACACTTAGGCATTACCCTCATACTTCATTCATCTACTCAGGCACTACCCTTGCACTGATCCATTCACTCATGCATTATCCATGTACTCATTTATTCACCCAGATACTAACCATGCATATAGACAATCACACAAGCACAAACTTTGCGCTCATCCATTCACACAGCCACTACCCATGTACTCATCCATTTATACAAGCATTTCCCATGCACTTATCTAATTTATCTAATTACCCAGGCACTATCCATGCACTCACCCATGTGCTAATCATGCACTCATGCAATCACCCGGGCACTATGCTTGCACTCATGCACTCAATAAGGTGATTCTTATGGACTACCTAATTACCCAGGAGGAACTTGTGTACTAATCCAGTCACCCAGGTGCTATCCACACACTTATACAATCAATCAGGCACTCCCCACGCACTAATATGATCACCCATACAGTACTCATACCACCTCATCCATTTATCCAGGTACAACCCACAAAGTCATGCAATCAACCAGGCACTTCTCTTGCACTCATCGATTCAATGAGGTGCTATCATGCACTCATCCAATCATCCAGGTGCTACTCTCCCACTCATCCACTAACCCAGGCACTACCCATGCACTCATTCAATTACTCAGGCACTAACCATACACTCATCCAATCACCCAGGAACTATCCATGCACTCATGCAATCACTCATGTACCTACTCACCAAGGCATACAGCCACTTACACACCAACGAACAGACTAATAAAGACATTCACACAAATTAGTCACTCACCCATACATTCAATGAGACAAGTATAATCAGTCATGCACCCACTAAATCATCCATGCAGGCACTCATACACCCACTGATTCATCAGTACACCTTAGTGTACATATATTTAACACTCATACATTTTTTAGAAACAGTCATAGTCACCAGATGATGTCATCAGTGATGTCATTTGAGATGTCATCTATGATATGATTAGTGATGTCACTGACCATGTCATAAGTGATGTAAGATGTGGGGTAATAAGCAGTACATTGCGATGGCACAAGTTACAGTTACCTCAGCTAACTATAACTGCTGAATTTCTCTGGTTTTGTACGAGTGAAATGTCAGCCTAACCATAACACCCCGTAACCTTTGTTTTTCTCAGCGAATATATATATATATATATCTACACTCACCACAGGCATGGCAAAAATGCACGGCTCCAGGGAATACCACTGTGTTGTGACTGGCTGAATCTTAAAATTTCTCAGGTGACTTAGAGAAGTTCTCCTTGAAATATAAAATCAATGTGATATAGTAACCAAGTCACCCGTAAGTGTACCTTTTATGCTCACAGCAGTAGAGCCTTGATGTATACAAATAGTAAATGCTACATTGGAATATATTATATATATGTTCGCCCTAAGTTGGCAGGGTATGCTCAGACGTGAGTCCCTTGCTCACTTTGCCACTGGAGTCAAGCAAGCCCGGCTGAAGACGGCTGTAATGCCAGAAACCGGTCCTGGGAAGCTTGATTCCGGTCTAGGGAAGACATGGCTTGGCAGTTCGGGCTGGACTGTTCCCATGAGGCACAGGGTCAGACTGATTTGAATATGGCCATGTCTGAACTGGGGTGGCGGAGTGAGCTAAAGAACAGTGATGGATTAAACCCAGATCAGTTGACTGGCGGTGAGTGTTTGTATTGTCCATGCTCCGTCCATCATCACCTTTGGTTTTTCCAATATATTATATATCCTCACAATATTCAGTCACCAAAAGCTGTTTGGCACCGTGATTGTAAACAAAAATCTATTTTTACAATTTTATTTGGGAAAAGGTAAGAATCTTGCCTTTAAATCATTTACTATTTTATCGAAATTCTACTTCAATGTTGAAAGGGAAATTTTTATGTCTTTTTCGGGGAAAGTAACTTTTAAAAAATAACTCTTTCTGTAACTTGAAAGCCAAGAAAAATATACCCAATGCTGCGGGCCTGCCTTCCCTTTGTTCACTTTAGTTAGCATTCCAAAGATCTCCTTGCTCAAAAACTCCACACTTTCACTGCGCTTGATAAAGAATTCTCTTCTAGCTGCCCTCATCATTTTTTGGAGTTTTTTTAAGGCTTCCTAATATGCTAGCCTGGCCTCCGAGGAGTAATCTTTTCTCCAAAGCTGTTCAAGACTTTTACACTCACTCTATCAATTCTAAGTTCAGTCGAAAACCAGGGGGCTGATGGAGATTCTCTTGCGGTCCTAACTGCTCTCAGAAGAGCCACTGTATCGAGGGCAGAGGCAATCCTTGTATTGAATGCAATCGTATTGCCAGTACTTGGTGTACCACTTGCTAGGAGCATAGGACCCAAGCTGTCTATTGTAACCTTTTTCCAATTCCTTCTCAGCACAGTCCATTTGTTTCTCTCTTGCTGTATGTTCCCCAAGGTGAATAAGAAAGGGACCATGTAGTGGACCGTCCATACCAAACATTGAGGGACCACATGTCTCATAGTCGGTATGTTGGAGAAGATTAGGTCTAGAGTATGGCCTGCTCTATGTGTGGGGGCATTTAAATGTTGAGTGAGGTTAGCTCCACTAAAAGACATTACTAGCAGAGAGGCCTGTGGACACGTGGGATCATCCACTTGGAGATTAAAATCACGAAGGGCTATGAATTGGCGTAATGTAATGATTTCTGAGTAATCAGCTTACATAGTTCCAAGGTATACATATTTGCATAATCAGGCGGTCTATAAATTAAGAGGCCAGAAAAGCAAAGGGCAGAGGGCAGCTTTATACACGAATTTAGGCCTTCAATATTTCCTAAAGTATTTAGTTTCAAATTGGAAATGTCCCAGGTTTCCTTCACAATATTAGCTATCCTGCCTCCTTGTTTGTCACCACACCTGTCAGTGCAGATGATATGGAAGCCGGGATGGATAGCAAGGGTCAAAGCCACGTCTCGGTTAGGATCATCACATCCCAGGTGTTGTCTACCAGGGTAGCCAAATATCGTCTGCATGTTTGGGGAATGATCTACAGTTGATCAAGAATGCTCTAATATCACCACTTGGCGACCCCAGAGCTCTAGGGATCTTATCTCTGCTCTGGGTTGCCCTGTGCCTCCAGATTGAAATTACACTCTTTGGAATGGTAGGAGGAGGCATAGTTATTTAGGTCACCCCAGAGAGTTTCCGAACACCGTTTGCTTCTTAATGTCAGGAGAGAATCTAGTGACCTAGAGATGCGCTTACTGCTACCACTTAGAGCAGCTTGGCTGGCACTGGCCGCGATGCGGACGCGGACGGGCGCAGACTGGCTTGTCTTTGGTGCGCCTGCGGCATGCCCGCTGCTCGTGTCCGCTGCGTGTCAGCGTAGCAGTGCGCATTAAACAGGTGCATGGGAGCAGTCCAAGAAAGCTGGACTGTTAACTTTTCAAGATGGGACTTGTGGATGTCCCTGTCGAGCGGAGTAAATTGGAGCCCCGTTCATTAAAATTTGGATTACAGTAAACTACTAGCTGACATATAACAAGTGCCCTAAAACAAGTACATTAAAAAAATCAGTGATCTAAAAACAAATCTCAGAATAATAGTAAGGACCAATATTATGCCATTGAAATGCTTCCCCTCAAGAACAGAGAGTTGACTCACCCTGCACCATGCATCAATGAGCCTGCCCCAGAGAATAGGTTAAAACAGTGTGGAGAGCACATACAGGCCTTAACTCAGCCTGACACAGGTTTGAGTGGGGGATGTCAACAGCTAGGTAGGCCAGCGATGGAAGCAGCAGAAGGATGAGGTTAACTCATTGATAGAGAGGCTGACACACTTAGAGATAGAACACCTGAACTTGATCAGTAAGGGGGAGCAGAAGGATGAACTAAGGTAGCATACATTGAAATTAGCTATAGTATAGGCTGAGATTAATAGCTACTTTGTTGGAGAAAGTGGCTCAAATCTATCAAGTTCACAAAATGGAGATGTATGTGTAGGGGAAGTCAGTTGTAAGGTTGCTGGCCCTGTGCACCAGAGAGAAAGGCGTCAGAAATAATATAACTAATAATACAAATAGCGATGGACAATATGAGACTAAGACCTGTGGAGATTATGGACATTTTTGAGCAATTTTACAAAAACGTGTACAAGGCTGACCCCCACACCTCTAATATAATTGGCTACGGAGGATTATAGCTACACTGGTTTCACCTTGACAGCATGGTTTTGTACTGGGCAGGGGGACCAAAGACCATATCAGGTGAGTTATCTCATCATTGGATATAGCTGAAACAATGGGGGTGAGATGGCTGTGATCCTCCTAGATGCTGAAAAAGCCTTTGATCTGGTGGTTTCATGGCACTATCTCTTGGGGGTTTTGACGGGGAGAGGATTTGGTCCTCAACTTATCATCACGATCCGAGCAATGTACTATAAACCCCATGCTCAACTACAAATGATGGGTAATGGATCAGGGAAAATAGAGGTGGCTAGAGGTACAAGGCATGAATGTCCCTGCTCCCCAATTCTTTTTGCAATGTATATAGACCCATTTATTAACCAGATTTTACAGAACCAAGCCATAAAATCAGTAATAAGTAACAGGTATGACACCAAGATCTTGGTTTATGCAGATGACATCGCTATTATTACAACAGAACCCGAGAAGACAATTAAAGAATTGCCAGAGGAATTTGGGAGAAAATCCAGGCACCTCCTGAACAAAAGAAAGACTGAAATTATTTGCTCGAGGCAATGTAGCTTTCAAGACCCTCAAAAAGCTAAATTCAGCCACCTATCTTGGGGTCAGGATAAGCTCTACCATGGACACGGTTTGGCCCATTAATTTAGATCCAGTACTTGATACTATAAGTACAGGACTAACATGCTTAGATAAGTTACATTTAACAATTATAGGGAGATCCAATGTACTGAAAATGACAGTCTTTCCTAAGTTACTGTATCTATGGCAATGTCTATGTCTATGTACTGATTCTTGTGGAGCGCATATATCAGCCACGGGTCTCATAGCGCTTTGCAGAGACCTCAGGAACGGACAGGAGAAAGGTCTGAAAGAACGTGAGATTCAGAAAAGCCAGGTCTTGAGGGCTCTACTAAACTTCTTATGATCTAGCTCGGTTCGCAGGTGTAATGGCAGGGCATTCCAAAGGGTTGGGGCTAATTTCGAAAAGGATCTGCCTCCATGTTTAACTGTACAAACCTTCTGAACTATTAGTATTTGCGGAAGGAGAGTCCGTGTTGGCTGATACTCTTTCAGTTTGTTTGCTAAATAGTAGGGGCCCTGTCCATTTAACGTTTTATGAACAAGACAGCCTATTTTAAAATGTGTCCGCTTCCTGATTGGCAACCCATGGAGGATCCTCAGGCTGTGTGCGCAGGCGGAGCAAGCGGGTAGGTTCAAGACCAGTCTTGCTGCTGTATTTTGTAGAACCTGAAGTTCATTTAAGAGTTCTTTGTTTATGGATGCCAATAGGGCATTCCCATAATCCAGGTGACTGATAATTAAACCTTGGATCAGTGGTAGACAGGAAGGAAGAGGGACCCATTTAAAGATTTTACGAAGGTCGTGCAGTAGTCCGTAACAAGTACGCGTTACTTGGTTTACGTGATAGCACATAGAGAGTTTGCTGTCGGTCATTACGCCGAGGTTACGGGCTGTTACTTTCGGGAGGTGACAGGTACTCAAGGCTGGTGTCCATAGCATCTGAGCATTTCCAAAAAGCACGACTTCCGATTTGTTTGCGTTTAGCTGGAGGTTGTTACTTGTCATCCATTTGTTTATATCCAGCATACACTTACCGAATCTTTGTTTTGTGTTGGTAACATCAGGACCCAATGTGATTAACAGCTGTGTGTCATCGGCATACAACAGTGTGTCGAAGCAGTGATCCTTGATGATTTTGGCCAAGGGGGATACATACAAGTTGAAGAGCGTGGAGCTCAGGATAGATACCTGAGGGACGCCCCTATTAATGGCTTGGCTCTTGGAGGTAAAAGTACCAATTTGGACTCTGGAAGTGCTTTCACTCAGATAACACCTGAACCAGGCCAATGCCGAGGCTCCGACATCCGCCTCTCTTAGGCGCTCCAGAAGAATTGAATTGGAGAGGGTGTAGAAGGCGGCTGACAGATCTAGGAGGACCAAGATGGCCGCTCTTCGATTGTCCAGAGAGAGTCTAATGCTGTCCACCACTTCAATTAGGTCAGTTTTGGTGCTATGGAAAGCTCGAAACCCCGACTGAGAGGGGTCTAGCACTTTATTTTTTTTTAGATGTTTTATTAGTTGACCATTTATCAGTGACTCCTGGATTTTACCAAACAAGGGAAGAAGAGAAATTGGCCGGTAATTGTTTGGCTATTCAGGGTCTGAGGTGGGTTTCTTTAGAATGGGTCTGACTATGGCCTCCTTCCACCTAGTAGGTACCGAAGTATGTAATAGTGAGAAAGCCTAGTTAAACTGGGCATAATAGCTGAACTGATTTTTGCTAGAACCCGAGAGTATACAATATCGGAGGGAGAGCCTGATTTTACTCTTTTTTTTGCCAAGGTGACTTCCTCCAGAGAGAACTTGGAGAATTCATTAAGGGTAGAGTCCACCAGAGGACGATTTTCTTCTGTTCTCTGGGTATGCAATTGAACAGTATTAAGGGGAAACTGGCTATAGATACCGTCAATTTTATCTACAAAAAACGTAGATAGCAGGTGAACCCATTCCTGTGATGCTGCTGTTTTGGGTTGCATGGATACAGGTTTCGTGAATTCATTTAAAATCTGGTGTAATTCTTTCTGAGAGTTGAAAGCTTTGTTTACTTTTTCCCCCAAATAGAAATTGTTTGCAGTCTCGATATGAACTAAATAACGCCTATGTAACATTTGTAATCATTACGATCGGTGAGGCATTTTGAGTGTCTCCATTTACGTTCAGCTATTCTAGTTGCTGATTTATCGATTTTCAAATCTGGAGTGAACCAGGGTGAGGATTTATTAGAACGTTTAGCTTTTTTCATTGGCACATTTTTATCTAGGGCCTGACAAATGGCAATATATAACAGTTTGGCTACCTCGTTGGGGTGGTTAGCATTGGATATAGGGGGAATGGAAAAATGTGAGGAAAAACATTCTAAATCTATTTTATTCCAGGGTCTGTTCCATCTTGGTTCTAATGCAGAGTCAGTTTGACGTATAGAAGATGTTAATTTGTTAAATTTCAACAGATGGTGATTTGTCCACAGAACAGGCAGAGATGGATCAGCCGTTACGTTAGAGGAGTATGTGAATTAAAAATCTAATGTGTGGCCGGCAGTGTGGGTGGAACACTGCACTATTTGTTAAAGCCCTAAGGTACTTAGGCTGGACATAATATCAGTCGAGTAAGAATCATTTAAAAGATCAATGTTATAATTATCAGCAGTCAGAACATGGGGAGTGATTATTTCCAAGAGGCAACAGGAAAAATTAGTTTTACTAGGGGGGGGGGGCGATAAAGTATAGCTCCCTTCCAGGATCCCTTGGATGGGCTATTTATTTTAAAGATACAGATTTCTACCCAGTCTGTACTGAAAGAATCAATTATAGTGAGTTTGATATTATCTCTGTATGCAATAGCGTGGCCCCCACCACTCTTTCCATTTCTATCCACTCTACTCAGCTTGTAGTCCTGGGGGATAGCTAAAGCGATCTCCACAATGGAGGTTTCTTGAAGCCAAGTCTCCGTTATAAAAAAGAGATCTGGTTTCTCATAGTCCAGCACAGTCCATATTTCTAATGCATG
Organism: Lissotriton helveticus; assembly: GCF_964261635.1. NCBI lineage: Eukaryota > Metazoa > Chordata > Amphibia > Caudata > Salamandridae > Lissotriton > Lissotriton helveticus. The sequence goes on along the minus strand of NC_136063.1, from coordinate 739,181,796 downwards.
TTTCAGGATGGATCGTGCATTGCAGTATAAACCTCTTATATTATTGTGGTTAGGCTTTGGGTCATTATTTTCAGGTCTATTTTGATCAGTTTGTGTAGGGGATCTGCTCTCGTTTCTCCCATTAGTGTCCACTATGTGGGGAGAATTTATATTTGATCCCGAGTGTGGGAGACTGTTCAAAGCGTGAAGCTCCTTACTAGTATATTGTAAAATGGCCATAGATGAAGGGATCACCAGGTATATACAAAGGAGGAAAATAAGGTGTGGGTGACAACAGGCAGCATGGCAGGTGGCAGGCAGCGGCTAGGCGCGGACTGGCACAGACAGGTTTGCCTTTGGTGCCCCGCTGCGCATCCAGACTGCACACCGGTTTTTGTGCCGGTGGAAGTGAGCGGGAGAGATCAGCAACAACTAGAATGCTGACCTCTGGGTATGATTAAAGGACGATTAGCATTGCCTCGTCCCTCCGCACAAACGGCACATGCCGCGGGGGACCAGGGACAGCAACAAACTGCAAGGGTCAGCACAACTTGGCAAATTAACAACTACTCATTAAAATATATACTGAATAAGCAGCGAAAAAATAAAGTAGGTAACTAAGAACGTACCCTTGAGGTAGCAGATGTAACCATGAAAAAAATTAATGCTATTTTTACAAATTCTATATGGAATTGCCAGAAAACCCAGTGGGCACTGAAAACTCTGACACTCCCACAGGAAAGATGGAGATGGTCTGTCCCATACCTGCTGTTCTAATATTTGGCTACTGCATTACAATAAATGGGTATCTTGCTCATAGAGGACAGTTTGCCTCTCAGCAATTCATATTTACCCTCTCTCTATCAACTAGCTATTGGAAAAGAGGCACATTGGGTTTTTCTTAGCCAACTGAACCCAGTTTTTATAAGAAGACCTGCTTCAAATGCATAAAGGTGGCTGGAAGATTTGAACGAAGGTTGGCAGATTCCTGAAAATCACAAGATACAATAGGTATACGCCTTTGTGGCACTCATCGCTCTTTCCGACTGCAATTTATGACGTTATGGGCAGAAACTGGGAACTTGCTGGAATTGAGGCTATGGCATAGACTACAGAACACAATTTAAGTATATACCAATTAAGGAATGCCTTATGTGTCTGCCTACTGGGTCCCTCAATTTGATAGAAATTCCAATTTTGGAAATAATCGGCAGAGGGGATAGTAGGATTAGTAAGTCCACATTTGTAAAGCGCACAATCACCCGTAAGGGTCTCTAGGCGCTGGGGGCCGTCGGGAAGATTAAGCGAGCTATTGCCCAGAGTCGCATGGTGCTGGGCTAACCTGCCGCCGGAGCCGGGGATCGAGCCGTGGTCCCCAGATTCCAGCGTCAGTCGCCCTGGCCGCGGCGCCACACCTCTTGCATTTACAGGATCCTAATCGAAACTGTCCCTGATAACTTGGAAAAAGCAGGAACAAAATGGGCAGAAAAGGTGAGGGATGGTGATGCTGATCTAGACATGTCAATCGCAATGGGAATGAAGATCTTTCTATCAGCCAACTCGGAGGCCCAGCTTGACAAAACAGTCTTTAATTTATATTACACGCCCACAAAGCTATATGTTGGGGAAGCGAGAAAATTATAACTGTCCTAGATGCCAAACCGGTATTACAAAGAGGATTGGTGGTAGTGTTTCCCTACCTAAAGAGAAAACGTCGCACATAGCGTTAATACATCTCATGACAAAAGTGTTATACGTGGCATATGTTATACGAAGGATATATCAATATACTCAAAAGAGGTGCTATTATGGCCTGATATACACCCACAACCGGGGGTGTTAAACAGCACAAGGTGCCAAATATCAGAGAAGCAAGAGTAGGACCATACAGCACTCACAAAAAATATTAAATTAAATTCGTTAATCTGAGATATCATGGAATAGTATTATGGATCTGTAAAGACAAGATCATGTATTCTAGTTTCATTCACACTCAGCAGTATATAATGTTCATTATTTTGCAGCAGACTCCAAATTATGGATCCAAACCAAGTAGTAATCTTCCAATTCTTTATTTTGTATCCATAGACACAAAAAACTTCACAGCTCACACCGCCGACACGTGTTTTGTCTCATAGAGACTTTTTCAAGGCTGGAAGCATAGAATAAAACTACAATCAATATAATTAAAATACATTCTCTATGTACCGCTTTTACTATATACAATTAAAAACAGGATATTATTATTATTATTAGATTTTGTAAAGCGCGTAGTCACCCGTAAGTATCCCAGCGCTTAGATCCCAACCGCTAGAGGGTAACAGGGGGAGAGAAGGGCAAAGGACGCTCAGGGGAATAGGTGCGTTTTCAGCCGCTTCCTAAAACGGAGATAGTCTAGTTCCGTCCTGAGATCGCGGGGGAGGGAGTTCCAGAGGCGGGCTGTGTTGACCGAGAAGCGTCATCCACCTGAGGCATTCATGATCAGATCGAAGGGATCTTGAGGCTTTGTAATATAATACAAATATACATGAATTTATTATCTCTTTCTCGAAAAACCACCAAAACATACTAGTAGCATGAACATATCTCATAAATAAACTCATTGTGTAGCATTAATAAATGTCACATTATCATCATATAGTTACATTGTCACTGATATGCAAATGCATATCCACATAATAGATTTCTATACATAGTCTAAACATAGTAGATGTTACTCAAGTTAAGGTTCAGTTGTGAGCATCGATAAAATGTATACTAAAGGGCACTAAAATGAGCTTATGTATACACTCATAGTAAGGTTTGCACTGCGGGAGTAAAATACAGATCTTATATTAACTACCTAATTCACCATGTCATATCGACAGATAGAATATAAGACCTACCAAGGATAGTAAACGCAGGGACGTAATAGTATATGCCTCTGTCAATCGACCCGTATCCCTCAAATAGTAGTTATACAGTGTTGCCTGTGACATCAAACACCTAAAACAAAGCAGAAATTAACATCATACACTACGTGAGCATGTTCTACGCGTAGAAAACCACACTGTAATACCATGCACAAGTATGGAATCCACCTAAAAGGTGTTACCAATAGTTATATCTGTAATGTGTTTGCCAATCAAACTGGGTTGCCATCATACGTGAGAAATCACTCACCTCTCCCAATCGTTCAATAGAGTTGCATAGTCTTCATATACTGAACAGCCATTATATTTTCTCTATGAATAAATATATATCATAGTCATATACAAAATCACTATCACGGGTGACATAAGGTCAATAAGACATTTTTGAACAGATTCCTCACCACAATTGTAAAGAGACAGTATGCCAAACCAGGCCTGCAAATGGTATACAATCGTATGACCTCTTTTACCAATAATCAGAGTGTGTGAGAGTCCTAATCTCTCTCCTATACACACCAATAAACTTTTTAAAGAATATACTCGAATCCAGACCCATTAAAGCAATTCATCTGGCTGTACGAGTTTTTAATTAGGACATACCCCACACATCACTGATCACTACTGTTTTAACTAAGGGTAAACCTCTGGCTGGAGGATGCATAACTACTAACCCTGTGATTATGCAAACACGTGTTCAAGTAGCGGAGAACCAAGATATACCGCTCTTACGTAAGACCCAACACGTGTATGAGGGTTTTTAATTTGGGACAAATTGGTACGCGACCTGCATACCCTGGTTATGCAGGACAAGTGATCCTTCCCCATTTGATTGAGAGATACTGAACATTAAGGAAGCTGAACGGATCACGTCTTCCTTCTCCCTCCACAATTGATTTTTTATACATATTTTTTATTCATTCAGTAAATTGCTATCTTGGAGAACTGGCACAGAGGACTTTTTACAACGAACAATCAATAAAACAATCACTACTACTCCACTCTTGACGATACTAGGATATGACGGCCAGGGTAATTTAGATATGACACAAAGGGACTTTATATTTATTACACTTGCTGTGGCCCGGCTACTGCATGGAAAGAAGCTGATATACCTCTGCTGAGCATCTATGGGCAAGAACCAGCACTGTATAAATGCAAAGGCCCATGGACGAGGGACAAGGGATGAAAGATCTGGGCACCCCTGATGATATAGCTCAATAATAGAACAGGACAAAAGATCTAAGCCATGAAAACTAAGAGATAAGCACCAGGGTAAATGGCTTGTAGTGGGATCAAGCTTCGACCTTACGCATTTTTTGTTCAAGATCTGTGATATGGCAGGACCCACCCAATATGTGATTTACCTAGTGGTACATGTGGAATAAGAAATGCTATAAGCAAAGGGGTAGTGAATACTGGGTAAAAATTGCCGTCTGGACAAACACCTACAGGGGCTCCCCCTACCCCTCTATATTAGATACTAGCAGTCCATCCCGACGATGTCGAGAACATTCTAAGCATGAAGTGTCACAATAGTTAGGCATGTGTGTGCAGATACTGTGTGTACCTCAGAGTAAGAAGTATTAGCAGATGTTTCTAGTGTGTATGTACTCCACTTCCATAGGTAAGCGTGTGGGAAAGTGCATTCAGTTGTAAATTTCGTGTCCCCGCAGGCACGCTGAATCGCGTCATCCCCCGCTTGAGGCCCAGCTCCAGTTTTGTTTGATGTTGTGCTTGTGGTGTAAAGACGTTGATGCAGAGAGTTGAGTGGGTGACAGCATGCGCTGGAGACGCTGCGCGTGTGGGAAAGTGCAGTCAGTTCAAAGGTTAGTGTCCCAGCAGGCGCGCTTAGTCGCGTCATCCGCCACCTGAGCCCGGCTCCAGCCCTGGTTGATGTTGTGTGCCTGGTGTCAATTCGTCTATGCAGAGAGTTGAGTGTGTGACAGCGCTCAGGGGACGCTGCAGTTAGTGTCCCCGAAGGCACGGTCCTTTATGCAGAGAATTGACTGGCTGACAGCGCGCAGGATACTGTGCAGTTATTTTCTCCGCAGGCACGATCCGTCCCGCCTGCCCCCGCCTAAGCCCCGGCAATTTACGCGCCCATTGGCCACGCCCCAAGGCATGCTTTTTTTTGGGATGTGCCACGCGATTGGCCACACCCCTTGCTGCCGCGCAATTGCAATTGCCGCGCCCATTGGCCTTGTCCACCCCCCCAGCACACCCCCCCATCACAACGCACACGTTTAAGGAACGCTTTTTTTTTGTCGTCATGCCGCGCCCCGCCCACGCCCACGCCCACAAGGGACTACTTTGCTGGTAAGGTTTTTTTTAGTTGTTTGACGAACTAAGGGAATCAACATATTTGTGGCTATACATGTATTTATGTAATAATGTATGAATTATGAAAAAGTATTACGTATGTAAACTATCCCTTCTTTATACCTTTTTGGCTAATAAAAAAGAGAATCCCACTATCAGTTGTCCAATACAAAACAAGTGTCTATTCACTAGCTAACAGTAGGCTTCTGATGTTGCAACATCTGTAGCAAAAAAAGTACAACATCTTGCACAAAAAACTATTCAATCTGAACAAAGGCCTTCCTGTAGTAATGCATTATTTTTTATTTAGAATGGCTTCAACAGTTGGTCTAACTTAATTGAGAACTTTATTTACATGTATGCCTAAAAGATTCAAGTATGGTTACCTCCTACAAATTTTCCATTCAGCATATGCTTTATTTAAATGTAATCTTGCTCACAATACTTATTTAAGCAATCAAGCAAACACATTGGATTTGTGAAGTGCTGCTTATCATCTATGCGGCTATCCAGTCGCTGGCGGGTGAGTGGGTTTAGCTGTTTAGAGATTTCAGTGGAATAGCCAGGTTCTTTGATCTTTTTGAAATCCTGCAGGGTGGGGGGCATTCGAGACAGAGAGGAAGGCTGTTCTAGGATTCATAGGACAGTTAGGAGATGGCTCGGCCACCGCTTCTGCTTCTGTGGATGTGGGCTAAGGAGAGGGATGTGGAGCACAGTGGTCTCAAGGATTGGTGGAAATTCACCTTGTGGTCGAGGTAGGCTGGCCCTTTGTTGTGTAGGGCCTTGTAGGTGTGGGTTAGGAGGTGATCCCCACATAGAGGTAGTTGCTCTAGTCCAGGAAGGGCCTGGGTGACGGTGCATTTGGTGCCAATGGGGAGCCACTTGAAGATTTTCCAGAGCATGCTTAGACTGAGGAAGTAGGAAGCTGAGACAGCATTTATCTGCTTCTTCATTGTGAGGTTGGTATTGAGTATGTTGCCAAGGGTCCTTGGGTGCTCTGTATATGTGGGTTAAGGGGCCAAGTTCCCAATAGCAAATACAATTCGTTGCAGCACTAGTCAGCGACGTCTATATATCATGTTTGCATATGGTGATCCGTGAGAATTCTGTAATCTCTTCTTCTAGTCGGGGTACTCTCTGTATCCTCCAATCTCATGAGATAAATATTTTTCGACCGATCAAGTTGCCTATGTTGTGAAGCAGGCCTGGGTTTGCTTATGCTTGAGTTGTGGAAGTTATGTTGGCCATTATTTATTCACAGACTTCCATGCAGTATTGAGTCTGACTTGAGCAGCACCTCCAGATGTAGAGTAGGTCACACCTGGGGCTACTCAGTAACAACAGTTAGAGTAGGGTAGTAAGTGTGATTGATGTAATCTAAAAGACATCCAGTACCAATTGTGAATCACATTAAAGTGTAAAAATTTCAGATTTGCTCCACCTATATATCTTTAAACTTCTCTAATAACTTTGCCCAGTATCTTTTTGGTAATCTTTGTGCTGTATTGTTTGCCAGTGTTGCCGAAACCATAATAGTGTTGATGCAGAGAAAAGGCACAGTGCTCAGTTTGAGCCGGAGGTTGCCAGTGGGGGTCACTTGTGGACCTGCACTCATTTTCACTCATCAGACATTCGTGAGAGCCAGCAAGACAAATCACGCAAAACAGAAAGACGGAGTAAGAGAAAGATGAAAAAACGCCACAAAGGGAGAACGGCAAGAGTGAGAGAAAGGGGGAGGTCTGGTAGTGGATCAAAGAGGTCTGAGGTGTATTTAAGACTACTAGCCTTTGTATTTGGTGCTCAACATTAAAATTCACCTGCCACAGTGTCTTGAGCAGAACCCTGGGCACAGGCACCTCATTCCTTTACAAAATTAAACACTGAGAGTTGGTCAATCATAGAATTAAACCAGTTTCTTACAATACCATAGTATGCGCCTGATCTCTTAATGAAATGCAGGGTATGAAAAATAGCCAAGACTACTAGCTGCAATCTGTATTGCCAACAATATATTGCATGTACTGGAAACCCATTTTCTAGGTTATTAGGAGAGTTGATACATTCTATGAGCATGATCTCCTTTTCTTTGCAGATCCTCCAGAATACTCTAAAGTCATTGAAGCACATGCCTGTGTTATGCCATGAGGGTGCAGGTTTTGTGAACCGATGATCTATCCCGATTTCTTTGTACGCTTGTTTCCATGCATAGTATGTGGCTTATATTATTGACTGAATGTTGTGGCTTGGTGGGGGTTCAAGCATAGATAAAGGAGGTAGGCCTTTGACTCCATTGAAAAGAATTTCTTATAACTGTACCCATAGTTTGGGATCTTCAGTATTGGGAAGTAAGTTTATCAGTTCGGATAACGTGTGCTAGGTTGTAGAAATGCCAGAGGAACATTCATAGACCTAAAATTGTGATGTGCATGGAGATTGTATGGTTTAATTCTAGGGCTATCACCACCATATACAAATGCTTTGATATTTTGTTCATCTGAGAAAATATTGTGAGTTCTGATGTATAAGGAAATCATTTCTAATACACAGTTAAATCAGAGTGCAAGCATCATTTTGCCACCTGTATTCTACCCCACTTTAAGAGGTTCTTTCTAGACCAACGGGCCGTATTGTTTGAGTTTTAGAAATCAGGGGGTCCACATTGTCTTTTGCAATCTGCTCAAGACCGGCATTTAGCTTTATTCACAGTTTTTTTTTAGACCTCTTGGCATCCAGTCTATGCCATTTTGTCACATGCTGTCCTTGGTAGTAATCCACAACATTATTAAGGCTTGTGTCTATGGTGTCTTTCCAAAAGTCAAACCCATGTACAGACAGCAGGCAAGACAGGAAGCAGAGTATATATGTTTTGTGTTAGTGAGCATATTTTTCTTTGCAGGTGCAAGCTTATAATAATAAGAGGTAGGATCTGATGTGTTAAACCCTGAAAAATAAGCAAACCTCTGTACATATGTTGCTCAACTATCCTTCGGAGTTGTTGGGCAAAGTTGCCATTAATGGTAAGAGAAAACATTACGTGGGGTACTTTGTGCAAGACATTATGACATTAGTTTTGGCAACAAATCATGTTGTCAAAATTAGATATATCATCATACAATTCATTATTTGAAAATGCAGCAAAGTGTTCAAAATCAGACAGCATAGTATTTATGATTGTTTCAAAGTCCTCATCATCAGAGAAAGTACTAGAGGTGATAATATTACCAAGAGTAATTTTTTAAAAGTCTAGTAATTTTTTAAAGTTCAGTAGGACCATATGCATTATAGGAAACGTTGTGCCAAACTGTTCCTTCAGGAACTGGAGCTGCTGTAATGTTCACTAAGTACAGGTCCCTCTGTTTACGGTCTAATGATGCATGCGGTTTCAGGACCAAGTTCACATGTTGTACGACAGAGTGTTCTGACAGGTGATGTTCATTCAGGAGCAAGAAAAAGACAGTCACTAGACCAATCCAAAGGACTAGGAACAGTAGACCAATAGCAATCCAGAGAGAAACAAAATAAGTATTTTTCAGGCAATGGTAGAAATCACAAATTGGTTGTTTGTGGGAAACAGGCCTTGACAGTAACTCTTGTTTACTTGGATTCAATCGAGAAAGTATGAAAATCGATGAAGTAGCCAGACACAGTTCAATCTATATTTGGCAGCTCAGCAGGTTTTGTAGAACTGGCAGATGACTCCTGTCGAGACACATTCAATAGAGGTCGGTATTAGGCTGAATTGAGATCTGTGTTTCATTTGTAGTGCGTTGCTGTACAATTTCAACCGGTACAAGTTCCATTCCACTGTTGGTAACTCCTTCACTTCGTAGAGTAGAGTCTTTATAAGTTGTTAATCTTTCTATCTGAATGTCCTGTATGGTAGTGAGAGTAGATCTGGTGCCACGTGGCCTAATGAGTATCCGCCACATAGTGTGCTTTGCTCAGATCAATTGAGATGAATCTCTTTTATTTCTTGCCAGCAAGAGGCAGAAGAAGTACTGTTCTTATTCCTACGACAGCCAAGACAGGACGAGGCGCTCTGTAAGATGGCCCAAATTATTCTTTATCCTCAATCTTTTCTCTGACCAGGTCCCCAATCATCGAGACCCAGGCAGGTCTTGCCAGAACAGCTTTTACTACTCCAGTGGATGTGCGTTTTGCTTGGACATTGCTTTGTAATGCCCGGAATTCATTGAGTTCCTGTTAAACAGCCAAACGATAAGTAATGTCAAATTGTTTTTCATCTGCCACTGTGCTCCCACAGTTGAGGTCAGATACCCACATTCTAATCCCGAGCAAGACTTTGTATGGAGTACGCCCACCTAAGGAATATCTTGGCATATTTTTAACTACCCTCTGGACCCCATATAGGTGATTGACTCAACTGCCACCCACGCCTAATACCCTAGCTGTTAAGGATTGCTTTAAGTCCCAATGCTTCCTCTCCACAAACAAATTACCCTTGGGATGGTACAGAGATGAGTACTGCAATGCTACACCCAAACTTCCCATGGTTTCTTTGTAAGCCTGTCAGCTAAATGCAGGGCCATGGTCAGAATGTAATGTGCCAATTGCGTATGTCCCTATAAAGCCTCACAAATCCTTAATGACCGTTAAGGTGTTAGCGAATGTTGAGGCCAAACTCACTGGAATCTACAACATGAATCCACTGCCACTAGGATGGACCTGTAAGCCCCCTCACATTGTAAGGGGCTGCAGTTGTCCAAGTAGACACATGCAAGAGATCTGTCTGATATCAGTAGTGGTGTTTGCGGTGGACCTGCTACGGTGGAACCTTTCATCTGCTGACAGATGTTGCACTTAAGAACATAATCCTTGGTCTGTTTAGTAAGACCTGGCCACCAATAACGCAGCTGCAACACTGGAATTGTTGCAGCGATATCTGCGTTTTCTGAACCCAGACCCTCATGTACAGCTAGAATTAATCCTACTCTGTGATCCATGTTTGGTATTACTCTATACATCACTCCTGGAATTTGATAATACGAAATGTTTTGTGCATTTAACTTGTAGCAGTATATAAGTGGAAAACATTTGGCAAGGCTGAGCTGTTGTTGCGCGTCACGTTCACAGCTATCATTATCTGTCTGTCTATCCTCGTGCTGAAATTAGCGATTGCAGCAACAGCAGCAGTTTGGACTGTCGCCTTGGCGGCTTCATCAGCCAGAGAATTCCCTTCAACTTGCATGCCAACACATTGATGACTCAATGTGTGAATTACATGAGCATGTGGCAAGCCTTTATTCGGGAAACAACCTTTACAATGCAACTTTTACAACGCACTACCATTACAACGAAACTTTTACAACGCAAAAACTTTTACAACGCATACCATTACAACGCATGTCTTTACAACGCAAGTACTTTTACAACGCATACCATTACAACGTAAGTATTGGTAAATATATAATTATATTTAAAATTTTATTTTGTTTAGTTTTTTTTAAGGGGTATTTTTAGGGTTCAGGGTCAGTTTTTAGTTTTTGGGTAAAGGGGTATTTTTAGGGTTCAGGGTCAGTTTTTAGTTTTTGGGTAAAGGGGTATTTTTAGGGTTCAGGGTCAGTTTTCAGTTTTTGGGTAAAGGGGTATTTTTAGGGTTCAGGGTCAGTTTTCAGTTTTTGGGTAAAGGGTTATTTTTAGGGTTCAGGGTCAGTTTTCAGTTTTTGGGTAAAGGGTTATTTTTAGGGTTCAGGGTCAGTTTTGGGTTTTTGGGGTACAGGGGTATTTTTAGGGTTCAGGGACAGTTTTGGGTTTTTGGGGTACAGGGGTATTTTTAGGGTTCAGGGTTATTTTGGGGTTTTTGGGGTACAGGGTAAAAAAAAATGTTTTTTTAATTAAATTAAATTAAATTATATTAATTACAATTAATTTAAAATAAAAAAAATATTATATACTTACCAATACTTACGTTGTAATGGTATGCGTTGTAAAGGTACTTGCGTTGTAAAAACATGCGTTGTAATGGTATGCGTTGTAAAAGTTTTTGCGTTGTAAAAAATTCGTTGTAACGGTATGCGTTGTAAAAGTATGCGTTGTAACGTCATACATCCCTTTATTCAGCTCTGCCACCTGTTCCCAAAGCAACATGTGCTTTATTGTGCACTTTTGGAATCTTAAACCCATTATTGCCCCAATAGTAAATATATTAACTGTCTGACTGGACACAATAAAACAAATCGTACACAATGAGTGTGGGGAATTCCTGATCCATATTTTTTAGTGTCAGTATCTGGGCTTTTAGTTTCGCCAGCTGTGCCGTGCAATCTCCTAGAGATTGTGTCTGTGTATTGCTAGGATCGAACTTGCCGCCCCGCATACATACCTTCACTATCACACATGCTGCACTGTATTGTTGTTTACTTCCTATGGCAGGTTGGGCAGATTCGTCAGTGTAAATGATGTATTCATACTGATCAAGAGCATTAATTAATTCGGGAGAAGATATTCTTGTTTGCACTGCAGGAATGCTTGCGTTTTTAATGTAGAATCAAAGTTATAGTCTACATCTGTTGTAGTGAGAGAATTAGCCCATTGTATCCATCGTGGATGCAGTGCTTTTGTATTTGGAATGCTTGCTTTTGTAACAGACTCTAAGGTTGGTACTGGAGTCACAAACGTATGCATTTCCTCTGTGCTAGTGTTTTTTCTCTCACTACAGAAGTTTGTACTTCTGTCAGTATCTTTTCTGTAGATGCAAAACACTTTTGAGCGATCGTGAACAAATGTGATTTGTATGCAATGGGTACAGTTTTGCCTTCACTGAAGGTGAGGTAAGTCTACCCTTATTGACCCACGACTACACGAATCACCAAATGTGTAGTATTGACACATGTGTGAAAGTGTATAGAAGATATTGGTATGGTCCCCTTTAACCCCCAAAGAAGACTCAACCAGGGAGCTCGTTTTCGGCACCTCTTTATTCTCCTGTGCCATTACTCTACTGCCCCTTCTCACTTCACTTCCTGTTCCCGCCCCTTCCGCCTCTGCCTGCCCTGTCCCAAAATCATGGTCAGGCAAGGCGACACAACAGATATCATGTCAGCTTGTATGGAACAGAAAATTTCTGTGTGTTCCTGTGTCCAATGTTGAACTGAAAAATCAGGTCTGATTAGGTCGTAGTAAGATTTTACCTTTTCTGCATAATGTAAAATATATGTTCTGCCAAATTTTAGGAAAATGGAATTTAAACCTTTCAGAGTCCTTGGAGGTCGGAGCATCATAGGTTCTTCAAAAAAATTAGCTGCCAGGATTTTCTCTTAAGTCGATAACTCATATCCCAAAAATAGGACATTGAGGTGGGCAGTGTTTGATTTTTCAAAGTAACATTTATAGCCCACAGTGGTGAACCCCAAACTTATGTCGTTCACCTTGTGCAAGTGATCCAGTAATTCATTGTCTGTCAGATATCATCTACATAGGACAATTCCTCCTCATCACAGTTTTGAAGAAACTCTGTTACTCTTGCTCAGAAAAACCGTGGCTATTCTAATACCCTTGTGGCAGTCTACGGAGTTAGTGTTGAGACCCTAGGGTGGAGAATTCTGTCAAATGTCTGTTTCTAGTCACTATATTTTGGCATAACAATCCATTTGAGATATCTAATGTTTTGTATTTCGTCTGCACAATGCTATTTATTAATGCAGCACTGTGTGCATTTTGTAGTGCAAATGTTTTTGTGCATGTGTTCAAATGTCTGTTGTCTAAAACTAGACAGTATGAATTGTCAGGTTTCATTACAGGAAACAGGATTATTCATGGAAGAGGTGCAATTCTGAATCACACCTTGGTGTTCAAGTTGACTCCGTGACTTGTTTCTTAGCATCATATTTTATTGGGTACTACCTCTGCGGAGTAGGAGTAGTTTTTAATGTGATTTCATGGTGAGGTGACTCAGCATCCCACCCTACATGATTTCAGTAAAGTGCGGGAGCTAGCGCTTATGCCCATGCCTGTGAGTATGAATGTTTTAGTGATTCTGGAACGAGGTTGGAGAAAGCCGGTAAATATACATCTTACTCCATTGGGCACTCAATGACAAACTCAGGTGGCCAACATTTTTCAGCCAAAAGGATATTGTATCCATATGTCAAGTTCTTCCAAAAGAGACCTTTCACTTTCCTGGGTATGTGCCCCTCCATTTGGAGCGTTATTTTGTGTAAATGTTGTGAGACACTTACCCTTGTATACAGTTTTTTTACCTTGATATGTTCATTCAACGCTGCTGTCACCAGAAATTTCATCAGGTTCTGGAGAGCTAATACTACTTCTGCTGTGCTGCCTAGCATCATCAAAGCCCATTCGCCGTTCAGTAGCAGAGTCCTCAATAGGCTGGGAATTTCTTATTTTAGGGCCAGATACCTTCATCTTTTTAAACTGAGGTTTAGTTTTGGGTTTATCTTCTAGTTTGATAATGTAGTCTGAAGTGCAATGTGCGACTCTTGAATTGACTCATACTTCTGATCTGTGTTCTGACCATCCTTCCCTCTCCGAGTTTTTGATGAACCCTGAAAGGAACAAAAGGAATGTGTAACAGTATCCTGATGCATGTCAAGATTTTTTATATTATCACGGTTCCTAAGAATATATTTTCTATCACAGGGCTCCTGTTGAGGAGACCCACCCCGTGATCATGATGCATTCTGCTTATTACTTTTTTGATTGTTTGTTATCCCATTTCTTTTCAGACGTACTGGGTGCCTGAATTGAGTTATCCTTTTCAGGATTGCTCCTTATTTGTGGTTTTCCAGGTCTAGCTCCCAAGTTATCGCTACCCAGCGAAGCATAGGTTTCTTCAATAATCTTATGCAGTTCTGACTCTGGTTGTGCAGGAGAGAATTTCCTCAGGGATTGGTGTATAGCCACCGCTGCTACCTCCCAGCTTGTGTTACCTAACATAATTGTTGATACCCGTAAAACAATTGCCTAGCAATTTTCATCCCCAAATCCAGGGCAAGTTCTTCCTGTACTCATTCTGTCTTTGTTTCAATATTTATGGTATGGCTGCCATTGAGGGGGTACCATAAGTTCTGGTGTAAACTGCAGCAGGTAGCGGAGAAGGTGGTAAATAAACAGCTAATGACATATGTGGAGGAAGGTAACCATCTTCACCCTACCCAATTCGGGTTTCGGCCCCGTCATTCTACGGAGTCTGCCCTTCTGAGGGCCACCAAAGCTCTCAGGCAGGGTGCAGACGAGGGACAAACAATGGCGCTAATCTTATTAGACCTTAGCGCCGCGTTCGACACTGTAGCACACTCCATCTTGCTACAGTGTCTGAACAAGGTTGGGGTGAGGGGGGCAGCGTTGAAATGGATTTACTCATTTCTTACTGGCCGGGGTTTCCAAGTGAGGCAGGGTGACCACTACTCTGAGCGAATTCCTTTGGACCAGGGGGTGCCGCAGGGCTCGTCCCTGAGTCCAACACTTTTCAATCTTTATGTCGCTCCGATTGCCACCTTAGTAGAGAGTCACGGCCTCAGTATGGTGTCGTATGCCGACGACACGCAGTTGGTTATGTCCCTGTCGCGTGCACCCGGTCCTTCGGCGGACATCTTCAGAGCATGCATGCAAGATCTTGCTGCCTGGATGTCCGCCAACTGCCTCAAGCTCAACGGAGGCAAGACCGAGGTGCTGGTCGTGGGGGGCTGCCAGTCTGCGTGGACATCGGCATGGTGGCCATCTTGTCTAGGCCCAACACCCATTCCGTGCCAGAAAGCAAGGAATCTGGGCATCTGGTTTGATACTGCCCTCACCTTTGGCCCTCAGATCAACCAGGTGGTCGGACTATGCTTTGGGACCCTTAAAAGTCTCAGGAAGACTCTGAAGCTCTTGCCCGTGAGAGCCCGACAAACCTTGGTACATGCACTAGTCACATCAAGGATGGACTATGGCAATCTTCTCTATTTAGGTACCTTGGAGAAGAATCTCAGCCGCTTACAGGTCCTACAGAATGCCGCTGCCCGATTAGTGCTTAGACTACCCAGAAGAGCCGCTTCTGCAGCGGCCCTCCGGTCTCTGCACTGGCTCCCGGTCAGAAGCAGGGTAGAATTTAAAGCACTATGTACGTGCCATCGGATCATTAACGGGAGATCTCCTCTCCCTCTGCAAGGACTTTTGACATCTTACGAACCTCCCCGATCCTTGAGATCCTCCGGCTCTGGACTCCTGGTTGTTCCTAAGGTGTCTAGAGCACGGATGGGCGGAAGATCTTTCAGATACCTTGCAGCCTCTAGATGGAACAAGTTACCCATGGCACTGCGATTAGAGCCATCAGAATCAATTTTTAGAGCCAAGCTTAAAACTGCCCTATTCGCTCAGTAGATATGCCGCTTCTGTAAGTTCCAGTAATAAAAGTTTCTCCTCAGCGCGGGGACACGCCGTTGTTGCGTCACCATGCGCTTTATAAAACTCCCTAAATAGAAATAGAAATAGCAAAAACTGTACCCTAGGGGTACAATCCTCTATCGGGGGAGCTATTCACATTGGCGAAAAAATTGTCAGTATTCTGTATTTTTCTATGGTCCCTTATGGGGAAATACGGCAACAAGCTGTGCTATTTTCTTTGCTATCCAGAAGGCATTTGTTCCATAACCGCATTCAGTGCTTGTGGGTTGAATTGTAAATGTTCACAATACAAACTGTGTAAGGTTTCGGTACAGTTTTACTACCTCTTTGTAAAGTGTATGTTAGTCTACTGCTTGCAATGTATCAATCTCTGGATGTGATGTGTAAGCAGCTAGGACCGGCCAGGTCTTTCCTTCTCTGCCGAGCGGACCGAGACCCACATTTCCTTTGGTGTGGGGGAGGGCGCTTTTAAACCAATTAATATGCTTTTGGTAAGGTAACTGGACTTCTATGTTCTCGTATGGAGAGTATTCTTCAGGTGCCTCATCTGGAATGTAAGAACAAAACAAGTGGGTGCGTGCATCTGCAGTTGGGAATTTGATCCACAAATGCAATACCTTTGTCCTGAATGCCTTGTGTGCCTCAATAACGAAGGTAACAGTTCTACCTAATGATGAGAGGCTAGAATCTACTAATGTCATACTAAGTACATGTCTGCAATTATCTGAAATGTTAAGAGCACCTTCCTGCACAGCTTCCTCTGTACTAGCACCACCCGTACAAGCATCCCCATTGTTAGACATTATGGGAGGAAGTATTAAGAAAAAGAGATAAGGTTTTGCACAATGTGGGCAACTATAATTCTTCAAGCTTGAACAAACCTACAGCCAATACATAGGATATTCCTACTTAGCTGCTGCAGATTTTCCCTTCCCACTCCAGACAACTCTGGTAAAATGAGAGTAGACGTCTCTGAGAAAGCACGACTGAACTACTCAGCTTTGACCGTTAAATAACAACCAAACCAATGTTGGCGGCACCATGTCGTGTAGATCCTAAAAATTAATAGGATCTGCACATTTAGACAACATAAACTAAGGGATTGGTGTGCAGACTGATTCCAGATACCCACAAAGGATATGTCAGCTTTAAGATCAGCTAGCTCACAGTGCCACCATAAGCCCCTGACTTACCAGGGAGCAAATAATTTCTGGCAGTTATCGAACATGAAAACCCTTAATCCTTCAGGGATCGTAGAAACAGTACATTACTTTTCGCTCAGTCACTCGTGCTCACTCAGGCTCAAAGAGATGCACAGAATAAACAGTGGTGACGTTTTCAATAAGCATTTATTGAGCCAGCGTCATTCTAGTTTGCTGCCACAACCATTAGACAGAAACAGATGTATAAGATTACAAGTACCAACAGAGTACATAAAATGTGGAATTCTACAATGGGGCTAAAACAGTGAATATATGCAGGCATATAGATACGTGATGGTAATCAAGTATATTCCTACGATGCAAACCCTACATAAGTGTATCTAGCATGTATGTAGACATAAAGCCAAGAATCCCCTAGCAAAGAGTCAGCCCCATTACCTGATGGGAGAGAATGAAGGAGCCCATCTTGGTCTCGAGTTGGACACCCCCAAGGGATGTTATACCACTGCGTGCTGGAGCTGCTGCGTGCAGAGACCTCAGCGTCTTGTGTCAGCCTGGAAGATTCTCCTCTGCCTGCTTAGTGTTGATATGGCTCTTTTATACCATAACGATAGCCTCGGTGTTCCTTACACAATCGATCTGTTGTGAGTATGATTATGTAAATGTGCCTAAATCAATACCTGCAATAATACAAAGTAGTTCTTTCCCCCTAAGATGAAGATGACCATGCCTTTTATACAGAGTATGTTAATCCTGTTATATACATCATGTGCAAGGACTTTTCTAAGAATCCTCCTGCATAATAAATGAGGCTGGTTTCAAGTAAACAGATCGACATTTATTCAGCACATAACTGGGTAAAAGGTCAGTGCTGGAACTATTATGCAGAGCAAGGTAGGACAAATGTAGGTAAAAGGTTGTGTAGCTAGCTAGATCTAGATTGGTGTACATTGGGGTACATAACAGCATGTTCCCTCTAGGTAGTGAACAATAGGTTTAAAGACAGTTTTTCCTTCGAAAAACTACTGAGGAGCACATAAGATGGACTCTTAAAGCATTATTTAGAGAGGTTTCAAATGGCAAATTCCAGTCTTGTTTGTTCTCCGGCAACACGTCTTTTGACTAGCACTAGTTTTTTCTTCCATCTCATTTTGCCCACAGCTCTTATAAATTGTATGAAGGACATTGTGTCTTCATTGTATAATTTGTGGGTGCCATAAAGACTTTTTTTCCTCCCATACATTTGTATCTATTTGCTGGCATCTGCCATATAGAGGATGGTGGAAAGATAAGACTTACTTTTATGTCTCCCTCTAATATGTCACATCTCATCACATCCTTCAGGAATAGCGCGCCTGTCAGGAAATAGTCTAAGCCTGATGAGGTATTGTACAGTTTTGAAATTAATGTCCATAACCAATTGGTCAGGTATCTACTAGTCCAACGTCCATGAGTGCATCTCGTAAGATGGGTTTCTGAACATCTTTTCGATTGTCTTTATGGTTTGTTTTGTCTAAGTGTGGATCTGGTCCAGATTAAAGCCTCCATGGAGTAAGAGGCATTGTGACCTGAACACTGTGAGGGATTTTGTAACAACTCCTGGAAAAAAAACACACTTGCTAGTGTTAGGTTGTAAATTGATCATATAATCATTAGTGTGTTCGTTGTTTTTAATTTTACAAATGTAATTCTGCCTCTATTCATTGGTGTAGTATTTTGTGTGGGAGGGACTTCCCTGTTAGTACTTCAACTCTATCTTTTCTAGTAGCGTTAAAGAAATTGACAGAAGACAGGAGGGTTCTCTCTGAGCAGCTGCTTCCATTGCTGTCTTTTCCCATTCATTTTTTAATTTGACTGATTCAGTCTCTGATCGGTGTGTGTCCTGAATAAGTACACTGTATAATTTGTGCATTCATCTTGGAAGACCTTTTTGTGTTTGATGTAGTGAGCCATTAAGTTGACATTTAGGGATATTACAGAAAGTGGGACATTGATTAGACGACATGTATATGAGTGAGGAGCTCTTATAACCGTGTATACTATTTCTGGACAATTAGATATCTGTCTTATCCTTTTATGTGGATTCAGGAGTAGGAGGAAAGATGGGGGATGTGAAATTGAGGGTTAAGAGTGTTGACATCTCTAGAGGACTCAGGCGCATTTGTTGTGGGTTGGGATATTAAAAAAGGTTTCTGAACTATACTACTCTTCTACCTCTTACCTTTAACCAGAGCTCCCTAACCCTACAGAGAAGGGGTGTGGGTTCTCGTTTTGTGTTGTTTGAAGATTGTGTAAAAGGAAAGAAGCTGGAAAGTGCCTTCCTTTTCACGTTTTGAGTTTTAATCACATGTTAAAAGTTGTTTATGGGGATTATAGCAAACTGTGATACAGCACCCTGTCAGGTGGGAGTGGGAGAGGGAGAGGAGTGTTACAAGAGGGTTAAAGAAAGGAACTTTTTCTTTCAGTGTCTGTTAAATTGACGAAGTTTGAAAAGGGTATAACAGTGTGTGTAATGGGATGTTTTTAATATGAATGGCATTCTTAATGGACATAGATGATCTCATTGGTTATTTTTGTAGGGAAAACCTGTTTATGTCAGTTCCTACTTACTCAAAATCACATAAGCTTTTCATAAATATTTAAACATCAAATACATTGTGTCCATTTTACAATACCATTCACAGCATTACATTCAAGTGTTATCTGATGATTAGACTAATGGCCAGCCTTTGAAGGCCTGAAACAGGATGTAAACAGGTATGATACTGCTTTGGCATTATGCCAGAGGGTAGCGTTTTAAATTGAGATGGATACCATAATTTAAGTGCAAATCAAAGCTCCTAGGAGTGATTCTGTTTAATGTTTCTACTATTGGGTGCAAACTTTAAATGTCTGAGAATCAGCATTATTTGAAGGGAAATGCCTTTCGGGTATTTTGAATTTGGATTCTGTATCTTCATTGACATTCTGGTGGTTACACAAATTCAACATGAAAAAGTAGAAGCAGGGAGAGGGGAAGAATTTTCTCCCAAGTTGTGGGGGTCATTTTCCTTGTCCTTCATCACCAGGTTTTCCTGGCAGTGGAGGACTAGAAAGACAAGAATTACACCGTCCACCCTAAATAAGTTGAATGGTGTATCATCCTTTCTACTACCTCCCACGGCCCCTTGTCCATTGAGCAATTGGAGGAAGTCAATGGAGTCAACTGATGTTTCATCAAGAAATATTTAGGTCTGCCCATCTCTGAATGAGGCAAGCCAATGGAGAGTTTGGTGAAAAGGGTATTCCTTTTATTTGTGATGGAGTACCCTGTCCATCAAACTTTAAAACCTTATGGGCACATGCATCATTGTAGGATTTTGCACTAAATTGCGAAAATTAAGGAATCGCAATTTAGGAATTGCAAAATCCTATGCATCAAGAAATCCAATTTTTTTTTAGGATTTCTTAATTTTCGGAATTTGCGATTCCTTAATTGCGAATCGCAATTAAGGAATGGCATTACATTGATTCCTATGGGCCTAGAGGCCCATAGGAATCAATGCCGTTTTTCATTTCTTTTTTTTGGAATTCGCAATTTGTTGATGCATTGCAAGGGTGCAGAGGGGGGTCCAAAGGACCCCCCCTGCACCCCTGAAATGTATTTTAAAGTGCATGTTTCACACACACATGTCCTAAGGACATGTGTGTGTGTAACATGACACTTTCCAAAATGCATTTTTGTGCTTTTTTAAAGAATTTCGCAAATTAACACGAGGGTCAACCTCGTGTTATTTTGCACTTCCTATTTCAAAATTCGCATTTTTTTAAAAATTGATGCATTGCATTTAAGGAATCGCACAAATGCGATTCCTTAAATGCATTCGCATTTTTAGGAAATGCAAAAAAAACCGAATTTTGAAAAATTGTTTCATGCATCCCAAAAACGTATTTAGGAAGCGCAAACGGCCGAATTTACCGATTCGCACCGTTTGCACTTACTAAATAGGTTGATGCATGTGCCCAATAGTTCTTTTCCTGATATTTGGAGGACCAGGAGAAGGCAACATAGCACTTTTAGGGGCAGTTGACATAGACAATTACAGACTAACATTTTGTCATACCCAGACTTTTTTCCACTGGGGTTCAAGACTACAGAGAAGCCACTTATGAGAAGTATTTGATTCCAGGGAACTTTGGTTGGCTGCTGCTTCCTGTCTTGGCACACTGAAGAAATTCAAGAATCAAAAAAGTTGAAATATGAGACTGGTGACCGGGAAAATGGAACAGATTTATCCCAGTAGTGAAAAGACCTTGACAGGCAAAAACCTGACTCTTGTCTGCTCTGTACTTTGGGTGAAAAACCTGAAGACTTAAGTTGAATTTATACAACAGTGTATATGAATTTAAGGACATTTGCTAGCTTTAGCATCATACCTTTCTCTGCTGAAAGTAACTGATAAACAAAAAATGTATAAAAACCAAAGGTTAAGCCCTTGAGCAATGCAACCTGTTAGGCATACCCAGCCTCTGCCTCATTGCCATCAGCTCAAAATACTACCATAGTATCAGTCTGCTGTGAACATTGACTTCAATTTTTCCTTTGCTGTTTTAGTGCTATTTGCCTAAAACCTTAGAAATTCTGATCTCTGGTTCCCCTATTTCTTTTTACATGTTTTATGTCATTTTGAAAATGATCTAACTCAGTAGAATGATTTAAAGAAAGAAAATGCTCATATCTTATGAACCTGCTAAGCAATCTAGTTTGGAAGGTGATCATACACTCTTGGGGACTTATTGACTTAATTTCATTATCATTTGAATAATATTATAAAATTATTATACTGATACGTAAAGTTTGTGGCTACCCAAAAGGGTTTCCCATCACTAGGTAAACGGAGTAGACAGAAAACAAAAAATGATTAGAAAAGCCACATATTCAAGAGCTTCCTGAACATACCAAGAGATTTACATGATCTCAACGAGGTGAGCAAAGAGTTCCACAGCTTAGAGCACAACTGGAGATGAACTGACCACCTTGTCAACTCTTGCCAAACCTAGGAATATGACATCAGCACTCATTTATATTACATTTACATGTGTAATTTCATATTTCTTTCTTCATTTATAGACTATCAGTGATCTTCCCAGTCAACTGGAAATAAAATATTCCTTATGCCCTTAAAACTACTTTTCATACAATGTTGCTCCTGTGGAATTTGTACATAAATCACATGAAAGTGAAAACAACTTTTAGCTATTTGAATACTATCGTATTACTATTTCTCCTTGTCAGAATGCAATAGGTCTAGTGATGAAGTTAAGGGTGAGTAGAATTACGAAATGCGTCAACCTTCTTTATTAAAGTAAAATAACCAATCTGGAAAAACTGCACTGCCTTGCAAAATATTATTTTTGCAAATAAAATATTGTACTTTCTTGTACAAAAACCTGAATAACAGCCTTAATCTCTCCATTCAGAATAAAGTAGTTTTGTCAGTGAGTACAATTATTCACTCCATGAAACCATGTGATGACTGAATGTATGAACCTAAAAATATTCCACCATGTATTCCACCAAATATTCCATAATAATATGTTAAATCAGTGACTTCATAAGCTATGTGTATCTGCATAGTCTTCTCAAGAGCAATGACAGAGTTTCCTTATTCAAGCCTAAAGTGTTCCGGTTTCCGCTCACATTTCTTTCTCTCTGAGAAGTCTCATTGCTCTTTTCTCCAACCCTTGAACACTTATTTTCTGCATTAATCACATGCACTCACTCACATTAGGATCATATCTACTCTAGCTCTCAAACGTCTTTTTTCAGAAACTAGCAGTTTTTTTGTAAGAATAGCAAAGTCTGCATCTACACTCATGGGAAAATCATGCTTGGCCTCACAAAGATCTGGAGCCGGATCACAAAATATTTTTGTCTGCCGCCATGTCATGTTCTTGATGGTAATTTAAAGCACTGTTTAGTAAAAAAACACATAGAACAGTTTTGTAAAAGTAGAATTCTTGAGGTGGTGCTTATGTGTTGTGTGTGCAGTGAATAATCAGTTCATGTTCACCACACTACCTTCACAGTGTAGTGAGACCATCACACTGCACAGACAAATCCTTCTGATGCTTGCACCAGAAAAATATTTCTTTAGAAAATAATTTCAAAATGCAACTGTAGAGCTTCCCTTTCACCCTGAAATCTGTTTTCATTTACTGTGGCATGTAGCTCTGACAACACACTGATTTGGAAATAAAGAATTATGGTGCAGTCTGTTTTCACACCCATCGGTACTTGGGGTGGCAAAACTCTGCCCTGTGTACTGATCTATGCAGAAGAGGTACTGCTGGAAAAAGACAATATTACTTTTCCCACAGTGCCTATCTCAAGTAGATCCCTGCTTTGTAATCACCCCAGGACAGAGAATCCTAAGCAATTATCCACGCACTAGACACCAGACCAGTTCTGAAATCTTCAGGAATCCACACCATTTCTACTGCACAGCATTTTCCCTCATTCTCCCAGTAAAAAACAGTATTCGACTTGTGAGGCTGCGCCTGTACACTTGCCAGTAATGGACCAGACCAAGGACCATGCAAAGGCAGCATTGACTTCATAGGGTCACCGGTTTCATCCGTTCTTGTTGTGCTATATTTTTTGCCAAAAGCAGCATATGCTTCTCAAGTTCCCATAGCGAGCAACAATTTTCCAGTATTGAAGGTGGTAAATTAGCACTGCTCTAATCAACTGATTAAGACAACAGTCAAACCAAAAATGTGGCAGAGACCTGGGGCCAGATCCCAAAACATTTTTGACTGGAATAGTTCTTATTGCTGGTGGTATATTAAGGCAGTGATTGGAGTACCCCCACTCATACCACTGTATTACAAGAACAGATTTCTGGAGATGGTAAAGTCGGCACAGCATGTTTCTGCATATGTGTTGTGTGGCACATTGTAATGTGGTGTTTTCGTGTTGTACTCATGTTAGTTATGTCGAACCCTGTTTTGACCGTTGTATTGTGCCGTGTTATGTCTTGCCTATTGTTTTTTCTGTGTTGTAGTTATTGTGTTAGGTTATCCTGTTTACTTTAGAAATGTCAACAAATTGCATCTATATCCCATTTAAAGTTTGTGCTGCAAGCTACTACTTACCACGATCTAAAATGGTAAAATATTCCTGCTATGGCTCATCAACCATTTCAGACCACAGTCGGCTCGAAAGTGTGACAGAGACAGTTTGTTGGATAAAAACAAACATTTTTGACTGGTGCCATTTCATGCATTTGGTGATAATTTTACACAGTGCCGTCCCCAATCCCCTTTTGCTGCTGTTTTGTTGCAAAAGAACTCTGGAGAAGCAAATGTGTGACACAAATCTTTGTTGTGTGACATTTGTTTGTGATGGGGGAGTGTTCTGTTGATTTTTGTGCTGTATGACTGAAATGTGATTTTGTTGTTGTGTACTGTGGTGGTTGTTTTGCATTTAATTGTGTCTTTTTGATTTTGACGTTCCCTGTTTTATTTCAATTCAGTTGTTATGTTACTTTGTGTATCTTAGAAATGTCAGTAAATGCTTCTACATAACCAGCCATAAGCAGCATATTCCTTAAGAGATCCTGTGACAAGCAACAATTGACTACTGTCCAAGGTGGTAATAAACTGCTGCTACGCTTCAGCCACTATCTAAGACTCCAGTCAGACAAAAATGAGGCAGAGACTGGAAGCCAGATCACAACACATTTTTAACCTGGTGCTATTTCATGTCCTGGTGGTGCGTTAAGGCAGTTCTTGGCGCAAACATATTTTACCATTGTATTATGAAAGCAGGTTTTTGGTGCTGGTAATGTGTGACAGGAATGTTTTGCAAATTTGTAATGTGGCATTTTATTGGGGTTGTGATCTGTTTTGTTGTGTTTTTGTGATATCTTTGTGCTTCATTATTGCAATGTGAATGTGGTATTTTATAATGAGGTTGTTGTGGTGCATTCTGATTCATAGTATTTTTGTGTTATGCCCGGTCATATTTTAGTTGTTTTGGTATGTTGCTTTGTGTATTTTATTGTGATATGTTCCGCTTCTTACTTTAATTATGTCAACATATGCTGCTACATTTCCAGGCACTAGCAGTATTTTAATTTAGATTTCCTGTAACAAGCAACCATTTACCACGGTGTAAAATGGGAAAATAGAGCTTCTTCTCCCCAGACTATTTAGGACACCTGTCAGCTAAAAACTGTGGCAGAGACTCTAGGCTTGATTCAGATCTCGGCGATTAGGTTACTCAATCACGGCGACAAATATCCTGTCCACCAAAATGTAAATCCCATAGGTTATAATGGGATTTATATTTTGGCGGATGGGATATCTGTCACCCTAGTGGCTGAGTAACCTGTCCGCTGAGATCTAAATCAGGCACTCTGTCTTAAGTTATCACACTAAAATCCCACTTTTTGTGTAATACTGCTCTAGTTCTTAACTTTGCACTCCCAGTGCACACTTTATGGAAAGGGGCGACCGCTCGGTCCCCCCGAACGTATGGATGGGGGCCCGAACCTCCCGGGAAGCCATTTTGGGCGGGGTGGGCGTGGCCCGGCTGGTATGCCCAAAGCGGCGTAGCCGGAGCGCGCCTTCCCCCGCCCGAGAGGGGTTGTCCTAGACACCTCGAAGGAAGACCATGCCCAGTAGGCGTATCAGGGACGGGTACACGCCCTCCCGCAGAAGGATAAAGGAGCGGGAACCCAGAAGATCGTCCTCTTGTTCCTCGGATCGGAAGGCTGCACCCACTCGTTGCTCGTGAGCCCTCGACGGAACAAGCAGCAATTTTGAACGTGGTAATCCTGTTTTTCTCTTTCAGTTCAACACGGTTTTTTCAGGACCTCGTGGATCGACCAAAGGCGGAGGACTCGTAACCATGCCTAGCAAACAAGCAGGAAAGGGTTCCGAGATGGAGAAGATGTTACGCCTATTGTCGAACCGGATGGCTTGTATGGACCGAAAGCTCGGTCAAGTCCAATCGCTCGGTAGAGGTTTGGCGGAGGTAAAGAAACAATTGGCGACAATGAACGACCCAGGTCAGCCGAAAAAGGTAATAGGCCCGGCCTTGCCGGGAGTGTTTTCCGGGTTAAGAGGGAAGCGGATCAAAGAAAGGGCAGTCTCGGGGGGGTCCCGGCACCAGAGGTGCCACCCATCGTCCCCCTAGTACCGGCTGGTGTCCCGGTTCAGGAACCAGTTTTAGGCCAGCCTATCCCAGTGGGGATCACCTCGACCGAGGATGATGAAATGCCCCCAGAATTGGCCGCACAGTTGACCGCATGGCTTAAAACAAAGGTGGGGGGCACAGCGACCCCGGGAGATCCGGCCGAAGAGGCCAGAGTGTTAATGAAGCAGTTGCGGCAATCGAGAGATGTCGCGAAGGCGAGTGTTCCTCTTGTTCCCCCACAGGTGGCGCCAGGAGTACCAGCAGCTGGTCAGGAGAAGGCGGCGGCAACAATAGCCGATCCGTGTAAGATCGCATTGCCAATGGTGGGGGAGGGCTCGATACCCTCAAGGCGTGAAAAGGTTGCACAGCACGTTCCCTTGGCCACAAAAGAGTTAATATGGGGAGACAAGTATGTCAACATGTTTTCATTGTTAACGGACCATCGTGAGATGGAGTATGCTAAAACGCAGAAAGATTTGTGGCACCCTAGTGTATGGCGCGCCAAGATGGCCGAGTTCAGGGTGGAAGAGACAGTGACGAATTGGGTTAAGGCCTTCTCTATATTTACCGCAGTTATGGGGGAACGTAAACCTGATGTTATGACTGAGTTGGTTTGCTATCAGAATCGCATTATGGATTTTTATTCAATGTATGAGGGGGAAGAATGGAAAGGCTATGACATGAAGTTCCGAAAAGCAAAGGAATATGATGCTTCTCTGTCTTGGGATTGTTTGGACTCGGTGTCATGGCACAAGCAACTTCTGCCAGGGGCGACAGGTACGTCCTCGCCAGGCGGGAGCGGGTCCGGAGTTGTCCGCCAAAAGCCCTGGGTGCCCTTTCGAGCAGGCACAGGTGGGGGCTATCAGCCTAGAGTTGGCGGGAAGGGCGGACAAGGAGGGGTCTGTTGGGGCTTCAATCGAGGCAATTGTAACAGACCACAGGGGACATGCAAGTTTAAGCATGTGTGTGCTGGCTGTGGGAATTCCTCACACCCGGAAAGTACATGTAGATCAAAGAATGGCGGGATGGGTGGAAAAGGTGGACCTTTGTAACCGATTGCCTACACCCGTTGATCTAATAGTTATGATTCCGTGGTTAAACAAATACCCTGATCATGTGTCCGCTGGGGTGTTGAGGAAGGGATTCTTACATGGCTTCCACATCCCGGTGGGGGAAGTTCGGGGGAATTCCTTTTGTAGAAACCAGTTATCGGTACGGCACAACCCGGGCGTGGCAGAAAAGAAAATAGCAAAAGAAGTCAGTTTCGGCCGAGTGGCTGGCCCCTTTTCATGCCCGCCGGTGGCCGATTTCATATGTTCCCCGTTAGGGGTTGTCCCGAAGAAAGACCCGGGGGAGTTTAGACTCATACATAACCTTTCTGCTCCCAGGGGTTCCTCGGTAAATGACGCCATAGACCCAGAATTTTGTTCGGTACGATACGCATCGTTCGACGATGCCGTGGCCATGTTGAACCACCTAGGCCCTGGGGCGCTGATGGCGAAATGTGATATCGAATCAGCATTCCGGTTGCTTCCGGTGCACCCGCAGGATCAGCGCCTGCTAGGTTTTGCATTTCAGGGAAAGTATTACATGGATAAATGCATGCCCATGGGTTGTTCCATTTCATGTGCATATTTTGAGATGTTTAGCTGTTTTTTGGAATGGGCATTTACAGAGGCCACAGGGCATAGACATGTTATGCATTATCTGGATGATTTTCTGTTTTTAGGGGCAGCCGGTGATATGAAATGCGCACAGGCGCTGTATGATTTCTGCATCCTCATGAATGAATTCGGTGTCCCTTTGGCGCCAGGTAAGACGGTCGGACCATCTACTTCACTGGAGTTTCTGGGTATTGAGCTCGATTCTGTGGAGGGGTGATTCCGACTACCAGTAGACAAAGTGATCAAGTTCCGGGCTTCCTTGATGCAATGCCTGAGTGGGGAGAAAGTGACCCTGCACCAGTTACAACGAACAGTGGGTCAGCTTAATTTTGCCTTGAGGGTGATTCCTATGGCCCGCCCGTTTTCGCGCTCTATCGCGCAGGCTATGGGTGGTCTCAAAGAGGCTCACCACCGTACGAGACTCTCTGGAGAGGTTCGCCAGGATATGCGTATTTGGTTGGCATTTCTGGCGGACTTCAACGGTCGAGTCGTTTGGAGCTCCCCGCCAGAGTCTTCGGAGGAATTGGGTCTATGGACCGACTCGGCAGGGAGCGTGGGTTTTGGCGCCATCTTGGGTGATCGATGGTCGGCACAAACATGGCCAACATGGTGGCACTCCGACGGCCTCACAGGTAACATTGGGTTCCTGGAGTTATTCCCCATCTGGGTTGCTCTGATGACATGGGCTGATGACTTCAGGGGACGCTCAGTGGTGTTTTGGTCCGACAATATGACTGTCGTAGATTGCATTAATCAACAGGCAGCACGCTGCAAAATGATTTTGAGATTGTTGAAAGAGATTGTGCTGCTGTGCATGAGATTGAATGTACTGTTCAGGGCAAAACATGTGCCAGGTGTACTGAATCATGCGGCTGATGCACTCTCTCGTTCACGTATGCAGGCATTCAGGGGTTACCTGCCCACAGCAGACTTAGAGGCAGCACCATTCCCAGAAGCAATGTGGCTAATCGGTGCCTCGGATTACAAGACCTCGTGGCAGCGAGTTTAGCCCCCAGGACAAGGAAAGCATACGAAGGAGCGTTTCGTTCTTATTGCACATATTTGGGTCCTGTGGGGAGTCTGCATTGGGGGCAGGAGGAATCCTTCCTGGGGTACCTGGTTGCACTACACAGGGAGGGCCGATCAGTGGCAATGGCCGGTAGGCATAGGGCGGCCATTTCATTCATAGCCCAGGTACACGGCATAAAAGACCCTACGGGTTCCTTTTTGGTGAAGAAAGCCCTTCGCGGCTGGCAGCGCCTTGAGGGTTGCAAGAGAGATACGAGGCACCCGATTGGCTTAGACAGACTGTCTCTGCTTTTAGCAAAGCTGGACGAGACGTGTTCCTCCCATTACGAAGCAGTTCTGTTCCGGGCAGCGTTCACACTGGCATTTCATGGGGCCATGAGGGTGAGCGAACTTGTCGCAAGGAACAAGAGAGATATGGAGGGAGGTTTGTGCAGGGATCACATCCAGATAAGGGGTGATTCGATGGTAATCATGATAGCCAGGTCCAAGACCGACCAGGGGTCTATGGGAGATAGTGTGGTGGTACAGCACAAGCGAGGGTCCCCCGTCTGCCCGTTGAAGTGTGTGGAAGACTATTTGGCGCTGAGAGCGGCCGCCTGGGGGGGAGGTGCTCCGACACAAGGATGGCACCCCACTGACGAGATTTCAGTTTCAGAGGGTGCTGGCACTGGCAATCGCTGACGCGGGCATGGACCCGTGCGGTTTTGGGACCCACTCCTTTCGGATAGGGGCTGCTACTGAGGCTACAGCCAGGGGTCAGAGTGCCGAGGAAGTGAAACAATTGGGCCGTTGGTCCTCGAATTGCTTTAAGAGGTATGTGCGATTGCACATGTTGTAAGTGATCAATTGACATGCACTCACGTTTTCTGTCTTTTGTTTACTTTGCAGTTTCGCGGGCCTGCCATGCAGGGCGGAATTGGAGGTCGACCCTACATCAAGAGACCAGCGGTCAGAGATCACCGACTGGGGAGAGGATGGTATGGGTCGTGGGCCACTCATACGTGAGGCGCGCCGGTGACGTATTCAAGGAAGGTGACGCGATTCACGCACCTGGGGAATACGGGTTCAGAGTGGCTTTCCATGGGAAAGGTGGGCTCGTTTTTGACCAATTTGAGTCATTTTTCGAGGGACTTTTAAGGCGGCATAGGTCACCGCCATCTATAGTCATAGTACACCTGGGTGGCAACGATTTGGTGACACTGGGTAGACGAGTGTTACTTGAGCGAATCCTGTCGGCTGTTAGCTGGTTGGCTAAAAGAGTCCCGGGGTGCACGATTGCCTGGTCCCACATGATTCCTAGAAGGAGGTGGCAGGGGGGCCTTTCGGTGTCAGCTCTGAACCATTCAGTTAAACGGGTCAATAATAAGATTAATAGACTGTTCCGTTCTGCACAGTTGCATGTCATTCCTCATGGGTGTATCCGGGGTGACCATATGTATCTGTATGATGGGGTTCACCTGTCCAGGGAGGGGAATGATTTACTAATAGGAGATTTGGTTGCATGGCTGAGAGGTTTGAGGAAGTATGACCTATAGGAGGAGTTGGGGGGACCGGATAGTCGGTCAACTATCCGGTCTGTGGCGGTAAGGTCATGATCGGTGAGCAGGAATTTAAAGGTCCCTAGAGTGGGGCGCCACCCACAATGGATGGGAACGCCCGGGGGAAGACGGCCATTGGCCCCTTCCACGGGGAGGCGGCACCCACTAAGGATGGGGCGCCTAGGGGGAGATGGCCATGGGCCCCTCCCAGGGGGGGAGGCGGTTAAATGCCCCTCCTGACTAATTTCCCGGGGGCCGGATATCCGCGACGGCGGATAAAGAGTATGGGGTGGGGGGGAGAGTCCACGCTGTCCTTCCTACAGAGACCTCATACGGGAACTCGGACGACCCTTAAGATGGCGTCGAGTAGAAAGGGGGCCCCCACCACGACAAGGGAAGTTACAGTTGGCAATGAGGGTAGAGCCCTCTGCGCATGCGCCGCTCACACGGTGAGGGCGGGAGTTTGGTAGTAGGGATCTGACACCGGTTAAGGCCTTGCCGTTGACCCTTAATGCTAGGATGTACAATTTGAATTAGAGTGTATGCATTTTCAGGATGTTAGCCAAAAGTACATGACTGCATCGAAATGTAATAAATGTCAAATTGTGCATAATGATGAAACTTTTAATTTAATGTTTTAAATTTTGTTTCATATTTTAATAAATACGGCCGGGAGGGTGACTCCCTCCCGTCTTCCAAAAGTTCAACGATTGTCCGACTTCCCATCCTTGGGGATGTGTGTTGGGAGGGGGTGGCGGGCATCCCGGCCATATGGAAAGTGGCGACCGCTCGGTCCCCCCGAACGTATGGATGGGGGCCCGAACCTCCCGGGAAGCCATTTTGGGTGGGGTGGGCGTGGCCCGGCTGATATGCCCAAAGCGGCGTAGCCGGAGCGCGCCTTCCCCCGCCAGAGAGGGGTTGTCCTAGACACCTCGAAGGAAGACCACGCCCAGTAGGCGTATCAGGGACGGGTACACGCCCTCCCGCAGAAGGATAAAGGAGCGGGAACCCAGAAGATCGTCCTCTTGTTCCTCGGATCGGAAGGCTGCACCCACTCGTTGCTCGTGAGCCCTCGACGGAACAAGCAGCAATTTTGACCCACCCACCAGCCCCTGTAGCAAATGTTTGGAGAAAATAAAGTTTTCTGAGTGATGAAAGTATAGGCCTTCTTTTTCCTTGGTAGAGTGAATAAAGGAATGTTGAGAAGGTGAATATGGTTTGCATTGGAGAAGTTCTTCTTGCAGAAATGATCAGTAATGAACAGTAAGATGATGCTGAATTTTTCTTTTTAGTAGGTAAACAACTGTCGTATTTATTTGTCGGGCGGTAAGGTCATGATCGGTGAGCAGGAATTTAAAGGTCCCTAGAGTGGGGCGCCACCCACAATGGATGGGAGCGCCCGGGGGAAGACAGCCATTGGCCCCTTCCACGGGGAGGCGGCACCCACTAAGGATGGGGCGCCTAGGGGGAGATGGCCATGGGCCCCTCCATGGGGGGGAGGCGGTTAAATGCCCCTCCTGACTAATTTCCCGGGGGCCGGATATCCGCAACGGCGGATAAAGAGTATGGGGTGGGGGGGAGAGTCCACGCTGTCCTTCCTACAGAGACCTCATACGGGAACTCGGATGACCCTTAAGATGGCGTCGAGTAGAAAGGGGGCCCCCACCACGACAAGGGAAGTTACAGTTGGCAATGAGGGTAGAGCCCTCTGCGCATGCGCCGCTCACACGGTGAGGGCGGGAGTTTGGTAGTAGGGATCTGACACCGGTTAAGACCTTGCCGTAGGCCCTTAATGCTAGGATGTACAATTTGAATTAGAGTGTATGCATTTTCAGGATGTTAGCCAAAAGTACATGACTGCATCGAAATGTAATAAATGTCAAATTGTACATAATGCATAATGATGAATGTTTTAATTTAATGTTTTAAATTTTGTTTCATATTTTAATAAATACGGCCGGGAGGGTGACTGCCTCCCGTCTTCCAAAAGTTCAACGATTGTCCGACTTCCCATCCTTGGGGATGTGTGTTGGGAGGGGGTGGCGGGCATCCCGGCCATATATGATGTGGGACTGGATCTTAACTTAGCGCTCAGAGCGCTCACTTTAAGTAATACAGCTGAGTCTTAAATTAGCATTTGCTGTGCGCCATTTCGTGATACAGCCCCTGCTATAGCATATATACCCTCCCATTGCTCCTTTAAGCACTGACGCAGCCATTATTTGCACACTTGAAACATTTTTACTCTTTGCACTCAAATATTCTTACTCACCAGACCTCAAAAATCTATCCTTTGTGCGCATATATTTTGGGATTTTCCACAGTACTCGGATTTGTCACTTACTTCTACTTGCCTCACACGTTGATTATCTTCAGTGATTACTCACAATTCTCTCATGTTCAGCCTTTACACACCTTTCACAAAGTGCTGCTTCCTAGACCTCATACACCTGTATTTTACAGTACTGACTCAGATGTACTCTACACACTAACACCTGTCTCCTCTCTAGTGCTCTTCTGATCTCCTCTACAACTTTTGCAACACCCCTGTTTGCACATTCAGAGTGATTCTAGCCAACAATCATCTCTCCCCATAAGCTCGCATGTATCCCTCTTCTCAGGAACCTACACAACTTATTTGTTCCCATGTAAGTTGTTCCTCTCTTCTGAACTCAAAAGGCACCCACACAGATCTTCCCTAAAAAACATGCATATATTTTTTTCAAACACCACGATTACTTCCCATCCAGAGGTAGATGGTGCATATCCTTGCTTGAACTAGACCTGATGCACCCTTACTACACCACTGCCTCTTCACCACTCACACATCACTTTGTGACATATTTACAAGGGCATTGCGCCACAGGAATATCACTTTTAATGATGTTCCTGTGGCGCAATGCCATGTTCCATTTTTACACAGTGGCGTTAAGCCTCAGTGAAAGGGGCATGCAAAGGGTGTTGCTGGGGAGTTCCACCACAACACCCACCTCTTTTTGACGCTGCTCTAAATTTTAAAGGTTGTGTAAATCTAAGGTAGCGCCAAAAACTAACCCCATGCAAGAGCAGGTTTCAGAATGGTGAAACGAGGAGAAATACTTTAATTAGCACACATTTAAAGAGCAAAACACCATATTTGCAAGATAATAGATACATTTATATCCCTTACAGTAATACTAACAGAAATCCTACATGTCGTTAAGCCAATAAAAAATAAGGTTGACAAGCAACACCCCGCCATGACCAAAAGACAAGATGTGATGAACTTGCCCCCAACTTGACGGCAGTATTACAAAAAATAAAACCAAGGAATCAAATCGATCAGGGGAAGTGCAAACCACCCAGGAATGAACTCTTACACCTAGTCCATCAAATGGTGGATTAACAAAAAGACAAACGAAAAAGAGCTCGTTAGGCAAGGCTTAATGTGAGTACGCAAAATGAACAAGAAAAGAAGCAAATGTATCCAATTTTTTCACAATTGTACCACCATAAAACCAACCAGCATAGTAATAAAGGCCCTCCTGGGGTCTTATGTGGATCTACGTTTCATTTGCAAGATCCAATAGTACATTTTAATAAATCACTTCAAAGTGATTCATCTTTAGTTACACAAATAAGTAATATACACTCAAATGAAGGTGTCAAACAAACAAAATGTGACAAAGAGTGTATAACAACCGCAATAAAACAAGACATTACAGTCAATTCTAAAGCTTCTGTGAGTGACAACACTTTGGTACAAAATCAAGGAAAAATCAAAGATCCGCCAAAAGTAGGATACAAACAAAAAATTGCCAATGAGGACATTGTCTTCATAAAGACACGGTTTGATGATAAAACCGTAACCAACAAACAAAATGGCGTAAATGGGGCCTCATTAAATTCACAAATTATATCCTCAAATTGTGAAGGTATTCCACATGAACATAGTATGGTAAGCTCTCATGATAGAGTACAAGAAGATCTAAACAAAGCTAAATCGGACAGGCGGTTAACAGACGATTTAAAAAAATCTCCGGGTACTTTGAGTGAATTTATGGAAAATAAAAATTTGAATAAATAAAAAATTTCACTAGATAAACAGGGACGGGTCTGCGAATTTCCAATAGTTCAATTTAACTAGCAAGATCTTATAAGCGAGGAAGTACATCAAACAGCTGATAAACCATTAAGTACAACAATAACTGATAGACAAGTGAATGCAGTTCAGCAGGAAAGGAAGATCTCCGACAACATAGTACAAATCAGAAATAAAGTCTATAACACACAGATTGAACAGAACAGTTCCCCCCAAATGGAGGTTCGACAAAATGAACCGGGAGAGTCCTCTAATAAATTGATCTTTGAGTCAGAATATCAAACAAAGGGTAGATTGGACTCCTTAAACAGGGGAAACCTAATGAGATTATTTAAGGGGATATCAAAGCTGCGTAGTACCACTACTACATATCTCTTGACTGTAGAATTTTTGCAAATGAAAAAACATCAGAAAAAGAGGTTACTCTGACAGCATCTCTGATTTTCTCAGAAAGAGTACATTTTGATGCATGGGGTATTTCTCTATCTTACCCAAAAAATTTAAAATACCCGTACCCACTTTTATTGGATACTGTGATCCCAATTACATCTGGAAAGGAGATTTGTCCAAAAACTTGCTTAAGGGGGGCTCGAAGCACCACTCCTACAATCTCAAATTTGGTAAATAACACACCGGAGATAACAATTCAGAATCGTGTTTGTTCAAACCAATTACCAGAAGAATTTCATGATTGGTTGTGGGTGTCCCATTTCTTGAGCAATAAATGATCCTGATGAATCTAACGATCCCCAAAGGCCACATCCATTAATGATATATCCAGGCACGCCCAAGGATTACAAAATTAGAATCTGTTCATGGAACATCCACGGGTTCAATGAAATGGGCCAAGATCCTGAGACGCAAACCTTCTTACAAAGTTTTGACATCATCATGTTACAAGAAACCTGGAACTTGATTCCTAAACCCATTAATGGATATGCAGAATTTCATGTCTTAGCAGAATACATTTATAAATATGGGCAACCAAGGGGTGGGCTGTCCATTTATGTAACAGAAAATTTAGTTTGGCATGCAGAAGAAATTGACACTCGTGAAAACTGGATACAGGTTGTGAAATTGGAAAGCAACAACTCTGGAAATAAAATGGCCTGACAGCTGCTGATTTTAAACATATATATTCACCCCAACAAAAAGTCGGAAAAGGAAAAACTGGCATGCTTGATTAACTTAATCAAGGTTTTGCGGAAAAGCCATCAAAATTGTGAGATGCTAATTACAGGTGACTTTAGTTCCAACCTAATAGGGAGCAAGTCAAACAAGAGAATGTGTCAAAAGGAGTTGGAGGATAACAAGCTGAAAAACTATTTGGACACTTTGGGATTAGACATTCTGATCGGTAAAATAAAGGCAGATAAACCGGCCAGGTTCACCTTTCTAAGTGGGAAGAAACAATCAACCGTTGATTATACCATAGTCAGCAATGATCTTTATATCACAGTTGAATCCTTTTACATACAATCCCACCTGGAAAGTGATCATTTGCCGCAAATTTTGACCATCAAAGCAAAGTTGTTTGAGAAAGAAAAAATTACTGCACTGACAGGAACATACAATCTGAAGAAATTAAAATGGCGAGGTACAAACGTCTCACAAATAATGGTTGCTGTACAGAAATACATAAACGATGGTGGGTCACAGTGCACCAAGTCACCTGAAGTCTTTTGGGAACATTTGGGAAATTTGCTTTTAAATAAATTTCCGGTTTACCCAGGACGTCAAGGCCCACAAAGTAGTATATATGAACCATGGTTTAACATACAGTTGCGTAACCAAAAAAGGGAAATTGCAAGGGAATAGAGAAAAGTTGTTATGGCCGTAAGATCTGGAAAGCCAGTAATGAACAACAATATTAGCAACATGAGGAAGAATTTTAGGGAGAGGTGTAGATTGGCAAAACAGGAACGTATGGATAAGCAATGGGAAAAATTACTCTGGGCCAGCAAACAGCCCAACAGTTGTGAATTCTGGGGCATAATAAACAAGTTAACTAATGTAACAGGAATGTCTCAAAAAGCAGGAAAAAGTGAGAAGATTTGGGAACAACATATACAAAATGTATACAATAATACTAACCAACCATAAAATGTTAATGAATTTGGAACCTGGACCGGACATCCTGCAGGAGGATAAGCATACAAAATTTGACATCAACCAAACTTCATGGAAAATAGCACAACGTGAAGAAATCTTTGACCTCTACGATAGGGTTCAGATTGAAGATTTATCACAGGAACCAAATCATAATGGCATAACCACCTTAATTGACAACAAACAACTAAAAGAAGTAATACAAAAATTGAAAATCGAGAGAGCTGCAGGGCCTAACGGGCTTCCAAACACAATCTTCAAACGCGATGCGGTATTTTGGGCACATTTTCTTACTCCGCTCTTTAATTATTTGAATTCTCAAAATAGGATCATTAACTCTTGGAGAGAGAGCATATTTCTTTCTATATATAAAAATGATAATCTCAATGAGCCTAGTAATTATAGGCTCATAGCCCTGACGGATGTTGATGCAAAACGTTATGCTTCCTGTTTATTACTACGTCTACAGGAATGGATGGAGGAGAAAGGAATAATTCTCAAATGTCAAACCGGTTTTAGGCAAGGAATGGGCACAAGCACAAACTTGGCAGCCATAGTACTCCTTACGGAAAAAGCAATCTTAAAGAAATCCGGTCTATTTGTATGTTATATTGACTTTCGACTTTCAACAGAGTCCCGGGTGAACAACTATGGGCAAAATTGAAAGGATGGGGCGTACCGCAGCAACTAATTACTTCTATTGTAGCCCTACATAGTGAAACCTGGGCCCGGGTGAAGCTGGGAGATGGTAGCATAGCATCATCTAGGATTGATATACAAAAATGGCCTGAAATAGAGGTGTGTTTTGGCCCCAAGCCTTTTTAAGTTGTACCTTTCAGACCTGAACAACAATTTGTCAAAAGTAAATGGCCATCCCCCGAAATTGGCAGAGGACCACGTATAGTATCTGCAATATGCAGACAACATAGTGGTCCTAAGCCAAACTCCTATTAGCTTACAAAGAGTCCTCCACCACCTGACTAACTGCTTTGACCGTCAGGGGCTGGAGATAAACAGGAAAAAAACAAAGGTGGTGCGTTTAGTAGGCCCTAGACCACAAAAATTCAAGCGGTTCACCAAGGGTAAAGAGATAGAGGAAGTTGGCACTTACAAATATTTAGGCATACATTTAGGGTGCTGCATGTCCTTCAGGGTTCAGAAAAGTGCAATAAGATCAAAGGCACAAACCTTAATTTTTGCAAATAAACAGCCACAAACAAAATTGAGTTGCCTTTCTTATAGTCATCTTTTAAAAACAATGGCAGCACAATTATTCTCAGCTCTGGCTTATGGATTGGAAATATGGCATGGTCTACAATTTGGCATTTTAAATGATATACGGACCAAAGTGCATAAAGCAGTTTTTAAGCTCCCTAGATAAGTGTCACCAGCACAGATTTGCCTGGAATTTGGACTTCAAAACCAGAAATTCCAGAGGCAATTTTTTTTGTGAAATTGCTTTGGAAACTTCACTCTTCGGAACCAGGTACCCTGAACAATCTATGCTGGACAGAAATAAGAGTTTTTTGTGCAAAGGTATCTACCCATGCTGACAATTAGGAACAAGCACTGGCTATTGAAAGAAACACATATTTATGGACAACTCATTAAAAACGCAATGGACTGTAATGATATCAAAAGGGTTGATTTTTAATATAATTATAAAAGATATGTAGATACATTTGATTCAATAAAAAGATAATTGCATGATATGAATAAACATGAATTATTTGAACAATATATGGCAAACAAACATATCAGTATACATAAAAAGTGGAATAGAAGATTTTTTCTTAAAAATAATTTCTCCAATACAGGAAGTTTCTAAGGCTGTAAGTCTACGCGTTTCGACAAAAACATTTATCTTCCTCAGGACAGTTCGATATCAGCCATTATTTCTAAAAAAGATAAAACAAAATCACAAACATATAACAGTACATTGCAGGTGCTACTATTTACATGTATAAGAATAAGCAAGCTATTTTCTTTTTCTATTTTCTTTTTCTTTACAGAGCCAGAATTTATATCAAAGAACAACATAGATATATAGGAGCAAAAGGTTGGGAAACATTAACATATTTGATAAATGTCACATTAACTAAAACACAAGGTGAACCACGAGGGAGGTCATATGATAGAATAGAAAGAGGCGTAACATTTTTGGTAAACCAATGTTTCTGGGAGTTCCTGTAGTTCCAAATTTTTAAACCTAATTAAGTACCAGAGATTTTTCCCTATTTATCATGACTGCATATATCACATCCATATGTAGTATTACATGGGAAAAGAAATTAGTTATACCTAGGCTAGAGTAGTTAAAAGTAGTATCTACTCTAGAAACTACTATTTCAATTCTATTAGTAGCAATTCATATTGAGGTGAGGAAACTACAACCATTTATTGACATTTTGAGTTTGATTGCCGAAAAACCTTACCTAAAATAGAGAAGTTATAGAATGTTGGGTACGTGGTAGATGGGGCGGGTAGGGACCCTCTCCTTTTATAGCTGGAGACGGTATGTGATGGCTATTCAATGAAAGAAATATGTTCATTGAAATATAATAAAATATCACTCTAGTCTAATACGTTAATTACAAAAGATGATATTTTTACCTGTTAAGACAGTAATCACTGCTGTCTTCCTACCAATGCCCACAATTACTCTTCACGCTTTGTTTAAAAAAAAGGTTAATTAAAGGACAGAATCCCTCGTTGTTTTCTTTCAAAGAATGATGTTGCAATTTGGGCTAGAGAGAAAAAAAGATATATATATTCTATTATTTCACTTGGTACGCAAAGGATTGCGGACTTGGTCTGAGTGCTAGAACTGAGCAGAGACTCCTAAATACTGATGATTACCTTTTGACCGGTGATCAGAAGGACGCTGGGAGTAAAGAAAAACAGTGGTATGCGTTTCCTTTGTTGTTCTCTCAAACAGGCGGCTCTATCTCGTACATCAGCTACAAATTGTAAGATAGAATTCAGTATTATACGCGGAAAAAGTGTCTCGAATTGATTTCAAAGTTCGTTAGTGCCGCTTTCTAATTGTAATTTACCTGTCGTGTGATACTATTAGAGAGGTGAAAGGTAACAGATGCCGGGCTGTAAAACGCCGTCTCCCTCCGTTCCGTTTGTTTTTTAAGAGATGGAAGTGATGTAAAATAATCGCAGGTTCCAAGTAAATACCTAATGAATGGTACAGACTCAAATTTAATTTTTGTCTTTGCACCGCTTTTACAAATAACATAACATCAGCGGTTTAGAAACTATCAGGTTTAATGCTATCGATTTACCTGTCTTGTAATCCCTGGAACATGAGCAAGGAGGAAAGCAAGGTGATTCTCAGCGGTTACAGCTCAGTGGAGAAACGCCTGTTTGGACGATATAAAGCCCCAGTTACGATTAGATTAAATTAGGTTAACGGGCGGAAAGATTTCAAAAGAGCTCAGTTTTTAAATTGCTTATTGCGGGTATGGCAACTGTGGACATGCCATATATCAAACCACGGTGGTGGGGAGGGGCGAGGGGGCCTATCACAAAGATTGTTCGGCGAAACCTTACCGATGTATGCAACGCGGGATTCGAAGTAGCTCTGTCCTCCTCAGCGGTTCGTGCAGGAAACAACGATTTCCTGTAGTCCGTTTTCTACTATTATTTATACTCTGAAGGTGTTCCACCTTCATATAAGCTCCGCCTTTATTTAAAGTAACAACGTCTTTCTTTAAGTACTGTCTATTCGTTTAGAAAATGTTAAAGGGGACAAATGTGGGATCCATATTTTAAAAAAGAGACAGTTACAAGTTTCATAGAGTAACCCAAAAAGGACGCAGGCAATATCGTTTTTATAGGAAGGGGAAGAGCAATTATTACCTGAATGGAAAAAAACCAATATCCTATTGCGGATATTCTTAACCATTATCCATAGCAATTATAAGATGAAGAATAGCAGCAATGTCATATAATTGCGTTTTCCCACGGCAGATCCTGATTTAATCCGTGGGCAAAAGTACCAAGGGTAAAGATCCAAAAAACCTCCCGTTTTCTGCAAATGGCGTCTCCTCCTTGGTTTTGTTGTACGTGGATTTTTTCCAAGATGCGCCATTTCAATTCTTCTGGTTTATGGTTAAATTCTAAGAAATGATTGACTAGCGGAGCTGTGACCTTTTTTGTTTTAATTGCTGACCTATGTTCGGTTAGCCTGGTCTTAATCATGCGTGACGTCTCACCCACATATCCAAGATTGCAAGGACATGTGAGTAGATATACCACATTTTTTGTGTTGCAAGTCCAAAGTTCTCTGGCTTGGATCTTTATCTTGTTAAAATCTATAGTCTCGCCTGTTATGATGGTTTCACACGATTGGCGAGAACCACAACGTGAGGTACCCTTAATGGCAGTTGCACCATTAATGGATTTCTGAATAAAGGGAATATTCATGGTATTGCCCTTATGTCGTGAATGAACCACGTAATCTTTCAAGTTTTTATTTCGCTTGTGAGCAAACATTGGTTTTTGTAATTTGTTCTGGTTATCTGTAACATTTAAAAGATGCCAGTTTGAATTTATGATCTGCCTAATCGTGGAATTCAAGGTTGAGTGTTTAGTAATGCATACTAATTTCGGATCTGTTTTCTGTTTCTGTGAGTTTAAAAGGGTATCGCGATCATAGAATCTTGCTCTCTTGTAAGCAACTCTAACTAGGCGACGAGGGTAACCTCTTTCTATGAACCTTTGTTTCATGATCTCGGCTTGAGTGTCGTAGTCCCTAATATTAGTACAATTCCGCCTCACTCGCAAAAATTGCGAGAAGGGGATACTGTCCTTCTGGCAGCGTGGGTGATAGCTCGTGAAATGCAAAAGGGTATTTCGAGCGGTAGGCTTCGTATATAAGTCTACTTCGAGGGCTCCCTCTTTATTTTTAATATTTATATCTAGGAACTCAACCTTACTTTCATTAATGTGTGCCGTGAATCGTAGATTTTCATCCACCAGGTTCAGCCACAAAAGGAATTCTTCCAGAGTCTGTTTCCCATCGGTCCAGACAAAAAAGATATCGTCGATGTAGCGGTACCAATGGGAAACAGACTCAAAGAAGGGTGCTACCTCATTAAAGATGAATTTGTTCTCAAACAAGATCATATAGATGTTAGCTATTGATGGAGCTATTGAAGCCCCCATGCTTACTCCTTTGATTTGTAAAAACAGATCTTTACCAAACTCAAAAAAGTTTTCCTTCAGAACTAAAGACAGACAGTCTCTAATAAAAGATTTAGAACAGGGAATCTTGTGTACATCAATGAACCACATTGTGGCCTCAATTGCTTCTGCCTGTGGTATATTACTGTATAATGACTCTACGTCGAGAGTCACTAAGATGTCATTATCTTCTTTAAAGGCCAAATTCTCAACTTTCGCAATGATGTCACCAGTATCTCTTACGTAAGATTGCGAAAGAGAAATGTACGGACGTAAAATCTGATCTAGATATTTCAAAAGTGCTTCTAGTGGAGTACCGATTGTAGAAACAATCGGACGGTATGGGGGATTTTCCTGGTCCTTATGGATCTTAGGCAATCCATATATACAGGATACCTTTCGATCAGAATTGTTCAGGAACTCATATTCCTTTTTATTTATTACGCCGTCATTTAATGCTTTCGTAGTCAGCCTATTGATGGTTTTCACTATTCTTTCCGTTGGGTTGGTTTTTATTTTTTTATAAAAAATTGGGTCATTTAACATCTTAATCATGTTTTCCTCATAGGTATTGCAGTCCACTAGAACTATCCCTCCGCCTTTATCACTACTTTTAATGACAATAGTGTCATTGTTCTTAAGGCTTTCAAGGGATTGATGTTCTTCTTTTGAAATGTTATACTTAGGTTTTGGTATAAACCTCAAAGCTTGTTCTAGACGTTTCAATACAACTTTTTCGAAAATACCCACTTCTGGGCCTACTTGCTGTAAAGAAGGAGTAAAGGTAGATGGTAGGGCTACAATATTATTCCTAGTATTGTCTAGTTCTAAAGGGTCAGTCTGTTGGAAGAATTTTTTTAATCTAACTTTTCGAAGAAAAGAATGAATGTCACGATATAGTTCAAAAATGTTTAAATTAGCATGAGGGACAGAAGATAAACCTTTGGAAAGTAATGATAAATCTGGGGCATTCAAGGTATGGGAGGATAGGTTGAATATTGGGATTACATCCCGTTCCTCCAATACTGCTTGCTTCTCGTCTCTAGGTATTGCTGAGGTTCCTGGGTGTATTGATTGGATTGGTAATTGCCCCTCGGGTGGTTTTGAAACCTCACTCTCTGGCGGCCACCCCTCCCCCCTCGGTGACCTAAAAAAGGACGACGAGAATTTCTTTGGCCATTTCTGGGATCAAAGGGTCTATCATCTTGATAACCCACATTATCTTCCCCTTCTGATTCTGAATTAGAGGCTGAAGAATGAGAGAAGTTGTTGATTCTATTTTGGAAGGTATGGTTATTCGTTCCTGGTTGTGATTCCGGATTATAAAAACCTTCCACAATGTAGGGATATGTTTTTTCTACAGAGTAGAATCTCTTGTCTTTGACAAATTTATCCTCCTTCCTTTTTTTAAATATTCAGAGAATGATAGTATGTCTTTTTTAATTATCTCTAGTTGTTTTTCTGCCTCCTCCGAGGTGGTTGATTTCTTCAATTTGTCTTCAAGTTCTTCTATTTCTTTTTTTATTTCAGCCACTAAATCTTTAGATGTGGAGATGATAAGAATCATAAGGTCTCTCGAGCAACGGCTGGCGATCATGCTCCACTTAACTAGAAAAGTTTTTATATCTACAAAGAGACCTGGGATGTTCCGAATCCTAAGACCCATAGGGATTATGCCATTCTTAAGGTAATTCAACATAAATTCCCCATGGGCTTCCACTCTAATTAATTTCTTCTGAAGATCTAATAGTTTATTGTAATCACTACTGTTTTGTGGATTACCTGTTTGATTGCTACCAAAATTTACATTAGTGCCTACCAACGTAGCAAAGTCCTCATCCGAGAAACCAAACGTTTGAAGGTTAGACATTATTAATGCAAGAGGTTTACCCTAAG
Organism: Lissotriton helveticus; assembly: GCF_964261635.1. Classification (NCBI taxonomy): domain Eukaryota; kingdom Metazoa; phylum Chordata; class Amphibia; order Caudata; family Salamandridae; genus Lissotriton; species Lissotriton helveticus. The sequence continues at coordinate 739,138,361 of NC_136063.1, read as the reverse complement.
GATCATGTGGGGAAAAAATGTTACGCCAAATTCTACGTATAGTATCTGCAATATGCAGACAACATAGTGGTCCTAAGCCAAACTCCTATTAGCTTACAAAGAGTCATCCACCACCTGACTAACTGCTTCGACCGTCAGGGGCTGGAGATAAACAGGAAAAAAACAAAGGTGGTGCGTTTAGTAGGCCCTAGACCACAAAAATTCAAGCGGTTCACCAAGGGTAAAGAGATAGAGGAAGTTGGCACTTACAAATATTTGGGCATACATTTAGGGTGCTGCATGTCCTTCAGGGTTCAGAAAAGTGCAATAAGATCAAAGGCACAAACCTTAATTTTTGCAAATAAACAGCCACAAACAAAATTGAGTTGCCTTTCTTATAGTCATCTTTTAAAAACAATGGCAGCACAATTATTCTCAGCTCTGGCTTATGGATTGGAAATATGGCATGGTCTACAATTTGGCATTTTAAATGATATACGGACCAAAGTGCATAAAGCAGTTTTTAAGCTCCCTAGATAAGTGTCACCAGCACAGATTTGCCTGGAATTTGGACTTCAAAACCAGAAATTCCAGAGGCAATCTTTTTTTGTGAAATTGCTTTGGAAACTTCACTCTTCGGAACCAGGTACCCTGAACAATCTATGCTGGACAGAAATAAGAGCCCAGTTTGATCAAAAAACCCCGTATTCATGGGGTGAACACCTAAGAACAGCTCTAGTTGGACATTCAAGAGGCATGGGACGGTAAGATGGAGAGGGTGGCGTTTAAAAGAGTGTGCAATGGCGATACAAAAAAATGATCTTTCCTAGACGACAAAAATGTAGTGGCAAGAAGACAACATTCTTGGACAGAGATAAAGTCCAAGGATTTGCAACCAAGTTGGAAAGGGAAATATCATAACGCAACTTGCAGACTATGTGAATATCAGAAAGAGTCCCGATGCCACGTGATGTGTATCTGTCCTACAGTCAGTGATGCGAGAAGAACGCTTTTAAAACCAATTGTAAAAGAGCTTAATATTCGTACTTGTAGGCAGACTAGTACCCACTGGGCGGGGGGGATCATCATCCATTTTAATTTGTCGAGGTATAAAGTTTTTAACCTTGATTGACACACTCTTTAAAAAAACGGACATTGAACCTGTGAATATGGTTAGTAATGAGTTGGGAAATCTTGTACAGATCTAGACATAATGATGCACTTTACCATGTACTTGTGAACATGGTTATTAATGAGTAGGAATATTTTTGCACATATCCAGATATAATGATGTATTTTATCGCATTTTTTTTTTAACATACATTGTAATAATTTTAAGTGTTTTTTTATGATTGTAAAAAAACAAATAAAGAATTTATGTAATGTACATTAATGATTGCTGATGTGCAGGAAGGCCATCTCAATAACTTTTTTTTCAATTGCAAGTCGTGGTTTTTGAGCTCCTGCAGACTGCAGCATTTCTTTTTAAGTTTTAAAAGTAAAGTTTAATAAGTAGCAAAAAGGGAAATAACTAGTAGCATGTTCACAATATAATATAACAACAATGTATTCAAAACATTTGAGCAATAATAAGATAGAACTGGAAAATGTATGCAATTATCTGCAGAAAACAATATATGAAGGGGAGGGAAAACGAAAATAGAAAGACCAAAAAATAAAAGCACTTCTCATGTAATAAAATTAGCATAATTAGAAACAGTAGTGGAATTCCAAATTTCACAGAGAACATATTATCAGGGAAAAGCAAGACATACTACTATGGTATGGAAGCTCTAAGGAGATAAATATTATATACAAGGAGGTTTAGATACTTCTTCAGTAAAGGGTGATGTATGAAAGTCTTTTAAACTGAAGAATCTAGAAAAATTGTTACTGGAGACCGAATACAATTTTGTTTAATAGTAAGAGACATTGGGACATTATACGCTCTATCAAGTCTATGATTATATCAAACACCATACAACCATGTTTGAAAGGAGATATGCAGAGCATTCTTCCAACTTTTTGTAATCTGTTGAAATTCAACAGCAATTAATAAGTCTACAATTTGTATTTTAAAAGTACAGCAATGCCAATCACCAGAAAGACTACCTAAAAATAACTTAAAGGAGAATGATATATGTGTATGGAAAATAGAGTTAATTTGTTTTCCACTTGTAACCAAAATTGAAAGGTGATCAGACATTCACATGAAATATGTTTAATATCAGAAATTGATTCAGAACAGGACCAACAAGACGATAAAGTGGTGCTATCAAATTTGTGTAAAGTAGCAGGAGTGACTGCAAGGTGGTTATAAATAAAAAATAGCGTTGGATTTGTGCTGGCAGCACGTCATGTCTTGCAAATTTCAAGCCATAATTTGTTCGAGACTTCAGCATTTCTAATGAAGCACTTTTGTGACTAAACTTTAGTGCTGACTCTCAAGTGGCTTGTTTTTCAGAAACGTTACTACATAAAATAAACAGGGATATGACCCCATTTGAATGTACATTTCATTGAAGAAACACTTTCTTGGGATGGAATTTAAAATACTCATGTGTCAAGGTGTAAAAGCCACATTCTGCATTTGAAAGAACATTGTGCACAGGTATAAACAGCCATTTGCACTGCTTTGCCATGATCCTAGGGGCAGATTTACAAGGACTGGTGCATCCCTGCATATTAGCAGGGATGCACCAGTACCGATGCGACACGCAATTCTACCCTTGCGCCACCACAGATGCGCTGCATTTATAATGCGGCGCATCATGGTGCAGGGATAGATAGATGCGTGTCGCATCGTATGGCGTAAGGACGACGCGTTGCTGGAGTCTTGTCGCAAGCGCGATGCAAATCCAGCAGTGTTCAGGGACCGCCCATACCTAACGTGCTGCACCACTCCTTACGCCTGCTTCAAGCCTGCTTGAAAAGTGACTCAGTGAAATCTTGCAGATTTCACGGTGTCACTTTTACGAGGCTTTTTCCGATGGAACGCCCACCCTGCATACATTAAACCTGACGCAGGTTTAATGTGGAGCAGGGCTTTACAATGTGACACATCTCCCTAGATGCATCACGGTGTAAATAAGTTGCAATGTGGCGCATGGTTTATGCTACCGCTGCATCAAGTGATGCAACGGCGGCATAAATGTGTCACAAGGGGCTTGTAAATCTGCCCCCTAGTATTAATTGTACCTCTAGAACAAGTAACAAAAAATATAAGAGAGTCTTCAACATCAAGATATGGAGCATGGAGACATTGGGTGGTGTAGCCAAAGAGGAGAGTATGTGCAATGCATGACACATGCCTTATGCCAAAGGGAACACATATTGATTAGTCAGCATCAACAGCTTTTGTACATCGGCGTTGGCATTTAAAGAGAGAAGCATTAAAGTTTGTACATGTCAGAAATCGTAGGAAATTGCACAGAAAATAGTCTGCGCCGTGGCAGAAGGAGATGTGCAATCACACAATGAGTAGGCAGCAGTACAATATATTGTATGGTTATGAAGCAGTGACATTGAAGGGCTTTGAAGTGTACACTTAGAATACACCTACTAGGCCAATTCAAATATTTGTCTTCCTTGGAGAGTCTATATGATGGTTTGTTAAAATCCAACTTAGTCTTAGTATTCGAAAAAGTAAATGCTCAGGGGGCAAGAGAATTACTTGTCGGGTCTTATACTTGTTTACCTGGGATAAGAATTTAACCTGGCGGATTCCCAAGCAGTCCCACGGAAAATAATTGTTTTGTGTTTTTTTAAGATCCTCAGCCGCAATATTCTAAACTCACTACTGGAAATCAGATGAGGTCGCTTATGTAGAAAAATGGAGAATAACAATTAAATCATAATGCCCCAAGAGGAGTAATTTTGCATGGAAATATCTGATGGGTTGAGGACATACACTGAGCTGCCAAGGGCTTTTAGTCTGTATTTTAGCACACTATGAACAATTACAAAAGGAGGAAATTATGCATGATATGATGTTGATTATACCAAGTCCTGTCTGCAATATTTTAAGTTAAACTGACGCTTTTCCAACTTTAATCGGATTTGGATTTAGAAGCTGTATCCAAGGAGCCCTATGGAATCACAACCATTTTCTTTATTAATTTGCAATTGTAAAGGTATAACCCGTTTTAATATAAAGTAAAAGAATATGAAATAATTTTAGTGCAACTGTAAATATACTTCCTTTTTTTCTACCACTATAAGATATACAAAACAACATACCTGAGAAAAAAGAGAACGAGAATATGGAGATACAGGCCAAATGTAGATCGTAACAGACAAAAGACGAATAAACAAACAGGCAAAAAAATATAACCTGGTGCGATCAGGGACCAAGCCAGAAAACTCACAGTATAAGCAATGCCTGCAGAAATGTCTGGATCAGGAGGCATAATTAGTGGGACTGGGCATGGAAGAGGGCTTGCAGCAAAAGCTTCTACCAGGGAACTCGTTAAAAACCAGGAGGAGAAGTTGTTAACTACAGAATGATTGGGGCACAGGATTGGCAGGAAATCTTTATGGAACCAAGAAATAGGTCTACTGGTCCTGAGTTTACTTCTTTGAGTTTAAAAGCATTATAGGAAGCATCACATGCATAATTTATTACTAAAGCCAGAAAGCAGTACTACCTCCAATAAACAAGTTCAATTAGCTCCACAAGTGATCACATCAGATATCCTTTCTGTAATTGCAGTTTCAGCAACAAATCGAGGGGTGGGGGAAATCAAGCAACTACAGACAAACAACAACCAACATCGACGTGAACCTGAGCCCCAGGTTTGAATACAAATCAACTCAATAGTGGGCAATTCACTCACCTCTAAAGAGCATGACCCACTTGATAATTCTCCTACTCTCATGAGAGAATTACTGAAGAGGAGCAATCTAAAGAGATGCAGAAAGAAACTACACATATATCAAAGCTCTATGGTTAGATCATAGATTATAGTGCCAGCATAGACGACGACCCAGAATAGATGATAATGAACACCCCCGCAATTCTAACTGAAATGTCAGCCATCATTAAAGTTTTTGGGCAGGATTGTACCCCTGACATCCTCTCAGCTGTGATTTTTTTTAATTAAATTGGTTTGAACTTTGACAATCCATATCATCACATGTATCAGAAACTTACCTGTACAATGAAGCTTTATAAAAATACCATACTAGATGCTAGCTGGCAAAAGCTGGCATGAAACTGACAACCAGATAATTTTGAAAATTCAACACATTCAGAATCTTCCATCAAAACATTATTAAAAGATATGCTACAAGAGGTAAAGGATGACAGAACTGCTACAGATACATGCAAATAATGGAGAACCTAAAGGAGAAAGTAGATGTTGTGACAGCGAAGTCCCAAGCTCTGAGCGCCCAATTCTGAATGTTGTTATGTTATGTTAAAAGTACTTATACAGCGCACGTACACCAAGCGGTTTCATGGCGCTAAGAGAAAGGGGGGAGCTGCAGCAATGGGACAGTTGGCTTACTGATATGCCTAGGAAAAGAGATGAGTTTTGAGCATTTTCCTGAACTGTACATAGGGATTGTGAACCTCACTTCCACAGGGAGCGAGTTCCAAAGCTGCGGGGCCAAGACTGTGAATCTGAGACCCCGTCCTTTTTGTGTTTAATTGAGGGGGTGTTCAACAGATCTAGATTGGAAAAGCGCAGTTCTCACAAAGGAGTATAGCGCTGAATTCTTGAGGAGATAAAGGCTGGGCCATTCCCAGCAAGGGCTTTGATGATGGTGCATCCCAGCTTTAAGGCACATCGTTTAGCCACTGGAAGCCAATGAAGGCTCGTCATCAGATGTTTAACATGGTGTCGTCTAGGCTGGCAGGCAATTAACCTGGCCGCATGATTTTGCACAAACTGCAAACGATGTAGTTGATATGCAGGAATGCCAGCATAAAGTGAGTTGGCGTAATGGATACGCGAGTTAACCAAGGCTAGGACGACCAAGGTTAAGGCCTCAGTGGTTAAGAATCTGCTGATCTTCCAGGTTCGGCGAAGGGGGAAAAAAACGCGGAGACCACTGAACCTATCTGAGCACTCATGGATAGATTGTTACTGATCACGATCCCTAAACTCTTGACAGAGCTTGCTGGTAGTGGGGGGCTACCAGCATAGGAGGCCAAAAACTAGAATTATTCCATGGGTTTGCTGGACCACCAGTGAAAATGAGCTTAGTTGTATCTGGATAAAGTTTCAGTTGGTTATCATTCATCCAGTCACTGATAAAGCTCAAGGTTGATCAGACATTGAGCACTGAGGAAGTGGAAAAATTGATGTCAAACACCAGCTTCATGTCGTCAGCATAGTTAAAAGTTTCGACCTTTCTTTCTCGTAGAGACCTGACCAGGGTAGTAGGTACAAGTTGAACAAAATGAGCAAAAGGGATGATCCCTGGGGAACCCCGCATGTTAGCTTCATTTTTAAAGAGGAGAAATTAGCAAGGTGAACAGTTTGGAATCGATTACTGAGGAATGAGAAAATCCACTTCAACGCCAGGCCCTGGATCCAGGCATTGCTGACACGGTTGATCAGATCAGAAGCCCATGATCGACCATGTCAAAAGCAGCTGACAAATCCAGGAGTACCAGGGCCTGTCTTCTGAGCTCATTCATAACTGCAAGAATAACGGACTCTGTTGAATGTGCCTTTCTGAATCCTGCCTTACGAGAGTCAAGGAAATTAGATTGTTCGATGAAAGAACTCAGGCAATTTGGCACGCGCTTCTAGGATTTTCCCCAGGTAAGGCAGCAAAGAGATAGGACGATAATTGCTGAGCACCAGGGGATCAGCGTTGGGTTTCTTCAGAATCTGGATAATTTCTGAACTTTTGAAAGTATTAGGGACAGTATCAAGTTTAAGAGAACTGTTGAGAAATGAGAGGGGAGGATCCGGACAAGTGAGAAACGCTTCACTTAAGATTTCAGGTGGGCAACAATCAGTGAGGGGAACCTGAACTGACTTTATTTAATAGAGCAACAAAATTTTCCTTTGGAATTGGGGGAATTTGATTAAATACAAATTAGTTTTTGCAGGGGGCTGGGGGAGCCCTATAGGAGATGGGAGGAGGAATACTAGCCTTGATCGCAGCAATTTCCTTGATGAAATAGGAGTTAAGCGAGTCGCATAAAGATTGCGAGAGAACAGGTTTCGCCATAACCCTGTCCGGATTAGTGAGTTCCTCGACTATGGAAAAAATTTCTTTGGATTTATTAGCCCAATTTAAGATTTTTGAAGATAAATAATCTGCCTTAGTCTGGAGAATAGCATTTTTATATTCTTTGAGCAGTGTTACATAGAAGGCTTTTGTGTCTGGGAAGTAATCGTGTCTCCACCTACGTTCAGCTTGCCTAAATGCTAATTTCTTTAATTTTAGATCTTTGGAGAACCATCGTTGGGCATCGTGAGGACGCATAGTCTTAATTTACTTAACGGGAGCAATGCAATCACTACCGGATAGAGCCAAGCTTTAATATCCTTTCCCTGGATGTGGAGAGATTCCTGTGTGGTAGGGGCAGGGGTAGTTAATAATGAACAGATATCGCCAATATCAACACGGTTCCAATTTCTAGACAGATTGTTTTTTGTTCGTGCGTTTATTGTAGGGGAAATGCTAGATATTTCAAATGTGATAAGATGGTGATCCAACCAAGTACATGGGGAAATTACTTAGAGATTTCCAAATTAGTTGTCCATACTTGGTCTAGAATATGCCCCTTTTTATGAGTGGTTGCCTTCACATGCTGGGTGCACTTTATTCCAGTGAGGAGATCAGTGAATTCTACAAAGTTAGCACTTTCCCAAGCATCGATAGGCCAATAATTTAAATCATTGATTATTAGGATACTGGCATGATTTATAACTAGATGGGAAATCATTTTGCCTAGTAGTAGAGGGAATGTGGGCATGTAATGAGGATGAGGGGGTCTGTTAAATAGGGCACAAATAAAAGAAGATTGTGGAGTTTCAAATTTCAGTATAAGGCTGAGGGAATACCTGTGATCCTCAATAAAGTGAACTGGAGTTTCTGGTGGATAATGGCAGTAAACCCGCCCCAAGCTTTACCCAAAGACCTATTGGCCTGCAGAATATTCTACTTATCAGGTATTGCTGCCAGGACATCGGAGACAGACTCAGAAGTAAGCCATGTTTCAGTGAGGAGGTGGATATCTGGCTTATCCGAGTCGATAAGCTGGAAAAACTCAAGCTGATGTTTTACCATTGAGCGGGTGTTCAGCTAACTGATTGTAATTCCCTTTGCATCCTGTTGCTCAGGGATAGGTATAGCTGGCAGGGTCTTGTCATCAATGGGAGATGTTCCACTGCTAAGTGTGTTACAGACTTCTAAGTGGATGTCCCTAAGTGTCAGGAACCCAGCCTTGTCGAGAATGGCTCGGGTCTCAAAATCTAAGGTTCAATTCCCCTGCAGCCGCCACAGGTCTGCGGACGAGTAAGTGGGAAAACAGGCATGATTTATAGCCACCGGCCCAGGTCAGCTGTGGATGGGCGCAGACGGGTTGGCGGCACTTCTGCTGCATGACGAGGAAGGCATGCGGTTGATTTAGGCTGCAAGCGCTGGGACGCTAACCGAAGGTCACCCGACTACAATTTTATCAATACTCACCTGGGCCCATAATTTAATTCACCATATTTACTCAATCGGGTAACCTACACTCTACTACCAGTCTATTTTGTTCTACTAATTTCCTATACCATTGACTTACCAATCCTTGTCACTGGTACCTATGACCACAATGGATCAGGGAGTTTAGAATAATAGGCAAACTGTCAAAAAATACCATAACATTTGCACTCATATAATAACAACAGACTCGGGGAAGTTTTAAACTCTTTATCTAATCATCATCAAAAGTCATAAGCCACACATTAAAAGCAATTCAACTATCAATAACCAACATCAGAAACAGTGTATAGCTATGCAAAAGAAATATTATGCCAACCATTTAGCAAGTTTGAATTACAGGGACGGAAAACAAGGAACATGCTATTTTAGAATAAACCTTAACCACTTTAATAAAGGAGGGTAAAGAAATGGAACATATTAGTGGATACAGTTTAAGCAAATTATCAAAAAGGTAGGGAAAAAGGGAACATAATATGCATTTACGAACCTAATTTAGCATATGACTATAGGGAAGGTGAGAAAAAGGAACACACTAATAAATTGAATAATCAAACCTAATCAATTTCAAGGGAGGGTAGAGAAATAGGACGCTATTTATTCAATCATTAGACGTTGACATTCAGCTAAACGGGAGGGTAAGCAAATGGAACACGCTAATAAATCAATAAATGCAAATTTCATTTACTAAGGGAAAGGTAAGAAAGGGAACATATATATATTACAAGTTTGCAAATTAGGGAGGGTAAAGAACAGGATTCAAATTAGAATGGCAATTACCCACACAGATTTATATTTACCTGGAATGGTGTGAAGACCAACCCTGGCCACAGGTCAGTTGAAAGGACAGAAGAACCCCAAAGAATGAAGTTGCCAGTAGACCAGCAGGTGCAGTATGGAAACCAGGATAGGGTAGACTAGATTTTGATCAGGACGGGACCACCAAAGGTTAAGACCAGCACCCGCAGTTCAGTTGCAATGACTGTGCTACTCCCTCTCTGCAAGGAATCAGCCAAAACCCCAACTGGGTTACAGCATGTACCAGCAAAGTGCTTTGCCAGCACTTCACCTTCCCCGAACCCCGATTGGGTCAGCGAGTTTGTCTGACAGAGTGCTCCGCAGCCCTCTGTTCTAAATCACCTATTGAGTGCATTGAGTCACTGACAGGTCAGCTATTCGGACAAGTCGGACAATTTCTCTATCTAAACCTAGGCTAGTTATACTATTTTCCAGGTCAGTGTACCACCCCCCAATGTTGCTAGTGTAAGAATCCTCAATTTCGATTGGACAAAAGAAGAGGACGGGTCATCACACCACCTCAGTTTCTGTTACTTCAGTGTTGAATATTAATTTTTTCCTTCCCGTCCTACCAATTTACATTCCCATGACATCTATATTTCACCTAACAATGGATGTTATATTGACAAATACATTGTATGCAATTTAGCTTCTTCTAGCCGGGACAGAAGTCATCTTCCCAGGCGCATTTGGCTGTGACTGTCTTTGGCTTGAGTTCAATAACACAGAGTTCATCCTCTCGCTGCAGACTGTCATGCGCGGAAAGGGCTTCCAAGATGGAGTAAATAGCACCTCCCAGGCCCAAAGATTAAAATACATGAAAATTAAAGGAAACAATTTTAGGACACGGAATAAAATGAATACACTGTATACCATGAATTTCTACACTATACCCATTACTTTATAATAAACTATAGCATTAGGATTAAGCAGAACGAACAGCTTAGCAAAAGCAGTGGTGCAAGCTTCTCGCATGTGAGAACACAGAACAGCCATATTAGTTCTAGTGCGCAGAAGCAACAGATTCCCTCCAAAGCTGAGAGTACGTCATGTCACGTGGGTATGACAGACGCATGCGCAGTAGAAATTCCCGCGTAGCAGCAGTCATTTTATTTGCAAGCTTAGAAAATACATAAGGAAGCTTCTCTCGGATACCCAATCATGAAGAAAAAGGGGCAAATTAGTAAGAGAAACATATTGGTTAATTCGTTAACGTTATTCGAGGTTCTTGAATACAAGCAAGTCACTTCATATGCGAATCCTTGCTCCATCAGTAACGAGGCCTCACATGTGTCACCTATAGCCTAGTCTCCTTTCATACAGTAGCCTTCAATGATTCGCAATAGAGAGTGTAGAGGGTACACTTGTACAGGTCTTGTGCTGCTCATTTGAAACACAGAAATTATCTTTCTGCAGAAGCAAACTAAGGCAACCAATCATGCTTATTATTGCTTTCTTTCAAGTCAAATCTGCACAAGGTTTGATGGCACTGTGCTGCAATCACTAGTTGTAGACCTGTATCTTTCAGAGAGGGTGCATTTTTCAGTTGTCTGCTTTGTTAAAATGACTACTGTTAAAGAAGAGATCTACTTAAAATATGGTGATCATGCACACTTTGTTAGCATTACCATTCCAATGTTTAGTTAGCTTTCCAGGCAACAAGCCAATTACACAAGGACTGTAATGTATAAGTATATACATGTTGGCATGCAATGAGGTCTGGCGTGTCTGTAACATTAATATATTAGCAGGAAAGCTCTGTCATACATGACAGGAGGAACCAAGTAAACATTGCCTATTGAGTTCCACCTTTGTCGAAAGCATCTGTATGCTATCCTGGTCTTTGTCAGACTGGCATCATCCATATGCACATGATGCAACATGAGCGATGTTCAGTTCAACTTCTCACAACTTCCACCACTGATCACATATATAAAAACATGAGGGCAGTGGTAGAAGTGAGGAAATATGAATGGACTAAGAGAGAAAACAGAGACAAATAAATCCACCAATTTGTGCTCGACAGTTGGCTAGTCAATGAAGTCTGTGCAATGCAGTGAGGTTCTACTAATCAAGGAGACATCTTATTTGTTCTGCCTGTCATGCAATTACAATTGTAAAAGTTACATACTTTACCCATACATCTGTGTAACCAACTCTCTGTTCAGAATAAAATAAAACTAAGGACCTCATGTATATGTTGGCAGTCAGCCTGACCTCCACTAGGATGATTAAGTACATTACTCTGTCACCCTCATAGAGGTGGCGACCGTCAAAGTTTCAAACAACCAATTAAGATTTGTAGAGCTCGGCTGCATCACCTGTGAGGTATCAGTTGAACATCCAGGACTTAAGGTCATTCCTGAACAGCTGGATTCATTTTAAAATGTCTGTCAGCCCTGTGGACAGTTCAAGCATTGACAAAAACTGCTGTCACAACAGGCCCTGCCATTGCATTGTGACTTTGCCAGACAGTTTCGTCAAACATGACGCACTTGAACGGCAAACCTAAAAACAAAATATTTTCAAAAAGTGATTTCCAAATTGGGATTTTCTTTTTAAAAATAAAAAAAATAATGGCCACAGCGAGGGAGGCATTGTGCACCTTTTTCAGTGCGTCTTAATGCCTGGATTTTCCTGGAGGTGACGGGCATTGAAAAACAGCTATATGTCCACCCATCTAAATTAGGTCTCAGATAGCTCTTATTCCATCAGGCCGTCGAAGTGTGACCACTGGGAGAGGAGTAGTCTCTGTCGTCATCAAACTATGGTATGCCTGATTCAAATTGGGACGAGAGGACCATCATTTAGGTGGGGAGGGAACAAACAATCCTCAATACTCAACTGTTCTCAAAAAAGGGCATCTGGAATCAAAAAGTAAGTTCTGGCTTATGCAATTTGTAGAAAATGTGTCTAGCAAGTACATGATCTTCCACAAAGCAACTTAGTTTCAGTAAACCAAGATAGCTGCAAACTCTCTTGAACATGGGAGAATTCATCCAGCTTAGAATTGCAGTTCATATCTAGTGTGCTGCTGCAAAGGACATCCTCCAGGTAAGTGCCACCTTAGTCCACACAGCACCAGCACTCGGCAATGACTACTGATCTGTCTGTCCTTTGTTGCAATGAGGAGCCAGAAACACCATCTCGATGTGCATAAATCCCATGGAGCAGTAAGTAGAACCCCTGACTCGGCTTCCTGACAGCCTTCAGAAGTATCAATTCAATGAAATGTGTGTTCATTGCATCCTGGATGTTCTGATTGCTCCCAAACTTTCAGGAGCCCCTCTACGGACAATAGTCGCTTATTTGAGGAGCCACAGACTTCTCAATCTCTTCAACTTCAGAGCCACAGCCAAAGGTCCTTCTCCAATAGGCTCTCTTATTCCTTATCTGTCTGTTGAATCCAGCAGGCTGACTGTCCAGACCCCTTGAGAACAGCTTAAGAATTATTAGATTTAGAAAGAAATAACATCCATTTCCTTAGCTAGCCAGTAAGGATAGCCTCCCTGCAGCCTTCTTCTTTTTGGCATCTCTAAATTCCAAGCACTGTTCTGCCTTTCAGCCTAGTTTGCAGTAGTATGCTACAGCAGCTGATGTAAAACTGCCCACTCCTGTATTTTAAATACTTCCTCTGATTTACACCAAAACCTATTCTAAAGCACAATTCCAAGATGTTGGCGAATCAAAAATTATTAAGCCTTCTGGCTTCCTAAACTCACTTATGCAGCTCCAATATAAAGGCAATCTGTATACACCTCCGAGTTGTACACCTCACAGGTCATATAAGTCTTTTGAAATAATAATATCTCCACAAAAAGTATTTCTCCTTTGAGGCTGGAAAAGTGAGGAACATTGGATTGCTTAGGGGCCTACTTACAAGTTGGTTTGCATCACTCTTGCACTATGCAGTGTGCAAGAGTGACACAACCCTTACATGTGATTTATAAAGCCACACAACCCACATGGCTTTTGATGCATTCCAAGATTTACCAGAACTGGTAGACCTGGGAAATCTTCAAAAAGATACTCCTTCTCAGATGGTACGGAACAAAAAATGGGCAACCCAATAAACACTTGGAGGCTTGGATGATCTTTTATTTTTTATTTTTTATTTGTTGAGCAGATGTAAAAATTACCATACCATTCCAACAGTTGTAGTTGATTAAAATAAAATACAATGTATCCTCCTAACTTATGTCTAAGATCCCTTACCCTCATTTCTCATCTCTTAAAGATTTGTCCTCGTGTACCTAGCGAAGGTGGTAAGAAGTACAAGATAAGCAGGAACGTGCTGTGCGGGAGCATTATACCATAACCCCTCACATTATAGATACATAATGCAATAAAGTGCTGTATATAATAGTATTTTTTTATCCATTGTCAAATATATAGATACCGCTTTTCCCAAAAAAATAGGAGCAAGCCCCAATATACATTACATAAAGTGCAGTGCATAAAAATGTTTCAACTGTAAAACATGATAAGTCTAAAACGCTGGGCCTATTAACTTCCCATTATTTAGTAAAAAAATGTTCAATCTGCTAAAGATTTTCTAGTGGCCCCTATCCTCTTTGCATAGGTTTCCTCGAAGATTTTAGTATGTTGCATTTTTCTATACCAATCCAATAGAGTTGGAATTTTCTTTGACTTCCAAATCAGAAGAATCAGGTAGTGGGCCACCAAAGCAGAGATCGCAAAAAATTATTTCTCACTTCTAGGGATTGGAGTATTCGATCTTCGTTTTATAAACCCAAATAATACTATTTCTGGTTCTGGTGTCAGTGCTCTCTGTAAATTTTCATTAACAACGGAGAATACTTCCTCCCAAAACTATGTTAAAGACAGACAAGTAAAAAAGATGTGGAGCTAGCCCGCCGACCCCGGCTGTTCACAACTAATGGCCATATGTAGGTGGCCAAATACCGGTCGATAACGGCCGATTTCGGCCATTACCAACCGGTATTTGTAGTTTCAGATGTAGGGGACCACATAATTACAGATTCTGTATATTTACCGAATCTACCAAATCGGTAAATGTACAGAATCGGTAATATGGGATGTCGGTGGCACTGGAAACAGTGCCACAGGCCCTTAGGAATTAGTTATTTACCATGAAATATTATTGCATGGTAAATAACAAATTCCTGTGTACATGCGGAGGCGAGGAATATGCTTTTCCTTTCTTCGCTCTTTATTACCACAAATTTCACAGTAGCCCAGAAAAGCTCAACAAATGCTTATATATACCAAAACAAGGTAAAGAAAGCATTAAACAGTAAAACACACAGATTTGTAGTGTCCAACAAACTACCACTCCCATCATTCTATATGAGTAGAGTCCAATACTAGTCCTTCAACAGTGTCCATACCATGTAGATAGGTCCTCCATCTTGAGTCCTCTTCCTCTTTCTTCGCGCGAGTCACGCTCCCATCTTATTGATCCTGTTTCGGACCATCATTACCTGCCGGAAAAACAACAGCGTAAGTGTAGAAACAAAACCAGACGCTGAAAGCACTTAATGCAGCATCACCATACACTGAGTTCAAAGCAATAATAATCATCAAGAATGAATTACTTACTGCAGTACGGGTGGGAAAGGCTTCCGAAGGAAATCGGGCGAGATAATCCTCGCCTTCGCGTCCTTAAAAGAATTTAAACTTACCGTTACTAGGTTAGGCAAATTTCGATTCTATATCACGACGGGAGGCTTCCGATTATGCTAGTTCAAAGCTTACTTACCACCAAACGTGCAATATCCACCACCGGCTTGAAATAAAACCTCTTAAAGGTGGAATCCGAAGACCAATTAGCCGCACGCATCAAGTCCTCGAGACGCGCTCCTAGAGCAAATGCCTTGGACGTCATAGCTCCCCAAGCTGAGTGTGCTCCAAACAGGCTAGTGTCAATACCTGCCTCTTGCATGACCCATCTCACCCATCTAGCAATGGTGGGCGAAGAGACCGCCTTGTGTGGCTTTCGTAAAGCAATAAGTAATTGACGTTCGCCCGAAGGACGAATTTCCAAGGTCATATCTTCGTACGCCTTCAGGCATTGAACAACACACAGCTTGGGAGTGTCTGCAAACGCTGAGTAAGAAATCGACCACGATGCAGACTTCGTGCGACGCCCTATAGTAAAGGTGACCCCCATCCGGGGAGAAGACCCGTGCCGTGACATCCAGGGCCCGAACATCTGACACCCTGCGACAAGAAGCCAAACACAACAGCATGGCCAGTTTGGCCGACAACTCCTTCAAAGAGAGATGCATTAGGCTGCCAAGACAGAAACAAGTTGAAAACGACATTAACTTCCAAAGGACCGAGTAACGTGGTTCCAGAGGCAATGAGAGAAGTATACCCCATTGGAGTCGACAGACAAAGTGGTGTTCACCAACCGGATAACCTTCAACTGGGTAATGGGCAGCCGAAATCGCCGAGCGTATCGAGTTAATGGTGCGATAGGCTAGCCCTTCTGAAGCTAACTTGACCAAAAAATGTAAGATGGGAACGACACTCGCGACCATGGGATCCAAGTCCCGTCGAAGACACCAACGCACCCACCTATTCCAGGCAGTACGGTAGCGCTTCGCAGTACGACGGCCCAGGCTTTGGACATGAAGTCCTCAGCTGATCTCGAAAGGCCCGGGAGCGACCAGCGTCGCCTGAAAGTCGCCATGCCATGAGTTGAAGAGACCCCTGAATTATGAGGGGATGCGATTCCTCGTCTGGATTCAGAAGAAGGCGATGAAATCGGGGGAGTAGGATTGGAAAATCCCAAGAAAGTTCCTGAAGAACCGGAAACCAAACTTGAGACCTCCAAACTGGCGTGATCACCGCCAGCTCCGCCTTCTGGCGATGCAATTGGACCGCGTCCGTACCACCATCGAAAAAGGAGGGAATGCATACGCTTTTTCCTGACTCCAGTCTTGTAGGAAAGCGTCCGTGGCCTCCGCTAGAGGGTGCGGCCTCCAGCTGAAGAAGCGAGGAAGCTAATGGTCCAAGCGGGTTGCAAACAGGTCCACCAAAAAAGGACCCCAGAGGCTGTTCAACCACTGGAACACCCCGACGTCCAGTTTCCACTGGCTGGAATCCCGCAGATGTCTGGCTTGCCAATCCTCTACTTGGTTGGCCCGGCCCGGTAGGTACTCCGCTGTCATGGAGATGTGATGGGCCAGACAGTAGTCCCAAAACTCCTTCGCCAGATTCGCAAGTGCTCGGGACTGAGGACCGCCTAGGTGGTTGACGTATCGAACCGCCGAGACATTGTCAATCTGCAGGAGGACGCACGAGCGCACTGAGTCCCGGGTCCAGCAGCGCACTGCGAAAGACCCCACAGGTAACTCCAGGCAATTGATATGCAAAGCTTGCTCTTCTGATGTACAGGCGCCGCCTGTGGAGAAATCCCTGCAGCGGGCGCCCCAACCCGACCTGCTGGCGTCGGATTCTATCACCAGATCCGGGGCAGACCCAAAGATCGCCCGCCCGTTCCAGGCCTCCATGTGAGTGAGCCACCAAGACATTTCGTCTTTCACTTCCGCGGATAGGGGAACAAACTGATCCTAAGTCATACCTCGTCTGAGGTGCTGCGCCTTGAGACGCTGGAGAGCGCGGTAAGGAAGGTGCCCCGGGAAGATTGCCTGGATGAACGAGGAGAGAAGCCCTACCACCCTGGCAATCTGCTGGAGGGATGTGTGAGATTTGACAATCATCTGGCGTAACACATGTCTGATCCTGGCCATCTTCCGAGACGGAAGGCTCAAGGAGGCTTGGAGTGAGTCCACCACAAAGCCCAGAAAAACCACCCTCTGCGAGGGAGAGAGGACAGACTTGTCTTTGTTGACGACAAACCCCAACCCCTGAAGCAGGGAAACCGTCTGCTGGAGCTGAAGGCCCAGCTGCTCTGGACATTGGGCCATCAAGAGGATATCTCCCAGATAGACAATCATCCGAACGCCCTGACTCCGTAGGAATTCCACCGCCGGATGGAGCAGCTTGGTGAAGCACCAAGGGGCAGAGGGAAGTCCGAACGGAAGGGCCGTGAACTCGAAGACCTGACCCCTCCAGGTGAATTGGAGGAAACGACGGTGAGGAGGATGGATGGGCACTAACAAGTACGCGTCCTTGAGATCCAGGCGCGCCATCCAATCGTTCGGGAGAAGGACGTCCCGAAGAAGATGGATCCCCTCCATCTTGAAGTGCCGGTAGACCAACCATCCGTTGAACTCCTTGAGGTTGATAACCGGCCGCTTGCCCCCATCCGTTTTTTCCACCAGGAAAAGGTTGCTGCGGAAACCCGCCGGATGTTGAACTGATCGACATATGGCCCCTTGGCGTGGCAGTTCCGAGACCTCTCCGTCGACCAGTAGTGCATCCGCTTCTGAAAACACGATAGGCCGCAGGGGCCTGGATTGATGGGGCAATCGTAAAACTCTATGTGGAAGCTGTGGATCGATTGCAAGACCCACACGTCCGCCGTAATTGCTGCCCAAGCATCTGAAAAGGCTGCTAGCCGCCCGCCAATGCGCACATGTTCTGCAGGAATAACACTTACCGCCGGAATTGGTGTTGCCGGAATTATTCTTGAAGCCTCCCGGCCTCTGAAGCGTTCACCCCGGGTGGGGTAAAAGTTGTTATAGTTGGCCGAGGTGTTGATCTGCCCTCGCCCGGAGCCTTGACCCTTGGTAAAGTTCTGACCGCCTCGGCCGGTCGCGAGGCCCCTACCGCGACCGGTCCCACAAGAGAACCGTTGTTGGAAGACTCTCTTAATGCTGGACTGGGCCTTGTCCAGGGAGGTAAAGGTTGATACGAACTTGCCTAGTTCTTTAATGAATGGATCTCTGAAGAGTCCCCCTTGGGCCACTGCTCCTGCCTCCGAGGAGGCTAAGTCCCCCAACTTTGGGTCCAATTTAATTAGGAGTGATCGCCGCTGTTCGGTCGAGAGGGCGCAGGTGGCGTTCCCCAAGAAGATGACCACCCTCTGCGCCCAATTCGACAGGACTTCGGGGAGATCGTGGCCCCTTTCACCTTGGCCTCTTCCGCCATGTCAAGGATCTTAGTGATGGGCCCTATAGCGTCCAGCAGTTTATCCTGACAGGAATGCCAGGAGCGGTCAATACCCCTGCGAGAATCCTTTACAAACTTCGCAAGGAACGTGGCCATCTTGGAGTCCAGTTCAGGCGTCATAGCCACCTTGCCCTCTAACGTAGGCCGGGGACATGTTCCCCGCAGACAACTCCTTGCCTCCTTCTCAAGAGGCTTGCGAAGACGTCCCGCCACAAATTTCGCCACTTTGTCTCCGAGGGTCCAGGCTGCGGACCGCGGATGGATGATCTCATCCGGGTCCAGCATCCCCGTACTGTCCTGAGGCAAAGTGGCGGCCGAGGTGGACGGTCTCCACGAGAGTACCGTGTCCTGGTCATCGCCAGTGTCCACCGGTGACATCACTCCAGGCAAAGAGGGAGCCGTCCCCAAAGACACCGAGGGTTCCGGACCCAACGGTGGCGCAGGGGTGGGAGAGGTCGCCTTGGCCAAAAACGCATCGCGCAGGCGTTCAAAGGCATCCCTGTCCACACCCTGCGTCCCCGCAGAGGCACCCTCCCTGCAAGGCTTCTTCGGGGCGGGAGGCTCCTCCCCCGCAAGAGGTAGGACGGCACCCGGTGCCACTGCATGACTCTGCGCCAGCTTTGCGCACTCTTCTACAATGCGCGCGGACAGGCCGTCCTCCATGGGGCCCACTATCTCCGTGACACATCGGTAGATGGAGCTGTCTACCGCATTGTAGAACTAATCATCATTCAAATAGTGGTGTTCCTCCTCCTCTTCATAGTACCCCTCTTGCTCCATGGCTGACAGCACGTACACTGCAGGTCTTGGTGATAGGGACACAAAGACACACAAGTCCCACCAAGGGTGAGGAAGGCTGTCTGCAATAGACAGATATGTGAAGGCCTGAGGCCCTACAAGAATTGTGCCAGGTTGGAAACAGGAATGAAGGCAGCACCCCCTTCACGGCGCGCAGAGCCTCCAAAGGACCGGGTCGGAGCCGCCTCCCAGCACGCCGGGTCAAATAAATTACACAGGGCTCCTGGCCACTTTGCGACCTCTGCCAGGCCCAACGCGGTAAAAACCGCAATGTACTGCTGTTTTCCCCCTGCAGGCGCTCAATGCAGTATAACCGCTGTACCGACCCCACGGGGGGCGTAAGGAAAAGCAGGGGCAAATACAGACCCAGATAACTGGGCGTTCAAGGTGAGGCGGCGGGGGTCAAGGCTCCGACGCGACTCGCTGTTCAGCCCGGCTCCTCTATGTGAGGAAACCCACGCCGAGGAGCAACGAGACGCCGCAGCACCCCCTAGTGGCCACACAGGCCACCAAAACACAGGATAATCGCGTGAGGAGCAACAGAACGCTCCCGCGAGTTAAAAAGGGACTCTGTGGGGGCAAAAACAAGTAAATCATAAGCAATAACCCCACACAGAGCCCAACTTTAGCGCAATACTCGCTAGGAATCGAAATTAACAATGGCAGAATACACCACAAGAGAAACAGAAAAAAGACACTTAACTGGCTGCGAAGCAGCGAAGAAAGCGGAAGAGGACTCAAGATGGAGGACCTATCTACATGTTATGGACACTGTTGAAGGACTAGTATTGGACTCTATTCATATGGAATGATGGGAGTGGTAGTTTGTTGGACACTACAAATCTGTGTGTTTTACTGTTTAATGCTTTCTTTACCTTGTTTTTGGTATATATAAGCATTTGTTGAGCTTTTCTGGGCTGCTGTGAAATTTGTGATAAAGAGCGAAGAAAGGAAAAGCATAATACAAAGCCTCCGGTCCTGACATAGAATTCACCTTAATGTATGTTTACATATTAAATCTCCACAAGAGCTCAAGAGTAGAACTACACAGAAGACAAAAAGGGAGAAGAGTAGCGCTAGTATCTGGATTGTTAGGTAAGAAATAGTTAGAATAAAAGAATAAAGATTCAGGAGAGTTAGGAAGGGATTCTAATCTTTCTTGTCTCATATGCATTAGGACTTCCAAGAGTCGTCAGAGAAACTATCGACGAAAAGGAAGAAACAGAAAAGAACAGATCCAGAGCAGTCTCTTCTTAGTTTATTATTTTATATATTCCCCCTTCCCCCTTTGGGGTCCTTGAGGGTCAAGTTTAACATAACAGGCTCTGTGTATCCTGGAGGTGGAGTTGGGAAGACAGCAACCGCATGTTCCTGTGCAAGTCGTGGAAAGAGAACACTTCAAGTCAGCTTGACACACATCTAGTCTGAATTTCCTCCCATTTTATGGATCTCCCTGCAACCAGAAAATGGCCTAGCTGCTTAAAACCTTTACTTTCACAAAACCTTATCTGACTATTTCTAATATAAAGGCCCAGAGTTTTTGTATTCTGTAAGTTTCAAAAATTCATGACTCCCTGTACTCACCCTAGTATGGTAAAATAAACGTATTCTTACTCCTAGCCCCTGCAATGTCTTGTAACAAGTCTTTTTCGGTAATTTAGCTGTTTTATTAAAGACTGCGGTACACATTTCTGCTTCCTGTAGCATCTTATCCATAAGAAAGTTATCCAGAGATTCCTTACCATCTAGCAATCTAACCATTATATCGAAGTCCGAAACTCTGGAAGCGCAAGACCCCCTTGTCTGAGATCTAGCTGGAGGACTGGTAATCTTACTCTTGACGCTTTTTTATTCCAAATAATTTGACGGATCATATCATCTATCTGCTTGAAATATATAGTATTAATTTTTATAGGAGCATTCGAAAAAAAAAATATTAATAATTTTAAGATAGATGACTATGGGGGGAGAACATGGTGGCCGGCGGTTAGCGGGTCGCAAAGGCTCCAGTGGTCGGAACGGTTTTCTTACCGCATAGTGGACCACAATAGCTGTAATGTCCATACAAATTTATTTAAAAGCTGCTGGCATAATCCAGAACGAAATATAACTATTAGGAGGAAGAAACAACGAGAATCTGTGTAAAGCATCTTACCGGCAAGCAGTGGGCGGGTCTGCGGTCGGGTCTTGCGTCTGAGGGGACGGAGGCGAGCTGAGCTGCGCTGCGCGTCTCTTTTGAG
Organism: Lissotriton helveticus; assembly: GCF_964261635.1. Taxonomy (NCBI): domain Eukaryota; kingdom Metazoa; phylum Chordata; class Amphibia; order Caudata; family Salamandridae; genus Lissotriton; species Lissotriton helveticus. The sequence continues at coordinate 739,116,807 of NC_136063.1, read as the reverse complement.
CGTGCTGTTCGAGCCTTACTCAGAGTGCTCTTTGCTGCATTTTGTTCCAAAGTGTATTCCCCCGAATTGAGGCGGAGGTGGCGGGGCTTGACGTATCCACCCCTGACAAGGCACTAGCCTTGGATGAGCGGATGGGAGAGTCTCGGGAGAGCAAGTTTCTCTCTGGTTTCGGGCGGCCCTGGGATTGCATCGTGGACGGAGGGCGTCAGCAAGGCTTCCTGTTCACGGCGGTAGGGGGAGAGGAGGAATAAGTGGGAATTCTTAATTTCTCAAGAATAATCAACTTACAAGAAGAAGTAGAGAACAAGCGACCCCTCTGGAGGCCACTGATATCGACCCATATTTGCAACAAAAAGTAAGTGTTACACTTGTGGGACAGGGCGGTGGAGGCCTGCCTAAGAGGGGCTCATTAGGAAAAGGGGGACTAGCTGAAAAATCGCTACCGCAATATATCTTAAGGAGCTCCCTGGGATACCATAGGGAGTAGGAGTAGGAGTAGGTGATTTTTGTACCCCAGCCTGTAAAGCTCTGCTTGCTAGTTTGTCCCCGATCGCAAGACCCAAATAATTTCGAAACAATCAAAACCCAAATCTAAACGTAAGGCAAAGAAGAAGGCAAAGATACTAATCCAGGATCAGAAAAAAAAAAACTCCAAACCCGACACCCTCATTAAGAGATTATTTTAAGTCAGTGCCTAGCACACTGATACTTAAACCGCCAGAGAGTATGTCTAAAGAAAGCACTGACAGCAATTTGGGTGGTACTACCAAGTTGCTTCAATACTTTGACGGTATGTCAACCCCCAATAGGTTTCAGCTGCTAGCAGATCTGTCAACAGAAAAGGAAATAGGGAGACTCATGATGCACGATTCAGTCAATAATTTGACAGAACTGGAAAGAGACGGAACTTCTTTAATTGATTCCCAAGTAGGAGGAAAGGAGAAGAGTCCATATGAAACATCAAGCGAAAAGGCAAGGAGCTGAAACACTCAGCGGTCAACCCTAGATCTTCTACAGGCTCCAAAGGATGAGATAAGAAATAGATTCCAGGTGTCAGAAAAAAAACAGGTTGAAGTTAAGGTTTTCTGCGGAAAAATGGAAGATAAGTTAGATTCTCTAACAGTGAGATCCACAGCATTAGAGGCAACAGTGGCCGAGTTAACAGCAAAAGTGGAGGAAAATGTAAAAGATCTCACTAAAATAAAGGAACACGAAATCGGCCTCCAATCTATTGAGAATGCTCAACGGAGTAATAATCTTTGCCTCCTCAAGGTGCCTGAGGGAGTCGAAGGAGATAATATAAAAGAGTTTGTAGTAAAACTGATGAAGCAAACAGCAAACATTGACTGTTCAGAACAAGTTCTCTTTGCTGACATTCAAAGGGTGCATAGAGACCCTTTCAGATTGAGTCCGAACAAGACCAGACCCAGAAAAATTCTGATTCATTTTTTGACATACAATTTAAAAGATGACATATTGAACAAAGCTTTAAAATTAAACACACTAAGTGTAGAAGGGTTTACTTTTCAAATTCAGTCTGATGTCTCCTCCATAACTGCATCTAAATAGTGGGAGCTGGTAAAATGATTAGAACCATTTAGACAGTTAGGTGCGACGGCACAACTCAAATTTCCAGCCACACTAAAAGTGATGTTTAATAACAAATTGTACATATTTAGACGGGTGGAGAAGGCAGAAACCTGTTTACAGCATATAACAGTGCAGAACACTGGAGCAATGGCTCAATACAAATTTAATTGTCTTCACTTTGAATCTTTAGGTAAATTTCAGTAGGAGATTTGGAAGGTCTTCCTGGAATTAATTATTAAAAAAAATAATAGCAGACGTACAAGGAGCTATAAGAAAGCAATAACCGTCCTGACCAAAGGGAGGGACGCCTCAAAGGCCAGGGTAGGGCCATAAGAGAAATAGTGGGGGTTCTCCAGGGGACCACAAGGGTGGGTGGAGGGGTGGGGCAGGGAAGGTCACTGGGTGGGGAGCATAGGGAAAAAAATGTCCAATTTGCCATATAAAATGTTATAAAAAGTTTACTATCTATTTAAATGAGTAATGACACAGGCCTCAGCTCATCACGCAATATATCTGAGGGTGTTGATATGGAACCTAAATGGGTTGAGGGTAAAAAACATGATGGAAAGGATATTTCAGTACTTAAAAGATATTTCAGAACAAATTTTAATCCTTCAAGAAACACATCTAGTTGAGAAAGAGATGAGGAGTCTGTGCTAAACCAAAAGCTGGATCAAGGAGATTATTTGCACCACACAAGAAATAACAACGAAGGGTGTAGCAATAATCATAAAGAATTATCCTGCTCTATCAGTGGAAGGGTTTAAAGTGGACAAGATGGGGAGATGGGCCATAGCAAACATAAGGTTTTACACTCATACATTCACAGTAGCAGGATGTTATGGTGCCAATTTAGATGATTCAGCTCCTTTAAAGGGTCTATGTGCGGAGTTATTGCCATTTCGAGATCCCTTAATATTGGCAGGAGACTTCAATTTAGTCCTAGACCCTGTGATGGATAGATCTCTGAATAGTAATGCTCTCCAGAATTGTAAACTGAGATCCCTACTGAATAATACGATGAAGCAATTAGGCTTAGAACAAACAAATGTCAAAAATGAATTCTTTGATTAAATAAGGAAACAAACAAGAAACTGTAATACATTAAGTAAGAAACACAATTCAGCAGGTATTATATAAAAGGGTACAAACTACAATTTAATTGAGGCAATAGTAATTGAAATGTACATTCTTTCATATGGATCTCTCTATCATGAATACTTTTGCCATAACCCATTTCACATCTCTAATAACAACAACTGCATCATTAACTATACAGTAAACATTTCCTGGAAAACTAATCACAAAGAAAATGGGTCAAATTGTCGACATCTCGGCCTTTGTAGTGAAGGCATCTGTAGGAGCACCTTCAGGACACAAGTTCTTATGTGTACTGATGTCCCTGAAAAATTGGGAACCTAATCTTAAGCTCCAAAGTCATACTAGACAGCAACACAAAATTAGTTGACATTTGTTTATTTTAAGCCACCTATTAGCTTATAGTTAATTCATTTCATATATCTTTTAATGACATTGATATGCAAAAGAATCCCTAGAAGACACTATTACCTGATCCCTTCTCAGATGAGGCATAACAAGGAGAAATATCTTTATTTCTCCTCATTACTTCCTCTTTCTTTGTGTACTGCATCCTGAATATGCTCTCATGATTATCACGTCCTGCACAAAAACAATCCTGCATGAAATTCATGGTGATTTGGTGCCTGCGTTGACACTAGGCTGCCAAAAAGGCACCAGTGTAGGAGAAAAGGCAGGAATGCGCCATATAGCTTTAAATATGGTGCATTCTTGCTCTTTCCCTGTCACGCAGTGCAGCGCAGGAAGGTGACTTGCTACGCCGTAATGCGTACCATTCTGTAGATAGGCCTGTTAATATCCAAGTATTCAATGTACCATTCAGGAATGAACACAAATTAGTTCAACTGGGTTATTGTTCCTCTGCTACACAAACTCTAAAAATACTTCTTATTTGAATTACTATTTAATTTCTGGAATATTATTCGTACGGAATGTCCTCGGAGTTAGAAGGCATTACAACATATAAATAACACTTGTTGACAATCCATAGAACCAAATTTGAAAGGTAACGCTGACGCTACCCAATGGAAAAGAGGGGCGGGGCTTAGAGTATTTACAAGATCTCTCGGAGAGGCGGAGCAGGGCTCTGCCCTGCCACGCCCAGCCCGAGACCTAAAAAGGACTCTAGATCACCAAAAGGGCCATCAACATCCTCCACCATTATTCACAACAAATAATCCCAACAACGAAACCAACTCCCTATCTCTGACATTGTAAAATGTATGAAGCACCAAGATGAACTCCATTTGTTACATGCTGAGCTCAGTGCAAAAAGAGATGTCACCAAGTTTTTCCTGCCAGTTTGCATATTTTCCACCTGTAAAAGTGGCCTAAGATGTTGTTTACATGCCGATTAAATGGTATGTGGAGGAAATGCAAGAAAGAGTAAAAAGATTGGATAAATATTACGTAGTGATGGTATACTGTTTTTACCATTCACTCTTATTGTGCTTTCTTATTTCTTCACATGGAGTTCAGAAATTTCTTAAATAAATGCATCAGCAATGTTTTGTTCTCTTCCATATGGTAGTTCCACAGAGATCACTAGAAAGTGTGTCTAAATAATCGTACTCTTAACTCTTTCAAATTAGCTCTTTGCATTCCAATTTCTACGGTCTCAAACGCACTCATTCTGCAGCAATATCTTGTATAGTCAAAAGTTCCTATTGCTCGTTTATTGACCAAAACTTTCAGCATAGCTGCAACCAAACAAGAAATCATCAACAGTAATGTTCTGACTGCCCCAAACTGTATATTGAGCCCCATATTTTCCCACACAATGTCTATTCATTTCGCACTTCTATCATTATAGAAACCATTCAGGAAATCCAGCGATAATTGCACAACGTTTGGCGAAAGCTTGATGATAGGACAGAGAAGACTTAGCCATAATATCCACCTTCCATTGGATATAATGGCTAAGTCAGACTGAAAGCAGGCGTAAGGAAAGTAGCGATAACCGAGGTTAGCGCTACTTTTCTTATCGCTATGCTGTTTAGCATGCAGCTTGTTAATGGGAGAAATGTTGGTTAGCGACATTTCTCACGTTATTTAGGTGTGGAATGCCCACTTTGCATCTCATTAGAGATGCAATGGGAGGCGTCGGGAAAAAGGGGGCTAACATGCGATTGTGCATGTTAGCACCCTCTTGTTAATAGGGCGATAGTTTTATCTCTGCTTTTTTGGCTTTTAAAGACAAAAAAGCGGAGATAAAGCCCTTGTTAATATGCCCCCTATAAAGTATGCCAACCTCAGTTAAATTACACTCCTTTCTTTCCCCTTCCTGCCATATATCATAAAATCAGATTGACAAGGGCCCTCTAACGAAATCAATAAAAATGCAGCGTTGTCCCAAATCAGATTTAAATTAATGTTTACCATGGGACATTAGCCCACCAAGCACCTATGTCGATCATGGTATTTAATAACTACTTGATGATTGCTCTTAAATATTATAATAATATTATAATACTTTTGTGACACACTCCAGCAATGCGCCACTTTTGCGCCATACAGATACGTCAGAAATAATGACGTATCTGTAACTCCTTGCGCAATGATGCGTCATACTATAAATATGACGCATCATTGTTGGTGCAAGGAGGGCGCAGTGAAAAGTGACGCATCGCTGTTTTCACGCAGCGATGCGTCTCTTTTCATAAATGAGGCCCTAGATTTTTTATGTAACCTGAACAATAATGTATCCGCGAAGACGCCATTTTTTGCATCTGGAACCAAAAGAGTATTTCAAACAGAATTGCAGTGAAGAATGCAAATCTCAAATTTATACTGCCACAATATCTAATCTCGTATATGCCTCAATAAGGATAAATATGCTCAAAACCGTAGTCTCAGAGACAAATGGGAAGTCACCATGATTTAAGAACATTATGAAACTGCAATACTCAGTTCAAACCGTAAACAGTAACACGCATGTATCAAAACTCTCAGAATTATGAATCTCAAGGTGTCGAAGGGTGTACGATAGATTATTCAAATCACATCTACGTAATCTGTCAATAAATTCAAGAGGAAAACAACTTCTAATAAAATCATGTTTGGAAACCAAGCAGAACCGTAACGGGAAGACTACGCCTTATCTATTAGGGTCGCATTTGGGTTATAACTTTGATTGCAGCCAAATAATGTGTGAATATTATTGTATCCATGTTTATAATGGCACTAATGTAGTGTTGGATAGTTAGTCACCAGGTACTTGTTGAGAAAATAGATTATATTGAGTAAGTGCCCTGCTAAAGTTCTGTGGTGAAGGAGAATTATCAAATGTATGTAAACACCATAATGTTTCTCCAATATGATCTCAGAGCTACATCCAATTATATAATACTAGTTGATAACCATCAATTACATTATTGACTCATTCATTTCAGTGACAATTATTCACATCACTTTATGTACCAGTTTGATATGAGTATTAATATGGCTAAAGTCATAATTAAGAATGGCATTATTAGGAGCATCAAGAAACATTAAGGGAACATAACAGTAGTGAAAGGCAATCAAAGTTGAAGGTCATTAATCAAATGTGGGAAGCTAGATAAATCAAGGTATTGTAAAACGTAAAGCATTATGTTATGTTATGGTATATAACTGCAAAGCGCACAAATACCCGTCGGTGTCTTGGCACCGAGTTGAGAATTGTCGTGTAGAAGGAACAGGAAAAGGCTAGGCCTTGAAAAAACACGTTTTTAAAAAAGTTTCCTGAAACTCAATAATGGAAGCTGGTTTGAAATTTATAGGCAAACTGTTCCAGAGTTCCGGAGCTTAAGAGGAGAAACAGCGCCCCCCCCCCCCTATTTCAGTCTCCTATATCTGGGGCGAGTGATCATCAACATATTTTCTGATCATGGGTCTTGATTTGGTATGTACCAGGAGAAGGACTGTTTAAGGTAGCTAGGACCTGAGCCACATAAGGCCTTGTAGGTAAGGCACAGTGCCTTGAAGTTGATACGATTATCCCCTGAAAGCCAGTGGAGCTTCTTAATGGATGCTGAAACATAATACAATTTGGGCAGATCAAGAATAAGTCTTGCTGCCGCATTTAGAACACTATGTATTTTCCTTAAGTTCTGTTTTTGGAGCTTAACATACAGTTTTTGGCGGTAAGGGGAATGAAAGGGAGAATCTTCTTAATGATTCTCAACATATTGAAACTGGAGTTTTTGTGGATGTATACAAATACATTCATTGTAAGAAGAACTGAAGACCGAAAGGGTATACATGCTTTTAATTGCTTCTAACCTTGAGGAAGGTCCACTTTAATAATATTTGAGGAACAAAAAACGTGTTAGTATCCAGAAGTATTTTTAGAGTTTGTGTTGCAATACAACAATGAAACCAATTGAAGGTGGATGCAGTGATTATTTTCCCCACATGTCTTTGTAACATTTTAAGCAGTAACCTGTTTTCTCTGTAGGTCTCGTGATCTTGTAGGAACAAGATACGATTCGAAAAGTGAGTTCACAAAACGGAATCCTGCCTAATAAATCAGGTCGAGCCAGTCTTCAGGGGAAAGGGGAAGTGGATTGAGAACAGACAACGACATCCGCTGTTCAGGCTTGTCTTTTTCAGCGTAGTCCTTCACACTTCTTCCCCTCTCAGGGAACTAGTAGCATTGCATCCACATGCATCAAAACAAATGAAATTGTGTCAACTACAAATAATGTAACACAAGATTCCTATTCCTCCATAATACCAAGCTTACCTAAAACTATCCTATCTCCCACCTAGAGTTCAGGTTATGAGGAAAAAGCATGGGCCTTCAAATATTCTTAGGAAAAAAGATTGCTAGTGGAACCATGCGAGACCTACCTAGGACAATGTTGGTTTTTAAAGTAGTCACCTTTAGGAATGCTTTTAATTGCCTTACATATTACAGAAGCACTCAGGAAAAATCCTTAATGATAATAAGCAACTGTAAACCAGGTTAGAGGCAACAAAAATATGAGAGTCTTTAGTCTTCAAAAGATAAACGAGCAAATCAATAGGACATTTCTGCAAACAACGAACACTGGGGCATATTATCAACACAGGCGATAAAATTATCGCTTGCTTTATCGGCAGAAAACTGCCGCTAAAGCCGCTTTTGCGGTAGTTTTCTGCCGCAAAAGCGGCTTTAGCGGCAGTTTTCTGCCGATAAAGCAAGCGATAATTTTATCGCCTGTGTTGGTAATATGCCCCACAGTCTTTTAAGTTGCAGGCACTTCACAATGCAAATGCTGAGGAGCACGAAGAGAATATCAAAGAGGGTAAGCACCCATCCAAATAGCAATTGAAGCATATGTCTTACTACCTTTTAAATTCAGTCATCTGTCGGCAAAGGCTGTCTTTGCTTTTGTTGCTGCAGGTTTCCTCACAATCTTAGATGTCTGCTGTAGAAGAGATGAATTCAGCGAAGTAAATTGAAAGTGTGGATAGACTTACTTATGTTCACATATAGAGTTGCCCATTCTAATAATTGGTCTTTCACTCCACTTCAAAAGGAACCCTCCTCTCATCCTTGACAACCACCCAGTGAAATCTGATTGGAGAAGGGCCGACAGCAAAAGGCTCTCAATAATTTGTTGAGGCTTGTGGACTGTGTGGGCAGAGGCCATGACATCATGCTTGAATTTGGCATGCATCATCTTTCTTTTAGCAGCACAGCTAGCTTTGCACCAAGAGCTTTAGATGCACAGGAAGGTGAGCTAGAGTCTCAGATGCAAAGGCTTGGGCTGCTAAACTATTCAGATAATTCCCAGTTCAGACACCAGAAATGAACACCCTTTCTCAAAATTACAGCTCTGACATTTGTACGATAAACTTAAGATTTGCACTGTTTAAAGCAAGGTCACAAAAACTGAGCCTGGACTTAGTTGCTCAACCTAGATACACAATTCGGTTATTTGAAAATACATTGCCACCTTTGCCACTTGAAAGTAACCATCAGCCTTTCTGTGGATGGGGCTACTAATGACACACGCATATTATGCACAACTTACAGTTTCCACTTCTACACATTTTGCACTTTGGTCTTAGGTTTTTAAGGCACTCTTTACAACTGACCTTTCTAATGATCTACAAGACCACTCACATGTCACAATGATTTGAGTCTGGCATGGGAGCACTACTGATCAATAAAGCTGCTTGCCCACCTTGCTGTGATGCTATTGCCAACACAATTAGGTATTTGACATTTATGCTAGTGGTGCACTAAACGTCATATAAGATAATCAGGGTTTACCATTTGCATGCCACATGCATTTTAGTTCCCACACAGGCATTAGGACCCTGTTAGTAGTCTCTCACAGTCCAGTTTCAAGTAATTGCCAGAGGCTGAGCGTCTGTCAAACCTTCCACACATTAAGCTAATTTTACTCTCTAAGTATGACGAGCGAGCTGAGATGTAGGCCCTGTGGTTGCTTTGCATTGGATCTACAGTGCATCTGATAATGAGGCACAACATGTTTTTGGGTATGCTGCTCGAAGGAACAATAACTGAAAATTAAGACTAGACTCTCTGTTAGACCTGACATCCTTTGTGGGGTATCCACCCTGTAGTGTCCTGTGGGACATGTTCTGGTGTTCTGACATATGCCCTATGTCATCAGCTATTCCCTGAGGGCTGACTCCATACTCACCCCACACCCATCCATCATAGTTGAGATGACACTGCAAATAAAAGGGGTCAGGCGGATGTGCCTTGGGCCAGTTCCAGTTACTGCAACTATGCCCCAGTGTCATTATTCTAGCAGCATGAGGGCCTTGGGCCTAAGCCACCACCCTCCCCACTTTTTACCTTCCTTCCTGTTTAGTTGATTTGGTTTATGTTGGCTTTAGGACTGTGCACTTTACCACTGCTAACCAGTGCTAAAGGGCTTGTGCTATCTCCTTCACCCTTCAAACATGATAACATTGGCCCACACCAAATTAGCCCATTTAATTTAACTGCTACTGCCTAGTAAATGGTACTACATGTACGCCGGGTCTGTAAATTAAATGCAGCCCTCATTGTGCCACCCACTAAACTAGCCTTTTAAAACATCTCTCCGGCCTGCCAAAGCAGCCTGCGGTAAAGTTTTAAACTGCCATTTCAATCAGGCTAAACAAACGAGTTGCTAGGCCTAAACCTTTCTTTTTGATACAAGTAAGTCACTCCTAAGGTAGGTCGGCCCTAAAGGCTCATAGAGCATGGTGCGCTGTATTTAAAATATAGGGTACGTGTACTTACATTTTACATGTCCTGGTAGTGAAAAACTCACTTTTTACTATTGTTAAGACTATCCCTCCCATTGACTAATACTGGGTTACCTTATTACATTTTATATGTGATAACCTTGCATTGGGAGCAAATAGAGATATACTGCTTACATTCAAATGAATTGTAATTTTGAATCATCTCTAATAGTAAACACAGAAAAGTCACAATTCTAAAAATCCTAACTGTTTGTGCCTTCTGCTAGTGTCCTGGGCCACTTGGCTCTGGATGGTTTTGCTTTTGGGGTTTGTGTATTGCTTCAATAGAGTAACACAAATGGGGCTTTGCCATGGACAGGACGGGCCTTCCTGACAGAATGACTGGGAGGGGCTGTACCGAGCCCCACTTACATTTAAACATAGCCAAGAAATCTGACACCAGGCCTGCACTGTCTTTTGTCGGTGCAAAAGGTTTGCAGCCATGACTGGGAAGAACGTTCTACAACCAGATGTTGGGGTAGGATAGGGAATCCCCCCACACCAAGGCTGGCACCTGGCATAAATATTTCACCACCAGAGCAAGTCTTTAGAACAATCCTGGAACTGTGAAGGACTGTCTTGCAGCCAAAGGTCTGCCCTGCTACTTGAACGACAGCCTTGCTGTCAGAGCACCGGACCTGCTTAACTTCATCCCAGACTCACCAGTGATTGCAAGGGTCAGTTTGATGACCGCCACTATGCCCTACAAGGAAATAGCAAGTTACAGAGGCCTCTCTGCAACGGACCAGCTGATCCGGTGCACTGGATTTGCCTGGACATGCAGCTGGACTTGTCTGAGCCCTGATGCAGGTCTCTGCTGGTCTGAGTCCGTGATCTCCAAGAGGTCCTCCCCAAGTGCTGGACTCTTGGCTGGCATTAGAGTGTACTCATCCCTGCTTAGCTGAGGGCTCCATCAAATCCAACGTAGTGTAACACAACTCAACGCAGGACTTTGCATCACAGACCCTCGCAGCTCCTGATCAGTGGCTTCATCTGAACCAACACAGCATGAAGCACCTTGCAGCATGACCCAGCATCGAAGCCCTTGTAGCTCCTAACCAGGACCAACGCATTGTGGCACAACTTGATGCAGGACCTTGCATCGCAGTCCTTGCAGGTCCTCATTGAAACTGGCACAGATGATGCAACTCAATGCAGGGCCTTGCATCACAGCCCTTGCAGCTCCTCATTGGAACTAATGCAGCGTGATGCAACTTAACACAAGGCTTCGTATCTCACTGCGTAGCTCCTGATCAGGACCAAAGCCAAGCAAAGCAAAAGCTTTACATCAAGATCAAATGAAATGTACTTTGTTGTTCTAGTAACCCGTAGGTGTAGAGACAGTGATGGCTGCAAAGGTCATTCATTTGAAGCAGCTCTAGACTAGCACGAGGCACACGTGGGCTAAAGATGTTTAGTTTACCATCCATTTACAGTTAGTAGACCAATCTTTTGAAAATGTTGTAATTTTGCATTACAGCCTGATCAATGGCTTTTTGAATGCTAATCCAGTACCACGGCCTTTCCAATCCTTGAAGTGCAGAGAGGTAGCCATTTGGCTCTCATATTATGCAGCAGTACACCTGATGGTTGCTAAACCACCTATTGTTTTCCTGTCTGGGAGGAGCATACCTAAGGCACTAATTGTGTCTCTGTGCAGGAGGAGCCTCCCTAAGCCACCTATTTTGTCCCTGTGTGGGAGGAGCGTTGCTAAGCTAACTATTGTTTTTTTGCTGTCTGGGGAGAAGCACTCTGGACAGAAATGGCCAATTGTGGTGTCCATGATTAATTGAGGAATGCAATTTATATTTTTATATATTTCTAGAACCCCATCTAATTTTTAGCTTAAATATTTTGAGGCAGACACAGAAAAGCATACCCAAAAATTTGCAAGAGTGAAAATGCCCCTTGCAAATATGCAACTGATTTTTTTCATATTTTGCGGGTGGGAATGGGCCATTATAACATTACGTATGTGTCTGTTGCCAGTTAATGCAGAGCATTTCCTGTACACAAATAAAAATGCTTCCGGGGAATCAGTTTTGAGCCAGCAGTACATATATAAGTGCAAGGGTCCAAAGATTGTTTAGCAGCCTACTGTAATTCCAACTGAATAGAAGAGTAGACAAATAACAAGGATGCATAATTGTCATTCCACTTCATGGCTTCTTCTTCTACCACCACTCCAACCATTCTATTCTTTTTACCTCACTCACAGATTTTTTAATTTGTCACTGATTCATGTTTTTTAATTCCTAGTTCTTCCTTTTCTGCCATTGTCTCTCTTGCTCTGTGTCGAAACCTCATGAAGAATCTTTTTTTCAATTTCCCAAAATTGAGGGCAAGTGCCTACCATCTACCACCAGCTCTACAGATTATCTCTCTGAGAGGGATATATTCACAAGCACGTAACTCCGATTTATCCCACCTTACTGCATCAAAAGCGGAGATAGATTTAACACCCCTTTCACAAGCTGGTGCAAACTGCGGACATCACCAGTATTCCCGTGATAACTGCCCCAAAATTTACCTCCACCATGGACACCACCAACTAACCCTACTGAGATGCAGAGTAGGCGTTCCCATGCAAAAACACACGAAAAACCACTACACCACTTTCACAACAAAATGCCAGATCTGCGATGCAAACCAAAAACAGGTGATAAGCCGCTGTTGCTGGTGCTAAGCTGGACGACTACCCAAAGCATGAAAAGGGGCCCAGCCAAGAGCCACACCTGAAGACCCAGAGATGTCATGGTAACAACGACCATGCAGCACCAACACCCTTGAGGGCCACAACATCCCTCGCCACCAACCCAGATCTCTCCCGGACTCTCCCCCAGACATTCACATAACGTGCACTACACAAGAGCCACAAAAAGTGCATGATGATGCACATTGCCAAAATAAATACACATAAACACAGCACTGAAGTAACAACCAAAAACTTTATTGAAATACAACACAAAACGACAATGCGTAACACTCCTGTCGGGTCCATCAGCTACAACCTCGAAGTCACAGCTTGGAAAACAAAGCACAAAATCAGGAGACATGCCATGCACACATCAAATGAGCGAGACACAGAGAAACAGAAAAGGAAAGTGAGCCAGAGAGAGAAAGAGAGGGAAGGAAAGGAAGGGAGAGACAGAGAGAGAGAGAGAGAGAGAGGGAAGGGAGATAGAGTAAGAGAGAGAGAAGGAAAGGAAGGGAGAGAGCGAGAGGGAGAGAGGTAAGGGAGATAGAGTGAGAGAGAGGGAAGGAAAGGAAGGGAGAAAGAGAGAGGTAAGGGAGAGAGAATGAGAGAGAGGGAAGGAAAGAAAGGGGAGAGAGAGAGAGCAAGGTAAGGGAGAGTGAGAGAGGGAAGGAAAGGAAGGGAGAGAGAGACACCGCCGGCTCTACACACACAGGCCCTACAGCTCACCTGCTTCCGCTGGTGTGTCCACCAGTAGGCACACCACATGCCTGTGCAAGCTCCAGGCACAGGTCCCACCACCAGGGCATAGTCCACATCATGAGGGCCCGCCCCGCGGCCCAGCAGGTCCCACACATGATGCTGAGTCCTAAGTCATCAATAGTGGAGACCACATCAGGGCACAAGTCATTATTGCAGGCTGCACACCCGCTCAACTATTCCGGTACCACTAACCCTGTGCAACCCAAGTCAGGGCCACATGGTGGCAGGCCCATGACGGCCGCAAAGCCTTGGGTGCCACCAATGCTGTGCAACCCAAGTCAGCACCACGTGGTAGCAGGCCCGTGGCAGCCGCAAGGCCTTGGGTGCCACTAACCCTGTGTAACCCAAGTCAGTGCCACGTGATGGCAGGCCCATGACGGCTGCAAGACTTCGGGTGACACCAACCCTGTGCGCAACATCTCATGGACCCTTTATGATTGAGCACCGTGGAGCATCCGTCATCCAGTCACCACCGGCAGAGGGGAATGTGACGTCGTCAGCCCCTTATATTTGCGTGGTCACATGGCCTGTGATGCCTCTGCCAGATGGGTGTGGTGTTTGTGCAAACCTGCCCTCAGGGAGTGACCGTGATGTACTGACAACTAGACCAGTGACCTGCACAACACCAGCGTGAATTCCTGCAACAGGTAGCTATATGGGCCTTCCCTCGGAGCGTAAGCAGAGTGGTCTGGCCTGGCGTACAGCTTGGCAGTGCAGGGCTTGCAACTATGACTCGGGGCTCTGGGCGTGGTTCAGTCCATGTCTGGACCAAGAAGTGACTAATGTGTGTGTCCCTGTTGCAGTGTCCATAGCACACAGTTCAAAATAGGCAATGTAGCACACTGTGACTGGCATCCCACTAGATAGGCATCATTGACGTGAGGGGAATCACTGTTTCTACATTCATCCACACATACATACATGGATGATGAAATACATGACACAGCAGTGCGTAACTGGATGTTTATTGCACATCCAGTGGAGTTCTGCAGCTGGAGAGGTGCAGTGCCATGACAAGCACACTACACAATATGGGCCCATGGAGGGCCTGCCAGAGTCCATCCGGGGATGACAAACACTGGGAAAGAGGAAGGGTACAGTCTGCAGTCTGGTCGCCGTTTCATTGGTCATCAAATAGGATTTGGCAGTCCATGTTGTGGTCCAAGGTGAGTGCAGCGGAGTGTATCGGGGCCAGTGGAAGGTCCTGGGGCAGCGGCGGTCGGTAGTGGGTGTACCTGCAGGGCGGTGACGTGGGGAGAGGGATGGGCAGGATCGGAGTTAGTAATGTATGGATTACGGAGCTTTACAGGTAAATAAACATATAAAAAAATAAAACGAATTTCGTTGCATGCACTGCATCCCCAAATTCGATGCAGTGTGCGCAACAAAATTCATTTTATTTATTTATATGTTTACTTACCTGTAAAAATCCGTAATCCATACATTATTACCCCCCATGTGCGGCACCAAGCAGAAACAGGCCAGGCGGCAGAAATGAATGCTAGTGCCTCCTTCTGACAACAATCCCAGCCATGTCCTCATCTTTGAATGTGTGCTCTGCCCCACCTGTGGGTGTTGAAGTTCCGGCTGCGGCACTGTGGGCCACTGACACATCAGGGGCCGGAGGAGGATTGTTGGCTGCACTGTGTGGCAGTGACACATCAGGTAATGGAGTGGATACGCCTGCTGCACTGTGCAGCACTGACACGCCAGGGGGTGGAGATGTGAGTGGTGTGGGGGCAGCAGCATTCATCAGCGCCACTCCTTGTGGCAGCAATGCCATGATGAGGATCTGCAGGGCATGGAAGATCCCAGCTACATCTTGCTGATGTGCAGCGGTGGCTGCCATCCTTTCTGCCTCTATCTGCACCATGTCCTCCATGAGCCTCTGCATGTGTGCCAGCTCACGGATGGAATCGCTGGAGTCAGTCTGAGTGGACAGATGTTCTACTCTTCACGTCATTACTCCGGGGATGTCAGTCAGGGCTCGTTGGAGACCATGGAGAGGGCCGTGGGTGTCCGTTAGGGACTGGAAGTGGTCCCTCATGGGACCTAGGCACCCATGGATGTCATCCACTTTAGTAGCCATGAGGCCAAACCCCACCCGCACCTGCTCAGCCATCCCCCTCTGGCCCTCCAGTGCACAGAGTTGGAAGGCCATGATTTGTTCCTGGGGGTCCTGGGAGACTGCCGGGGCTGTGGGTGCCTCCTGCTGCGTGGTTTGGACAGTGGGTGGGGTCTCCTTGATGCAGCTGGGCTGCCCTGATGATGGAGGTGAGTCACAGATCATTTCAATGATGTTTTGGAGGGCTTGGGTGTCAATGCTGGGGTTGTCCTCCTCGTCATCAGTGAAGAGTGGCTGGGACTGCTGTGCAAGGGGTGTTGACGGTGCCCCTGCAATGTGAAGGGAGATGGTGTATTACAATGTGTCCACATGAATGTGGCCGCATGGAACATGTTGACATTCAGACAGCATGGCATTGTACATTGTGACAGTGTGTAGATCAGGGCCATGACCCAGAGTCATTGTGGGTGTGCACTGTGCTCTGCTTGATTGTGCAGGTGTGACATTGTGGGTCACTCACCCTGTTGCAGTTGTGTTGTGTCCTGTCGAGCAATGTCTGTTCCCCCGACTCGGGCCACAGTCTTCACACTGATGACTGTCGAGACCAGCAATTCCATGTTATACAGCGCTAGCTGTGGTGCTGGGCCCCCACCTCCAGTCTGCATTACTGTCTTCTGGTTGCCTACGAGTTTCTCCTTGGTCTTCTGCTTGATGTCAATCCATCGCCTCTTGGCCTCGTCCATTGAGTTCTTGTGCTCCCCGACAGCATTCACCTTGTCCACGATGTCCCGCCATATCACATTTTTGGTGCCCAATGACAGGTTGGAGGTGACGAATAGTTGTTGATGGTGTTCCATCACATCCATGATCAGGATCCTGTTGTCCTGCGGACTGTACTTCATCTTCTTCTTCTTCATGTCCTTGCCCTTCCCTGTCCCCAAGGTCCCAGGCTGGTCATCCGGGGTCCTTGTGGGGTTGCGCTCATCCTCTGTGCCTGCTCTGGCTGCCTCCATGGTGCTTGGGTGTTTGCCAGTTTGTGTTTGTGTCTTTTTTCTACTTTTAAAGTGATTTTTCCCACCTGCCATGTGTGTATTGCAGGCCTGGTGCTGCTTATCGCTGATTTGCTCATCGCGCTTTGGCCCATTGCATGTTTTTTCGCGTTGAGGTTTGTGTTTTTATCTCGGTCGAGGTGGTTGTATCGCGGACGTTGGCCGCGGTTTCAGCAGACTATCGCATGGTACCGCAATTTTGTGAATTCCACGTTAGCACAGGGTTATTTTCCCACTATGGGCTGCGATGTGTAAAGATGCGTTCGCATTTTCTGGTGATGTTTAGCACACGTTCTTGTGAATATACCCCTGAGTCAGGTACACAGCTGTGTGCATCTTTGTGAATAAAAAATCTGGCAAAATATGTGCCTACCAAATTCTAGCCTCATCTCTGAGTGCTAATTGTGCCGTTGAGGCGTGTGTAGGTAACATTTGGAAATTGTGCTCTGGGGGTCATTGTGTGTATGCACAGAGCTTTTTTGTGAAATTTCTGATGAGGCAACATGAGGTTTGATCCTCATCCACACTCATCACACATCTACACCGGAAAATGTATCTTTCTGAAGAACTACAACTCTGTGAATAGCTAAAGTAAAAGTCTGCGGCTTCGTTTATCTTTTCGTTGTGGTCAACAACATTGTTGATCTATCACATTGCACTGCCATATGTTACACCTAGCTTGAGGGCCACCCACTTGCCCAATCTCACTTGGCAGTACACTGCATTCTCGTTCCTAGCTTTATTACTTTCTCCTATAAAGCGAGAAGAACAAACTGATTGCCTGCTCACTTAATTTCTTCTTTCAAAAGACAATATGGTCTTTGCACAACACTGTAAAAAATAGGAATGCTGTGAGCACTTACTAATGATTGCACAGGAACACAGAAATAGATTGACTCAACCGAATAAATGCTCTGCACTCTTTCTTTGTGTGCAAGGCTCTGATTCACTAATGGCGAAGGTAGACAGAAAAGAAAAGCTTTTAAACTAAGTTTCTCATTAAACTGCAGAAAAGCAGTGGTTTGGGCGTAAATGGATTTGTTTTCTTCTGGACCAATTCTTGCTTTAGCAATGTGATGTCTTTTAATTGCAAATTCAACTCTAAGACGAAACGTAGTCATTAAAAGTGAGCAGCCTGTACCTATTTGCTGAAACGAAAAGGTACCTTTAACAGAGGAGAACTAATTTGAGGCGTAGAATTCTTGCATTAGGCTTGTGACATAAGAACTCGCTGTGCCTCCATTAAAGTATTGAAAAAGGTGAACAATCATCTCCTCCAGAAATCTATATTTTTAATTGTGAAAAAATAATGTATTTGGCTTTGCTTCAAAAAAAGATGTGAGGAGGACGATCGAGTGTTGAATCACGAGCACTGACTCTGTGACATTCAGTTATATTCACTGTAGTCTATTGTCACTGACAAGTTAAAAAAATTGCCAGTTTTCAAATTGTCTGTAGGATGTCAGTTAATGATTTGCAAAAGATGTTGGTTAACAAATTAAAGGCGCTAACCCTTCTTCATCGGTTTGCAACGACATCACCACAGGGCAGATTTAATAAGTGTTTATGCAGCACAGCAAACAAAGTTGCTTTTCTGAGCTGTGTGAAAAGGTGAGAGCAGGACAACCCAATATCTACTGATACATGGTGCTGTTTTACTCTCTCCTCTAGAACTGGTGTACTTTATGGTGCATGGTGTGCCTGCCTCTAAGAGGCGTAGGGGCATATTCACAAGGAAAGTGGCGAAGCATGTTGTTAAGCCAAGAAGGCTAACAACACGCTCCGTCACTTTAGAAAGGCAGGGTGTGAGAAGCTGGCCCGGTATATGATGTACAGTTATGTAAATGGACAGCTTGCACCAGTCCGGACAACCCTATGGTGAGTTAAGAGGTCTTAGAGAACCTTAGAATGCTCTCAAAGTTGGTAGCTGTGGAAATCAGCCTTCAGGCTTAGTCCAGGAGGAGTGTAAAGCAGCTTGTTTGACCAGAATGCAATCCCATAGTATAGATTAAGTGAAAAACAACCACACAAGGTATTTATGAAAATATGTATTTATTATATAATACTCTCTAACACATACAAATATCTCCTACCAAGAGATTTGCACAATGCACACAATACTTTGCAAAGAAAAAGAGGAAATAGCACATAAGGTGGGGAGCACACTGTGTTCTTTAAATACCCATCACACACCAAAAGGAACTTTGGTGTCATGCTTCATCATTGGGGTCTTCGCACCCCTCTACGGGATTCGGCGTGCTGCTAACCGGCGACTACGCGGGAGCACTTTTATAATTTGGCTATGTGTGGTGCGTGTGAGGTTTCAGTGTGTATAAGTGAATGGTGGGTTCTGAAAAGTCCTACTTATACACACTGAAACCTCACACGCACCACACATAGCCAAAATATAAAAGTGCTCCCGCGTTGTCGCTGGTTAGCAGTACGCCGCATTCCGTAGAGGGGTGTGAAGACCCCAATGATGAAGCATGACACCAAGGGTCCTTTTGGTGTGTGAGGGGTATTTAAAAAAACAGTGTACTCCCCACTATTGTAGGGACCACTCTAACAAAATCTAGATGTGGATTCTTTCTGTTTAATTAAATCTGTAGAGGGAGAACGGACCCACTTTTTCTCTCCTCTCCCCTGTTGTTATATTTATGAAATAGCACAGGGGGGACAAAACCATATACTACAAAAGTGGTATAAGAACCACAACTTGGGTCAAAACAATGTGGAGAGGATGCAGAAGTGCTGAGGACCCAAGGAACCACCCAAGGTGAGTGACTAGAAATCCTAAGGAGAGCGTGTGCAGTGTGGGAACACGGCCACGTTCTCCGTACAAGTCTATGTGTAAGTCGCGGTTGGATTTTAAAAGATTAAGGACCTTTCAAAGTGGACCCTCTAGAAACCCTGTCAAAGACAGAAGGTTGGAGAGCCACCCCACCCGTGTATACCCTTGTACCCATGTTAGCTACATCAGGGTAGCCGGGTGCATAGGTGTGAAGTGGTGTCGGAAACCGCCGTCGAACCCAATGGAGGACTTCAGGAAAGTGCCCCTGCTGAAGGAGGAGAAAGTGTCAGTTGGAATCAGAAGGTGGATTCTGGTTTAGAGATACCTGCAAGCAGAGGGAACAGAGTCTATGTCACTCGTGAGTGACCAGGAGATCTAGAAGATGAATGCCCACCAACGTCGGGTGTTGCAGGAGGGTTGACGAGGAAATTGACTCTGCAGCTGTGAGGACCTTGGAGATGCTGAGGGAGACCAGGAGCCATGCACGAGCTGTCCCACATCGGATTTAAAATGCTGAGGGGTCGGTGTCCATCAGGAGCACTAAAAAGCCTTGGCAAATGCAACATGATGCGGTGAGGCCAAAGATTTTAGTCACAGGAGATTCTCGAGGTTGGAGCTATTTGGAGCACGAAGATCTTCTTAGAAGGAAGTCAACAAGCGTGTGCAACTGCAAGTTGAGATGGTGCACAGGGGTTCGGTTATTTCAACCCCCACGAGGGATACTGGCCTCAAACATGGTGAGAGGGCAGGCATGCCTCTGGACCTGTGGAAAATCACCACCTGTGCTGCAGAACCTTTTGGAGTCCAGAGGAGCTTAGGATCAGCAGACCGGTCGACTTAGTTGCGGTGCCTGAGAATGCAGGGAAGTGACTCCATCATTCCATGGAAAATTCCTTCTGGTGTCTTTGCTGCCCACAGGCCTTGAACGGTTCCTGTATGGTGCACATGAACAGATGATGCAGCAGACTGGAAGGGAGGCAAAGTTGAGCCCAAACAAAGTCCAGAGTGCCGAGATGGTAGAAGAAGAAGTGGAGTCTGATCTGAATCTTATTCCACGTCAAATCTAGGGACCCACCCACACATAAGCCCTTAAGTACCCTAAGGAAAGAGTTGGGATGATTCAGGGGACCCTCCCAGGGGAGGGTCTGGACAGGGGGGTTACTCTAATGTCCTTTGTCCAGTTTCACAACAGAGCGGGAGCCAATGGCTCCCAGGATTGGTTTAAACTGAACTATGCATGGGGATACCAAATGCACCCAACATGCAGACCGAGTGACACTGGCAAGCACACCCACCCTGCCCCAATACACTAAATCCTGTCTGGGAGGTGATCACACTTCCCTGTGACAGGATGCCTATTGTTCTTCCTTCCCCTGCTCGAGCTTGGCTCAGCAGCAGTAGGGCTAAATCATGTTCCTGGTCGGCAGCAACCATTTTGTGCTTTCCGGGTCTGGAAGACTGGTACTGGGAGCATGGAGAGCCTTAAGGAGGGCTCTTCGAGTGTTGGTATCATATGTCCCACACTGTTTACGGTGTGGGGGTATGATTACAACATGTTTGATACCAAACATTATAGGATTCTTTGCAGCCTGTTTCCAGATGTTCATCGCGTAACTATGCGGTGCCCCTCTAGATAGTATATGGCTGCTTCACTGACCACCTGGGAGAATGGACTCCGTAGGCTGTAGGGGTGTCTTGTTCATGTAGGGGCACACTCTCTCTTAGAACCAAGCCCCCTGCCTTCAGGATTGTAAAGGCATGCTAGAGGGGTGACTTAGAGGTTTTAAGTGCAGTGACCCTAGACATAGGAACACTATGGGGCAGATTTATGAGGCCCTTGCGCCTCTTTGCGCCGCAATTGCGTCACTTAATTTGACGCAACGGCGGCGCAGACAATGCGCCCTATTTACAACGTGACGCATCTAGGAGATGCGTCACATTGGAAAGCCCTGCGCCATAAGGAGGCGTTCCTCCGCAGGGGGGGGCGTTCCTGCGCAGGAACGCCTCCTAAAAGTGGCTGAGTGATATCTAAGAGATTTCACTCAGTCACTTTCTACGTCAATTCCTTACGCCTGCTTGAAGCAGGCCTAAGGGTGACGCACCATGCATTGTAGGGGTGGCCCCTGTGCATTGCAGGAGTCATGTCGCACTTGCGACATGACTCCAGCAATGCGCCGCCCGTACGCCGAAAGATGCGTCACGCATCTTCCCTGCCTTGCACCATGGGTGGCGGAGCTGTGGCGCACTGTGGCGCACATTAACTGGCGCATCCCTGGGGATGCGCCAGTTAACATAAATCTGCCCTAAAATCTTTAGGAAATGATTCTAGTTCCAGATTACACAGGTTGCAATAGCAGGCCTGTAGTTCCATTTTGAATGGTCTTCCATGGGTGGCATAATGCATGCTTCAGCCCATGGGGGACCTCTGGTGTACCTATGCCCTGGGAACCTTAGTACCATATACTTGGGACATATAAGAGTATCCCCATATCCAATCTGGGATGTACCTAGGTACTGAACATAACAATTTAGGGAGAGTGCAGCTAGACTGGGGCCCTGATTAGCAGGATCTCAGGCAGACTAGTCAATAACAACTTAGCACCAGGCAAAAAGTGGGGGTAACCATAGAAGCAGATCCTACCTTCCTACACACAGCTGCACCATATTAATAAGAATATGGTGCAGCCTTGATTTACCCCCTGCGCTGGCATTAAATTTAGCAGCCTAGCGCCAATGCAGGCACTCGTGCACCCAAGTGCAATGATGTCTTTGTTGAGGGGAGTGATTGTTTATGTGCAGGAAGGTGTCCCTTCCTTCACATAAAAAATTTGAAATGGTGATTTGAAACTTAATGCCGCACACATAGAAGTTGCAAAACTTCAAGTCTTTTTTTAATGGTTGTTTATGTGCAGGAAGGGATACCTTCTTGCACATAAACAATCAAAGGTGTTTTGCTGTTTCCATGTGTGCTGCCCAACGCAGCCCAAATCTCACCTCTCTCCCCTCAAATCCGTCCTCCATTCAGCAGCTCGCTTCATATCAGGGTCCAAACGAAATGACCACATCACTCCTATCCTGTCTTCTCTCCGATGGCTTCCCATTGAGGCTAGAGCTATCTACAAAACAGCGTGCATCACCCACAAAGTTTTGCACTCTTCCTCCCCTCGCTATCTGGCGAATAAACTCAAACTGTCTGGAGGCTCAAGACCTTCTCGGAATGCAGAAAAGTTCCTTCTTGAACCCCCCTCCTTCAAAAGAGAAAAACTGTTGGCACAATCGTTCTCAGGGAATGCGGTGAGAATCTGGAACTCGCTTCCTCCTTCACTCCGTGCCATCACCTCCATCCAGATCTTCAAAGCGGACCTCAAATCTCTTTTATTCCAAAGACACTTTCAGAACTAATTCCCTCCTCCTCAGACCCTGCCAGGAAGTTATTTAGTCTTTGTAAATTTGTCACATATATTTATATTTTTGATGTACATCCTGTGCTTGCTGTGTTTGAAATTGTTTTCCTTTTGCCTGCGTTGTTTTGGTTCTATGGCCTGCTATTGTTCGCCAGGAAGTTCTTTAGTCATTGTAAAATGTGTCATATTTATTCTTACTTTTGCTTGTACACTCTGTTCAGGCCATTTTTGTTTGTTCTATTCCTGCAACAGTTCTCTCATGTAACGTAACTGGTTCTAATGTACAGTGCTCTGACACCTTCGGGTAAAGTCCGCGCTTTATAAAAATGCATTAAATAAATAAAATAAATAAATAAAAACCTGTATATGAAGATTCCTACTGTTCTGCTAGATTTAGACAATGCTGAAACCTTCCAAATACACGTCTCTAACTCTGATGAATATGCTGTGATAAAATAACCAAACTTTCTATGAAATCATCTAAACTATTTGAAACAGTTTTTGAGCTCGTGTGTAAAATGTAAAACCCTAATTCTTACTTGTAATTGAATGTTACCGCATTGTACCTTGGGAAATATCGTCCCGATGTTTCACAAACATGGCACATCCTATAGAAATTATCCAAAAAGATTCCTAAACTGCACGATTCTATCTATCTAAGTATGCCTTGACATGCATTTCTCCCGTTTTATATCCATACCTTGAAAAAGTTACCACTCGCCAACGCTGCCAACTGAGTGTACTCCCTAGCTCTTCCGACGTTGTATAAATGCGGACACTGGCTGTGAACATAAACATTATTGCGTGTCCTATCCAATTCCTAATGTGTTTGCCATCTTGGACTAGCTCGAAATCTTAGCCAAATTACTATTATTGACAGTAGTCCTAGTAGCCACAGCCTTACCTGTGCCTTGACCGGTAGCTGCAGCCATCAAAACAGGAATCTGAACCCCTGCCTGGAGGTGTGAACACTCCCAGTATTTGACCAAACAGGGATTGTATACAGTACCTATTGAAAGAAGCAGGTAGTTATATGTGATCTGGGGATACACAAGATAGCGTATAGTCAAAAGGCAGGAGAAAGGTTTCCTTCTTTCGGAAAAAGACCCTCACACACCCAGCCATCTAGGTGTCTTGTTTCGTCATCAGGTCTGCTCCTTATCGGGTCGGCGCTGCAATACCTGATCGGCACCCGTGATGGGGCCTTCTTGACGGAGATCTTTATTCCTTATGCCGTAGGGTGTAGTGCGTGTGAGGGCCCTAGGTCAGTGTAGGTGATAGTGATGTGTAGGGATGTGAAATTAAAACAGGAAATGGTGGTCCACTCATGACAATTTTAATGGATTGTGGCCTCCACCCTGATTAAAATTAAAAGAACAAGTATATTCACTCTAAGGTTGTGAGGTTATACGCTTGTGATATGGGTCAACATGCTTCTTGCCTGTTTATCAATTAGATGGCAATTCTTCAGGACCAAAAATAGATCTGCCTACAATTTTTGGTGTTGGTCTTGAACTATGTGAAGTGAAGTAACGACCACCCATACAGCACCTTAAAAAGTGGGACCTGTAGATCTACCACGCAACCTGCAATAAGACAGAATAATAAACATTATTATATCATCATGTCAGAGACCTGTAGTATTTACAATGTTGTATGTGTGCCATTCAGTATCTAGGGTGCATCACAAGCATGCTGAACACAGGTGACCAGTGGCATGCATCATTTGAGTACTAGGTACAATTAAAAACACATAAAATACATATGGAGCAGCAGCAATGTTAAGCAGTATCGTGCTGACAGCACAGTAGTGACACTCACCCTGATTGGGTCAAGAGCGTGCAGCATCATGTACTGGCAGGTGTAAACACTCAAATGTAGTGTCCTGATAATGAGAGAAAGGATAGTTGAAATATGGACAACTAGGTACAGCAACCTATGGGCAGCATCAAGGACCAAGGCAGAAGATACAACAACGGCACTTCCTAGTTGTGTCTCATCATGTTAAAGTACATGCGTCTTGAAGGGAACTCTATGTTACCCTTCTGTTGGGGTAAAAATGAGGGTCGAGCTGAATGGCCCCTACCAGTGCCACCGGCAAGCTCCTCCGACACCAACCAAGGTCAGTGTCAGATAGAATCCGATGTACGCTGCGGGAAAATAATCTATGCGCGTCCCCCGTAAACCATGCAGTGTCCATAACATTCAATCCGTGAGCCTTCAGTACAATGTGGAAGTTAAAAATCAGACACTAATCCCAACTCCCTGCGGGAAACCGTATTTTGTCGGGTTCGCTGGGATGCGTTTGTACTTTATTAAAAAACATGTGGGACCATCCTGCAGACTACAGGGCCGTAGAGGAGCCCTTTGATTAACTTATATTATGCATGATTCAAGTCACCCAGGGAGGTTGACTCAGCCCAAACGCAATACTTCCGAGAAAGTAACATTGCGGAGCTGGAGCACCAACCCTCGATTTGGGCGCCATGTTAGAGATCCCACGTAAAAAACATGATGTCATAACGCAGGTCAGTCGTGACTAGGGGCGCCATATTAAAAGTCTTGTAGGGTTAGTGTTCGAACCTGTTGTAGGGGAAGCCACGAAGTCCACAATGTAATATATTATAAAATATATAATGTTTATTAAGAACGACAGAGATAAGTTGGTGTCCCTCTCCAGGCTAGCAGGCAACTGCCCCAAGAAGCCAAGACGTGGAACACCACCACAATGAAGGATCTAAAAGGAACACAGCCTTTAAAGGTAAAGCACAACATAGGTACAATGAAAATACAACATATCCTCTTCCCTTCACACATCTGGTGAAACATTATAGAGAACAAGCAAGATAAAAAAAAATACAACCAATAAGTAAAGAAAACAGAAGTGAAAAAATAAAAAAATAAAAAGATATTATGCATCATCACAGTAATAGTCTTGTAAATAAGCAGGCGGTCTTCTGTACCTCCGGCTAGAAGTACCGATGTCTGGTCCATTTTCCGAAGACACCATGTTGCCACCAATACTTCTTTCTCTAGAGTCAACATTGACATCATCCTTCCTCCTTATAACAGTTTCTCCATTTCCAACATCTTTATATTTTGTGTACAAAGCCACTCTCCTGAGGTTCCAATGTTCACCATTACATAAAGTAATGAATCTATTATGAACCGACTTTACTTTAAATGAACCTCTAAATTTTGTTAAACCACCAGCTATGCGTCCAGGTTTCACTTTTACCCAATCATTCACCGAAATGTTGTTCCTCCCAGACAGGACTACACCATCAGCAGTCTTGACACTCCCCAAATTAGCCAAGCCAATGCAATCCTTCATCCAAGCAGGAATAAGTTTTGTTCCAGCCGAACGTCCCCTCATCACACTAAATGGAACCTTCCCCGAAGAATAGTTCTCAGTAGTGCGATACGCCCACACTAAATCCTCAACCATACTTTTGACCACACCACCCGTAGACATAGCCATTTGGATTGCACCTTTCACCATACGGTTGGCTCTCTCCACAATTCCGTTTCCTTGTGGGTTGTACAAGGACGTTCTACTGTGTATAATCCCACAAGCATTCAAGAACTTCACCATCTCTTCTGAAGTTAATTGTGTCCCGTTATCAGTTATCAGTTTAACGGGAAAACCTTCTTCCCTGAAAATTTCAGACATCAAGCAAATGGTGGATTTAGTTGTTATCTCCCTACAAAACTTTACAATCAGCCATTTCGATGTAACATCAATCATCACCAAAGCAAACTTCAAATCAGCGTGTAAACCACTAAATGGCCCGATGAAATCCATGCACACCGTATGCCAAGGAGATTGAGGATCCTCAATCGTCCCAAGCGATACCTGACTGCCTACCTTCAACCTCTTCTCGCTCTCCAAACATTCCACGCACCTCTCAACCCAATCTGAAACCTGTTGATCCATAGCAGGCCACCAGAAGTATTCTCTCAACCTCTACTTAGTAAGAGACTGGCCTAAATGACCTTCCTGGGCCAACTTGAACAACAAACATCTTAATTCGTGTGGTGGTATAAATGTATCTCCCTACATCACAATATTCTCCTCCTTGTCAAAATTTGACAATTCATCCAAAACCTTTACAAACGGTCTGACTGCAATCTTAACAGTACTTTCACGCCTTGCACCTTTTACAATTAATTCCTCCACACTACGCATCACTCCATCCTTAGCCATACTCTTGTTTCACAGTTTTTTCAAATTGCACCGGAACACAATCCACCATTTCAGCAACTCTATTTGCAACTCAGTTAATTGGTATCAGAAAGAGCTCTCAAGCCGAATTTCAAAACCATCCGTGAAAAGTAAAGAGACAGCATCCACAGAACAGAGGGGGCCACCGTGAAGATTGTATGACTGCTGTACGAATCAAAATGTTGTTCGTGCATGGAGTAAAATTGATGACCTGGATGCCGGAAGGGGCTGACGTGAAGAGCAAGGATTGTTGCCTGTTTTTGCCAACATCGAGAGGAAAGGATACCTCAATGACATGTGCGCGCCTGAGACCCAACTAAAGATTTAAACCCAAGCGAGTGTCCCCTATCTGTGAGCAGAATCAGAGGAAGTTACTGTGTCATCAGAGAAAGCACCATGGATGACTTGCCCCTGCCAGTGCAAAGCCAAGAGTCTTACTCGATGCCAGCAGCTGCTGCAGATTTCCATTTTGTTGGAATTTGAAATGTTTCTAGGAACTCTGGTAGAGCAACCCCTGTAGGAGCAGGTAAGACTGATTGCAGGGCTGAAGGGGAACTTGTTCTGCCTTGTAGTGCTTCAGGTGCTAGAACACTTTTGACAGTGGAAGAGTAAAAGGGGTCTCATGAGACTCAGACTGATAGTGAGTCCTAATCTGCAAGTCATGAATGGAGAATAACCACTACCATTAGAGAGAGGGAAGTGGGACTCAGAGACCTGCCTATCTAACACTAGTTTACTGACCTCAGGGAACTGTGTGTAATTTTGTGTATGGTGTATTTTACTTTCTTTTCGTATATAAATACTGCTTTTTTCATAAAACAACTATTTGACTGGACAATCATTTATTGCTGCTATGGAATATATTTTGTGTTGTGAACCAGTATTCATGCCCTGTATTTACCTCCTCCTAAGAAGTCTTGCAATGATCGACTCACACTACCAGAGAGTCAAGTGCTGAAGGGTACTTGGCCCAGTTATTCAGGACCCATAGTAAATCAGCCCCTGAACATCAAGAGTAAGAAGATTCAACACCCATGGTCAGGCCTATTACCTTCTGCTTGCGCCGTGGCCCTCTGCAAGGAGTTCTGACAAAATACCTTGGTTCGTCTTAAATATGACTTTATGTCAGCAATTGCATCTAGCCTTATACACAGTAAACCCTTTTCTTCGGTGTAAATGTATTTTCTAACTCAATCTTTTTTACAAATGTGTGCTTTATTATCTTGGCTGTCTTTTGTCTCTTTGGTCCCATGTCACTTGAACATGATTGCTTCTTTTGACTTTTGCCATGGCTTGCATGGTTAGGTTATTGTGTTAAACCACACCTAGCCACCAAAGCTCAGATTATGCACTCCATAGCTTGAGTTTGCAACAAGAAAATATTATATGGCCTACTAAACAGCTGAAATTGTGTGTGTTCTCGTCATCAGGATGCTGAAAAGCAAGAATTCACAGATTATCACCATCTACTCCCTAGGTGATAGACCTTGAAAATGTAGATGGCCACAACTCCAGCAATACCTTCTTGAGCTGAATGTCTCCACTCAACTTATTCAGGAAGCAAGCTGCTCAGACAATGACATATTTTCAGTGCTTGCAAGGGTGTATGTGAATCTTCTGTGAACTATGGGCAAAGCATGAGCGTACTAATAAACACTGTTGCTTTTATTGAAGAATACGAAACAGGCATTGATGAAAGCCCAGTTATTTAAGCTAATTATCTGCAATCTCCTGAAATGGAATAGGTTATCGTCAGACAAATGTGTGCAAAAAAGAATTGTTAGATTATAACACTCGCAGCCCAATAGAATCTTCTTCCTATCAAGCTGGTTAAGCACCACAGTAAAATGTAGGCGTAGAAATGTCTTCACCCATGTATGTCTTCCAATGCATTTGTTCTAAATGTAGGGGTAATCCAAAGAAGCAAAATTTGTGATTACTTGAAATTGTGTAAGTTGCATTATTTCACATTTTGACAGAAAAGGAAAGTTTTGAGTTTCTTATTATGGCACCGAACAAAACTACGGGGCTCATTATGATGCCGGTCGGACCGGCTTCTGCGGTCCTGTCGGATGCGGTTAAACCAACACGCTATCGTCAGAAACAGTCGATCTTACTGACAGATTACAATGCATGCATATACAGAGAATTGCAATGCTGAGATCTCTCCCACTCTGCCTGTAAATTTCGACCACAGTAGTATCGGGAAGGATCAATGGAGCTAGTCGGAGAGATGACCGCCTTACAAACTGCCCGTCCAATTATGATGCGCCATTCAGATGAGCAAACCATGGCAGTCCAACCACCTCATCTGAGCTGGTGGAAAGAGAGGGATATAGGGTCAAAGCTTGCCTGCACACAGCTCCTCACCTCCTGTGCTGACACAGAGCTTATCACACACATCCTGCCACTGCTGTACCTGCCTGATGACCAAAATCGACACTGCCAGTAAGTCTCACAAAAACCCAGGTACATGAGGTTCTCTGCAAATCAACACCCCGCCATGGAAAAGCAGGGGCATAGCTTGGTCAGTAAGAGTGAGGGGTTTGAGCAACATATTTTCTAGTAATCATGCTGGGACATCTTGCCAGTACATATTTCATGAGAAACTCGACATGAGGGGGCCTGAAGAAGCAGTAGAAAGAGCGAGTAGTGCGAGTTGTGTACCAGGGCTTAACTGGTCTGGGGGCTGCCAGTGTGTAGCACCAGCAGGTTAAAAAATCCGAAGCAGAGATGGTTCGAATTGGAATCTCCATTTTTTCCCTCACCCACATGGTTTGAAATAAATTAAATTCTGCAGCAGTACCAGCTGCTACTTCAGGAGATGTAACTGCAAAGGGATTCATAATTGTCCATTCACAGTCTTGCAATGTCAGAACTGAAGCATTATCATAGTCCTGTGCCAGGAATCCACCGTTGTTTCTGCAATGTCTAATGCAACCAACAACCACTGGCAAATCCAATAGTCCTGCCTTGTTGTAGGTGCAATGTAACTCATTGTTACATATATCTGGATGTTGCGCAATGATAGAAGTAGTTAAATACCATACATGCGGGACAGTATGCCAACTACAGACGTACAGATTACGTGCTTGTAAGCTGTTGGACTTGGCCCTTTTCCCCCACATTTTTCGCTTTCACCCCCCAACATGTAGGATGTCTCCCCCATGGTAAAGGTTACTGAATATGCCCTGTGAGGTATGAGAAGCCCTGTGTAATGTTAAATGCAATGCAATGGTGTGTACATTTATTTTCCCCCATTGTAAACATGTACCCTGGTGAAATGCTGCATTTGTGTTTTGCATTTGAAATGGCTGCCATGGCTGTGCGTTGTGCCACCTGACTGCAGGAGGTTAGCAGCCTAGTTGTTAGGTACCCAGCCACCCCTGCATTTGGAGGGAAAGCCTGGCACCCAGGGTGCTCTACTCCTCCCCCTCAGCCAGTTAGAACTAGTTTGCCTGTCTGAGGTGGGTTAGCGGTCTAGTTGTCTGATACCCAGCAATCCCAGCATTTGGAGGGACCTTCTAGAAGCTTCCAGCCTTTCTGATATAGGTAGAGCAGTAGAGATGTGATGTGCAGAGACAGAGCTGGGACAGGAATGTGAGGGGACCTGCTGAAAGGGGATACCGCCACTTGGGCCTTTGTGCTGGGTCCTGCACCCATCTAGGACCCCCCTACTATCCCAAAGGCTTGTGAAGCCCCACTTCAGGAGTTCAGGCTGCCGTGTGGGAAGAGGGCCACGCTGCAGTGGGGATGGTGAAAGCCTACAACCGTGCTTTGATGATGCCCCCAGTACCTGCTGACCTGGCCCTGTAGTGCCTACTGCTCTGTCCCCTGGGCGCCTGAGGAAGGAGGGCCCCCCTAGGTCCCTGGAGCTGCCGGGACCCTGTGCTATGCAAGCACTGCGCACAGAAGCACCGAGAAGGGAAGGAGCATCTGGGACCCGGCACCCAGGAGGTGAGGAGTGTTACCCTGGGCCTGCTGCTGGGACTGTCCGCCCCCCTTTCGCTATGCTCCTGGACGTGCTGGGCCTGGAGGAGGCGCTGCATGCCAAAGCGCTATAATCCTGGAAGCACTGTGCTGCAGAAGCCCTGGGTAGTCCTGAAGTGCCTGAACTGTACTGCCTGTTGCATGTGCCTGCAAAGCGCGGCTTCAACCAAGCGCTGGACTGTTGGAAGGGCTGCCTGGCCCTGGATAAGTGCTGCCTGCTAAGCGCTGTGATCTAGAAGCGCTGTATGAGGAGCTGGGCTGAGGAGAAGTGCTGTGTGGTGGCTAGCGCTGCGCCGCTGGAAGAGGCTGCTTTTGTGTTCCTAAGCGCTACCGTGCCAGATCCTGCCGCCTCTCAGCCTTGTAAATAGGGCAGGAGCCTACCCCACCTCCTTTCGGGGAGCAGTGTCTGCGTCTGTCTGGTGAGGCCTCGAGGCACATTGTCGGTGCCTGCCTCCCACCCTACTGCCCAGGAAGCCCGGAGCGAGTGGCAGAAGCGTGGAGACATTGCCAAGAGCCCGGTGAGTGTGGGGCTCAAACAGACTGTGTTGGGGTGTGTATCGGGGCATACTGTCAGGGCCCAACCCCGGGTGCCAGCATTCCGTTGTGAACTGCCGCCCCCAGGAACAGTATTGTTCTCCAGGTGCCCCGCCTGGCAGCGGGCACCTGCAACGTTGGGCCAGTAGTCCCAGGACAGAGGCTCGGAGGTGTGGGCCCTGGGTGGTTCAGGGACCTGGGTTGTGCCTGCAGTATTGAGTTGCCTGATTCCAGGCCAATAGGGGAAGTCAGGCTATGGAAGTTTAGCTGCAGATGGTCCTGCCTCATGTGTGATACCACTGTTGGGGGGGGGGAATGCAGGTCTGGGGTGCCTAGTGTTTTTATGCTTTTGAGCCCCTATTTGGTTAAGGCTGGGTACTTAGGTCACTGCGCCCCTACTCATGATTAGTTGAGCCAATGTGGATGTGTGCTCTGCCATTCTTATGAGCACCGTGATTTCTGCCCAAGGATAAGGCTCCTGCCTGACGCTCAGAGGTCCCTCTACTGAGGTTGTAGGACCGATGTCAATGTTATGCACCCATTGTTTCTTTTCTTGCAGGAGGTGCTAAGACCATGCCGGCTGTGTTATACCTAGTGTTATGCCCACTGTTGATATGTTCTGTGCCAAAGGTATGTGCCCCGGGGTGGGCGTGATTATGCCAGCCCAGGCCTGATATTACATTTGCATGTCTATGCCAGTTGTTAAGGCCAGGCGCCGCCTGTTTCTCTTCACAGGAGATGCGGATGCAGGCCCTGTTGTGTGGCTATGCCACACAACAGTAAAGAAACAGACTATTGCCGCTTTCGCCGAAATGTTAAAACCTGGCTGTTTGATCAGTAAGATCACCCGCAGGACTCACTAGCTCTAATTCATGCTCGCTCCGGCGCCGGGAAACCCTTTTTGGGTAGCTGTGCGCAATACAAATTCAATAATAAATAAATAAATAAATAAAATATGCCTCCATACCTAGTGTGTATTTTATGTCTAATGCTTTAGTTTAAACCTACAGCTTATGTCTAGGTGAGGCCAAGGATTAAGGCCAGAGTTTGCCCTGCGATATTGACCTTGGGTTTCAGCATTAGTATTTCTTTCCCTCACATATTCTCCTAAGGTTTCATGCCAATGATAACACGTTTTTATTTCAGCCATGGACTCACAGACTTAACCTTTTATTCCTGCCCCTTTCCCATGTAAATAATCCCCTTTGCATTCATTGCTCTGCCGCCAGTTGGCGCCCCCTTGTGATTACTGCTATTGTTGTGTTTTACCTTTGCAGGTTGCAGATAATACAACACTTATTCTTTTTCCAACCAGAAGCAGTGTTGTGTCTCTTTTGTGGTGAGCCTGGTGCGTCGTCTGTGGGTACTCTGTGAATGCTTTACACATGACCTCTGAAGTTTGGCCTGCCCGCTCTGCTCCGTGCTACCCCCTGTAGAATTGGTAACCCCATTTCTAACATAAGCCATGACCTCCTGTACATCAGCCATGCCCCTGTGATAGATTCCCCGCCAGTACAGTCATCCCACTTAAAGTCCTGTTGTGGAGGCCACGAAAAACATAATGAAACATACAATTCACAACACTGTTCACCACACTCTTCAAGTCCACCGCAACATAGAGAGATAGAGAGCTTGTGTATGTAACAATGTGGGCAGGTAAAACATTCTAGGCGTAAATCTACAGACACTTCACATCACCTGACTGAAAGCACTCCTATCCAACTATGCCCTACAGGATACATCAGTCATGGGGTTGTGACACTACATACTTCCCTCCTGGAATCATAAGACCATGGACAAGGCTAGGGGCTTTGCATCCCAGCTTCAAACATTTTTGTGGGCCCCTGTACACAACATCACTGAATGTATGTTTCCATAACATCTGAATCATGTTCTCTATATCCACATCACTGACAATGTACAGGCACACTCTCACAAGATCAACTGTTTGTTATGTTATGTAATGTTAGAAAATATTTATCAAGTGCATGTTCACCAAATGGTTTCTTGGCGCTGGAGTGGAAGGAAGACCGCAGCAGAGGGGTGAGCCTAATTAAGATATGTCCAGTAAAACAACCATGTCTTCAGCTGTTTTCTGAAAAGTGCATAGGAGTTGACCAACCTCAGCTCCACAGGAAGTGAGTTCCACAACTGAGGGGCTAAGGCTGCAAATCGAGAGCCACCATGTTTATTGTGTTTGAAGCTGGGGTGACTAACAGATTCAGATAGGAGTATTGTAGGTTACGAGTGGAGGCATAACGTAGAATCTTGGAACAGATGAAGGCTGGACTGTTGCCATGAAGACTTTGAAAATAGTGCATCCAATGAAGGCTTTTCATCAGTGGTCTGACATGAGTCCACTTGGGTTGATGAAAGATCATTCTAGCAGCCTGATTCTGGACTAGCTGGAGGCGTCTAAGTTGGTAAGCCGGGATGCCTACATAGAGTGAGGAGGCATAGTCCAGTCGGGAGATGACCAAGGCCAAGATCACTAAAGTCAGGGCTTCCCAAGGCAGAAATCTGCTGATCTTCTTGGTTCTACGTAATTGAAAAAACCCAGCAGAGACCACCAAGCTGATCTGAGCCTTCAAAGATAGGTCATTGCTTATCACTATACCTAAACTTTTGACTGAGCTGACTGGAAGGGGAGGGTTGCCCAAGGTAGAAGGCCAAAAGTTGAAGTTCCATGGATTAGCGAGCCCACCAGTGAGGATCAGCTCAGTTTTATTGGGGTTGAGCTTCAATTGATTTTCGTTCATCCATTCGCTTATGAAAATGATAGTGTCTTGAAAATGGGACACAGAGGACAGAGTTTGTACTTCTCAGAAGCTGGTGCACTGATGTTTGCAATAAACAGTGTCACAAAACAGCAGCTTCTGAATAGTATAGCAATCAACTTCTGTGACACCCTCATATTGCTCATAAGCTATGTCCTGTTGTGACATCTAATATCCATCACTATGGATATGTCAGGAAAATGAAACACATTTTCACTGGTAAAGCACTGTAATGGGCATTCACACATCACCTACATGAAAAAGGAAAGTCAGGTAAATGGCATGCCCAAACACCACGGTGTCAAACATTCAAAGGCCACAATCTAAACTCTCCATGCATATTTGGAATACCCAAACCAGGGGGACTCACAGAAGGCTACAGGCCAAAGCCACCTGCCCCAAAGTCTCTATGTGCACAGGACCTGTGGCATATCAGGGACAACCAATATTGTCACAAAGTGGCAGTTACATGAAGTGCAAGTCATTTAAAATAACACAACAGGAACAGCAGTTGCCAGACATCTTTCAATAGAATGTGGAAATAACACACAGGAAATTGGTTACACATACATCCAAAGTACTAGTTTGGTATGACAATACAATAAATCCATGTGTGGAGAAACAAATTCCTGATTTGAAAATAGTAAACACATCCATCCTACAGCACAGGTAGGACTGCAAGTCGAAAGACATGGACATTGGCCAAGGCAATCTGAAATACCTACCATAGCCTACACAGTCAGTTGAGGAGACTTTCCCCCATCCTCTCCTTGTCAACCATGAGGACAGTGGTGGCCCTGATCTTGACTCGCCTTGACTATGGGAATTCACTCTACATCGGACTACCAAACTCACTGGTGGGCAAACTCCAGGTGGTGATGAATGATGCTGCCAGGCTAATCTTCAAGCTACCTAGGCGCACGCGGGCATCACCCCTACTGCAGAACCTACACTGGCTGCCCATCATGTCAGAGGGCCAAATTCAAAGGCCTCTGCATCACACATAAGGCCCTATTTGGTCAGGCACCCAACTACATAAGGAAAGCCTGGAGAAATATGCCCCCGGCGGCTCACTAAGGTCCTCCACTGAGGGTCTTCTAAAAAGCCTGCGATTCAATTACACCACAAAAGGCGGATGAGCCTTCTCAGTCCTCATGCCGCTACTGTGGAACGGGCTACCGTGCCAGCTTCATGCTGAAAGACGCCTTCTCCCATTCAGGAAAAAACTCAAAACCCTTATATTCACAGAATCATGGGCTTACCACTCACCTCTGCGTTACAACTCTCCCTGGAACTTCCGTTGATCTTCTTGAAGCGCTTAGAGACCTGCTGGTATTAAGCACTCTACAAGTCTAAATTAACATAACATAACATAACATAGCAGATACCATCTAATGCAATGGCAGCCTCAATTGGAACTCATACCATATACAGATCCATTGAACATTGACCCTCAACCTCTGTAACACCATAACATGTCCCAAGGTCTGATTATACTTACCACTGCAAATGGATCAGTTATCATGGTGAAACAAAAACAACTGCAGTCACACCTCCCAAATTATGCAAAAACAACAATTAGTATCAGTAGCGATGGCAGGTAAAAGGTGTTCAAAACCATGCTAGTGGTTTATTAGACATAAAAAAATTGGTCTCTCAAAACAAAGGCCAACAGCCAGACCAATGATCATTGGGGGGGCCAGCACACTGCTGTGCTACCAACAGTGCTTTTCAGAACACTGCCAAGGAAACCTCCCCAGGAAGGGGCATCTAGTGTGCAGTCCAGGCGCCTCAATGATGTTACTTGGGTTGGATTGGGAGGGCTGAGTTTGTTCTTGGGAGGGCTGAGCTTGGGATTGGGAAGGTTGGGTTGGTCTGTGGGAGGCTTGATCATTGGATTGGGAGGGTCGGGTTGGTCTATGGGAGGGCTGGTCTTGGGATTGGGAGGGCCTAGTTGACCATATGTGGGGTCTTGTAACTATGTAGTATTGTGATGGGTTTAGGAAGGGGGAACAGGTGTTGCTTGCTTTTTTTAGACTTAACAATTCTCGGTTGGGGTAGGGAAGAGGTCCTTTGGGTTTTGGAAGTGGACGGGTCAGTTGCAAGATATTTGCCTCTGTTTTTCTGACGGCCCTGTGTCTTGGCTGGGGTAATGGTGTGTTTAGGAGTGCAGGTGTTTTTGGGGTGAATTTTGAAGTGGAAGGTATGGGT
This sequence comes from Lissotriton helveticus, assembly GCF_964261635.1. Taxonomy (NCBI): domain Eukaryota; kingdom Metazoa; phylum Chordata; class Amphibia; order Caudata; family Salamandridae; genus Lissotriton; species Lissotriton helveticus. Next base: position 739,080,380 of record NC_136063.1, on the reverse strand, counting down.
GGCATGGGGGTGGAAAGAAGACCTCCTTGCTTTAGGAGGGGGCAGGCAGCTGTGGCAGGGAAGAGATCAAGGGCAATCAGGCAAAGTTCTTTGCGAGACTCGGGAGGAGGTAAGACAAGGAGTTGGGGTTTGGAGGTAGAAGGATGTGAAGAGTGAGGTGTGGCTGTTCATGCATATCATCGTGTGCCTGATGTTTGTCTGGTTGTAGAATGTTCCTGTTCCTTGACAATGTGTGAGGCTTATGTGGCATGTGGTATGGGTGTTGTGTCTGGGTGTGTAATGTGGTTAATGGTTGTGTTTGGTGGTGAGGTGTCTGGATGTATGTGTGTAGTGACTATGTCAAGTGATGTCTGGGTGTATATGTGTAGCGGTGGTGTCTGGGGTGTGGTACCTAGATGTGTGTGTGTGGTGGATGTCTGTGGATGTCTGTGGTGCAGTGGGTGTGGTATCTGGGTATGTCACTGGATACGGTGGTAAGGGTGACAAGTGCCTAGTGAGTGGTTGCATCATTTTTTATATGTTTCTGTTTGCATGTGTGGATGTTAGGGTGGATATGTGCTGATGTTTTCATGTGCTTTGGACTCGTAGGGAAACAGGATTGTGGATGGGGAAGAGGTAGGAGGTGGGGTCTAAAGGAGGAATTGGTGGAAGGCATCCTTGTGGAAGCCAGAGCCTGAAAAGATCTCTGTAGTCCAGACATGTCAGCATGAATGCCTTCCAGGTACAACACCATCTGCGCAAGCTGGGGCCTTTACAATTGGATGGCATTCAGCACTGCAGTCTGACCCACAGAGATCTCTCAAAGGATGTCAATTGCCTCCACACTCAGGCAGCAGTGGGGGTGAGGTGCCTGGGGCCCCAGAGATGGATTCCTTCTTTGGGGAGCAGACCCAGACACCTGGGCAGAAAGCAGCAGGGATGGTGGAGATGGAATGGGGTGGCAGACATGGATGTGGTGGACGCAGGTCCAGCGGGTCCACCACGACCAGGGAGTGGCCACTGGAGCTTGACTCTGATGATGATGATGTGTCGTTTGGCTCCTCCATGGCACTCCCCTCACCCTCTGGGCCTCTGGTTCCATCTGTTTTACTGCGACAATGGGAACCATTGTGGTCAGTTGATTCCCTAATGGCCTCTTCCCTGTCTCCTCTGCTGCCCTGGGTGGATGCTGAAATAATAGGAGAAATAGGTTCATTGCAATTGCGTGAACACACTGGGCAAACAGATCCTATCACAACACATTACACAATTGCACAGATAACAACACATACAAGGATGACTACATTGGCTCCAACATTGGCATGAGCAGAGCACATGAATGAATAATACATGACCTTTGCACAGTCACGCATAATGGTGTCATAACTACAGTCTGCACCAACTGTATGTATGACCTTGTCCTACATTCACCCTAATGTGTGTAGCAGGAGATATCATCACCCTGTCAACCTAGGCCATCGTAGTATTCCATAGTTACCTGATGTCATCAAATGGGACATCCACATGGAATGCATTACTACCCATCCACACAAGGCCCTGCAAACAGCAAACGGTCAGGTGTCCCTAACCCACACCATGTAGAACTACTGAGCACCTGATATAGCTAAGTTGCACCAGCATGTGACTTCCAAGAATAGGGTGACATGAAAGTGCTCATTCTACACTGTTGACACTTCCCAAGTGACACTTTCCCATCTGTCCACTGCCAGATGATGCAGTTGAAAGCTGCACATGAGTAGCTTACCTAGGTGGCTCATGTAGTGCAGAGTGAAGAATGGAGACTATGTGGCTTTAAGTGATGTGATATTTCAGCACAAAGAGCCATTGTACATGAGTCTGCCTATGGACATCCCTAGTCAATACTGGTTCATGCGAGCACACTTTTTTCACATTGCAAAAATTAATGCATCTGAACACTGAAAGTACATGAGGGTTAGGAATTATCCGGTCCCTGAAGAGATCTTACTGATTTACAAAAGGGAAGGGAATTCACTGTACATTCCTTGTTTCGCAAACACAAATAACAATGTAGTGCTGACTGTTTACACACACATATGACCCCAACATGTCAGCATGTCACTCCCTGATGCATGTCACCACTCAGTGAATGACCCTCCACAAATGCAGATGTACATCACACCTCACTGAATACACCCTTCTCAATGTCAAGCAAACTAAAATTTCCAGATCATACTGGAAGTCTTCAAACCATGTGTGTCATTGCCTACATATTTTGATCTGGCTAATGAAAACCATCAATATCATTTGGTTATGTGTGATTCAACCACCCATGTCTACATACCCCTTTATGTGGTCACACCTACTCTGTATACACATCACAGAACACTATTATCATGCAAATATTGACCAACACATACAAATGTGATGGAATCAGAGTGAAAACCTTGTAGACCCTCAGGTCGTGTTTCAAACGGTTGCACATATGACAGTACAACATGTAAAGGTACACATGCCAGCATAGGCATCCATACAGATGACACCGGTGGGGTTAGGCACCTCATGATTCTGTACATTCCCCACTTACCTGGGGGAAGTGGTGCTCAATGTCTGCATCCAGAGTGCATTGCATGCCATGCCACAAGTAAATTGTCCAGGATCACATGAGATGCAGTGGTGAGGAAACATCACGCCAGATACAAGGATGACAAGTGGCCTGTTTGGGACCACTGTCACACATGACATCAAATAATTAATTAGGGTGATCTGTGACAAACTGGCTTTTAACTGGACCCTGCTTAATTCCTTGTGACATGAACAATAGGCTATGGTTAACACCATGCATAGGACACAAGTAAGTTTCAAGGTTGAAGGGGAAATAGCTGCCTGTAACAAAGATGGATAGTCATGCAGGATGTTTCACTCAGGCCAATACTCACAAACTCCTAGCTGCTGTTGGGCTCTCAACTGCCCATCAAGCTCTGGGTAGGGCACTGCCAGTATGCAGGCCATTAGGGGGTCAGGGTCTGGTGCATGCCCCTTCAGCTATGGGAGGACACCACAACTGGGCCTCCACAATCTTTTGTGTCCAGCATCTCAGGTCCTCCCACCTTTTTCCTGCAGTGAACCCTGCACCAACGAGCATCTCCCATAGACACCTTCTGACTGGCGATATAGGTTATCTACTAAGGTGACACGCAGGTTGTAGACAACTAGCATAACCTTTTATCAATAGTGCACATACCACATGTGTAATGCACACATGCTGAGCTTTCCAAAACTGTACTACACAGGGTTGAAGTCATCTGAGGACTACCCTCACTCCCCATCATGCCTATACTGACTAGGCCAGCCCACTGACATCACATAGTCCTGTGGCTTCTCCATCCACAGTGAGAGTGTTGTCAATCCTCACCTCTGGAATTTGGACTGGGGGGGCGGAGATATTGCTGCCTGCGCTGGATCCACTTGTTGTTCAGGCAGAGGTCAGCAGAGATGTTGCAGCTGGGTTGGGAGGTGTTATTGTTAGCACAATGAGACTCACTGGTGCTGACTGTCCGGGAGATTCTGCATCACTGAAGGCTTGATCCAAGGAGTGGAGTTGGAGTATGCACAGTGTCCTGACTCTTGCCAGATGTTGTGACTGATTAACCTGTTCAGACATAGATTCAATCTTTATTATTCTAAGTGAGTTCTGAACTCACTGAGTTGGGACACAGTGAGTTTAGGCCTGGGAGGAACAAAAAAGGATGGAGGGTAACAATGTGATTTATCCCTGGTGTGTTTGACAAGTTATCAGGACATTTGGGGACATCCATTACATGAAGCGGTATTGGCCTAATCATTAGCTGTGCTGATATGCTTCATTTGCAAAGGATGGATGGCCCACCAACGACATTTTATAGCAGGTGCTCAAGTTCTTTGAAAAGTTTATATAGGAAATTAAAATTAAAAAATTGAAATAAGATTTGTTTTAATTTGGTGCTCATGTATATTTAAACACATTAAAGAGCATGTATCTCAGAGGTGTAGGTACTATTATCACTATATTATAGGTGTGTACAACATTTCATTAAGTCATTGAAGTTTGTGAAATTTGTAAATGTCATGTTGAATTTCAGTATATTTCGTCCCACAGGAGACTGGTATGAGCAAGGTACGCCCTTATGTTTAATTTTCAAACATGATGCAGTAAATGGAATTTTCCAAAAATATTGTAATTGCAAGTTTTTTTCAAAAACAATCGTGAAATTTCACTCAACAAATTTTTGCAAATTCTATGGGCTTACTAATATATCCTTCATTTTTGCTGTTGACTACTGGAACTCTTTAAAAACAAAATATGACCTTCCTGAGGACGATGTTTCGGTGTGTTGTGAGTACGGTTTGTTTTGCCTGAGTCTGGCGTGTACCTCCGCCCAGCTGTATATCTCCCCCAGTTTATAATCCACAGTGTCTCTGCGAAACTTTCGGCTCTTTCTTTCTTTAACCTCTTGTGAATGTTTGGTGAGCTGGATATTGATGTCTTCTAAAACTCTTGACCATTCATCAGTGGACATCGAACTGGTGAGTTCAGTTGTAACAGTGATAATTTCCTTCAATAAATAATCCAGAATATTGGATAACTCCTCAATAGAAGGATCTAATCAAGTGTACATTTGTTTAAGATTGTGTAAAAAGCGGTCCTTGAAATTTTGGGCATTCTTACAGAGGGTTGGTTTTAAAGTAATCCTCAGGCCCCTTGGGATTCGTTGGGCTCTGTGGTATTTAATTAAAGTGCTATCATGTAGCCGTGGGTTGATTTCCCTTTTTGATAGATATAGTAATTGTTTGATATTCTGTTCTTTGTTGCGGGTTGTTGATAGTTGGGTGGTTTCGTCATGTATAAGTGCATAAATTCTGCTTGCTTCATCGTTAGCAAAAGCTAATGTGCAGGCCCGTAGGTCAGTGATGTTTGAAATTTCATCATACGCCATGGTGGCAGTCTTTGGTTGTGCTACGTACCAGGATCAGAACAATACAAAACTAAAAGTCAATGGTGTACGTGCACAACTTCTGATTGATCACAGTTGTGTATCACTGGTCAGTTTGGATATGCTCCTGGGGTAACGCTCTCCGGTAAAGAGCACAAAAAGCTTTTATAATAAGGTAGCACACCCACAAAATGGGGGGGGGTCCCCCTGGGCACAATCAGTACCCAACACTGGGTTTAATTCGATATCCAAGTTTTTTCCGATAAAAAATGAATCACTCCAAATGAAATGGTGTGAGTTTCACAAATATATTTTGAGCATTAAATGGATTTCAATATTCAATCCATAGTGTACTCATAATAATCATCAATGGTTGCACATGGAACGATAACAAAAAATCAAATGATGTTCATCGATCATGTGTTCCAATGCATTTCTGGCTCAGCGCCCTTCATCAGGGAACAAAGCTATAATGCAACAAGAAACGAAGTGTAATGAGGAAACTGTCCTAATAACAACAGTAACAATAATATCAGCATGAGCATGCTCAGAAATGCACTGTGGATGGTAAACCTTGACGTGAACAGTGAAATCATCAAATTAATGTGTGATGGCCATCCGTATTAAATGATGACGTGAATTTAAAATGGTGTGATTGTGAGGAAAAAAGAATAACTGGTCACGTTGTGAAGTCACCAAACTACTAAGTGCAATGGATTAACCTGTGTCTTAGTCATCAGTTTTAAGGCAAAGCGTTCAGTAATCTACTTTCAGCCCGGTCGCGTGAACGCTTGAAGTGCCAACAGACCCAAGTTAAAAGCGGGATTAGCTCTAACGATGAGTGCATCGCAGATGCATATCAATGGGATTTTTCACGTCAAGGTTTAACATCCACAGCGCATTTCTGAGCATGCTCATGCTGATATTGCTGTTACTGTTGTTGTTAGGACAGTTTCCTCATTACACTTCGTTTCTTGTTTGCTTTATCGCTTTTTTCCCTGATGAAGGCCGCTGAGCCCGAAATGCATTGGAACACGCGATTGATGAACATACACTATGGATTGAATGTTCAAATCCATTTAATGCTCAACATATATTCGTGAAACTCATACCAATTCATTTGGAGTGATTAATTTTTTATTGAAAAAAACTTGGATATTGAATTAAACCCAGTGTTGGATTCTGATTGTGCCCAGGGGGACCCACCCCAGTTTGTGGGTACGCTACCTTATTATAAAATCTACCAAAAACCAAAGGATGCTACATCATCCTTTCTTTTAATTCTCAGCACCCTTCCCCTCCTTTAGACATGAAGGAACAGCCTAGTTTCTTATTGGAAAGCTTAAGCTGGCAAATCACTGGCAATACAACGAAACCAAAAATATCATGATACAAAAATACAGTTTCAAAAATATAGATCACAAAAATATTGTTTTTTAGTACATCTAATAAAAAATATATACAACACCTTACAATCCCCACCACCAACACCTAAACCGTTACTAAAAAAATAAATTAATTACACAATTTACATAATTATTAGTTAAATATTTAGTAATAATTACACATTAAATATTAACTAATTACAATTCAATTACTTCCCATCCTATACCACCACAAAACCCACATGCCTCAACAACACTATAATTTACAGTAAAAAATTTAAAAACAGCAACAATTTGCAAACTATATCAAAAAATATCAACAACAAATATACAAACAATTTATAACATACACAATTAAAACATATCCTAAAACATGTAAAAATATGTTTTAAATGATGTAATTATCAATTATATTTTTTTAAGCGTTATTAACAACATAGATATTTTTAACATATATGTAAACAAAATAAATATTTTTTACATCGATATTACTGTCAATGATAATCTTGCATCACGATACAGGTGGATGGTAACATTCAAAACTCAATTATTCTGTATCTTAATATTTTTTACTCAATATTGTGTCCAAACACAAAGCTGGCTGTACCTTTGGAAGCACAGTGCTAGCCATTCTCCATAGGTCCATTTGCTCCTGTCTTAATAGTGTCAGAAGGCCCACTATATTTAAGGATATGGATTCTGAGCCTGTTTATTCCTATCCTCAGCTACTCAGACATGTTGGTTACAGACAGGAAAAAGCAGCAAAGACTCAAACGTGCTGGATGTAAACGTCCAGAGTGTAAGTTGCAATGTGATTTTTGTTTGGTAGAAACAACTCTTTATTTTGAGGTTTTATTTCTCTAAAACAAAAAATCGAAAGTGCCAACCATGACACGGCTGAGTTGGCATTACTTTGTCACCAAAAGAGCTACTGCTGTCTTGGTGATAGAACTTTCAAGTGAAAGTGTAGTTATAAGCAAGAAAGGGTGGACTCTGTGGGACAGTGGAGATAACTCAACATATTTTAATTGAGTGTCCAACATATGCACCAAAGCACACCACAATACTGTTACTTTTATCCTCAATCAGTAGTATCGCAAAAAGTAACACACATTTTTTCAAAGTTCAGTTGGAAAATGTTCAAAGAATGATCCACAGATCTTGATGTATCAGGTCAGTCCATTTTATTCCATTCATGAAACAAGAGAAGACGGCAGCCGGCGCACATTTCGTCCTCCTGGACTTTCTCAAGGATGCAAAATTACATATATACACAGTTTGCATCATATAAATATCTTTTATACATGAATTACAAACAAGATTAACAACTGTGCCTCAATCACAAAGAAAAAGTGAGTGCACAGAACCAACCAGAAGTTGATGTAGTTCAAAGAAAAGAGATGAAGACGACACCTTTGGTGATGTATAGTGCCATAAAAAACACCCATGCAAAACGACTTCCAGTTTGCAAAGTGAACAAGAATGATTCATATGTGCTCTTCATGCAGTTTGTCATCCTATTCCTACGGGGGGGGGGGTGTCTGTGTAATAATGGATTGTGTCCCGAGCCATGATTTGACCAATGGAGAAATATAATCATTAAGCAAGGGATTGGGTTTCTGTCTAAGTTCTTTGCCTAATTTAACATCATTGTATGTAAATTGCTTCAAATTCACTAGGAAACTTAAACTACACAAATTCTTCGAAGAAAAATAACACTCAATTCCCAATATTAGAACACCTGGTAGCATGGATTCAACTTCCACCATCAGGGACATAAAAAATGTACATCTACTATTATCCCTTGGGGGTCAAGAGGATTCTCCTTCCACACAGACTGTCATAGCAGACTTTTGATACCTTTTCTGAGGTGGACAGTGCATTAATGAAAAAGTCAAGATTTACGGCTTGCCTACCAGGTTTTAATCCTATTGATAGGTTTCAAGAATTGGTGTATCAAGACCTGTACAAATTGGAGGATACATTCTTCTTAAATAATACAAACATCAAACCAACATCACCATTGAGGAAAGAAAGGCACTGAGTAGTCTTAAAAATGACAACTCCCTTGTTATCAGAGAAGCTGACAAAGGAGTAAATGTAGTGCTTATGGATAAAGTTGACTATCTCTGTGAAATAGACAGAAAACTAGCAGCCATCACTGTGTATGTGAAACACAGCCGCAACCCTATGAAAGAAATATTGGGAACAGTAGAGAAAAGGTTAAGACATTGGAAGGATGTATGTCTTATTTCGGATCTTGAATTTAAATATCTTTAGAATGAGAATGCAACTAGTCCTTTTATGTATATATTACCAAAAATACATAGGGGGTGGGTTTCCCTCCGGGGTGACCCCTCATCTCAAGAATTGTGTCTCCCACAGGGAGCATATATAACCTGTTTAAAGCCTTTGGTCATAAATTTACCATTCTATATGAAGGATTCTCATGACATTCTGAGTAAAATTGTGGATGTGGAGTTGGTGGAAGGACATCGGTTGGTGACTCTTGATGTATGCCCATTGTATACTAGCATACAAGGAGGGCTGGGTTTGAATGCTGTATAACACTTCCTAGATACATGACCAGTGAATATGTTGGAACATACTAACATGTTATTAGACCTGATTGAATTGGTACTGAACAACAATGTGTTTACACACAATGGTGACTGGTTTCACCAAATACAAGGGGTAGCACTGGGGGCGAAATTATTGCCGTCATTTGCGAACCTCTAAATGGAGATGTTTGAGCACACACACCTGTGGCCTAAAAGGGCTGAGTACCCTATTGGAGAACATACTTTATTGGGAGATGTTTTACTGATGATATCATCATGTTTTGGCAGGAACCAGTGATGCCCTAGAACAATTTTTCATACACATCAATGATAACCCCCTTCAATCTTACCTTCACCAAAGAACAAAGCACCACTCAGATTAATTTCTTCTATACCATAAGAGAGGCACGTCATAAAGCCAATAAGGTAAAAAGAACAAACGTTTTGGTTGCCAAAACTAAGAGGAAGGAACAAAATAGAAGAAAAACTGCCTTCATCACTCCTTATACAACTGTGAGTAAGGATGTGTACAAAATTCCCAGTAAACATTGGCATCTGTTAACACATGATGCTACTTTACAAGAGGTGGTTGGATCTAAATCAATAATCACCAATGAGAGAGGCAGAACACTTAAACAACACTCGTGTCCCAGCTTTATACTACCAATTCAACATGGTTACCATCTCCTCCGAAAGGATTTTTTAAGTGTGCATCATGTAACATTTGCTGTTTTGCTATGCATAAAACCATGACATACAAATATAACACAGAAAAAGTATATACAGTGTGCAGTTTTATAAACTGTAATACAAAATTTGTAATCTACAGTATTAATTGTATCTGTGGGAAGTATACATTGTTAGTACAGTGAGACCATTAAAAGAGAGTATCCAAGAGCATATAAGAGCCATTTGGAACAAACAATGAACATTATACAGCACACAAATTGACTGAAATGCTCAAGTTAGGCTTTCATGGCATTGATGTGATGCACCCTGGAATGAGGGGTGGGCACAGAATAACTAAACTTCGGAAAACTGAAAGTAAATGGATTAAACTCAGGGCTGTAAAACATGGTATAAACATTGTCAAAGAGATTTTGAGTTCCTTTGAAACTTAATATCATTTGCACCGAACATTTATAACAGTCTTTGATGAACTCTGCAATATGTTATTCGAGCACATCTCTGTCCCAACACACTAATTCCGAAAGCATTAATCACCCTGAGTGAGAATGTCTTACAAGCGAACTCACTTACGAACCCGTACTCTTGGTATAAATAAAAGGGTCTTCGTTAAGAACACGCACGTGCTAGGGAAAGAATGTGGGTCCTTTAGAGACATGGTTGCCACATTTTCTTGTCCTCTTCTTCTAATCAATAGTGAATTAGAATCATCAGTGTTGGTTTCATTTTGGGTTTTTAGATTTCACATGAGGGGTTAAAGAATATGTGCTTTTGATTCTATGGCCACCCTCTGAATGAACACAGCTTATTAGTTTATATATTCTTGTTTTCCTTCACCCTCAAATTTCCTCTAACTCGATATGCAAAAACGTAGTGAGACATACTTTTTTGAACTTCTGATATCAAAATGCTGTCAGTCACCTTGGCCGTAATCTATAGGAGATACACATTGATATTGCAATGGCATCATCAATGTGTGAGGACTGCAGCAATTTGTTGTATATTACATACAGTGGATAATCTTCAACTAGGATATGATGGCCGCCGCGGTAGTCCACACCTAGTGGTGTACTTTCTTGTGTCCTTTCTTCATACCTGTGTAATGATTAATTGCATACATAATGGAAAGGAAAGGACCGCAACAATTTTAATCAACACTGTTGGACTTGACCCTTTTTGGCAGGTTCACCCCTACACTTTTTGCCTCGTCTGTACCCTGGTGGTTTTAGGCCTCTAGGCACCTTAGCACTGTGGTCCAGTGTAAAGTGCGTGCGCTCTCTGTGTACTTGTGGTGAGACATGGCTGCTCTCGCCTAGGAATGCATTGGGGATTCCCTGATAAGGTGTGTCAGTGGTAATTACTGTTATGAGAGGAGCAGTGTGGTCAAGTCTAGTATTTATGAAATGGTGAGAATAAATTCTGCAAAATGGTGTGCGCAGATTTATTAAGACTATGGGAGAAATGCCACTTTTAGAACTTGGCATTTCTGTATGCTATGTGTCTGCCTGGCTGGTGTGAATTGCACGTCCTGCTTGTGAATGACAGGGGCTGGGAGGTGTGTGTGGCTCCAGGAGGGGCAGGTTGAGTCAGCACCAGGCTGAATGGGACATCTACATTTGGAGTAGGTGGGAGGAAAAGTCCCTGGTCCCTGAATAGGATGGTGCCTGCCTAGTGAATGCTGGCTCTACCCCTGTGGTATGTCTAATGACGAGCCTCCACCTAACAATGGGGACGAGGAGCCCTGTCAACAGAGTGCTCCAAATCCCCCCTGAACCAGTTGCATCTGGTTCCCCAAGCCCTGTGCTGCAGATAAAGAGATTATGGAGTATAAGTATAGGGGATGTGACCCCATGAAGTGGTTATTGTTCTGGTCTTGGGTGTGCTATTCCTGACTTACTGGGGGCTTGCTGCTGCTGGGGCCCAGGAGGAACCGCCTTGGGGCCTCACCTCCTTGCTGGATGGCCCTGTGTGCTGACCTCCCTGGGCCCAGCTATGCCCCATGGACCTGAAGGAACTCTTGTCTGGACACCTGATTTTTGACTGCAGGACCTTTTCTGCATCTAGGGCCTTGTGAGCGCTGTACCTTATTTACCATTAGGAAGGAGCTGGCTCACCTGCAGCGTGAGGTTGTGAGGGAATCCTGGCATGTGGGATTCCCCCTGCACTGCTTATTTGAAGCGGGAGCCTATCCAGCATGATTGCTGTGCAGCACTGTGCTGCGTGCCATTTCCTGGAGGGAACCCTGGCGTGAGGGATTCCCTCGAGTTGGGGGAATCGTGGGTGCCCACCCCGCAATGGCGAATTTTATTTTTGGAGAGCGATTGCACATCCCGCTCTCAGGTTATTTTACTTGCTGGTGCCCACTTCATATTGTTTGTGCAGACAGGAGCCTACCCTGTAGTGATTCTGCACTGATGTACTCGGCCCCACCCGGAAGCCAGGCGGCTGAACCTGACTGTGGGCGGGGCCGGAGTCCGGAAGTGAGGAAGAGGCCTGCTGGTCCATGATTTTCCCAGTGTTGGCTGATACCAGCTGTCCTGCTAGAGCGTAGGCAGCTGCAATGATGGGGGCAAGGGTATTTAAAGAGCATCAGTAGAGGCCCCGAGGGAACAGATGTGCCAGGGCCCCTTGTCGGTGGTTATTTCCCAGTTGTGCCGCTGTAGCGGGCAACTGCAACGTTTGGTGCATAATTGTTCTAAGGGCACAGTCGGTGACAGTGGCACACACTTGAGTTTCACAACTGAACGGCAATTAGCGTCAGCTGCTACATTTAGACCCACAGTTCTTTGAGGGGCATTTTTGTGAGAGATAGGAGTGAGTTGCACTCCTCTGGCCCAGCGCAATTGCGCACATGGATAGTATGCTGTATTGGCAGGAGCCCTGATATTTTGAACGTAGGTCATTTGAGCCCCTTTGAGAAGGCCAGTTGGCCTGGGGGACTGTTGGGTTTGTAGGGCTCCAGGCCCTAATGTGATTTATGTGGTGCTGGGAAATGTGATTTAGATGATGTGATTTATGCACCCTGATGTATGCCTCTAATGATGTCTATGCTTCTTAGAAGGTTGCTGCATAATGTGTTTATCCTGGTGAGGCCTATTGCGTAATGTGTTTATGCTTAGGAGGGTGTCTAACGCTAATGTGGTAATGCTTAGGTCATTATGGTACCAGTAGTTACTGGTGGTGTTTTACATTTACTTACCTCATCTAATGGTTCTGACCGTAGCCCGATTGGCCTGGTCTTGTATATAGTCCCCTGTGAATATTGCCTGTGCCAGTTGGCACAGTGTAAATGTGTGATTATGTTTCTAAGGTGTTTATGATAATACAAAGGCTATTTTTATATAACATTGTGTGGAGTTTCTTTTGTGGTGTGCCTAGTGTGTTTCTGGTGTGTGTTGTGCAAATGCTTTACACATTGCCTCGGAGATAAGCCCGACGGCTTGTGCCAAGCTACCAAGGGGGTGAGCAGGGGTTATTGCCAGCGTGTAACTCCCTTGCCCTGACTAGAGTGGTGGTTTCTGCCTGGCTTTAGCGCAAGCCTTAGCCAACCTGAAATCCCATTTCTAGTAGACACGTACAATAACATGGTGAGGCGACTTTTCAAATTTCGGATATTCTATATGATTAATCACTTCGGATGTAATATTTACAAGATACACATTAGAATGGTAGCGGCATTACCAGTGTGTGATAACTGCAGCAACCCGTTTTACACAATATATAGTGGGAAACTCGTAATTAGGATATCACGGCCGCTGCGTTATTCCTCACAGAGCGGTGTGTTTTCCCTGGTTTGTTCCTCTATACATGTGTAATGGTCAATCACTTACAAAATGGAATGGTGATGACCACAATGTTGTGTTATGTTAAATCATTTATAAAGTGCAAACTGTTACCCTGAGGTGTCCTGGCGCTCGTTATTTCTCCTTACAGCCACAGCCTAAGTCAGATAAAATGCCGTCTAATTTGAAAACAACCACGTTTTCAAGGCCTTTCTAAAGGCCAACAGATCACTGGTCCCTCTAAGATGTAGAGGGAGATTATTCCAAGCCTTGGCTGCTCCATAGATGAATCTCTGTCCAACCCAAGAGACTTTTTTTTGTAGATGGAACAACAACCAGTTTGGCACCTGATGAGAGTAGGTTTCTACTAGGTGAGTACCACGAAAAGTGTTTTTGAAAGAATTTTTTTGAGTTGCAGTACCTTGTGCACTGTACATAAGGCTTTGAACAGTACTAGCTTCTTTACAGGGAGCCAGTGTAATTTCCTTAAACCATTTATAACCGATGTAAATTTGGGCACCCCCGTGAGAAGTCGGGCTGCCACATTTTGTAATCTTTGCAATTTATTTATACATCTTTCCTGCATATTGAGGTACAAGCCATTGCAGTAATCGATCTTTGACATTGCAAGTGCAGTAACCACTGTTTTCCTACTTCCAGATGGTAGATATGGAAATATTTTTTTAACTGTTTTTAAAACAAATGCCATGGAGGATGATACCGCATTAACTTGAGCACTCATATTTAGTTTGTCATCTAATAAGACGCCAAGATTCTTTACTTTTTCCACTGGTATGGGGAGGGTCCCCAATTTTGGTGGCCACCAGGTTGGACTCCAGAAATTAGTGTCATTCCCAAAGGGAATGACCTCAGTTTTACTAGATTTCAACCTCAGACAGTTTTTTGCCATCCAATCACTGACCACTTCCATACAATTACGAAAGCGCCAATTCATGCCTGCTTCCTGTCCTGGCAGAAGGGACACTACAATCTGTGTGTCGTCTGCATAGGACGTGAGGTCAAAGCCCAAGTTGTTAATAATCGGCGCCAATGACGAGACGTACACATTAAGTAAGGATGGGCTCAATGATGATCCCTGTGGAACACCACAGGGCAACACAAACGGCTTAAATTGAAATTCACCCATGGAGACCACTTGTAGTCTATCGTTTAGAAAAGAATGTACAAGCTCCCACGCCTTATTGCGTAATCCACATGCCCTTAGACGGTCCATCAACAAATAATGATGGACCATATCAAAGGCCGCAAATAGGTCCAAAAGGATCAAGGTGGCATTATGAGTGCTGATTCGGTACTATGACCACTCCTGAAGCCAAATTGGGATGCGTCCAGAGCTTGGGTTTGAACCAGAAAAATTCCAAGTTGAGTATTTAACTCCCTCTCTATTAGTTTTGCTGGCGGGGGAAGTCTGGAAATAGGGCGGAAGTTGTTAGGATCCCTAGGATCCAATGTTGGCTTTTTTAAAAGGGGTAGAATAGATGCCACTTTCCAAGGTTTAGGAAAAATGCTAGTTTCGATCATGTTATTAAAGATTGATGTAAGCGCCCAGGTAATGGGTTCCATTGCCAGTTTGGCAACAGCCACTGGACAGGGGTCATATGGAGACCCTGATTTAGCTGCTTCGAGAAGAGACTGAGTTCTATCCAGAGATGGCGCCTCAAAGTTATCCAGAGTTCTCAATGGTTCTACAGGGGAGGTCTTAACCTCCCTATCAACAGAATCCTTAAGAGTGGTAAAAATAGCCTCTACTTTATCCAAAAAGAATTCGGCGATATTATCGCAGAGATCCTGGTTCGGTTGGATAAAACTAGGACGCGGAGATGGCAAATACGCAACAGCTTTAAATAGATCTTTGGCTGAGTTCTTGGCTGAGTCAATTTTATTAACATAAAATTCTTGCTTAGTACTGAACAGCAGTTTCTTATAATTATTGAGCTCAGTTCGATAAGCCTTCTTATCTACCTCCTTATATTCCTTTCTCCAGGTTTGCTCTAAATGTTTACACCTGGGGCCTTATTTATGAAAAGTGACGCATCGCTGTGTGAAAACAGCGAAGCGTCACTTTTCACTGCGCTCTCCCTGCGACATGATTGATGCGTCATATTTATAATATGACGAATCATGTCGCAAGGAGTTACAGATACGTCAGTATTTCTGACGTATCTGTAAGCGCAAAAGTCACGCATTGCTGGGGTGTGTCACAAAAGTGACGCAATTCCAGCAATGCATCCTTTCACATGGGGAAAGCCCCATGTGAAAGGGCTTGCGTCAGTCTTACGCCTGCTGTGAGGCAGGCGCAAGATTTTGACACAACAGCATCCTAAAAGTGACGCAGTGAAATCTCATAGATTTCACTGCGTCACTATTAAGAGGCTTTTTGCGTGTGAACGCCCCCTTTGCATACATTATACCTCACGCAGGTATAATGTGGCGCAGGGGTTTAAAAAGTGAGGCATCTACCTAGATGCGTCACTTTTTAAATATGGCGCAACAAGGCGCATGTTTTACGCCACCGATGCGTCACAAAAAGTGACGCATCAGCAGCGCAAAACTGACGCAAGGCCTCATAAATGAGGCCCCTGGATTTTTGATTTTTCAGATCCTCTGAGAACCAGGGAGCAGAACAAGCTAATCTTCTGGGTCTAATACTAATGGTAGGGGCTAGTTTCTTGCAGGCACTATCCAACCAATCTGTATAGGTGCTTGTCTCCTCCCCCACTCCTAGATGTGTTTGTTTGGATGTTACCCTAAGAAGTCCCCGCAACTCCTTTCTGTCCAATTTATTCCAGGATCGGATATTAATACATTTTTTGTCCGATGTTTTAACCATCTTTTGGTTTGCAAGGGATACTTCAAACTGAACTGCTACATGATCTGTCCAAACCAGCGGCATTACTCCTGTATATTGGAAATCTGGATGATTGGAAAAAATACCATCCAAGGTATGTCCAGCTATATGTGTGGGATCCGTTACCCGTTGCCCAAGGTTCACACTACCCATTATATCAATGAGGGAAACCGTATCTGGATTGGAAGTAGCTAAATGAAAATTGAAATCACCCATGATAGTAAAATTTTCTAGGCAAATATCATCTTCAAGTAGGTTGCCCATCACCTCAACAAAAGGATGTCTAATGTTAGGTGGTCTATAGACAAGAATACCTTTAAATGAATGGTGATGTGAGAGATTAAAATTAAAAGATAGTGCCTCACATTCCGCATTTTGTACGGCATAAAAGGCAGTCTTCATAGTGCTGGGCTAAATTACTGCCGCCCCCCCCCCCCCCCTTTTTTTTCCCTGCCTATGCAAGGTATGGCATGAGAATCCTAAAGGGGTAGCCTGTATTAGGTCCGGATCCGAGGCTTCATCCGTCCAGGACTCGGTGATAAATTTTAATTAAATGTCATTATCTTTGATAATTCTAGCACACTCAAAACTGTGTTTAACCAGAGATCTAGCATTCAACAAAATACACTTAACGACTTCCCCTTTATTTTTAGGAGTGTTGATTAAACTCAAAGTTTATTTATCTGTAAATATTCAATTTCTGGTAAAGATGTTTTACAACCAGGACACTCCAACGACTGTGAAGTAGC
This sequence comes from Lissotriton helveticus, assembly GCF_964261635.1. Lineage (NCBI taxonomy): Eukaryota > Metazoa > Chordata > Amphibia > Caudata > Salamandridae > Lissotriton > Lissotriton helveticus. The sequence continues at coordinate 739,063,416 of NC_136063.1, read as the reverse complement.
GTTTAACTCCATACAGATACACTTTACTCCTGTTGCCTCTTTGTTCAGGTTTAACAGTACTGACCTGGAGCAGTAAAGATCCATAGTTTCCACTGCCCTATTTGATACAGGGGTCCTGGTGCTCGGCGCGATCTGGGCGCGGACTGGCGCAGACGGGCTTGCCTTTAGGGCACCTTCGGCACGCATGCGGTGCGCGCATGCGTCATAAGCCCAAGATATGGCGTGGTGAGTGGGAAAGACTAGACTGCTCACCAGCGCTATCCCCAAGATGGCAGCCCCGTTGTAATCACCACACTGGAGTCCCCGAGACCCAAAGGAGCCTACGTGAGCGCTCCACGGTTGTCCAGCAGGCCAGAGCGATAAGGACAGGAGAAAGGGAGATTATGAGGCAGTTAAAAGAATAAGAATAAGTGCCCTCAAATAGTGTCAGCAGCGTTTATGTGCAAAATCGCAGAAGGAAGGATCACAATATTAAAAAACTCTCCCCCCAAATCAAAACATTAAAATTGTCCAGAATTCGAGCAGCAAACACAGAGTACAGCAGCTAGCTCCCGGCTCAAGCCTCAGGAGTTTTAACGCTGCGCGCAAGCGTCATAAGCCCAAGATATAGCGTGGTGAGTAGGAAAGACTAGACTGCTCACCAGCGCTATCCCCAAGATGGCGGCCCGCTGTAATCACCACACTGGAGCCCCCGAGACCCAAAGGAGCCTACGTGAGTGCTCCACGGTTGTCCAGCGTTCCAGAGCGATAAGGACAGGTGAAAGGGTGATTATGAGGCAGTTAAAAGAATAAGAATAAGTGCCCTCAAATAGTGTCAGCAGCGTTTATGTGCAAAATCGTGAAGGAAGGAACACAATATTAAAAAACTCTCCCCCAAATCAAAACATTAAAATTGTGCAGAATTCGAGCAGCAAACACAGAGTACAGCAGCTAGCTCCCGGCTAAAGCCTCAGGAGTTTTAACGCCCTGGCAACACGTGGCAATTCGGGAGTTTGCAGTAAGATCTATCATAAATTTATAGCCCGTACTAAACTGACATGCGTGGAGCAGCAACAATAACAAACTTATTGATAGCATATGAGTGAATCCTGTTCCTTGTTCCCGCTTTGTGATTTAGCTGACTTATGAAGGTCAATGCGCATCGTAAACGGATAGAGTAATTTGTTTGGGTAAACAGTCAAAATATCGAGTCCAAAATATCGATTGGACATAATATCGAGTTTTAAATATAGATTGGACAAAATATCGAATGGACAGAATATAGACAGCAAAAATATTATTTTTAAGGTAAGTAATGTAATATCGAATGTTAAAAATATAGAAAGTTAAAATATCGAAGTCAGTCAGTCAGTCAAAGATCTTTATTCTGAAAAAGATAATCCATAAAAGTACACAAGAAATGTTATGACATGTAATACAATACAGGAAATAAAACAACTGGCAAATATGATAATCTGTCTGATGTGCAAAAAGTTCAAAAACATTTTAAAAAGAATCAAGACAATATATACAATTCTAAAAGATTCATACAATGACAACAATTATCCAAACAGATACATATAAATATATATATATACACGGCTTAAAACATCTGACAACGAAGGTGATATAAAATGCAACATACAAATTTGGATTTCTATCAATCAATACTCAAAGTAGCTCGTGAGCGAACAGCAGCCTTTAAAAAGCAGCTCACTCTAAATATAATTTCATCAGTACCTAGCATTAACAGATTCCTCATAGCAATCTTAAAATCAAGCAGATCGTGTTTCCTACAATAAGGCATTAAAAAGTGCATAGTAAATAATTTATAAAAATCACAGAAAAACATGAAATGCATGAGGCTTTGTTTCATACACGGGTTACAAGGACAATCTAATGTTTCCAAATGTTTATTGTAACCCAGTGGAAAATTTAACAAATTTACTATACTGCCGTCCCGGAAACGGAATAGTAAACTTCTATTCCACCTACCAAGATTTAAACGTAGGTATTTCCGGGGTAAAGCAGTATGATTAGAGATGGGCTTTGTATGGCCCAAATATTTGGCAACCGTACATTTAGGGAAGTGTGTCCCTTCCCGTTTTTCTCTGTACAGATTGTACAAAGCCCCTTTAATGCGCTTCTTATGAGAACGATCAATAAGGTTAGGAGATGAAAACAGATAGCCATGCCCAACATCTATTAAGCTTTCTTTTACTGCTTTTAACCATGGTATATAATGTGCCCTATCACATTTTAAGCAGTCTAATATTATGTCTTGGGTCAATATGGCTGCCGGGTTCGACCATAACTTTAACCAAAAAAGGGCAGGCCTTGATCTAACAAAGTCCTCAATATAGGGGATGTTTAATTCACTATGACATATATAACTTGAGGCACAGATAACTCCTCCCAACGATTTCCGACAGAATCTATTTTCTTCCGTCTGGATATGGAGACAGTTTGTATATCCCCATACCTCGGCACCCTAAGTGCCTGTAGGGATGCATTGTGTTTGATAAATCTTAATTAGTGGTGTTATCACATCCGCTTGTTTAGGTTGACGTAGAGAAATTATGGAGTTAATAGCTTTACCAAATTTGTTTCTGGCATAAGAAACATGCGGTTGCCATGAACCGCTGTTCGAAAACACCAGCCCCAAATATGGAAAAGTACATGTGCTATGTAAAACATTCTCCCCTGAGGTTATCCTTGTGATTTTATGTTTCTTTGGGCCACAGGACATAATAAGGGATTTTTTAAAATGTTTACTTAAGCCCAGATCAGCCATAAAACTAACGAACCCTGAAATTAGAGTACGCAGGGCCATTGGAGTGCGGCCCATTAGGACCGCATCGTCAGCATAAAGAAGGGTGGGTATCGGCATACCCTTAATATAAGGTACATCTTTAGTTAGGGTTCCTAATGAGCTGCTCAATTCATTAATATTTAAAATAAAAAGCAGCGGGGCCAGAACGCAACCCTGTCTGACCCCCCTGTCAATTAAAATATCATCTGAGACTTCTCCATAACAGTTAATGCGCACACGGGCTCTTAGGTTGCTGTGAAGGTAAGATAAGAAATGCACCAAATTTTCGTCTAAACCATAAGTAAGAAGGGCAGTCCATAAACGGGAGCGATTTACAAAATCAAAAGCAGAACTCAGGTCCATAAAACCAAAATATAAGGGGGATTTTTGGGCAATTGTATATTTGGCCATTATCAAATTTAAATTTAGGCACTGTTCTACCGTGCCCACCTTACTACGAAACCCTAACTAACTTGGGTGTAGAATAGAACTCTCCTCCGCCCAAGTTCTAATTCTTTTAAAAATTACCCTGCCCAATACTTTCAAGGTGTTATCAATCAATGATGTTGGGCGGTAACACCCAGGGTCAAGCCTATTGCCTTTTTTAAAGATGGGAACGATAGTACTGTTTGACCAAGTTTCAGGGATGGATTCATTTGTTAAATTGTTAAAAACATTGCATAACAATGAAGCCCAGAAATTAATTTCACATTTTAATTGGTCGATGGAAAGACCGTCTGGGCCGGGTGCTTTATTACTGGCGGATTCAGCAATAGCATCCTCTACCTCAGGCAATGTGATGTTTAGGGGAGTCGGAGATGGAAGGTTTACTACAGGGTGATCGGATACACTATAGATCATTGAAAAATGCTCCACCCACGGCGGTCCCAGGATATTACAATTAATCGGTGTTGTTTTAGAACCAAGTAATCTTAACTTCTTTACTTCCTTCCAGAAACCCAGGGTATCTTTTAGGGATGCTGAAAGTACTAAAGATTCCCAAAGGCCTTTGACTAGTTCATTTGATCTAGTACGCAGCGTGGATTTGTATCTAGCTCTTAGAAGCCTTACCTGGGAAATATCCCGTGGTTCGGCCATGAGAGCAACCCTTAGGTCCCGGTTTGCCTTTGAACAAGAGGCATCAAACCATTTTGGGGCTCCCTCAGCTTTCCTTGATGTAGGCTTGGAAATTTCGCTTTTAATTGCGAGGCAGAGTTCCCCAAAAGATTTAATCAAGTTGCCCCCGCAAGTATTGAAATCTAGACAGTCCGAGATCAGTACAGGATGTTTCCTGATTACGGTTCCCAAGACACCTCTGTTGTCCACTCCCCTCCAGACAACCCTCAAACCATCCGTTGACGCCGCTAAATTAGCTGCGCCAATTTCCCTATGTGATATTTTCCCCCTTGGCAATTTCACATGAATCACAATTGGGTAGTGGTCACTATATACATTGCACACTACCTCTGCCTTTGATAAAACATCGGCAAGGGAAGATGAAACAAATATATAATCAATAGTTGTTGCACTCCCATGACCTATGTAAGTAGGGACTGGTTTAATGCTTGTATCGTTACCAGCAAATTCCATGGAGTTTATGAGTTCTCTAGTTGCAAGGAGATCGGATAATTCTACGCCTCTCCTGCATGGAGGATTCTTTAGATGGATATGAGCATTAAAGTCTCCTCCTAAGCAAATCCCATCAAACTTCCCGTATTTATGCCCCTCTATTATATCATCGAAAAAATTAAACAAATCTACAAAATTACGGTTTGGATAAGATAAAAAATCATTATTGTAAAAGTTTATCAGACATATTTTTACCTCTCTTATATATACAAGTGCCATAAAGCTTGGGTTGTTGGTTTGTATTACTTCTGTTTTTACCTCTCCTATTATTTTTATCCAAATTGATAAGCCCCCACTTGGGCGGCCTAAAGGTGGGGATGGCACAATACTGTTGTGACAGCTATACCCTTCTAATAACAGATTAGTTGTACTCCAAGTTTCCTGGAACATTAAAACATCATAACAATTTACCCAATCCTTCCAAGCTTTGTTTTCTAATTTCGCCCTTAGCCCAGCAATGTTCCAACTTACAATAGACAAAGTCTCATAAACACGTGGACAAACATCATAAGTGACAATAGTTGTTAAGTTAGACACTTGATCACTTTGAGGGTTTAATGGCAAAGGAGGGTGGGGAAATGACAAGACCATCCCAGAATCTACAGTCTTTAAAGAATCATCAGCAATGGGCAACACTGCAGCAAGATGTTCGAGAGTTGCAGGCAGTCAATCTAAAGTGCCCTGGTCTGACAGTGCTGAAAATCTGTTAAATAAAGGAAATATAGGTGGGGGTTGTAACAATCTGTTGGGGGGTCTATAAAAGTAATTCAGAGGTAAGGGGGTCACCACGGTAGATGGGCCATTCTGGGTATTCTTTCTGCTTAGTAAATATTTTACTACGCCCGGGTTCCTAAAGTTAATTGTGGTACAATCCCCATTAATGTTTTTAAACAAGGGACCGACCCAGGTCACCCGGCGAGCAGAGAGAATTTCATTTGTTATGTCGTAGCCAACCCCCTTATGCTTAGTTAACCAGTCAATACATTTGTTGTGTAACTGTACCCATGATTCATTTTGACCCTCCCTAAGTGGTGGTATGCCTGCCAAGACCAGGACGTAAGGGCATGGCTCAGGAGGAAGGTATAAAGCTGGACCTTGATGTTTTATTGGTCTATTGTCCTCAGGTTGAGCCCTATGCAGGCCAGGTCTGGTAGGTACTTTCTGCTTAGCTATACTGGTGGGAGGGATACTCTGTTTAGCAGTGTTTGTGGGTTTAATCAGACCAGATGGCGGTGGAGAAATAGGGGGCGAGATCTGCAAAATTTGTGGAGAGTCATTTTGCTTTGTGTTAGCTTCCACTGGTGTCAAAGAGGGAATGTTAACAGTCAGTGCCCCTGTGACCCCTTGATTTTTAGCTATGTTGCAATTTTTATTAGGCTCTCCATTGGATAGAGTACTAGTAATAGTCTCTAAACCTTTTAACAGGCGGTCGCCTCTAATTTGGTCCAAACAAACCATCCCTTTCCTCTTAGCTTCATCATTTTTCACAAGAGTCTCCAGCCTGTCAAACCTTTTAAAAATAATATTAAATTGTTTCATCATTTGACCTTCAAGTTGTTTAAAAATTGTATCTGCAATAGTCTCTATGAGGTTTCCCTGTGATTTAGATTGATAAACATTTTCAATAGGAAAATCCGTCTGTGTGCAGATTGAGTTAGTACCATCATTTATTATTACGGTATGACAATGTTCCCCTATGTCCAGACAAACTGTTGAGGTTGATGGGGTTGATGGGGCTTCTGTTTGACGCTTTTTCCCCCTAGACCACATACTCTGTGGGGTAGGCTGATTAACACTCCTAGGGGGCTGCTTCCTCTTGTTAATAACAGTCTTTGCTGGGCCCCTTTTACGTTTTGCTCCTGCAGTCTTAATATTTACAGTTGGAGGTGCAGAATCACTAACAGCGTCGGTAGCTATAACAGGGGTACTTCCTTCTTGCAATGCAACAGATGAGCTCACCGCAGAGCTAGATTTTACTATAGTTACCTCTGGCGATAGGGGTATAGTGTGATTTGAACTTATAACAATCGTCGGTTGGCCATTACTTTGGGAAGCCAAAGAAAATCTCCTTTCGGTCTCAGCAATCTCATTAAACGCATTTTCCAGGAGACTCTCAAAGGAGAGTTGTAGTGATGCAGGGGCTTCGTTAATCGGGGTGTCTATATTGATTGTACTAGTGGAGGTGTTGTTTCATTCTTCCATAATAGACATTGTGTCTCACCTTCTAGTAGATATTGGATAGGTGGCCCGCCCGACCACTGTTGGCCTCTGAGGGCCTCAGAGGGCCCGCCCTTTGACCGGGCTTAGCCCGGCGTCGCCCGCGCACGTCCCGCGATGCGCGTACACCCGCTGCTTAAGAGCGCCTCCGGGCGCGGGCAGGGCGTCGGCGGCTTCCTGCCGCAAGCACTGCTGGGACCTGTAGTCCCCCTCACTCGGCGGCCGTGCCTGATGTCAGGAGGCTAGCGGCGGCGGAGAGGGACCGGTCGCAATGCAGGGAGCCAGGTGAGAATGGGGCAGCCCCCGTGGTCAGCGTGCAAAGCAAGGCGAGGCAGAGTCCCAACCAGCAACGTTCCCCCGCTGCTGATCTGCGGCGTTTGTAAATGGCCCCCGCTCTGTCACGGACACCCGCTGCTTAAGAGCGCCTCCGGGCGCGGGCAAGGCGTCGGCAGCTTCCAGCCGCAAGCACTGCTGGGACCTGTACTCCCCCTCACTCGGCGGCCGTGCCTGATGTCAGGAGGCTAGCGGCGGCGGAGAGGGACCGGTCGCAATGCAGGGAGCCAGGTGAGAATGGGGCAGCCCCCGTGGTCAGCGTGCAAAGCAAGGCGAGGCAGAGTCCCAACCAGCAACGTTCCCCCGCTGCTGATCTGCGGCGTTTGTAAATGGCCCCCGCTCTGTCACGGACACCCGCTGCTTAAGAGCGCCTCCGGGCGCGGGCAGGGCGTCGGCGGCTTCCTGCCGCAAGCACTGCTGGGACCTGTAGTCCCCCTCACTCGGCGGCCGTGCCTGATGTCAGGAGGCTAGCGGCGGCGGAGAGGGACCGGTCGCAATGCAGGGAGCCAGGTGAGAATGGGGCAGCCCCCATGGTCAGCGTGCAAAGCAAGGCGAGGCAGAGTCCCAACCAGCAACGTTCCCCCGCTGCTGATCTGCGGCGTTTGTAAATGGCCCCAGCTCTGTCACGGACACCCGCTGCTTAAGAGCGCCTCTGGGCGCGGGCAGGGCGTCGGCGGCTTCCTGCCGCAAGCACTGCTGGGACCTGTAGTCCCCCTCACTCGGCGGCCGTGCCTGATGTCAGGAGGCTAGCGGCGGCGGAGAGGGACCGGTCGCAATGCAGGGAGCCAGGTGAGAATGGGGCAGCCCCCGTGGTCAGCCTGCAAAGCAAGGCGAGGCAGAGTCCCAACCAGCAACGTTCCCCCGCTGCTGATCTGCGGCGTTTGTAAATGGCCCCCGCTCTGTCACGGACACCCGCTGCTTAAGAGTGAGCATGCGCGGGTGTGTCGCGCATGCGCAGTGATGTCAAATGAAGTCTAAGTGTTGGCTGGAGTGGGGGCGAGCCACTCGGAGTTTGCGCGGGGGACGCAATGGGAGCCCCTTTCTGGGTGCATCCCTCATTGCGTCCCCCATGCACTTCGGTGCACTTATGAGAAGTTACCACTGTAAACAAATCACTTCTCATGGCTATCACTATTTGAGTTTTAGGCCACGTCATGCTGATAACTCCATCATGACCCCACAACCATTGATTGGCACCACGCAAACTCCGAGTGGCTCGCCCCCACTCCAGCCAACACTTAGACTTCATTTGACATCACTGTGCATGCGCGACACACCCGCGCATGCTCACTCAACCAGTCCCTGAACCAGCACTAACACGCATGCGCTGACTACTCGCGCATGCGCAATACCGCGTACTACTCCATAGCGCATGGGCACTAAGACCAACAATGACATGGCGATCAGCGCGCACCCCTCCCTCTCTTTTTACCACACACAGGTGAAATCAACCAAATAGGAAGTATAAATAAGAGACCGGACGCCCCATTCCCCTCATAACGGGCGCCGCGGAAGGACGAATAGGTCCAAGGAGGAACCAGACCGAAATACTCGTGAGTAAATTAGAACCACTACAGCTACAGACAGGGTAAGCAACCACCTTTTTCCCTACAGGTTGGACATATGTTGAACAACTTTTTATCCCAACAGGGTCTCTTTCTCTGCCAGGCGACCCTTGAAGCTTGTTTACAAGATAAAACAGAGTGAGGACCCAGCATTATACTTACCTGTACCTCACCTTGTAAATACGCTCTTTAGCTCACCACCAAACACTATCGGTTTCGCTAAAACCCTCACCAGCTTTATGCACGTGCCATGAGCTCACCATAGCCGATTATAGGTCGTACACCACCTTATAAGTCGGCACTTTGTGGTACAACAATATACCATACTAAAATGACTCTACCATGTACGTCTTGTCTTTGTCCTATGTGTTATATGTAGTCAAGCTTGAGGGAATCCCCTCTAACAGCTATAGCGCCTTAGCGAGCGCCACACATAGCCAAAAGACCAAACAACCACTTAAAATTAAGTTTATTTTCTGCACTTTTTCACATATCAAATGGTCCTGAGGAAAGCCAGCTTAAATTAACAAGGCACTGGCTGAAACATGTAGACCGCACTAGACGCTGGAGGTCATAACAAGCACTCCAATACGTCTTCTTGCCTTTTTATCCGCTAGCAGAGGCCCAGTTAATTAAAGATAAGCAACCCTCGGGTGCTGGGACCTCCTGCATAGCTTTTAAAAACTCACCTCTCTCACTCTTTTCACCGCACACTCAGCAACATACCAGCTCCGCAGTCTCCTGGCGTTGGAGCACACCCGGGGCACACTCGGTGCCACTGTGGTGGGCCCGATGATGAAGCATGCCACCGACTAGGTCGGTGGGTGAGGGCTTTATAAGGAAAACAGTGTTTTTCCTTATTTCCTTGTTGCTTTTTTGACGTACCTACCTGAGTCTCCTATATCATTCTAAACTAGCTAGTCCTTATTGATACATGCATATATAATCCAAGGGATTCGGCCTAGCCTATCTAGTCCTCTCTCTCTTATTGATCTAAGCATTACTGAGCAGCGCGCAGCTGCGAGAGCCCTACCTACCCTCAAAAATGGCCGAAAATGTTGGCCTTACCTTCACTGCAGATGAGGTCAGCTAAATACTATCTGACCCCTCACTTATGGCAGACTTCAACATCTCCACCACTATAGCTCAATCAACCGACTGGGACACACTGACGGAGAAGAAGAGGAACAGGATTCGGACTGTTCTGCATGGTGTTATACTGGCACAATATCTACGCACCAACACAGCTCCCACTGGCCTTTTGGTCACAAATGCCCCCAGAATCTTCCTAGATGACGCAGCATTTCGTAAAGACTGGGCCCAGATCGCCTGGCACTGCACCAGGGACTGGTTAGTCCTCATCATAAAAACAGCCAAACGCCTATCAGATGCCATCATGGTAGAGATCCAAGCGACAGAGACAAATTTCAAAACCACCTTGACAGGCTTTAAGAAAAAACTTGAAGACCAGAATCGCGAAATAGCAGAATACAAAGACTACTTATCCCAGACCAAAATCAAAAAATTTGAAAAGGATCTGAAAAGGTTCAGCTACTCTAAGACCTACCTGTACTCTGATGATGACTACACCCCTCCCAATAAATCCTCAGAGAACCATGACAATAGCTCCATTTCCAGCACCTCAAGCAACTCCAGCTCAGGATCGAACCAATCCAGAGGCAGAGGCCGACGAGGACAACAATGGCAACAACCTTGGCAAGGTCCCCAAAACTATAACTTTGGCCCACCACCGCCCCACTTCGGTCACCCACCACCCCCATTCTTTGGTTACCCCCAAATGTACCCCCCAGGAAACATGCCCTTCTTTCAGGGAAATCAGAATCAACGATACCCTTTTTTATCCCAGGGCAGAAGAGGACGGGGGAAGAGGCGGAACCCGGGGCATGTCCAATGGGCACCGGAAGAGGAACCAGTGAGCTCCAACACCAGAAACCAAACAAGGGAACAACCGGGAACAAGCAAATAAGACCTCCATGCCCACTTGTATTCAACCTGTCCGATACACAACTAACCACGGAGGAAACAGAAGTGCTTAACAAAGGTCTCTCATTTGTCCCCACTACCAGACTGGACACCTTCAAACTACATGTTGAACTCGCTGAGTTTTTTAGGAAACTCAAATTAAAAGCATTTTTTGAGAAAAAAGACAATACCAACAACGATAGGGAAGATGCCCCTAATGAATCAGGCCTTAGACTAAAATCCACCTTTACCCCTCCACCGGGAAGTATTCCGGTAGAAATCCTGACATTCGAACAGGCGATATACACAGAAGTGGAACAACTCCAACACAAAGAGACATTCAACAACCTTTCCAACAAAGACAGGAGCACCATTCAACGTCTACAAAATGACCCAACCCTTGTCATCAAGCCTGCGGACAAAGGAGGGGGCATAGTCCTCATGAATAAAACTGATTACGACCAGGAATGCAAGAGACTCCTTGGCGACACCAGGAATTACAAACGTCTCAACAGGGACCCAACTGAACAACTACAAAACACCATCAACCTTCTGGTCAAAAATGCCAAAGACAACGAAAAGATTTCCAAACAAGAGGCGGACTACCTATGTCCCAGAGATACAAAAACCCCGTATTTCTATATAGTCCCCAAAGTACACAAGGGCATCACCCCACCACCTGGTAGACCCATCAAGTCACTACTTAAACCCCTGTCACGTTTTTGTGACTTTTTTCTCAACCCGTTGGTTCAAAAAACTCCTTCCTATATCAAGGACACCAAACACCTCCTAAGTGTAATCCAAGACATCAACTTTAACCCTACCTCTGAACTACTAGTAGGATTAGATATAGAAAGCCTTTACACGAGCCTGCCACAGGACGCTACACTCAAGGTACTGCATGATGTCCTCATGACAAACTCCTGGGAATACAACACCCCCCGCAGTTTTATTCTGGACTGCGCAACTTTGGCCCTCAAAGAGAACTACTTCGAATACGAAGGAACCTCCTACCTGCAGAACAATGGAACGTCCATGGGCAGCATTTTTGCCCCCAGCGTGGCAGGGCTGTACGTGGCAAACTTTGAACACACCTACATACAACAACCCACCAATCCGTTCTCAGCCAACATAAAAATGTGGCGTCGCTACATTGATGACATCCTCCTGATATGGGAAGGCAACCAAGAACAACTGGATAACTTCATGCTCTGGATCAACCACCAAGACTCCTTCTTATGCTTCACAAGCACCAGCAGTTCCACCGAACTAGCCTTCCTCGACTTGAACATCAAATCGCAGAATGGAGGTCTCATCACGACGACCTTCTACAAACCCACAGCAAGGAACTCCCTACTAAGGTTTGACAGCTTCCATCCCAGACACCTAAGGGAGAATTTACCTTACGGGCAATTTTTACGCATTAGACGTAATTGCAGCAACACCCATGATTACAAGCTGCAAGCCAATGACCTAACAGACAAACTAAAGGAACGTGGCTATCCGTCAAGGATAATAAACAAAACTTGCAAAAGAGCTAGGAACCAGAACAGAGAGGCACTCTTGGAAACCTTTGAGAAACAACAGGAAGAACCCACCCTGACCTGTGTGACTACCTACAACACGGCGTCCAACCAGGTAGCCAACATCATACAACGGAACTGGAAGATTATCAATTCTGGCACCAGGAAGTGGGAAAAACCACGTTTTGCCTACAAAAGAGCTACCAACCTCAGAGACCAACTAGTAAAAACCAGACCCCGGCCAAACAAAAGTAGTAGTGACAACACCATACTAAACGCATGGGGCCTGCCTAGAGTCACTGGCCACCAACCCTGCAATAATTGTAGCGTGTGCCACCTGACATCGCCCTCCAAAACCTTGAACCTAGAACCTGGCAAGGTCTGGACACAACGGCAGTTCACAAACTGCAACTCCACAAACTTGGTGTACTTGATAACCTGCCGATGTGGCCTAAGATACATTGGCATGACCACACGGAAAGTCCGGACAAGAATGACGGAACACAGGAGCACGATAAGATGTGGCAAAAACATTAGCAAGCTCACAGATCACTTTCTAACTCACAACCACACCCCCAATGACTTCTCCTGGACCGTCATCGAAAAATTTGACAACGCCACAAATGAAAAACTTCTCCTTCAAAAGGAACAACATTGGATATACCGCTTATCCACACATACCCATGGCCTAAACGATGCCATACCATGGAATTCTTTAACTATGTAAACCCCACAAGCTGTGCATAACACCATTCAATAAAGTGATATCTGTGCCAGGGCATCCCTGCATGAGCGCCGCTGTCCTTGCTCCTCTCTCTCTCTCTCCCCCCATGGGAGCCCCTTTCTGGGTGCTTCCCTCATTGCGTCCCCCATGCACTTCGGTGCACTTATGAGAAGTTACCACCGCAAACAAATCACTTCTTATGGCTATCACTATTTGAGTTTTAGGCCACGTCATGCTGATAACTCCATCATGAGCCCACAACCATTGATTGGCACCACGCAAACTCCGAGTGGCTCGCCCCCACTCCAGCCAACACTTAGACTTCATTTGACATCACTGCGCATGCGCGACACACCCGCGCATGCTCACTCAACCAGTCCCTGAACCAGCACCAACACGCATGCGCTGACTACTCGCGCATGCGCAATACCGCGTACTACTCCATAGCGCATGGGCACTAAGACCAACAATGACATGGCGATCAGCGCGCACCCCTCCCTCTCTTTGACCACACACAGGTGAAATCAACCAAATAGGAAGTACAAATAAGAGACCGGACGCCCCATTCCCCTCATAACGGGCGCCGCGGAAGGACGAATAGGTCCAAGGAGGAACCAGACCGAAATACTCGTGAGTAAATTAGAACCACTACAGCTACAGACAGGGTAAGCAACCACCTTTTTCCCTACAGGTTGGACATATGTTGAACAAGTTTTTATCCCAACAGGGTCTCTTTCTCTGCCAGGCGACCCTTGAAGCTTGTTTACAAGATAAAACAGAGTGAGGACCCAGCATTATACTTACATGTACCTCACCTTGTAAATACGCTCTTTAGCTAACCACCAAACACTATCGGTTTCGCTAAAACCCTCACCAGCTTCACGCACGTGCCATGAGCTCACCATAGCCGATTATAGGTCGTACACCACCTTATAAGTCGGCACTTTGTGGTACAACAATATACCATACTAAAATGACTCTACCATGTACGTCTTGTCTTTGTCCTATGTGTTATATGTAGTCAAGCTTGAGGGAATCCCCTCTAACAGCTATAGCGCCTTAGCGAGCGCCACACATAGCCAAAAGACCAAACAACCACTTAAAATGAAGTTTATTTTTTGCACTTTTTCACATATCAAATGGTCCTGAGGAAAGCCAGCTTAAATTAACAAGGCACTGGCTGAAACATGTAGACCGCACTAGACGCTGAAGGTCATAACAAGCACTCCAATACGTCTTCTTGCCTTTTTATCCGCTAGCAGAGGCCCAGTTAATTAAAGATAAGCAACCCTCGGGTGCTGGGACCTCCTGCATAGCTTTTAAAAACTCACCTCTCTCACTCTTTTCACCGCACACTCAGCAACATACCAGCTCCGCAGTCTCCTGGCGTTGAAGCACACCCGGGGCACACTCGGTGCCACTGTGGTGGGCCCGATGATGAAGCATGCCACCGACTAGGTCGGTGGGTGAGGGCTTTATAAGGAAAACAGTGTTTTTCCTTATTTCCTTGTTGCTTTTTTGACGTACCTACCTGAGTCTCCTATATCTTTCTAAACTAGCTAGTCCTTATTTATACATGCATATATAATCCAGGGGATTCGGCCTAGCCTATCTAGTCCTCTCTCTCTTATTGATCTAAACATTTCTATGTGTAACACACCTTCACTAGGACATGATTTTATTTAATGGATGAGCAAGATAACACAATCCATTTTTACACAAACACCTCCCTCACGATTAGAATGACAAACTGCATGAAGAGCACATGTGAATCATTCTTGTTCGCTTTCCAACGGGAAGTCATTTTGCATGGGTGTTATTAATTTAATTGTTTACTTACCTGTGATCATCCATATTCCGGTGTTTATCACCCCTCCCGTCCCTCCCCCGGCCCGCCTGTCTGCCCCACCACAACTCCCTCCACGGGCCAGGGCTGTTTATGGCACTATACATCACTAGTGGTGTCTTCTTCATCTCTTTCTTTTTACTACATCAACTTCTGATTGGTTCTGTGCACTCACTTTTTCTTTGTGATTGAGGCGCAGTTTTTAATCTTGTTTGTAATTTGTCTATAAAAGATAATTATATTATGCAAATTGTGTATATATGGTAATTTTGCAGCTTTGAAAATGTCCAGGGAGACGAATCGCGGGTCGACTGCCATCTTCTCCTATTTATGAATGGAATAAAATGGAGTGACCTGATACAACAACTTCTGTGGATCATTCTTTGAACGTTTTCCAACGGAACATTGAAAAAATGTGTGTTGATTGTTGCGATACTACTGATTGAGGATAAAAGTAACAGTATTTTGGTGTGCTTTGGTGCATATGTTGGACATTTTGTTGCAGGTCTAGTGGACTTATACCTAAGGTGGGTGGGTATTACAGCACCATGAGAGCACACTTTGCACTAATTAGCTTGAAACTGATTGTTAAAACATGAAATACTGACTTATAGATGTGCATATTCGATAGCATATCCACTGTGTGTACGCTCATATTTTAATGGAGACTAGAGTCTAGTTTTGGATGCTTTGTGTTTCATTTCCAAGCAGAGAGTTTTGCGTGATCAGTAAGCTATGTGTGTGATTATAGGGGAAGTGAACAGGCGAAGCACTAGAATAGTGTGCGCCGCACTTATGGCGGTCGAGCCCGTCCCCGGGAACAGGGGAGGAGGGTGGGGGTCCCCCCCTCCCCCATTGGCCTGCAGTGGTCGGCTACGGCGGGGTGGACCGGAAGCACTTCAGTGCTTCCGGTTCACAGGAGCCCACAACAGCAGGGACAGACCAGTTCAGACTTGCCAGGGCCCCCTGTTAAAAGGGGGTGTGGGGAGCGGAACGTTCTCTTGTTCCTACGCTCCCCACAGATGCAGCACCCGGGCCCCCAGCGGCCCGTAATTTCTTTTTCCCCACCCACCATCCCCTAAGGCAGGTAATTTAAACGCGTTGGTCAGGGAGGTATTTTGACGTTTCTCTAAAGAAGTTTTATTACAGATGTCTAGGGTGATAGCATTAGTGAGTGTAAGACTGATGATTAGGTACCTGCTAATGATGTCTGTCAGTAACCGGTCCACTATGTTCATTTACAGTTTATTGCAGGTATCTCAGGAGACGAAGCAATGTAAATGTGATATGTGTGTGTTGTTCTTTTACTTCATGACAGGTATCCCAGGAGTTATTCAATGTCAAGGCAATTTTGGTGAACTGATAATAAAAGCGTAATGTAAATATGTTATGTTTGCGGTGTTCTTTTACTTCCTGACAGGTATCCCAGGAGTTATTCAATGTCAATGCGATTGTTGGTGAATTTTTAATAAAAGCGTCGATATATGTGCACTTGCCAAGAACAGAATCATTTAGGACAAAGTTATCTACTTGAAGTATGTAATGTTGAATAAAAGTCAGTACATGTTATTTGATACCAGTTAAAATGTCGTATTTAGTTCCGTGTCCCCGGTCAGGCGGTAAGGTCATGATTGGTAAGCATAGTCTTCGGTCCTTAGCGGTCAAACATGTAACTCCAGGGGCAGTAACAGCCAGTAGGTAGGCTGTCGGGGTGCGGAGGCCGGGGGAGTCTTTCGTCCCAGCGGGCCTGTGGCCACCCCCGCACGCGCATCAGGGCGCAAGTATGCAGAGTTTCTGCAGCCTCCGTTATGGAGTTTAAGGCACTGGGCGCAGGGTGGGCCCGGTGGAAAATATCTGTCCGATAAGCTGTACCCCCTGCGCAAGCCATGCAGAGTTTCTGCAGTCCCCGCTATGGAGTTTAAGGCACAGGGCGTAGGGGGGGCCCGGTGGAAAAGATCTGTCCGATAAGCTGTACCCCCTGCGCAAGCCGACTCCGGCATAGTAATTTCTCTTCGTTTGCGGGGATCAGGAGGCTGCCAGTCATTGACCTTGCCGTAGGCTCTAGAGGGGACACGCAGAAAGTGTATATATGCATTGTTAGATTTACAGTAGGAGTGTCATGTGTATTAGAGCTGAGGTTAGCCATGCGACATCATCGGCCTAACAATGTATCTGGCCCTTTCTGTGTAATTGTAAACAATGTTAATAAATCATGTTTTTTAATTTTGTAATAAATACGGCCGGGGGGGGGGGTTACTCCCCCCTACTCCAAAAATTTCCCAAATTGGTGTGGTCTCAATACTTGACTAGAAAGAGGGAGGGAGACTTCACCCGGACAAGGGATGGCCGTATGTAAAATACGTAAAAAAGGGGAATTGGGGGAGTGCCAGGCCATATTGCTGTAACTGACGATTTCCCCAACCAGGCTCTGAATTAGCGGTGCAGTCTGTATAAACAAAGAGTTAGAATTATTCCCTCCTGTCCCACTTTTGTGTTTCCTTTCTATATACAGAACCAAAAGAGGCAGACATAATATTCAGTCATTGGAATTTTATCTTTAAACCATTCATGCCACATATCGGAAAGGGTTGCCCTTTAAAATTCTGAAAGAAGGTGAGGCACATTTCTATTTGTTACACACCTTCACTAGAACATGATTTTATTTAATGGATGAGCAAGATAACACAATCCATTTTTACACAAACACCTCCCTCACGATTAGAATGACAAACTGCATGAAGAGCACATGTGAATCATTCTTGTTCGCTTTCCAAACGGGAAGTCATTTTGCATGGGTGTTATTAATTTAATTGTTTACTTACCTGTGATCATCCATATTACGGTGTTTATAACCCCCCCGCCCCTCCCCCGTCCCGCCTGTCTGCCCCACCGCAACTCCCTCCACGGGCCGTGGCTGTTTATGGCACTATACATCACTAGTGGTGTCTTCTTCATCTCTTTCTTTTTACTACATCAACTTCTGATTGGTTCTGTGCACTCACTTTTTCTTTGTGATTGAGGCACAGTTTTTAATCTTGTTTGTAATTTGTCTATAAAAGATAATTATATGATGCAAATTGTGTATATATGTAATTTTGCAGCTTTGAAAATGTCCAGGGAGACGAATCGCAGGTCGACTGCCATCTTCTCCTATTTATGAATGGAATAAAATGGAGTGACCTGATACATCAACCTCTGTGGATCATTCTTTGAACATTTTCCAACGGAACATTGAAAAAATGCGTGTTGATTGTTGCGATACTACTGATTGAGGATAAAAGTAACAGTATTTTGGTGTGCTTTGGTGCATATGTTGGACATTTTGTTGCAGGTCTAGTGGACTTAAACCTAAGGTGGGTGGGTATTACAGCACCATGGGAGCACACTTTGCACTAATTGTTAAAACATGAAATACTGACTTATAGATGTGCAGATTCGATAGCATATCCACTGTGTGTACGCTCATATTTTAATGGAGACCTAGAGTCAAGTCTTGGATGCTTTGTGTTTCATTTCCAAGCAGAGAGTTTTAACCAAATTGGTAACTGTGATTGACTAGTTGACATGGGAAATATAACTCATAAAGCAAATATTTTAGTAGAAATTGACACTCTTTCAAATAACATACACTTTTAAAATGTAGTAAATGCTTGAATTTATCACGACATAGTTGTAAAATACATTTCTATCAAGGTGTATGAGACATTTGTCTTTCAACCATTGTATGTATGAATTAAATTACGGTGCACACTTTGTGAATAGCAGGTGTGTGAAGAACCATAGCAGAAATAGAAGACAGACTAATATGTATCCAAAACAGTGCACAGCAGATTTTTATTTAGCTAGGGTTCACTTCCCCCATATATTACACAGAAGAAGTATCATATTCCTACAGCTATAACTCCACGCCTTCTATGCAATCACACCACACTAACAAAAATGAGTTAGTTTGGCACAAGAATTCCTATCACTTTTAACAAGGCATTTTGATCTGAGCAAACCCTCTCTACAGCTTAGGAAATTGATTGCACAGGAGGGGGGATCCACACATACCAATTAATCAAAGTCCTGTTGTGACAGCAGGGTGCACAATCCTTGGAAAATGAGCCTGACAGCTGCTTCCAGGCTCAAACATCAGAGGACATTTTGTAGATAGAAAATATGAGATAACATCGAAGATCCCCAAAGCTAGAGAAAAAAACATTTCATTATGTCAGCAGCGGTTTTGGCTTTTCAAAGCCCCATTTACAGAGGTCTATTGTCTGAAGCAGCCCCTTGAGCACTGAAGTAAAGATTAAAATTACTATTGCACCTTCCAGCTACAATAGAACAGATGGTTAAATTCTGTCCTACATCACTTTGCTGCGTAGCTCAACTTAGTGTATAAGAGGAGAATAATGAAATACCCCCCTAATTCCATGTTGAACATTTCATTGTGCTACTCTTTGCATTTAGAAGAATGAGGCACACCATTTGTTCGCAATTCTAGAATGTTATGGCCCTTATCCAATGCCAGAACTCCGTTTTTTTTCATTTACTGCTAACAAATGTCATCATTTGTCATCTTCAATATGCACTCCCAAACAATTTGCTGTTTCACGCCTAATAGTTTAAAAATAACAGCCACCCACAGAACAGCTCAAACAAATAACAGTCTGCCAATGCAGAAATGAAAGCCAATCGAAGAGTTATGGCTCATATGTTTTTGAAAAGGCCTTGAACGACTTCTCTCACATCATCAATTGAATGTGAAACAATGTATTGAATATATTATAGTCTTACAATGAAATATTTTACAAGGTTTCAAAAATGTTGTTTGAGTAGTTACAGGAAAGTTATAGAGTGTCACTGACAATCAGTTTGAGAACTTTTTGTACACTTAAGGGTTTATTTCCAAGCACCTTGCACCACTTTTTGTCACGCTCCGGTGGGCGCAGGGTGCAAACCTATATCGCTTTTCATGGCATCGAAGATATGGTGCAAAGCAATGCAGCGCAAGTTAATGCGTTGCCTTACACTGTCAGGGAGGTGTTCCAAATGCGTTGCTGTGAGTTTTCCCACTCAAGAACAATGGGTTTTGACACATTCCCAGATTTAAAAGAATCTGTAAACCGGGGAATGCCTCAAAATAATATGCCTCCCAAGGGCAGGCGTAACAAACAGAAATATGTTTATTTCACCTTGTTTTTTCCTCTTTCTAGGTGTGCTGCACATGCAGCACGCATAGCAAGAGGTAAACACCTCAACGGATTGTTCTTGTGCAAGAATGTCTCCCTTCCTGCACAAAAACAATCCTGCTAACAATATACACTCCTTTGCACCATGGTTAAAGGGTGCCTGCAGTGATATTGTGTGCAGGCACTGACTGAAATGACAGGAATGCAGCATATCTCGTAAATACAGTGAATTCCTACCCTTTCGATTTGGCGTTGGGCAGCACAGCAAATACACATGTGGTCTGCACTCATCCTAATCACTTTAAATGAGGCCCTTAATCCTTCTACAAAGCACTGCAATGCATGCAGATTACTTCTTTTTGTAACACAGATCAGCCAAGATGGAAAATATATGCAAAACGTTCTTTTCTTTTGTATAGCTTTATAAACAATCACAAATGTATGCAAAAAAGGTTTTCACATAATTTTTCATGATTTCCACCCAAAAGTGAGAAAGCATAAAACTGTGCAACCCTCACGCAGTTGTAACGTTTTGTTCACCTTCATGGGGCTGTAAAAGTAACATTGCAAATTTGCACACCCCTAGTAGTCACAGAACATTAAGTTCCACTCTCAAGTGAGAAAGTTTGAAAGCCTGCATACATTAACGAGTGAGTGACTGTGTGAAAGTTCCATGAGAGAGAGACTATATTTATGGACTGAGACATGATGTGAGCTGATAAATGCCTGATTGATTCTTTGTGTATGAAAGCGTCATTTATTGAAAGTGTATGACTTTGAGAACAAGTGTTCTGAATCAGAGTTTACCGTTTAGAGACGAGAGACCTGAAGCTTTTAGTGGACGTTCCCCCGTTGTCTGCATCAATTGAGAATTTCCTCCAGTGGCCTGGCTGTGGAAGGGCTTTATACTACCAGTCCTATTAAGGGTGGACAGTGTAATGTCATTGGTTTCCTGTCCCTCACCACCAGTTAAAACTTGATGGTGAGGGACATGAAAAAACAAATAATGCCCTGCATGCCATAGGAGAAAACTCCTAATGTATGGTGTTCATTAATGTTTTGTTTTTCAGAAAAAAATTCCTGGTTTAACAGTTTGTTTTTGAAGTTTATCGTTTGAAGGATGGCCATCAAAGCCGACAGCAGCCAATCACCAAACCTTTTGTACCTTGAAAGGAACCACCATGCACAAAATGAGAAACAACTGTAAGGCCTTGCAACCTTCATGCAGATGCAAAGTTAAATGGATCCAATATCACACTGTATGATTTTATTTTCAGCATTGCATGATGCTTTTCCACTTCTTTTCCCTCTTACAGTATAATTACCGGGCCATGAATAGCTGGGGGTAGGCTTTCTTCGGGGGTAAGGGGGCACTGTCAGAAATGTAAAAAGCATATGACTTGTAGTCACGAGATTGACTCAAACCCTAATATACGGCTATGTAGGGCAGCGTCTTTGGTTGATTGTGGTGGCTTGGGTGTCCAGAGCAGAATGTAGTGTGTGAATAGAAATTGAGGACAAGGGTGGGCCTTCCGGCTCCCTATAGGTAGAGAGTCATTTGAGACCAATAAAGACATATATTGCCATCTGTCACACTACTTTCAGTTGAATGGCTTGTCTGCTTTTGTATTAGTTCACTAGCCATCTCCCCTCTCTATTTATGTTTTGCTCCTTTTTGGGTTCCTTCTTGATTTCACTAAAGATTGCTTTGGTTGTTCCTTCCTGACCCAAGAGCCTTTCAGATCCTTTTCTCCTGTAAGCCTTCCGAATGCCTTCAAGTCGCTGTTTTCCTGCTTCCTATAGTCCTTCCTGCTGAGGGCCGTGGTTCACTGTACACTGATGAATGGAGGCCAGTGAGTACTTATACAAAAGAGGTGATGCGTGTTAATGCAAGTGTTTTTGCCCAACTCCTTGTACCTACTTGTAGTAGCAATATTTATAACCTGAGAGACATGTATTTGATGGTACCCCATTACCTGGTCACATTAACATAAACACCCAACATACTGGAACTGTTGTGTAAAAGAGTAGAGCTGCCCCTCTTTCTCTCTCTCTCTCAAATTAATTCCCCCTCCTCACAGGGAAATTCCTCGAATGCTGGCACGTGTAGAGGCACATGCCAGGGAGAAGGGAAGATTATTGTTGAACGCACTTAGCACTTAATACCTGACATCTAAATAGTTACAAGCAGTAAAACAAATCAAAAGACTCAATGATCATCATTGGCCCCATGCAGTAACAGGGATCAGTATAGGCAGTAATGAGCATAAATATCAAAAGAAGAAATAGCCCTCATTTATCCCATGCATTATTGAGCATCAATGCAGGCATAATACAGCTCAATGGCCACAATCAGGAAAGAGCAGCAATAGCCCAACGCAGTAATGAGCCTCAATGTCCTATGGGAATTAATGTGCATTAATGTCACAAGGCAATAAAGATCATCAATTCCATGTTGTTTTGTTCATGATGCAATGAATTTGGAAGTTTTGAACAATGCTTAATGTGAGACGGTGTTTTCCGATGCTCAACATGGCATTTTATTGTCAACTCCGGCTCTTTTGACAGCCAGTCACATGGTGGCACTGTTTGTCTTATATTTTTTTGAGGAGCACAACAGCTCTTGGTTAATAATCAAATGCACATTAAAATCACTAGTGCCTGCCACCCAAAGCTATAAGAATAGCTTGGGCGGCATATATTAGGCATATTGATGTACATTTAAAGCGTGAATTGTCACATTTGTGTGAGTGTGACGGCTATTAGTGATAGTACTTTCAATGGCAGTGCTAGCGGAAGGAATGGGTGGTGCAAGCTGTAGTGGCATCCTTGCAAGAGCCCTGACACTTATTTTTTTTTACAAATTGTACAAATTAAGCACTGGTTTTGAATAAATCACCACCACAAAACGGAAATACAGGCCACTGTGAGCCAGTACATATTAATCTAACCTCAGCAGTATTTAAACTGCCTCATCAGTGTTTATTTCATGCTAAATAATGAATTTCAAATATTGGAACATGAATATCAGTTATCTATAGACGCTGGTGGGTGTTTGGCATTTCAATGGAATGATGTTGCTTAATGTTCGGTTTTCAGATGACACAAGAAAATAAATTCAGTTTGAAATCTTTACCTCTGGAGTAACTGTTGTAACTTTAAGAACAGCAAAACAACAGAAAGAAAAATCCAAAACTATTATGAAATAATGCAATACGTTTAATCTCTAGAAATATTTATTGATACTCATTTAAAAAGGAAAACAACATATTCTGTAATGTCCACTTCTTCAACATTTACTGAAGCGCTCAAGAGAGACACTTAGGGAGATACTTACAATGAAACGGCAGAGTGCGACACTGTAAGCAATTTAGCTGTGCCAAGCTACGTCAATTAAAAAATGCAGGGATGTGCCATATTAACAATGTTGGTGCTAAAAAAAACTGTTTAGTATCAGCCAGGCCACCATTGAACCATGGTGCAAGGGTGCCTGTGTTGCAGGGATGATCGTATTTGTGAATGATGGGACACCTTACTGCACAAAACAATTATTAATGCCATGTTTAATCCTTTTATATGTGCTGCAGAATGCATCACACATCGAAATAGCAAATAATTAGGAGAAATAGAAGGATTTTTACTTGTTGCGCCACATTAATGCCTTCTTTTAAAAGGCATTCGTTTTTGGTGCTGCCTCAGACTTACAGATCTTTGTTAACCTGGGGCAGTATCAAAAAGTATTGGTGTTGTGTGGGAATGCCCACAGCAACACCGTTTGCACACCCTTTACCGCAGAAAACTGTGTAGAGGAGGGCCATATTTACAAGTCAGCTTTAAGCCACGCAAAACAGGGCCAGTGCCACCTGAGCGTTGGAAAAAGTGACGCTCCAGTGGCGCTATGCCCTTGTAAATATGCCCCTTAGTTACTTCAGTTCCACAGACAAACATTGTAGCTGGTCTGCAAGTATACAAACCACAAATCCACCAGTTCCTATAGATATTCTAGCAGAATTTGACCTCCTAAAAGCATCTAGGAGTTGATTGTTTCCCTTCTTTGAAAAATCTCCATATTCTGCAGTCAGCGAATGGTTGTTAGGTTAACTGTCATTTGTTGATCATCGCGCGCATGCAATATGTGTGTGACAGGCTGGAGGTTTTTGTGGATCACCTTGCGCTCACACAACTATGGCTTGCACCAATGTGCAAGTGTTCTTGCACTGCATGAATTCCAAATGCTCTAAATGAGGTGGGGGGGATGAAGAGGTTTGCAGATGAGCCAAAACAGACACCGCCATCGGGATTACGATGACCCTTTCTGACAGCCTTTTCATGGGACTTTGGGGGCCCCAACCAGGGCTCATGTACCTCATGGGCTGTTGCAAAGTGGCCCTGGGGCACATGTGGTTCCCCCATGCACCGTGGGCCATGCACTCCATGTTGTATAGTGCAAGGTGCATGGAAGTGCACAAAGTGCCCTTTTTTACACTGCAGCTTGTACTGCAGCCCCTTTTCAGGGCTGTAGCACAATCTGCTGTGTAAAAGAGCACTTTCTGACCACCAGTAAGGCGGTCCTATCCCGATTCCGCGGTCAGACTGCTGATTGCATTTCGGGTGGTCTCATGACTGCCGCAATATCAGTCGGGCAGTCCGACCAACCGCTTTCTAAAGGAGGGCCTATAATCGTATCTTCAATTTTGCTCCACACAATCATGCTGCCATTTTCATGTAACACTGTATTTTTAATTCAATATTTGTGTCATTTACCATGTAGTGCCTGGTGGTTGAATGGTCTTTTGACTCTGTGAGGGAATTCTCAGCAGCTTGGTCGATCAGTCAATAGAACGTTTTGCATTTTTTATTTGGTTCCTTAGCTGGATTAGATCTTTCCCCTACACCACTAATGGCCCGATTACTTGTCTGGTGGTCCAAGGACCACCGGACTCGTGGTGGCGAGGCAGTGGTTGTGGATCCAGCCACCGCCACACTGGTGGTCTAACCACCCCATTATGAGTTGGTCAGTCGGACCACCCTCGGACCGCCAATGTCACCAGGGAACCGCCATTCCTTGAAGGTAGTTTGGTGGTCAGAGGCCATAATATTCCTGGTGAGACCAAGTAACAGTCCTGGCCTTGGATACAGGAAAGGAATGCCAGTACCACGGCGGAGGACTGAGTTCTTCCTCCATAGCTGGCAATGCTCCAGTGGCAGTCCTGATCAGGCTATGATTATTAAATAAGCATCACAACTCTGTTTTTTTTAAAAACGTTTTTTGGATATAAACTCCTCGGGTCCCTGAAATGACTCAAGTTCACCTGCTTCACTTGCTTGATCTCTCCTTTTCGAGGAAGGTATTTAGGTTCCACTACTGTTAAGGTTCAACAGCCACCACTGACTTGCACATGTTTAGGTGAGGGGCAGTCAGATGCCACATTTGTATAATAACACAGGCATTCTGAGGCTGTAAAACTGAAAATCTTCAAGGCATGTATTACAATTGGTAAAGTTTTAAGCTGCCATTTTTTCTCTGAAAAATATATAGGATGGATTAGAATCAGAGACACATCAAGTATTCAAGATGCAGCCCTCCAGCTATAAAAAAGTTGCTTTTGATGCTATTCTTAAATTATTAGGCAAAACGCAAGGTACCCATAGTGTAGGTAATGTAGCTGTTAGGTATGGAGAAAAGGTTCATGGTCTTGATGTGAGCTCTAACTGTGTTACCCCAATGCCTCAGCACAAAGCCCACAAGGATAAATCAGTGCTTTGCATCTTGGGGCAGGAAAAATGTTTACTGCCTGAAGGTTTAAAAGTAAGCTAGTTAGAATAGCCAGTTTTTAAGTTTATTCCTAAATTCTGAGAGAGCTCCTGAGGAAGTAATTGAAATGAAGCGTGTTCCAAGCATTGGAATCTAGGTAGGAAAAGATGCACCCTCCTATGCTAGCACGCCAGATGTGAGGCTTGCGAGCAAGCAGGTTTGAAGGTGTCTAGAAAGAACATAGAAAACTGCTGTGGTCGAAAGGGTAAAGATTTTGAAGTGCATTGAAGGTACGATAAGAAGGTTGGAGAGAGAACACTTATGGATAGGTAGCCAATGAAGATCACGCAAGTGCGCAGTGATGGTTATACAACACGGCTGATTAAGAACAAGTCTGGCAGCTGAGCTTTGGGCCACTTAATGTCGCTTGCTAAGTGTTAGACCAGGCATCTTTTGGTGTGGTTTCCACAGACTTTTTGCCTTCTTACCTCCTGTTTTTGTCTGTGTGCTAAACTTCGTTTTTGCTGACTTTAGGACTCTGTGCACTTTTCACCGCTGACCCGTGCTAAAGTTCATGAGCTCTATGTCTCAATTGTGATGGCATTTGGTTTCTCCATGATTGGCATATTTGATTTACAAATAATTCCCTAGTACTGTGCACTACATGTGCCCAGGGCCTGTAAATCACATACTGCTAGTGGGCCTCATCATTGGTTGTGCCACCCACATGAGTAGCCCTTCACATCTGTCTCAGGTCTGCCACTGCAGAGCCTGTGTGTGCAGGTTTAAACTGCGATTTTGACCTGTCAAGTTCACCTACTTGCCAGGCCCAAACCTTACCTTTTATTACATATAGGTCACCCCTAAGGTAAGTCCTAGGAAGCTCCATGGGCAGGGTGCATTGACGGAGCAGAACACATCAGATCGGACAACAAGGTATCGTCTCGAGGTGCTCTCTGACAGCCTTTCTGAGGCCTGGCCTTTTATACACTGGTTTATGACATGTGACCACTCTTTATTACAATAAAGACATTGTGAAGTAGTGAAAAATGACATCCTCGGTACCCCCCCCCCGGTTCCGGCTCATTCCAACACGTGGCTACAGTAGAGGTCCTCACCCCCCATACAACAGGAGGGGGCTATCACGCAGCTGAGTGTTTCGCCGATTCCTTTGGAATGTGTGCGCCTGATCGAATCTCAAGGGGTGGGGAGGTCATGATCTATAGTAGCTCCTTTGAAAAGGGTCGAGTGCATACAGTAGTGGGCAATAAACTGTATCCTCAGGCCAAGGGATGACCAGCGGTTCGTACAGACAATCGGGCTCAGAGGAAGGGGTCATCAAAGGAGGGGTATTCATGGAAGGAAAGGAGGTGTTGGTCAGGCGCGAGGTGTGATTCCTAGAGACAGAGTCATGTGGAAGAGGAGGGTTCATGACTTGCGCATGTGGGTGCGGGGTCAGCCAGAGTGCATGGGGGAGGCTTGCAGGGTCAGGGAAGTGCGCTGATGATCAATCGTGAACAGGGAGACCATGGTACCTAAAATGGTTATCGTGTATGTTCATACGTGGGTCTGAGGAATGGACAAGATGGCGCAGATGATGTTCAGTTCACGAACTAAAATTCCACAGTCCTCCCTTTTAACATGTCTCGCCAGCTGGTCAATTCGGATCTATCCCCATAAGACCACGTATTTCTATCTCATAGAGGGGACTCATGTGTTCAGTTCTAAAGTCTAAAGTCTTAGGGCACATACAGTTAGAAATGAGTGAACACAAAGGTGGCAGACATTGAATACCTAAGAAGCACCCACACAGTACCACGGCTGGTATCAATATAAATGTAAACAACCTCCATCCCCAGTCCTTCAAAGTGTCCCAAAACCAGCCTCCAAGCGACCATCCTTCTTGCTCTTGATGAACCTCTGAGGATAGTCTGTGGAGGTGTTCAATTGCTTTGTAGACTGAAGGCGAGTTATCTGGCACGTAGGTGCAACAGCTGGAGCCGATGATGCGGCATGCACCTCCACGGTCGGCCAGAATCACATCTAGAACAAGGCGGTTTTGGAGAGCCACCAGGCGGACTGCCTGAAGCTCAGCCGTGTTGTTAGCGAGGATGCCAGCCGTGATGTTAATGGTTGTTTCTACTGCCTGAGTCAGGTGTCGGATAGCGCGGCTGTTTGCCATTGGTCCCCACAGAGGAACAAGTCCCTTTGCTGCATCCAGGAACTGTGCTCTGGTGGAGTCGGCTTGTCCAACGTCTCCGGCGCGCTTTTGCCGGTGATGGTAGGCTGAGGCCACATACGTGGGAGGAAGAATGAAGGCGATGCAGCACGTACCCCTCCAACCTTTCGGGAGCCAGGTGTAAGCTTTGGTGCCACAAACAAAGTACATATTCGGAGAAGCAAGGAAGGGGGATCAACTGAGACCAATGTTCTGGTGATGTGGCAGGAACTGTGACCCACCAGTTGTGTTCCCTTGCCTTCGAGGCACACGAGTCCTGTGACATTGATGACAGACAGGGCCACGGTCAGGGTGGCAGCTGTTTGCTTCTGCAGGTGGGAGAAGGTGGGTCTGGCTGGATTGTGGAGCACTTGCATTTCGACTCTTTCTTTGGCAGGGATGTTCATAAGGAAGGCGGAACCTGAGGCCACAGGACAAAAGGGGGCAGACGTTCCTCCTGTTTTGTTCAGCCAGAACCCATAGTAGAAGTGTGACACTGTCTGACCAGAAGCGGCGTTGTCCTTGTGGCTCTCCTGCAAGAGGATCAACCAGGCGAGGCAGGAGCCGTGAACTGAGAAAGGAGAAGGGATGAAAGGTATGGAGTGTTCAGTGGCATGCGGGAGCAACCCGCAGATCCAGCAGTTCGTGGCATTGGCGGCAAGGTTGTGCTGGTGCAACAGTTGCACGAAGGAATTGTTCCAGAACTCCTTACGCCTTTCTCGGAGCTGAGGCGAAAGGGAGATCAGGTGATGCTCTTTCATGGTGGTTGGCTGTGCAGTGGTCAGCAATATTTGATGAGCGGGTGTGCTGTCCTCCAAGATCCAGAAGGAAGTCATGAGGAGGAGGCAAAAGAGGAAGACAATGAAGAAGGCGATTGTCTTTGATCTGTGCAAATTGTCAGCCTTTGGGTTCCTATAGTGGGTATTTCCGGTTGCGTCCATCATCTTCTTATCTGGCGCTTCCATCATCTTCTTGTCTGGCGCTTCCATCATCTTCAAGGAGCTCGGTAGTGGGCAGAACCACAGACTTTGTTTAGCTTCTCTCCGGGTGACCCTTGGTTGTTTTAGGCCACCGTTCTGAGATTTTAACTTAGTCCGTGGTCTACTTAGCCGAAGCTCCCCCCTTTCGACGCAGGAAATACCCTTCCCGGGATGGCACAGTGGGATCAGAGAATTTTGCAAGTTCAAGTGCCTCGGTATCAGGATAGCAGTTCAGTGATGGCCGGTCTTTGTTCAGGAGCTCTTCTTGGGTGTCGACGTTTTCTGTCGTGGCCAGGGTCGAGGAGACTTTCTTGCAATGGTGGGCGTGCAGCCAGTGCCTTTTTCCCTCCACTCGAAGAGCCGTCCGAGTGGTGATCAGTACTTGCCAGGGGCCCGTCCACCGGGGTTCCAGACTCTTCGCCCGTTGAAAGTTCCGGACTAGAACATAATCTCCCGGTTGGATATCGTGACCGGGGCCCCTGGAAGCATCAGGGATGGCCTGCTGCACCTGTTGATGAATGACAGACAACGTTTTAGTTAATTTGCACAAATAATCTGACAGCAGGACGTCGGGGACATCGTGAATGGAGGTTGGTTTGGGGGCAGTCCAGAGGTTCATTGGTCGCCCAAACACCACCTCGTAGGGGGTCAAGTGGTGCTTAGTGGGACTGGAGCGCATCGATAGCAATGCCAGTGGGAGGGCATCTGGCCACTTGAGTCCTGTGGTGGCCACTATCTTTGACAGTTTCAGTTTCAGTGTAGCATTGTGTCGCTCAACTAGGCCAGCGGATTGGGGATGGAAGATCGCATGGAACCTTTGCTTTACCCCCAGCCCCTTCAAGATTAGTTGGATAACTTCAGCTATGAAGTGGGGGCCATTGTCGCTCCATAAAATTCGACAAAGGCCGTAGCGAGGGAAAAACTCTTTCAGTAGTACTTTGGCAGTAGTCATGGCAGTGTTATCACGGGTTGGATAGGCTTCCACCCATTTGCTGAAGGCGCATACAATGACTAGTACATACTTCAAGCCTTGGCATCTCTCCAGCTGGATGTAATCCATCTGAAGGACTTCAAAGGGGTGGTCGGGGGTCCCAAACCCTCCCCGGGGTACCACAGTTCCTTTCCCGGGGTTGTGTTGTAGGCAGATAAGGCACTGCTGGACCAGGCGTTTGGCTGAGTCGGGGATTTTGTTGTTGTGCCAGACTTTGGAAATGAGTTCAATCATGGGGGCAGAACCTATGTGTGCAGGGGAGTGTGCCATAGTCAGTATGGGGATCAAGTATGAGTCAGGCAGCAACCACTTGTTTGTGTCTTTTGTCCGCCAGCAGCCTTCGTCGAACTTTAAACCCACCCGTGCCCACTCAGTCAGTTCGTGAGGTGTGCTAGCCGACTGGATGTCCCTAATCGTTTCCCTAGCGTCAGTCCATTTTTCTGCTTGTGACCTGGTCACATACATATGTGTCGTCGTCCTATTCTCAGCTGTGGTTCGGGCAGTGATGTCGGCCAGTGCGTTTCCCTGTCCAACTAAGTCCGTCACCTTCTTGTGTGCCTGGCATTTGATCACTGCTAATCGTTCGGGGAGGAGAACTGCTTCAATTAGGGCGGAGACTAGATCTCCGTGGAGAATGTGTGTGCCGTGGGACGTCAGGAATCCCCTTTCCCTCCACAAGAGCCCAAAATGATGAACCACCCCGAAGGCATACTGGCTATCCGTGTAAATGTTCGCTGTGGTTCCTGCTGCTATGATACATGCTCGTGTGAGAGCAATTAGCTCTGCTGCCTGTGCGGATCGTTGCGTGATACGGGCTGTTTCAACTACTGTTCAGGCTGTCGTCACCGCATAGGCAGCTGAGGTGGTGCCGTCTGGGAGTTTGATACAAGAACCGGCTACCCATAGTTCTCCATCAGGGTCTGTAAAAGCAGTGTCTCGGAGGTCAATTCTACTCCTGGTCTGTTCGTCTGTGAGGGTCACACAGTCGTGTATAGGGGGCACATCGGGGTCATTTTCAGGCAAGGGCAACAGTGTAGCAGGATTCAAAGTCGTGCATCTCTTAAGAGTGATATGGGGTGCAAGTAGAGTCAATTCGTATCCCGTCAGTCGTGCACTAGTCAGGTGTTGAGTCTTGGTCTGGTTCAAAAGGGTGTCAACTGCGTGGGGTACTAACACCGTGAGAGAGTTTGAAAGTACAATTCCCTCACTCTGACGGATAGAGACAGCAGCGGCGGCTACTGCTCGAAGGCAGGCAGGTAAAGCTCTGGCGACTGGGTCAAGAGTGGCAGAGAAGTAGGCACAAGGGCGTTGTTTGGAGCCGATGGGCTGAGTTAGAACAGACAATGCGCATCCCTCCCTTTCGTGAGTGAAGAGAGAGAAGGGCTTGGAGTAATCTGGCGTTCCTAGGACGGGTGCCGAGCAAAGGGCGTCTCGCAACTCCTTAAAGGACGCTTGGCATACGGGGGTCCAAGGGAGTGGGAAGGGAACATCTTTGGCCAACAGGGAAAGTAGGGGTTTTATGATGAGACTGAAATTTGGTAACCATTGTCGGCAAAAAGAGGTAAGGCCCACCAATGAACGGACTTGCTTCTGTGTTTTTGGGATGGGGGTGTCTAGGATGGTTTGGATTCGGTCGGGTGTAAGTTTCCTCCCTTCTTTGGACAGGAGATGGCCTAGGTATGTCACTTGAGGTTGACAGAACTGCAGTTTCTTTTTGGAGACTTTGTGGCCATTCTCCGCAAGAAAGTGCAAGAGTTGGATAGTGGCCGTGATTGCAAGTGGAGTGGTGTCGGCCGCCAAAAGGATATCATCGACATATTGGATCAACACCACTCCATCTGGTAGCTGGACGGTTCCAGCTGTCTTTTGAGGGCCTGGCTGTAAATGCTGGGACTTTCAGTGTAGCCCTGAGGAGCTCTACAAAATCGGTACGAACGGTTTTTTAAGGTGAAGCCGAAGAGGTAATGGCTGTCTGGATGGATGGGGATAGAGAAAAATGCATTCTTGAGATCAATAACTGTGAAGGTGGTGGCAGTGGACGGGATGAGGGTCAGAATGGTGGTGATGTCTGAGACTACGGGGTACTGCGGCACTACCACTTTGTTGACTTCTCGCAGGTCGATGATGAAGCGGTACGCTTTCTCATCTCCCTCACCTTGCTTCTTAACAATGGGTAGGATAGGGCTGTTGCAAACATTACTAACCACTTCCTCTACCACTCCTGCATCTAGCAGGGACTGAATAATCGCTACCAATGCCTTCTCGCCTTCGGGCGATATCCGGTACTGTGGGAGTTTCGGGAGTATGGCGTCTGGTCGAACAGTTATGTGCACAGGATCGATCATCATTCGTCCTACATCCGAGTCGTTTCTGGCCCACAGGTACAGGGGTAGGGTGTCGAGCAAGGTTAGGTCAGCATCAGTGATAGAGTACATATGTCGTGCGGGGCAGGATCTGGACATGCTCGGGTTGTCGTACAGGATGACTCGGACTCCATCTGGGGAACACCTAATAGTAGCTCGGAAATGTTTTAGTAGATCAATACCCATAATGGCGTCAGGGGAGTTGAAGGAGAGCAGAAATGTTGTGTCCGTGGGGTTGTTTCCTAGGTCAAAGGAGATAGGTACAGACAGGGGATTAGTGGAGGGCGTTCCATCGAAACCTATCGATGTAATGTGTGAGCCAGACAAGGGTGCCCTTGGAATCAGTCGCTTTGATAATACACTACGTGTCGCTCCAGTGTCTACCAAAAATGGAGACTTTGTACCCAGGACCTTAGCGGTGACGTAAGGACCTTGCTGGTCAACACAGAGCTCGACTGGATCCCTCCCTCGCCCTTGGCAGTCCTATGCAAAGTCGTGAGCATTGTCGCAGCCGGACTGTTGGCACTGATTCTGTCGGGGGCGGTCAAATGTGTTCGGTCTGCCAGGTTGGTTACTGTTGGTGTCGTGGGTGTGCCCTTGTCCCTGCCCTCTTGTCCTGAGGCCATTTGCCATGTCCCTTGTCTCGTTATTCTTAATCGTTTCTCGGAGGACCGGGCATTGAGACTTCCAGTGGCCAAATCCTTTGCAAAACGCACACTGGTTCTCATCGAGGTCTGTTCGGGGAGCGGCGGGTGTGGGTGTGCGGTCTCTAGGGGGTGGATTTCTAGGGGCATTCGACTGGTAGTTTCTCCTATACTGCTCCCTTCCTCTAGTCACTCCCTGTAATTGAGCAATCATCACTTGTTCTTTTAAGTCCTTTTTCTTTCTCTCAGTCGCCCTCTCGTTCTCGTTCTTTTGGTGTTCGTAATACTGAGCCATCTGAAGGATAGCTGCAGGTTTTGAGGCCCCCCAACTACTCTCGCTTGTCTGTAACTTCTGGGAGACCTCTTGTAATAGCCCCTTTACGTAGTTTTGCACGAATAGGTGTTGTCCGGTTGCGGTGGTCATGTCTTGGCCACTGTAGTCGGAGAACACTGTCTCAAATCGGGAGAAATATTCTGATACGTCTTCCTGGGGTTTCTGACGGCAAGCCGTGACTATCGACCAGTCTACCTTTTTCTCTGGGATCAATGTCTTTAGCTTCTGCACTATTTTGTCCGGGAGTTCCAGTATGTCTTTTACAGGTTTCCTACCGGGCTCTCGCTGCCTATCTAGTTCACTGAGTTGATTCCAGGTATGTCCGAACAGATCCGTGTGGTTGGCCTTCCGGATTTGCTTCCACACGTCAGCCGGCAGACATAACCCAAAAAACAAATCAATGTCCGCTAGCGTCATTATGGTTGAGCCCAAGGCTGTACTTAGTTCGGTATAAAATGCTGTCGGGTTCTTTCTTAGATCGGGCAGGGTTTGCCTAAAGGTTAAAATATCTTGTTGATCCCATGGTTGATAAACCCAGTTGTACACAACCCTCCCTTTTGCATCTGCGTGGTTAATATCGTCGTTTGTTCCCTGACCTCTTGGGGGAACCCAGTAGGGGGCGGCTTCTCTGATAGGCATCATAGTGTTGGCTACTTCTAATGGGGGCTCAGCCGTTTCAGAGACTGTGATCTTGACCTCTGGTTTCTGTTCAGTGAGGTGGCGGAAGACCTCAAGCGTTTGCATGAAGAGGTCCGTCACATCATGCTCATTCTAATCTCCTACATCGACCTTTCTATATAGAGCCGTCAGTTTAGCAGGACCCTTAGTTTGATACCTATCCTCATATGCGTTCAGGGTGTGGAAGCTGAACCGTAAAATGAAATGCCGCCTATGGCTACCGGCATGTGAATTGTACATATCCATCGCATATTCTTCGCTCTCCTTCCGTTCTACCAGTGTCTTTGCTATCTTATCAATCCCATCCCGCTCATCTTTGCTCAACCTATTTGGTCTTGCCGTTAGCTGCTTGCTAGTCTCGAGTTCATCTGATGTTGTTACCGATGTGGCTGGTGCGAAGGCCGTAAGGGCCGGGGCACTAGCGCTAGGGTCACCCTCGCCCGCACTCAGAACTGGTAGGTGCTGTGCCAGTGGCTGGCAGGGGGCATAAGGAGGGGGCATGTAGATGATCGGAGGACCTAGCAGTAACTCGTCATTTGCCCGTTGTTTGGAGGGCATCTCTGGGTAGAGTGGGTCCTAACAGGGCATTGGCCTGTCGACCCTGATTCTTGCGTTTGTCTAACTTCCTCTCTCCTTTTTATCTCTTCATCTAGTTCCTTCGCTGCCAGGTGGGCTGCCTTTCGTAATTCTTTCCCTATTTTTGTTTCTTCTCTTTTCCTTCGTTGCTCTGCTTCTTTGCGCCACATGCCGATACTATCGAGCATAGTGGGTGTTGCCTTATTTATTCTAACAGCTGCTTCTAGCGCCTTTATTTTATGATCATCAAAGGAACCTATCAGTGGCCACTGACTTTCGGGGTCCCTTTTCGTATATTTATGCCATAACTTACTATAAGCTATAGTGACTAGTCCTAGTTTAGTGAACATGTCCTTATTAGGGGTGCCTTCCAATGGGGCTGGATGGTTCATCTCTAATAAGCGGTCCGGGCTGATCCAACTACTGACCAATGGGGAGAAGATAGGCATAACGGGTTACAACGGGGACAAAAGTCTGCACTAATTATCCTTCACTACTTCGCGAAGACTAGACAGAATATTTCTATTCTACAGTATTCGCAAATAGGGAATACCCAAAGAGAGAACCAATATCGAACAATTAATGTTCGTTCAATCAAACAATCAGTGGCGAGAAAGAAATAGGCACGACGGGTTACAACGGGGGCAAAAGCCTGCGTTACCTATTCTTCACTATCTGCAAAGGAGGACAGAATACTTTTTACCCTTCCCCGTTTGTAGACAGAGAATTCTCGAGAAAAACAATCCTCGAACAAACAATGTTCGGGCAAACAATCAATCAGTGGGGGAGAAAAGATAGGCACGACGGATTACAACGGGGGCAAAAACCTGCGTTACCTACCCTTCGCTGCATGCAAAGGAAGAGAGAATACTTTTATCCCTCTCAGTTTGCAGACAGAGAATCTCCAAGAGAACCAACAATTCGGAGAGTAATACTAGTATTTTCAATCAAACAATCAAATATTTCTTAGTTTGTCGTGTTACACGACCTTACCCGGACCGTATGGACAGTTTCCTGTCTTCCGATTCCAGCGCCCGATCGTCCTCCACTCTCTGTTACTACCGCGGCACTCCTGATGGTTCCCAGTCAGGACCGTAGATCACTCGGGGAGAGGTCTGCTCGGAACCAGTGAAGTTCAGATGATCGGCTGTCAGACGAGGGTCTATCGGACAGGAGCTCTTCCGATCGTTGCAGTCGTTCACTCTGTCGTTGGGACCTCTCCCACCGGATCCACGTGTCGCTCATGGGCCCCACACGTTGGGACGCCAATTGAAGAAGATCAGCAAAATGGTCAGGCGATTTAGTCGATGTTTCTTAAGTAATTTTGCCCAGCGTTAAACGCCTCTAATACCTTATGAAGATTATCAAAATAAAGAGGCAGGCGCTGGAGACAGGAAGACAGGAAACACGTTTTATTCCGACGGAGCAGAACACATCAGATCGGACAACAAGGTATCGTCTCGAGGTGCTCTCTGACAGCCTTTCTGAGGCCTGGCCTTTTATACACTGGTTTATGACATGTGACCACTCTTTATTACAATAAAGACATTGTGAAGTAGTGAAAAATGACATCCTCGGTACCCCCCCACCCCCGGTTCCGGCCTATTCCAACACGTGGCTACAGTAGAGGTCCTCACCCCCCATACAACAGGAGGGGGCTATCACACAGCTGAGTGTTTCGCCGATTCCTTTGGAATGTGTGCGCCTGATCGAATCTCAAGGGGTGGGGAGGTCATGATCAATAGTAGCTCCTTTGAAAAGGGTCGAGTGCATACAGTAGTGGGCAATAAACTGTATCCTCAGGCCAAGGGATGACCAGCGGTTCATACAGACAATCGGGCTCAGAGGAAGGGGTCATCAAAGGAGGGGTATTCATGGAAGGAAAGGAGGTGTTGGTCAGGCGCGAGGTGTGATTCCTAGAGACAGAGTCATGTGGAAGAGGAGGGTTCATGACTTGCGCATGTGGGTGCGGGGTCAGCCAGAGTGCATGGGGAGGCTTGCAGGGTCAGGGAAGTGCGCTGATGATCAATCGTGAACAGGGAGACCATGGTACCTAAAATGGTTATCGTGTATGTTCATACGTGGGTCTGAGGAATGGACAAGATGGCGCAGATGATGTTCAGTTCACGAACTAAAATTCCACATAGGTTAGCATTGGAGTTGACTTGTAATCCTTTACATGTGTAACTTTCAATTAGGAAAATATAGGAAGACTTGGTTTGGTGCCTCTGGACTCACAATATAAAACACATCTTTTAGTGAAGTTGTTTTTTAAATTACAGGTCTGAAAATGTCACTTTTAGAAAGTTAGAAATGTCAAATTTCCTACAAGGAATACATGGCGGAATATAATTTTCAATACATTTATCTAATCTATATGGTGACATCCAATGACACTTGCAAGAGTAACTAAAGTTAATATAAAGCACGAAACTAATTACATCCAGGTGTATCAAAAAGAGAAAATTACATTTATATCTCAAAAAGCATAAGAATAAGGCTACAGAAACAACAACAAACAATTTGAACATACATTGACAACAGAAAGATGTAAATATACATATACAAATATCTTGACTGTCAGTGTATATCAGCCCATCTTTCATTAAACAATATAATGAGTCTGTCCTCAGCATAGGATTTTAAGAGTCAGAACTCAAGCTATGTTGATTAACAATGACTAAGAAAGAAGAATGAGATAGACGTCGACGTTTCCATTTCCGTTGCGTCAAGTCATTAAGACCATCTTCAGGACAAATGTTGATATTGTGTAGTTTCCTGACCCATTGGTTAAAGGGGGGAGAGGAGGAGAGGAGATTCGTATTTTCAAGAAAAAATGTCTTCAAATAGCTGAAATATGCAATTGTAATTAACTGATTGGCTTCTTGTGAGGAAAAGGAAATGAAATCCTTGATTTAAGGTGCAGTGGCATTTTCCAAGCCCACACATTTGTGAGAAAAACGCCACAACAAAAATATATTCCCCAAATCCTTTGTCTTGAAGGCATTTTGACCTTCCTAACTTTATTACCCAAGCCCACAAGGGTAGATTGGGTTGTCCATTAGTCTTCATTATACTTTTAGAAAGTTGGCATTTTCTTACTTTAACCATTCTGTGCCTCTGCCGGTCCCTAGCATACACATCCAGGGGCCAGATGTAGGTAATCCTGAAATACCGAGTCCCTAATAGCGAATTTTACTGATTCGTTATTAAGAAATCGGTATTCCAGATGTACGTAATAAATCGGTAAAAATGACAGATTCGGTAATAATCTTTGAAAAATAGCGATTCGGAATGAATCGGTAAAAATAAATACCAATTCCCCATTACCAAATCGTTATCACCGTATCCTTAATACCGATTCAGTAATTAGCAATTCAGTAATTTAAATAATCGGTAATTGTCGAATCAGCCAATCCTGTGCATCCTCATTACCTACCAAACAGGAAGTGGCCACACCCATGCAGCTGCACTGAACCTGGAGCTGATTGTGAGGCAGGGAGCAGAGCACGGAAGCCAGGAACAACTCAACTGAATTTTGCAAACAAAACTGAGCAAAATGGACAAGCAGGAGAGGGAGAAGGAAGCACAAATTCAGTGAGAGGGAGCTGGAGGTCCTTATTGAGGATGTGACCAAGGACCACGACAAAATATTTGGCAAACAGTCCCTGCACGTGTCTGAGTCACAGAAAAGGCAGATTTGGCTTGCAATTCAAGAAAAAATAAATGCCATTGGGGTCACCCAGCGCTCCATTGAGGACCTATAAAAAATACGGTATGATCTGAGGAAGTCTGCTATGGTGAGGCTGGCAGAGAGGCAGAAGCAAGCCAACCGTACAGGTGGGGGGAGGAACACAGCACCTGCACCAACTGCCCTGGATCTCCTGGTCAAGTCCACCCTCCAGCCAGAGAGTGTGAGTGGGATTGGGGATGCAGACAGCTCAGCCAGAGCTGCCAACAAACAAGGTAAGATTCATTCAAAGCATGCTGTGCCCCCACTCCCTACCCCTAATCCCCAAAGAGGCATAGGGACTCCCACTCCAGTACATCGTTTACTTAAAACCTGCAATGCATTATGGGAGATGTAGTCAGAA
The DNA here is from genome assembly GCF_964261635.1 of Lissotriton helveticus. Lineage (NCBI taxonomy): Eukaryota > Metazoa > Chordata > Amphibia > Caudata > Salamandridae > Lissotriton > Lissotriton helveticus. Next base: position 739,024,995 of record NC_136063.1, on the reverse strand, counting down.
GTAACACATGGGAGAACAGTTAGTCCACTGAACCCACAGGCATGTGACACCAATTAGCAATTAGCAAGCAGAGGCCAGTCAGTGTGATTGGCATGGGTGAAATTTACTACAATGCAAAGGCTGCCAGATAAGTGAGCAAATGTACATTCTGCCTTCACAGGCGAGTCAAATCAAATCAAAATAAGCTTTATTTGATTATCACAAGGATATCATAAAAGCGTACATTACATTAATCAATTTATAATTGAAAGTAAAAAAAAAAAAAAAAAAGCAAATGTAAATCCATAAAAGAAACATGAGTTTCAAGGAACAGAGGGGTTACATTTTCCATAAAAACAATAAAAAAATGATAAATAATTATGCAAATCCATATGTCCCATCGTAACAGATTCCTAAATTAACGAATTTCTGAATTTTAGCAGCAATTTCAAAAATTTTCCCATAGTAAATATCACGTCCCTGTTCTCCAGTTGTTGTAATCGGTCAAAAGCATCTTTACAAGACCGCAGACCCCAGGTCTTCAATAATGGTCTCAATAAGGATTTTCTAGGGACTAGGTAATATTTACAAAACAATATAAAATGGATATTGGATTGGGGTGAAATGTCATCTCATGGGCAAGGGGGCAAATTTCAGGACCAGTCATTGCAGGAGGGGAAAGTAATAAGCCGAAAAAAGGAGCCCAATCTGAGTCTAGAGAGGAGCATTCTTGAGAAGCAAGTGATGTCAGAAAAAAGGTATAATTGTAGACCCTGAGACAAGGTAATCCTTTGAAAATCCAAGACAGTTTTATGAGATTTTTGAATAGTCCATCTTTTTGCCTCTAGGTGATCCATTAGGAGCTTTCTCAAAGCTTTCCGGGTAATATGCTCCAAGCTCAGAGGGTCAGTGAAATACTCTGGGCGACCAATTTCAAAGCAAAACCTTTTAACGTATGACAACCATTTTATATGTTTAGCCCCATCTAGTTTTTGGCTGTCAACAATTATTTCTCGGTTAAAAGCTGTTTCTGGGGTGGTCCAAATCTTGTGCCATAAGAGAAAGGGCTCAATCTTAATTACGTCAGAAATAAACGGTAGCCCCAGCTCTATATGGATCATATAAATAGGTTTTGACTTCGGGATCCCTAGCAAGTACCTTAGGAACTGGTTTTCAACTTTCTGGATAGATGTTATAGTGTCAATTCCCCAGATGCCAGCCCCGTAGATTGCCGTTGCTACACATTTTGCTTTATAGATGGTAATAAGCTGCTTGACAGGTCTACCCCCTATTTTGCTAGCAAAGTCTCGCAAAGCCCCAGTCGCTCTAGTAAAGGCAAGCGTCCTGGCTTTTACAGCAGACTGCCAGGTCACCTTTCTATGAAAATAGATACCCAAATAAGGAAATTGTTCTACGGTATCTATTTTTTGTCCTTCAATAAATATCGGACATCGGATTTTCTTGGTACCCTTACTGCAAGCCAGGGAAAAGGTCTTACCGATATTTACTTTCAGACCCTTTTCTTGCATGAAGTGAGTGAATTTCGTAACAGCCCTTTGCAGCCCCAACCTTGTTTGAGACAATATAGCCGCGTCATCGGCATATAACAGGATTGGGACGGCATGACCCTCCACCTTAGGGTAGTCACATTCAACCCTCCGCATATGGTCGCCAACAGCGTTTATGTAAAGAGAGAAGAGCAGGGGGGCTAATATGCACCCCTGCCTCACACCTCTAGCAATGGTGAATCTAGGGGAACATTCCCCTCTCTGTCCATACCGCACCCTGGCCCCCGCATCTCTATACAAGTCCATGATAAAGTTAAGAATGGATGAGTTCAACCCCAGTTGCTTAAGAACACTCCATAACTGGTCATGGTCGACACAGTCGAACGCAGAGCTCAAATCTATAAATGTTACAAAGAGGTTACCATTTTTAGCCTCCACGTATTTTGACATTAGAAAGTATAAATTCAAACTCTGTTCGACTGTGCCCCTACCAGTTCGAAAGCCATATTGAAATCTAGAAAGTACATCCGCCTCCTCTGTCCAGCTTTGGATACGTTTTAAGATGATACGTCCCGCGACTTTCATTAGCGCATCAAGCAAGGAGATAGGACGGTAAAAGAGGGTACATGCCTATCTCCTTTTTTATATATGGGTACCACAATGGCCTCTGCCCAAGTTGGAATTTGACCATAAGCATTTGCGCAGTTCAAGGCAGAAGTTAATAACGGTGCCCAAAAGTCTTTTTCGGCCTTGAAGACATCCACTGGAATGGCGTCTGGGCCGGGGCCCTTGCCAGAAGGGCTCTCTCTAATGGCGAGAGTCACCTCCTCACATAGGAAAACAATATTAGGAGATCCCTATCTCAGGCCCATTATGGTACTATTGAAAGAAGGAGTGGGATCCGCTGGAGATGTGTCAGAAAGACTAGGTTTGCTATACAGCTGTTGGAAGTATGCAGCCCAAGTATCTCCATCAATTGCCAGATCTAACCTCCTCTCGGGCATTTTGACCCACGGAAGTGGGGCTTTAACAAATTTCCAAAAAGCTGAGGAATCACGGCTTTCACTAGTTGACAACAGTGTCTGCCAAGCTTCCGCTTTCAAAGATTTTTTCCTACTCTTTATGGCAAGGCGGTACCGAGATCTAGCCTGACGAATCTCCAATGATGACTTTGGTGTAGATTGTAAGGCTTTCTTCAGAATTTTTAAAGCTCGCGTGCAATCTTTATCAAACCATCCTTTTGGAGTAAAATGACCTGGCTTGAACTGACGGGTAAGTAGCTTTTTTAGACTTTCTTGAATTTTTAAAAACGCTTTAAGGATTTTTTGGGGGTGTTCAATTGGGGACAGACAAATGTGCACCTTGTCCCACCTCAACTGCAAGAGGTTCTTAAGGAGGCTTGCGGGATACATTTTTTCCCATTTTAGGGTATAGCCATTTGTCGCCCCTAATGTGATTGGTTGCTCATAAGTTATGGGATGAGAATAATGGCGAGTAGTAGAAGATGGTAGGAGGATAGAAAGAGCTAAGGGATAATGGTCACCATATAAATGGTCAAGTGTATCCCAAGAGGATATCAGGGAAGCGTATGTTTTGGAAAAAAGTACAAAATCAATGGTGGAATTTGTACCTCTTCCATGAAAGGAAGGTTTGAAGGGTTTCGGTGGGAAACATAAATCATTTGCAAAGGCTAAATTAAAATGTGCTAAAAAATGATTTAATACCTCCCCTGTTTTAGAGTGCATAAAATGATTTGGGGTATCATCAGTTTCATTATCAGGGGTGGAAGAAAACTCACATAGTCCCATTGAGGCATGTTGACAGGAATAACAATTTAAATCGCCCATAAAAGCAATAACCCATTCACCCCCGCACTGCTCTTTAATAGACACAACAGTGTTGGACAATTCATTTAATTCTCTCTCCAAACCCTGTAATGACATGTTGTTGTTAATTATTAACAGGTTCAATGATATGCCCATTTGAATGGCAATTATTTGATAATACTCCCTGAGGAAATATTTCCGAACCCTCAAACCCCCAACTACATTAACATATATACACAACCCCCCCCCTATTTCTTCCTTGCTTACTTTCTGACGCCGGTGAATGGAAGGTTTGAAAGCCCAAAAGATGTACCGGGGTTTGCACCCACGTCTCCTGAAAGCATAAAACTGAGAAAGAGCTAACCACATCAAGCCAAGGTGGTAAAGCTATTTTAGTGGTAATACCAGCCACATTCCAACTAAGGATCTGGATTTCGGGGGATGTGACTCGATTCTCGGGATGGTTATAAAATGACACTGTGTTATTTGACTGATTTACACATGGTAATATAGTTAAGGAGTCTGAAAAAGCTACTCGGTTTTCTGACCCTTTATCATCTAACTTAGTACACGGGACGATACAACCTGAAGGTACTACATTAAAAGTGGTGACAGCTACATTCCCCTTCTCGTAGCTATAATCAGGAGCGAAAAGTCATTCAATGTCATCCAGGCCAGAAAGTGGTGCATATTGGTTGTAACAAGGGATGTTCCACTGAGTTGTTGTAGGTGGCGGACAATGACCATATCCGGCAAAGCCGTGTGGAAAAGAAGAAAGAAATCTCTTTTCCATGGGTCTTGGCCTGAAGGGATAGGGGTTATAAGATGGTCTTTGATGCTGGGGGAAAGGGTAGTTATCATAGCACTGTTTAGGGCGATATATTTTACGGGGCATTAAGGCTTCAGGATAGAAGTAACTCACAACTTTAGGTGTAATCATCCCCCTATTGTAGTCAGAGAACCAGTCCCTAATGTGCGGAATAACTCTAGAGTCTTTAAAAGTAATAATTACAATATCGCCCTCAATGTCCTTTGGGCGCACTCCAACCCAGTTTGTTCGTCGCAGAGTGATAATGTCACCATTTATGTGGGGTGGCAATGGCCTGTTTTTACATAGCCAAAAAATGACTTTGTTCTTTAGACTAGTATGATTTTCGAGGGATCCTGTTGGTAAAGGTGGGACCCCTGTTAGAATGATGACATTATTAGAAGCAGCTGGGGGTAAATCCACATTTCCTTCGCGTGGGACTCTTGTTGATTTAAATCCATCCTTGTTCATCACGGGAAGTGTCTTTTTGTTCCCCATTCTGGCTGATTCCATAAGTGAGTTTATTTGAGAAGACTGTGACTGTGGGTTTTGGGGCTTCTTCATTGAGACGGTGGGAACCTTAGTGTTTACTGGTTTCTTTTTAACAAGAGGGGTTTGCGCAGTAGTAGTAATTACTGCGGGTGTTATTTTAGCCTTATGTGATATTTTTTCTGCCTCCTTTATGGTAGTTGATTTTGCTGCATCCATTCTTAATGGAGTTTTTAATTTAGGGCCTTCAGTAAGTATATCCAATTGGGCACCTATTCTCTTGACTCTCTCTGCTATAGGTAGCAGTAAAGCTTTCAGGAGGTGTTCCATCACATCAACAAAATCTATCAAGGATGGTGGAACAAGGGAAGGATTTTTATTAACGGAAGTAGTCGAGACCCCTTCTGCAATTTTAAGTAGTTCTTTTCTAAGGGAGTCTTTGGAAGGCAATAAATTACGGGCGGGGAAGGGTATTTTTCCCGAGCCTCTTCTCCTTCGTTTTTTGGGAGGTGAGCGGAGAACTGCCTGTTTCTTTTTAGAAGGATTATTTACAGTTAATGATTTAGGATCCACAGGAGGAAGAGTGCGTAATTGCACTTGCTGATCAACACCCAAGCCTGTTTGCGACCCGGTAAGACTTTGACTAGGGTGTACAAGTGCCTTTGGAGTTGTGGGGGTATTAAGGTCAATAAGATCAATAATTAAATTGCTAGGGGGAGGTAGATCTAACTGAGCGGCAACAGATGTTGACAAAGTGGCATTTTTTGGGGACGAGCTAACTTGAAATATTAAAGGAATACTGTCAGTGTTAAACAGATCAGCGTCTATATTTTCCATAGAGACATGATCTATGTGTGAGACAATGGTATCCTGGGTAAGAGAGACAATTGCAGTATTTTTTAATAGCTCGATGGAAAGACGACGAGCAGCATGCTGCTCAGCTAGTGCAATGTCTCTATCGACGTCTGTAATTGCTCTGGTAAAATATTTATCTAATGGACCCAAAATGGATACACCTACCCTAGATGGATAGTCATCAACTACTGAAGTCGACATTTCTGCTGCTAGTGACTAGGATACGGTAAGGTTATGTACAACCAGGAACAGAAGAGTAGACGTTGGAGAGTATGCCAAGCCCGGCGTCCCGCTCGCATCCCGTGACAGGGAACTGTGAATACCTTTATGCGCCTCCTGGCGCGGAGTTGTTACGCTGGGGCTAGAGACCTCGAGGGCTGCCAGGAGTTGTAGGCAGCCCCTCGCCTCACTCCACTCGGCGTCCCCGCTGTCAGGTTGGTGGAAAACACCAGGGTGGCGGGAGGCTGGCGGGAATGGGTCTCAACAGCCAGGGAAAGAAATTAGAAGGTTCTCCACAGGGCGCAGGGCAAGTAGAAGGACGGTGAAAACGGGCAGAACAACGAAGCACCGCTCGCTGCAGCTGTGAATACCTTTATGCGCCTCCTGGCGCGGAGTTGTTACGCTGGGGCTGGAGACCTCGAGGGCTGCCGGGAGTTGTAGGCAGCCCCTCGCCTCACTCCACTCGGCTCCCCGCTGTCAGGTTGGTGGTAAACAGCAGGGCGGCGGGAGGCTGGCGGGAATGGGTCTCAACAGCCAGGGAAAGAAATTAGAAGGTTCTCCACAGGGCGCAGGGCAAGTAGAAGGACGGTGAAAACGGGCAGAACAACGAAGCCACAGGCGAGTCATCTCGCAGGGCAGCAGAGGGGAGCAAAGGATAGGTACCCAGGACAGAGAGGACAGAAGAGGAGGAGGTCCAGTCGCCTGCAGGGCTCACCACTCCAGCCCCACCACCATCACCACCACCACCACCATCACATCACCATCACCACCACTACCACCATCACCATCACCATCACCACCTCAACCATCAACTCCACCAGCACCAAGAGGCAGGAGGCATGCAGTGACCACCCTACAGCAGAAGAAGCTGTCCGAGGTGGACAGCACAGGAGGACAACAGTACACAGTGACTGAGGATGCCAACGGGGCTGGATCACAGTCCCCCACAGAGCGTGCCCACACACGTTCCAGATGCCGCAGGGCAAGGGCAGCCAGTCCTCCTTCTCAGGGCGAAGATGAGAGAGTGTTTGCTGGCCTTGAGGGGAACATGTTGAAGATCTAGTGCCTGCAAGGAAAAGCCATTAGGTCAGTGCAACGACAGATGGCACAGATGAATGGCCACATACAGCGTACTGAGAAGGGCATCTGTTCCATGAACACTACTGTGGCTGAGGGGATGAGGGACGTGTCCAAGGCAGTGATGCTGCTGTGCAGCAAATTAGATGAGGACCGTTTTTCAAGGCACAGGGAGAGGCAGAAACGTGTCAAATACACAAAGGCGATGAACCGCCTCTCCACTGCCACCTCTCTGCTTTGCAGGCGCTCAGTGGCCATGCAGAAGGACATGGCCCAACGCAGCCGTGATGTGGCAAGGGGACTGGTTACAGTGACCAGTGCACTCGAAGTGCTACAAAAAGACAAGGTAGCCAATACAGGTGATGTGGTTGAAAGTGAAGAGGCTACTAGCCGCAGCAGCATCACCCCCTCACAGAGTCCAGGAGGTGCAGCAAACGCCACAGCGCTGCCACTGGACAGACTGGCAGTGAGGTCAAGGAATGAGAGAAACAAGGACCCCCTGGACACTGATGACAGTGAACTCCTAGGGCAGGGACAATAACGTGTGAGTAAACACCCTAGGCAGTCAACACAAATGGCAAACAAGTACTATAAAAGGACAGCAAAAAATTACAAGTAAGAAAATAAATTATAAAAAATGATCATATTTTTAATGGAAACAGATTAAAACTCATACATGTAGATGGCATAACCATCATTACACAATATAAACAAAGAAAACTTTAAAAGCATGAATATCATACATTTATATTCAAAATCTACAATTATAAAATCATATCACTAATTTGTACAAAAAAGCACACTATGGCGAGTGAACCTCAACGGAGTAAGACTCAACGCACGTTTCGGCGTAAAAACGCCTTCTTCAGGAGTCACAAGAAGTAGTGATATCTGGAACACACATATAAAAAAAGAAGAATCAATCTAATATATATACATTTCATTAAAAAAAGGACACTCAAAAGAATATTTCTAAATGACAATAGAACAAACCTAATTAATCACTGTCAAATTATCAAATCTAATATCTTGTTGCCATAACCAATTTGATCAATTCATAAGTGAGGTCAAGGAACGCAGCAGTACAGCGCGTGGGCGCAGGAAGTAGAGCCAGGCATAACATGGTTTTCTTCAAATGGGTGATGTAACCCATTTTTTGTATGGACACTGCATTTGATTTAGGCCTAACATGTGACGCACTTCAAGTTGTGGTGGTGTGCTATGGTCATTAAACACCATCACTCACATACGGTAACTGGCTATGTCTCCTTACTTACTCAGAAATAGTTGCGTGCTTTCTCAGCCCGTCTGTGTCTCCCATTCGGTGCTGCTGCCACACTTGCTGTGCTGTGCTCTGCTCTGGCTGTGGACAGTCCTCACCCTCATCCTCAGAGTCAGTTAGTTCCACTGCTATTCCTTTCTTTGAGGCAAGGTTATGCAGCATTGCACATGTTGTTATTAATTTGCAGCAGATGATGGGGTGGTACTGACGTGCACCTCTACTTTTGTGGAGGCAACGGAACCTGCTTTTTAGTAGTCCAAAGGTGCGGTCCACAACGTTGCGCGTGCTTTTATGTGCCATATTGTATCTTCTCTCACTTGGGGTGGAAGGGTTGAGGTATGGAGTTAAGATAAATGAGCGCACGGCATATGCGTTGTCACCTGAATGGGAAAGGAAGTGCCAATTGGAGTCAACAATACATTCATCCAAGGTATACATCAGGGTGTGTGTCACATTGATTTACCTAGCAGGTATCCTTCTCCAAATTCACCACCAGCCAGACGTGTGTAGATCCTACTGTTCCTCAATATGTAGGAATCATGGGTACTCCCTGGAAATTTGGCCACAATGTCAGTAATGATGTTGTCTGCATCACATATCACCTGCACGTTGATGGAATGCGTGGATTTGCGGTTGTGATTAATGTATTCTGTAGAAGCAGGTGGGCAGATTGGTATGTGGGTCCCATCAATGCACCCTATTACATGTGGGAACTGTGCCTTTTGTTAGAAATCCAGCTTTGTCTTTTGCAGTTCCGCCTGTGTGCTTGGGAAACGTATGTAGTGATGCATTCTCTGCATCATGGCATCCAAGAAGGAGTTTAAGAAACAGGACAGGCAACTCTGTGACATACCACCTGCCACAGCTATCCCACCCTGGTAACTTCCTGATGCAAGTAGGTGCAGGCTACAGAGCACCTGCACATGTGTTAGTAGTATGGCGTGCGCCCTTGGTGTCTGATGCCTCAGGAATGGGTGCAGGTCCTGTATCAGGTCTAAGATGGTTTGTGAGTGTAGCCTGTTTCTCTCATGTATTTCTGCCTCAATCATTTGGAACAGTGTGACACGCAGTCTGTACACACACTCCTCCCATCTCCAGACCCTCAGCCCTGCTGCTCGCAAACGTATCCACCTTGCTATAAGGTAGAGGGCCGTCATTGTATTCACACTGTTGCATTTTGGGGCTGATTGTATGCAGTGCACCTGATTACCACCTGCTTGGAGTCAGTGGTAATTACCGATTCTTAAATACAGATTTTTGGCAAATTCGGTATTACCGATCTTTGGTACATCGCATTTACGATTATTTACCGATTTCCTATTTACAGATTCGGTATTTTAGTGTTTCGGTGTCTGCCAATCGCTAAATAAGGAATCGGTAAGTGGTTTCCCTTATTTTTACTGATTCCTTATTAGCGATGGCATTCGGTAATACCTACATCGCACATGGGTAAATACCGGTCGGTAATGCTGAAATGTAATGAATTTTGGCGTTGCCAACCGGAATTTAGCCACCTACATCTGGCTCTAGGTTGGGTACCAGCTGGACTTGTGGTTTACCTGTTGACAGTCACACACAAAGGAGCTGAGGTGTGTCCTGCATATCCTGATGGCCCATCACCAGGCTGATGGGTCTTCCTGAGCTAGAGTGAGAGGGAGGAGCTGAAATTGGCACTTGAATATGGCTGTGCCTGTCCCCACACAAAGAGTTGCCTAACCCCCTGTAGTGTGTCTGGAGCCAGGGCAAGGAAAGACAGGGTCTTGTGCACTAAAAAGACCTTTTTTTTTAAGTCTCCCTACTTCAAAGTCTAAAATGGGTACATGTACTGGACCTCTGACACCATATAATCAGGACACTACTGGACTGAGGACATTCTGCCAGGAAGAAGAGCTGTTGTGCTGCCAGGAGGGACTGCCATTTGGATGCTTGCTTTGCTGTGTTGGTCTGCTCCTACTGCTTCTTGTCTGTAGGTGAGAGGACTCGATTTTGTGCTCTACATCCTGCATCTCTAAAGGTTCTTCAAGGGCTTTTTTGGCCTTGCCCCTTTTTACTGAAGTCTCAGGGATATCTAAGCCTTCACCAGCATCTTGCTACCAGCACCTGGGCTCCTCTGTTGTGAATCCATTTCTACCAAGTGGTGTCAAATTCTGTCCTCGGCACATGAGTGTTTGAAGCTGCAACTCGAAGAAACAAATTCATCGACACTGAAGCATTGTTGGAACCTGTGTTTCCCCTTCCAAATTGACTCATTGCTGGTGCCTGCATCGAAGCGGTGGACACTACCCGCTGAGGGCACAACGCAATGACCTCGACTTACAATGCAGCCTTGACTTTACTGACGCGGTGTCTCCGAATCACTGCTGCTGCATGAGCCACCAACAATGCAACCCTGAAGCCTCTGCTGCCCTGTTTTCTGAAGCATTCCTGGGCCTGTGTGGCTTCCAACTGGAGCATCACCTTCAGCCCAGTGGTTCAACATCAATGCCTCGGAACCAACGCACAGCAATCTTGACATCGACACATCATTGACTGTGCCTTACTTACTAACTAAAAAAGACACACAACTGATGGATTGGAATGCAGAACAAATAAAAACAGTCACCCCCAGTCAAGAGATCTGGGTTAAATCCATCATTCTTTTTCTCATGGCCAGGTTGTGGTAAATAAATAAATAATACCCTATTTTTTAATACGTAAATGAATAACAGATAGCTCAATAAAATAAGAGTCAAGATTCGAGGTAGTAGGAGTTATGCAGGTTTAATACAGCATAAGGACGGGAACAGGACAACCTGCACAGGAATAGGATGGCAAGCGCTTGCCTGGGGCAGGAAAAGGATAAGGACAACTTTTAATAACAGTACATCAGCATATATACATAACGCAAACACATAGCATTACATTGCAGTAGGCGTAGCAGTGGGTGGAGCAGAAGGCATGACGCGTAGCAGTCGCGAAAGATAAGGGTGAAAAGAGGTGTAACGGGGCGTATACATAGTCATGTGATGCAAACGTAACAGAATATGTCATGAATAGGGCGGAAACCATGGAGGGGGCTACCTGAGGAGCCGGGACCTTTAACCTGATGGTGCGCGCAAACTGGCAATGACGTATCACTAGGAGAAGCTGGGGGCTATGAACTCTGTGCTAGGAGCAGAGACTGAAGTCTGGAGAGTCAGGGCGACATGTACCTAAACAGTATCTAGTATCTGATGTTTAGAGAACATGTTGATATAAACTAGAAGTTAGGAGGGGAAAGGCTGACTTGATTCTAAGACTGGAGCATGCATTATTCTACATGTAGTGCGTGATGAAGAATATTAAATGACCATTAAATGCAGTATTTCTCTAACGTGGAGACGTGAAGGCTAGACAATGACGGAAACTATTGATGCGATTCAGTAGTTTAGGAATGCAGAGAAGGAGGACTGAACTGATAACTGGAATCATAACATACTTTTGGCAGACTCAGAGGCAGAGCCAGCCTGAACCGGGCACTGCAAGGCAGGATGTAAGTGAAGGGTCGAGGATACAGGTGGGGGCTGTATCGCTCCTCGGCGAGGTTTTCAGGAGACAGGAGCTGAATCTGGTGTCCAGGCCCTTTTGAGGCCTAGAAACGGGGACTTTACAATGAAATAACGTGCACACTGAGAAACGTGGCAACGTAACTTTACATAGGCCTGATATTCGTAGTATTCACGAGGACTGGAAACTGGCATACTAGAGGTGGATACAACTGTAATTGCGTGATTAATCGAACATGGGGAATGCAGATGCATATTTAATCATGCACACATAACATATGATGGATGACACGTAGGGACACAGAACATGGCAAAATTTACTTTTCCACATTCCCTCCTTGTCACTACGTTTCCATCAGGAAACATCAATATTCATGATACCATCTATCATTTCATACAGTATCATTTGCTCGTCTCGAATTATCCTGGAACGGGATTTAGAACGGGGCTTGGGACTAGGAATACAAGAGGTAGCACAAATGCCGCAAATCGCAGGGCCACATTGTATACAGAGGCAGCAGCTGAATATGATCGCTACTGCAATACCTAGGAAGGACAATATTTTCCATTCCCATGCGGAAATTATATTCCAGAACCAACCGGACCATGTCCAGGTGCCTGGATCTTGGTGTAACAGATGGGCAATTTTATGGAGTCTGGTTATAGCTGAATAAACAGACGGCGCGTTATTTGGAATGAAAATGCAGCAACTAGATCCGATGACTCTACAGGCCCCGCCCCTATCGGCCAGTATGACGTCAAGGACGAGACGATTCTGTAAAACGACAAATCTCATAGCAGATTGCTCTTCGGTTAAGTTACCTAGAGCAGAGGCAGTCTCATTTACTACAGCTTCGAGGGTTCTGGTTAACCTACGGATTAGTTTACTATTCTGGATAGGTCCTATAAAGAAGAAGAAACCTCTATTGAAATCTGTATACTGTTCTAGAGCAGTTTCAGTATAATCGACAATTGGGGACTCCCTTCTATGTCTAATGTGTACTAGATGTGTATTTCTGTGATAATCAGATGGGGCTAGAAAAACAGGTGGCAGTAGGAAGGCAATATAACAGGTTCCCTCCCAATCGAGGGGCAGACGAACATATGCGGTTTGACCACAAATAAAATAAGAATGACGTGAGGTTTTGAAAATAGATTTCCCACTGTCACTATACTTGACAATAGTAGTACAATCACTATGTCCTACATGTACAGAACCATAACTTCGGACACATAATTCACCTTTGACTGGCAGTACTGAAATAGCAGGTAAGTCTGGAGTAGTATCAGACTGAACATTCAGGACCATGAAATTCGACGAATAATTACCTAAATTATACACTTCATTTTCTAGATCTAACCCGGTTCTGTGGGGAAGACCTTGCTTGTCTGGAAAACATGTACTGTTAAGAAAAGACATATCTGTTGAGGATGACGTTAACGTGGACCATGCTCCACACGAACCATTATGTGAGAATGGATAAGGAAAAAGTGGCAGAACTCCCTTCGGTGTCTGGAAAGGGGGGAGTCGACCACACACCCAACAATTAGTGGCATTGCTGGTCTGGTGTGAGTAATGTAACATGCGGATAAATGAGTTATTTCGCATAGCAAGGCGGTAAGAGAGTTCATGAGGAGGCAGATCACTAAACGTGTGCTCTACTGTAGCATTAGCAGACTTATTTACATGAGGAACTGGAAGATACAGGTAAAATGCATAACTAGTGCAGGAAATCATAATGCTGAAAAACAATATGAAACATAGAAAAACGATACATCGAATTGAGTTTTGACTAACTCTCTCACTATGGGGGTCTATTTTATACATGTCAGAAACAGTCTAACCGTTTCACCTAGGGGAGGACTTAGACAATCAAACTGACTGACTTATTTTACTAGACCGGAGTTTTAGCTTGTACTCCTGTTGCGGAGTTTTCTCTAACAGGGGAGGGGTTGTAGCAATGTCTTTTGCGGGACAGTCCTTGAGAACAATATTTTGGCAATCCTTCAAATCCTGGGAAATGTTCTTTAAGACGGGTTTCAGTCCATTAAAAAGTTTAATATGAGAAAGGTGCACCCAGCCTTTGCGTCCTTCCAACTTCACGGCTGTACGGGTGGTGAGGAGGACCTGTCGGGGCTCTTTCCAACGAGGCTCCAGCGGACTCGATCTGTCAAAATTCCTGACCAATACCATGGATCCTGGAACGATTTCATGCGGTGCCACCTCGGTATTGTCTGGAAATGCGGCGGCAACCTGTGAACGACATGAGTTGAGGGCAGACATCAAGGAAGCTAGGTAATCTGTCAGCATATTACTTGAAACATCGGTAATACTTCGGGGTCTAGGAGTACCCCACATGTTAGGGGGGCGGCCGAAAACGACCTCATACGGGGACAGACCTGATCTGGAATGTGCGACCATGCGCATATAAAATAAAGCGACTGGTAGAGCTACTAGCCAGTCCACACCTTTTTCTTTACACACTTTGGCGATACGGATTTTCAGAGTCTGATTATGTCTCTCTACGAGACCGGCTGCTTCAGGATGGCGTACACAATGAAACTTCCACTGGTACCCTAATAACAGGGAAACGTGCTTCATGAGTTCAGATGAGAATGGCTGGCCGTTGTCAGAATATACGATTCTAGGGAGTCCATAACGAGGGAAGAACTCACGAACCAACTGCTTGGCAGTGGTCGCGGCTGTGTAATCTGGGACTGGATATGCTTCTGTCCACCTGGACAAAGCACATACAACTACAAGGACATACTTGAAACCTCGACATCGCTCCATCTGAATATAATCCATCTGGAGGACTTCAAAAGGGTGGTCAGGGGGCTGGAATCCACCTTGTTCCACCGGGACACTTTTACCTGGATTAAACTGACAACATATCATACAGGTACGGACTTTCTGCTTGGCTGCAGCTCGTAAATGCTTGTTGAACCAAATGTTCTGGATACTGTCTAACATAGCTTTTTCTCCTAAATGTGCTGGACTATGTGCGGTATTAATAATGACTTGAACCATAGAGTCGGGGAGAAACCATGTGGCTCTACCCTTTGTTAACCATCCTTGATCTGTCTTGACCCCTCCTTGTTCGGACCATTTCTTGATTTCTTCGGGAGTAGCATGTAACTGTATGTCTATGACATCTTGTGTAGGGTCCTTAACTGTCATACATGTAATCGGATCTGGAGTGTGTGTCATGTTAACTGGAATGTCTAGAGTCTGTGCTGTGAGCTTGGCTGTGCGATCTGCTAGATCGTTACCTTGAGAAATGGGGTCAGTAACTTTCGTATGTGCTTTGCACTTCATGATAGCGATAGATGTCGGTAAATGTATGGCATCTAACAGAGCTTGAATAAGGAGACCATGCTGAATCTTGGTTCCATGAGAAGTCATGAAACCTCTCTCCTGCCAGAGCACTCCGAAGTCGTGTACAACTCCAAATGCGTAGCGTGAATCTGTGTAAACATTAACTTTCAAGTTCTTGGCGTGTATGCAGGCTTGTGTCAGAGCAACTAGCTCTGCTGCTTGAGCGGACAGGGTATCAATACGGTGTGTCTCAATGACTTCGGTGTCAGTAGTCACTGCATACGCGGCGACTAGTTCTCCTGTACTAGTTCTCATACATGAACCGTCCACATAAAGTGTCAGGTCGGGGTCTGGTAACGGAATATCTGTCAGATCTTGTCTTGGCTTTGTCGTAATGTTAACTACTTCCACGCAATCATGTGTGGCTGGATTTGAATTAACTGATGGTAACAGTGTAGCAGGATTTAAAACGTTGCAGCGTCTGATTTCTATGTGTGGCTGGAACAGTGTCAATTCATAACCTGTTAAACGTGCAATTGTCAAGTGCTGAGTTTGTGTTCGGTTTAAAAGAACTTCCACGGAATGTGGAACTTGTACTGTCAAGGAGTGTCCTAAGACTATGGAATCACTTTGTCTGATAGCTAGTGCTGTGGCTGCAACTGACTTGAGGCACGCAGGCAGAGCCTGGGCTACAGGATCTAATGTGCTCGAAAAATAAGCACAGGGCTTGTATTGTCCTGCTTGATCTTGTGTGAGAACAGATAATGCTGTACCTTCGCGTTCAGTAACGAAAAGTGTAAAAGGCTTACTGTAGTTCGGTGTAGCTAGAACTGGAGCTTGGCATAGGGCTTTCTTTAACTCATTGAAACTAAGTGTATGTTCAGATGTCCAAGGGAGGACAGTCGATACGGCCGCCTCCTGTGTCGTTAACTGTATCAGTGGCTTGGCTAGGAATGCATACTGAGGAATCCATTGTCTGCAATAAGAAGTAAGGCCGATAAAAGCACGTACCTCCTTCTGGGTCTTGGGCTGAGGAAGACTCGCTATTAACTGGATACGGTCTGGTGTCAACTGCCTACCCCTCT
Organism: Lissotriton helveticus; assembly: GCF_964261635.1. Classification (NCBI taxonomy): domain Eukaryota; kingdom Metazoa; phylum Chordata; class Amphibia; order Caudata; family Salamandridae; genus Lissotriton; species Lissotriton helveticus. The sequence continues at coordinate 739,009,024 of NC_136063.1, read as the reverse complement.
TGGACAGTAAGTGTCCTAAGTAGACCACTTGCTGGACACAGAATTGAAGCTTAGAAGGGGACACCTTGTGCCCCATCTCGGCTAGGAAATACAAGACTGTAAGGGATGCTTGCTCGCAAGCACGTTCAGAACGTGCTGTGATCAGTAGATCATCGACATACTGGAGCAGGGCAGTGTCAGTTGGCATGTGAATGTTGTCTAGTTGTCTCTTGAGTGCTTGACTGTAAATACTAGGACTTTCTGTGAAACCTTGAGGAGCGCGTGTGAACATATAGCTCCTTCCATTTAAACAAAATCCGAAAAGGAACTGGCTGTCTGGATGAATAGGGACACTGAAAAACGCGTTCTTGAGGTCTATGACAGTGAAGAACGTGGCTTCGGAATCAATGGCTGTTAATAGGGAAGAGATGTCTGGGACAACTGGGTACTGCGGAATAATACATTTATTAAGCTCTCGTAGGTCAATCACTAATCGATATACTGGGGGTGCATTTGGATCAGTACGTTTCATGACTGGAATGATCGGAGAATTACATACATTGGAGTCAGTTTCTACAACCACTCCTTGAGCCATGAGCTCGTCAATAATTTTGGATAAGGCTGCTACAGCCTCAGGTGGCAATCTGTACTGTCTGATTCGTGGTAACACTACACCTGACTTGAGAGTCACACGATAGGGTGTGATTTGCATATAACCAACATCAGTCGGACCTTGCGCCCATAAGTGCTGCGGAACATTAGACAGTCTTGAATCAAAATCTCGTAATACATAGTGACCCTTAAAGTCACGTAGGAACAATCGTATTCCCTCTGGGGAACAGCATATAACTGCACCTAACTCTTTCAGTGTCTTAATGCCTAATAGATTTTCTGGACATGACTTAGTAAGTAACAGATCAGTAGTGCGGGACAATGGACCTACTTCTAGAGTAACTGGCTTTGAAATCTCATTTACGATAGGTTTTCCTGAAAATCCAAGGGAAACATTTCTTGAGCCTGAGAGCGGAGCCCCTGGAACTTCGGCGTGACTAATTGTGGTCCTACTTGCCCCTGTATCAATCAAAAACTTTCTGTCTTTCCCTAATACTTGACTGTGAACATAGGGACCTTCTTGATCTACAGGTATCTCGATGAGAGGCAAGCCTACCTCCCTCTCTAGGCTGTTTCATGAATACTGCTGGTACTCTGGATACTCAGACTGTGCATACTGGTACATCTGCTGTGTGACATGCTGTGTTGCAGCAATAGGCTGCGGTGCGGTAACTGTCTGTGGTGCATTCTGTGGCTGAGGAGTCTGTGAAACTTGTTCTTGTCTAGGCGGACGTGGTCTTTCTTTAGTTTTACCGGTAGCTATGTTATGTTTCAGAACTGTACACTCATTTATAAAATGACCTGGCTGTTTACAATAATTGCAGTTCCCTTTAACGGGAGCTGCAGGATGACTGGCTTGATTCGGACCCCTCTTCTGACTGTCTTGAGGAACAGATTGTGCAACTAGTACTTTCATTTTCGTGTCTTTCATACGCTTTCTCTCGTGTTCTTGTTCTTCTCTGATTCTATTCTGATGGTATTGAAGCATCTGCAACATCTGGGACGGGGTATTAGCTTGCCAGGTACTTTCGACTTTCAAAACTCGATTTTTAATTTGTGGACTTGAATTCTCGACTAATTTAGTAACAAAAAGGTGAGGGTATGACTCACTACTTGTCTTGAGGCCACTGTTGATACTAAAACACTTCTCAAATCTAGAATAAAAATCACTAATATCCTCATCTTGCTTCTGTTTACAAGCTGAGATTGCATCCCAGTCCTCTTTTCTAGTTGTCAATAATCTGGGTAAAACTTGAATCAATAATTCTGGTAATTCTTTACATTTATCTCCAAGACCGGTACCTGGTACTCGTATCTTGTCTTCAGCTTCTAGAACTGCCCAATCGATCTTTTTCTCTCCCACCTCCCAATCTTTTTCCTTGAGCTTCTCATACACCCCTGCGGGCAGCAGAACCTTTAACATTTTAATTATATCTGGATACGTGTATTCTCCCATACGGAGCATGTCTTTTAATTCTCTATGGAACCCTGCTGGATCTTTGTCATGACAGGGAATTAATTTCTTCATCTCGAGGAGTTCCATCTTTGTAATCGGAGTGTAAACAAACACTCGTTCTAGTTCGCCACCCGTTCCTCTAACTGGGTGGACTTCTCGTAACGGATTCTGTCTGTCTATGTAAAATGGTTTACTTTCTGGGGGTGAGACATGAACAAAATGCGGGTTCAGAAACGTTCTATATTTGTGGCGCTGTTCTAGAATGACACTAATTAAGTCGGTACCTAAACCTTTCCATCTATACTGGAGTAACTCGTTCAGGACATCATGTAACGGACCTGGATCAGAGTGTTGACCCTCATACAAAGTAATGAGGTGCTGAATCATATACATACCCACCAGTCGTTGTTCGGCTGGGGGCATTTTCAGAAACATTTGTGCCACTATTTCGTCTGGAAAAGTGGTAGAATCAGTAATCCATCGGACTGCTGATCGGGCTAGTTCTTGTTCATGCATGGTACTTAACTCACTGTAACCGATTCGTGATTTCAGAATGTGATCGGTAGCTTGAAACACTTGTTCTAGAGAACCTTGTTCTGGTGCTGGAGAATGAAAAATAGACTTGTGTTCTAGGCGTAAATGGCGATCTGGAAATCTAGATTTTCCTACATACGCTATTCTGGCGGGATTCTCGTCGTCTATCTCTTCAGTATCAGAATTACTTTCTTTCTCGCTTACTTGTGCTGCTTTACGTTGTTCGTGTATCTTTATTATTTCTCTACGGATTTTCTTGTACATACTCTCCATAGCACCGACGGTCTTGTGCTTACCCTCGGCTATATTATCACTCCACCTTGTCAGGATTTTCATTTCGGCCGGATCTTTAGACGGGTAATCTTGTTCTCTTATTAGACAATTGATCAGAAACTTTAATATCATGAGCTGGATCTCAGCTTTCCTTTGAGACATGGCCTCGCTAATGCTTTCTGGATCATCCCCTGTACGGATGAAACGATATATTCTGTCTAGATCTTCTTTCATATTCGGTAAGGTGACTAGATACTCGGCCACCTTTCTTACGCGGAATGAATATAAAACCATATTATCCTCGCCTGGGACTGGATCATAGCCGCATTCGGCAAGGGATTTTCTTATTTCTGCTACAGTCTGATGTCTGGGCGTACGCTGTGACGCTTGTGCATGTAATTCGGCTGTCGTTAAACGCTTGTGTGGCGGCGGGGTTTGAGGAGTACCTCCTCCTGCGGCCCCCTAGACTAGAATCATCAACTGATGCTTTTCGTGCTGGCAGAGTGGGAAATGGAAATGCGGGCTGGACTTGTATGGCGGGCTGGACCGGGGGTACCGTAACAGGTACTCCGGTGTCTGGAGGAGCAGGAATTGCCTGGTTTACAGGGACTGGATGAGCAGGAACAGGATTTGCATATTCTGGGACTGTGTCGTCCAAATAGGACGAAATAAAAATATCAGCTGCGGTTGGTTTGTGACGTAGCTTGGTCGGGACTAATGGTGGCGGGAAATTACTGGATGCCTCTGGGGTCGCTTTTGGCAAGCCCTCGGCAAGGAGAGGATACATACCCTTAATAAGGGCATGCCTCTGTCTGTCTGATTGTTCAGTTTTAACTCGTTCACCAATCTCGATTAATTCCCTTTCTTGGGCTCGTTCCAAGGATTCTCTACTTAATTCTGACTTTCTGATTTCTTTTTCGGTTCTTTTATGAGATTCTTTACGCCATAACTCGATGGCATCTTTCTGTGACTGTCTGGCTTTCTTTTTCCATAATGCTTCTTCTACTCGCATGATGCACTCGGCATCCCATGTACCCGATACGGGCCATCTATACTTTTCTTCTAACTGTTTGGTATACTCTACCCATAAATCTAGATACAATATGGCGCTTATGCCATGCTTCTGATACATAAAGTGACCTGGACTGTCCCTCGGCGGAACAGGAACTGCTTCTTCTAACAAACCCTTTCTAGTTTTTAGCTGACGTAATCTCGAAAAGAGAGACATTGTAAACTTGAATCGGAACACAATACAATACACGAGGAACAATAACAATTGGGAGAACAATTCAGGCATACCACGACATTGGAAATACAGTGAACAACATCACAACATAACAGTTCGGACAGAATATTACCTGGAATACTGAAAGCAGAAACACAAGAATTTCTCGAGAACGGAACAGACTAGAGTTACTGGATGCACTGCTGAAACAGTACGGAACATACCGGTCCCATAAAGGGACGCATCAAGACCCGTATCCACCTAGGTGAACACTTCGTTTGTGAGTCTGTGTACCACCAACCCACGGACCAGAGTCAATTTAGATTGACCCTGTCTAGATACTACCCCAGTAATGGTACTCACCGGGCAGCAAGAACGGAAGGCCTCGGACTGGACTGGACTGCTACGACGACGGACGACGAACTTCGGACTTTAGTTACGGGTGGACCTCCGGATACCTCGGACCTTGGACTCTCGGCTTGGGCTCTGGTCGGGACTCGCCGCGTTCCTCCACCGTCTCGTTTGGATGCTGGACCGCCTCCTCCGTCTCCTCCGTAGGCCCGAGGGATACTTGAAGCAGAAATATCTGCACGTGCACGGTATGGTTCCGTCACGGCTGCAGAGGGTCAGGGGGTCGGCGTGGCTTCACCGACGCGTGGGGAAAGGGCAAGTCCCTATTCGGGCGCCATTATGTGGTAAATAAATAAATAATACCCTATTTTTTAATACGTAAATGAATAACAGATAGCTCAATAAAATAAGAGTCAAGATTCGAGGTAGTAGGAGTTATGCAGGTTTAATACAGCATAAGGACGGGAACAGGACAACCTGCACAGGAATAGGATGGCAAGCGCTTGCCTGGGGCAGGAAAAGGATAAGGACAACTTTTAATAACAGTACATCAGCATATATACATAACGCAAACACATAGCATTACATTGCAGTAGGCGTAGCAGTGGGTGGAGCAGAAGGCATGACGCGTAGCAGTCGCGAAAGATAAGGGTGAAAAGAGGTGTAACGGGGCGTATACATAGTCATGTGATGCAAACGTAACAGAATATGTCATGAATAGGGCGGAAACCATGGAGGGGGCTACCTGAGGAGCCGGGACCTTTAACCTGATGGTGCGCGCAAACTGGCAATGACGTATCACTAGGAGAAGCTGGGGGCTATGAACTCTGTGCTAGGAGCAGAGACTGAAGTCTGGAGAGTCAGGGCGACATGTACCTAAACAGTATCTAGTATCTGATGTTTAGAGAACATGTTGATATAAACTAGAAGTTAGGAGGGGAAAGGCTGACTTGATTCTAAGACTGGAGCATGCATTATTCTACATGTAGTGCGTGATGAAGAATATTAAATGACCATTAAATGCAGTATTTCTCTAACGTGGAGACGTGAAGGCTAGACAATGACGGAAACTATTGATGCGATTCAGTAGTTTAGGAATGCAGAGAAGGAGGACTGAACTGATAACTGGAATCATAACATACTTTTGGCAGACTCAGAGGCAGAGCCAGCCTGAACCGGGCACTGCAAGGCAGGATGTAAGTGAAGGGTCGAGGATACAGGTGGGGGCTGTATCGCTCCTCGGCGAGGTTTTCAGGAGACAGGAGCTGAATCTGGTGTCCAGGCCCTTTTGAGGCCTAGAAACGGGGACTTTACAATGAAATAACGTGCACACTGAGAAACGTGGCAACGTAACTTTACATAGGCCTGATATTCGTAGTATTCACGAGGACTGGAAACTGGCATACTAGAGGTGGATACAACTGTAATTGCGTCATTAATCGAACATGGGGAATGCATATGCATATTTAATCATGCACACATAACATATGATGGATGACACGTAGGGACACAGAACATGGCAAAATTTACTTTTCCACAAGGTCTAAACTGGAGTGGCATGGTGAGCAAAAGAATGATGGATTTACCCCTGATCCCAGACTGGGGGTGAATGTTTTGATTTGTTCTGCATTCCTGCCGTCAATTGTGTGTCTTGCTTTCGTGCCCTAAGTGCACTAGGTATGCCCAGACGTGGGTCCTGGGTTCGCTGTGCTACTAGAATCAAGCTATCCTGGCTGAAGAGGAGTGAAACCCCGAAACCGGTCCTAGGATTCTTGTTTCTAATCCAGGGAGGACCTGGCATGGCAGTTCATGCTGGTCTGTTCCCATGGAAAAACAACAGTTGATGGACAGAATGCAGAACAATGTCATACATTCACCCCAGTACAGAGATCTGGGCCTAAATCCACCGTTTTGTTGCTCACCACACCACCCCAATTCAGACATGGCCATATGCAAATCAGCCTTGACCCTTTGCCTCATGGGAACAGTCCAGCCTGAACTGCCAAGCCATGTCTTCCTTGGACCGGAATCAAGCATCCTAGGACCGGTTTCTGGCTATCAGCTGTCTTCAGCCTGGATAGCTTAACTCCAGTGGTGTGGAGAGCACGGGACTCACGTCTGAGCATACCCATCCCACTCGGGGTGACAAATGCAAAAACAACAGTTGATGGACAGAATGCAGAACAATGGCATACATTCACCCCAGTACAGAGGTCTGGGCCTAAATCCATCAGTTTTTTTGCTCACCACAACACCCCATGGGGCACAGGGTCAAGACTGATTTGCATATGGCTGGGTTCAAACTGGAATGGCATGGTGAGCAAAAAAAATATGGATTTAGGCCCAGATCTCCTGATTGGGGGTCAATGTTTTGATTTGTTCTGCATTCTCTCCATCAACTGTTGCTTTTGCATTTGATTTAGGAACTGATGCAAAGCCCGCAGCAGCGACTCATCACCATTGTATTTCAATTCAGCATCCCTGAGCATTGATGCTTCCAATCTACGCTCAGCTGCTCTGCGCGACCTGTACTCAACCACGTTCGGATGGAACTTATGGATTTGCCCCAGTCAATTCGGCCCGATAGGCCCCATTGTACCTATTGATTTCTAAGCACTGCATTTTGATTTAATCTTGCACATTTCATATCTTGACCTGTGCATGCTGGGTTTCTGTTCTGTTGGTCTTGCTTTACTCAGATAAATATTGGCTATTTTTTTTACTGGTGTTGAGTGCTTTTGTGGTGTTTTCGCTGTGTTACTGTGTGTGTGTGTGTGCACAAATATGTTATACATTGCCTCTTTAGTTTAGACTGACTCCTCTGTGCCAAGCTACCAAAGGGTGAGCACAAGTAAACTTTTAGTGTGACTAGACTTACCCTGACGAGGATTGTGGCTCCTGCTTGGACAAGGTGCATACCTCTGCCAAACAGAAACCGATTTCGAACAATATGGCATGCCAAAATGTCAGCAAAGAGGGCATTTTCATGATTGAGTCTCCTGGCAACGGGTGCTTAGATCATCGTTTTCTGAGCTAGCCATTCAAACATTTTTCTGAGAATTCTTATAGTGTCAAAGCAGCAGGCACAACCCACAATGTCTTGAGCAGCCATAGAAAGTAGACAATGATGGCCAGCATTCTGGCAGCTCACAAGAGCTGAGGGGAAGGGGCAACATCGGGGGCCACTCAACTAGGACAAGCTCAGTTTCTTCCTTCTCCAAATAGGACAAGCTAGGTTCTCTCACAGCTTGTCAGGCAGCAACCACAGACATACAATGTGTGAAAGTAGTCAGTGTAATTGCCATGTCTTTCAAGGAAGAGTGGATCAGCTCAGTATCATGGTAGTAAGAGATAATATTAAAATGCAAAGAGCAAATGATAGACAGCAGCAGTATCATATAAACAATAAACAATGCGGGGCTCAGGGAAGATCCCTGGAGTGCTCCACAAAAAATATAGCAAGCAACAGATTGAAACTGTGGGATACATACAAATTGGGGATTGTGAGAGAGAAAAGGGCAGATCATTAAAAAACAGTATGGCTGGTCTCACTGTAACCAGGCGCTTTACAAATGTAACTATTATTATTATTTATTATTATTATAAACGTGTGTTGAAAAGGCATCTGAGTTGAATGGCAGGTGATAAAATATCAAAGCCTACAAAACAATGTAATAGTGTAAGAGCAGCAGTTATATCTTTTTTGATATCAAGTCAGATGCTGTCCATAGTGGGAATGAGAGCAGTTTCCGTGCTAGAGCAGTTTCCATGCTAACATTGGTTCTAAAGTCAGATTATTTGGGATTGAGTAGAAGGTGAGACTTGAAATAGCTGCTGAATTTGATCTTAACTCATTTTTCTAGTACATTGACTGGGCTATAGAGAAGGGAAATAGGTATGTAGTTGGACAGGGTCCTATGATCAGCAAAAGGCTTCATAAGCAACTGCATTTTTCCATTCTGCTGAGTAAATGGAATTCGACAGTGAGAGGTTATAAAAGGTAGTAAGAGTGTAGCCATGAGCTCATGATGAGAGAAAAGATGTACTGCAGGCAGGGGTCAATGAAGGAACCAAGTTTAACTGAATGTATGATCCACATGACCTTTTACAATCGGAAGCTGAGTTAGGCTGGGCCAAAGATGTCGAAGAGGGCATGCTAATCAAGTACGGACTCTAGAGCAGATATAGGGGCAAAAATAAGAAAAATGTGCTTGATAATATCATAAATGTAACTTGAAAGGTCAGAGCAAAGGTCCTCAGACAGGGTGATAAGGCAGGAAGAGGCAGAAGGACTGTAAGATTACTTTACAATGGTGAGAGTTTCAGTAGTGGAATTGGTGCATTCCAGGATCTGGGAAATCAGAAAGTAGGACCTGTTCTGACTCAGGTGCTGGGGACAAATATGGAGCACTTACTTAACAATACATTAATCATGCATGTTATGTCACATATGCCTGCACCTCTCAAGGTGCTTGCAATGGCGCTAAGGCTGCCTGAGGCATTGTGATACCAACCAGCATGGGAAGAATGCCATGAAGTGGAGTATGTATTAATTGGGCAAGGGTATTATCTGCATCTGCAATGCAGGTGTTGATGCTAGAGATGACAGCAGATAGTTCGGTGGAATGAAGCGGAGGGAATTTGTTAAGTTCTGAGTTTTAGCTATCCATGGAGATTTTGTTACACTGCCATTAAGGACTATGTGCAGATATGGTGTTAAATTGAAAGAATTGGATAATAAAGATGACAATAAAATTATTGCCCAGATTTACTATGATTTTGTGTTGAGGTGCATCACTTTTGTAGTGCAGCACAGATGCAAAATAAATTTTTGATATACTAGGCCAGAAACCTACCCATAACGCAGACACCCTTGCCCTACGGTGCGAGCTTCCTTTTGTTGTTGGTGCTAGGCAGCCTCAAGTGTGCCAGCAGAGAGCAGAAATGTTCCTTATCTTTGTAAATATGGAGCATTTCTGCTCTCTCCCTTTCACGCAATGCAGTGTAGCAAGTTCCCTTGCTGTGCTGCGTGAAATAATAGTAAATGCCCCCCATTTGTACACCACATTAGGGGTAAAGGCCTCTCTACCTTAATGTGAGAAACGTTGGTGAAAGTAGGATCAGGTAAGTGGCCTGCAAGATGGATTGTCCCTTTAACTAAGTGGTAGAATCTCACCATTTTCAGGTTGTCTAAGATGTTGATTGAGTCAAGTTCGAACGCACCTTGCAGATGAAAGTTGAGGTCCTCAAAGAACACGAATGATTGAAAACTCATCACTTTTGTGGCGCAGCCTCAACACAAAATCATTTTTGACATTAACTAAGGCATGCAAAACCAATTTGTCTGGCATTGTATGGTTTAGTAAATGTAAAATAACACAACGCAGCACATAGTGCTGTCTTGCATTGCTTTGTATTCGGTAGTCATTACATTGGTAGAGCATGGGCATTCCCATGCATCCACCCATGTATTTTGACACAAATGTAGATTTGCAAAGACCTTGTTACTTCCTCTTTGTATGTGTACAGCATTCTGCAACTATTTGAGGGCAGGTGCTCTGGTTCATTTGAACAGCAATTGTGTCTCAATATTTTGCTAGCATATTGGCTATTTCTGCATTAAACACATTAGACTCCATTGGCTACCCAAGTGTTGTGTTTTCTTTTACATTTGGATTGAGCCATATATATACTATTAATACAAGTTATGAAGGTGTTTTTCTACATCTTATTGAGAACATAATTATTTCAGATGCACCCAAATGTGCAGTTAGAAAATATGAAGCAGAATGAAGTAAATGTATTTCTTTATTATCACACAATTTCAATAGGTGGGGAAGATAGGATTTGAGTTCAGGCTTCTACAGCATATAAAAAGGTAATTTTACCACAGGAATATCTCCTCCGATTCCTAGTCACAGAGGAAGGAGACTGATTTGTGCACACTTTCTGAAAGCTAAATTATTATACTGTGCTCTCTGACGCTGATTTTCAAAGTATGCAAGTATACATCAGTCTGATAATACAAACAGCATAAAACAAAATGTATGTGATTCAATCATAAATGGGAGTTGAGTGCAGTGGTAGCGGTTGTCTTGAAAGAGAGCATAAAGCAATTTAAATGGGATCAAAGTAAATTTGTGATGCTACCCATAATCTAGCATTAAATGTAAAGAACGCAGAGTAGAATACTGATGTGCTAGTGTCACTGACTTCTGGCAGAACAAAAAAAGCTATTTCAGAAGCCATACATTTCAATTGAGGCAGTGCATTTGAATAAACAACAGTTGTCAATGGTGAGCTTTCAGATAACAGCTTCTCAGTGGTACGTGTGTGAAGTTTTCCTCTGTTTTAACTTCCAGACATAGTTTCTCTTTCTTGTTCTTTCTTTACTACCAAACTGCAAGAATGTGAACTTCATGAATTTTAATGTGATGAATACAGATTTACACGATGCTACTTTAATTTGTTTCTGGACATCTGGGAGCGAACCATGGCTTGGTTAATTGTGGCTAATCATTCAGATTCAATCCATGGTCACGACAGAGCTAGCCATTTATATTTTGACAGGCACGGGTATGTGCCTCAAAGATCTATAAAACCGTACTTGGGGAAATACAAATATTTGAGAAGGACAAAAAAAGTTCTCATATAGAGGAAGGTCTTATCTTACCGAGCTATGCACTGCAGGGTCCCTTCAGACCTCAGACATTTGTAGAAGTGAAACTTGTTTAAACAAAATATAACATTTTCTCAGCAAAAGTACCTACTTCACTGTTTCCGTGGTTAAAAACGAAGTAAAGGCTGGGTTATCTACTTAGAATCAAGGGTCTTACATAGACTTTGCAGATGGAGTACTCGAACACATCAAATCAAATCAAATCAGGGACATTTATTCAGTGCACAAATCACTCGAAAGTCTCATGGCGCTTGCAGACAGCTCTGAAAGATTGCTTGTTTAGTTGTCCAACAGCCATGATTTCAACTACCTGCGAAAGCAGTTGTGGTCTGTGATCCAGGAAGCTGGAGCAAGCAAAGAAAAAAACCTTCCTCCATTTCTAGTGGTGAGAATTCTGAGTGGTGTAAGAAGTGATTCATTGCTAGATCTCAGAGTCCTGCAGGGTTGGTACCAACTTAGTTTTTTGGTCCAATAACCCGGGCCTATTCCATGCATATTTTTGTGTGTTAGACAAAGAATCTTGAAGTGGATTTGCTTTCTGACTGCAAGCCAGTATAAAGATCTCAGACTAGAGGCCGAAGGGGATCTGGGCGGGAGATTAAGGAACAGCATGGCTGCGGTGTTCTGCAAAATCGGAAGTCACTTAAGGAGGCCTTTGTTGATTGAGGACTAAAGGGCATTGCCGTAGTCCATGCGGTTTATTGTCAGTCCCTGAACTAGTGGTTTTCTAGCCTCAATCGGAATCCATTTAAAAACCTTGTGTAAACTACGCATCACACCAAAACAGGAGCCAATAATATGGTTGGTCTGACTTTTCATTGATAATTGGTTATCCACGTGGAATCCTATATTCCGTCTGCTTTGGGATTGAACAGGGGCCAAGGTTCATGGGCCCCCAGTCCTGTGACCAATGTTCTTGAGCCTTACCAAAAAACACAATCTCAGACTTGCCTCCATTTAATTGAAGGTGATTTGTGCTCATCCACCTATCAACTTGGGACATACATTCTTTGAATCGCAACTTTGTTTCTACTGGATCTGGGCCTATGATGATCAAGATCTGCGTATCGTTAACGTTTGGATATTGTTTTCTATCTTCTTCGAATTGGACTCTTTTATATGGATAACGACCTTATAACCAGAAAAGGCAAAACGTCTTATAGAAGAAGGTGGAGACTGGGACAGGTAAAACCGGTTAAAAGTTTACCAAGGTCTTTATTGCGTAGCCATTCGAGATTTCAAGCAAGCAGCAGAGCTCTTTCTTGATACAGTTTCAACGTTTACCTCCTATGAACTAATGGATTATAAAACATTTGTGACCTACACTGTGTATGTCAGCATGATTGCTCTAGACAGACCTGACCTGAGAGAAAAGGTCATTAAAGGTGCAGAGATTCTGGAGGTGCTGCATAGTTTACCTGTAGTGCGACAGTATCTATTTTCACTGTATGAATGTCGATATTCGGATGTATGACGTTATAACGCATACTTTTACAACGCCTACCTTTACAACGAAATTTTTACAACGCAAAAACTATTACAACGCATACATTTACAACGCAAATTTTTACAACGCATATACTTTTACAACGCATACCATTACAACGTAAGTATTGGTAAGTATAATATTCTTATTTTTAATGTAATATAAGTAAAATTAATATAATTTAATTTAATTTCATTTCATTTAATTAATTTATTTTAATTTTTTTTTACCCTGTACCCCTGTACCCCAAAAACCCAAAACTGACCCTGAACCCTAAAAATACCCCTTTACCCAAAAACCCAAAACTGAACCTGAGTCCTAAAAATACCCTTTTACCCAAAAACCCAAAACTGACCCTAAACCCTAAAAATACCCCTTTACCCGAAAACCCAAAACTGAACCTGAACCCTAAAAATACCCCTTTACCCAAAAACCCAAAACTGACCCTGAACCCTAAAAATACCCCTTTACCCAAAAACCCCAAACTGACCCTGAGCCCTAAAAATACCCCTTTAACCAAAAACCCAAAACTGACCCTGAACCCTAAAAATACCCCTTTACCCAAAAACCCAAAACTGACCCTGGACCCTAAAAATACCCCTTTACCCAAAAAGCCAAAACTGACCCTGAGCCCTAAAAATACCCCTTTACCCAAAAACCCCAAACTGACCCTGAACCCTAAAAATACCCCTTTACCCAAAAACCCAAAACTGACCTTGAACCCTAAAAATACCCCTTTACCCAAAAACACAAAACTGACCCTGAACCCTAAAAATACCCCTTTACCCAAAAACCCAAAACTGACCCTGAACCCTAAAAATACCCCTTTACCCAAAAACCAAACATATAACATTTTAAATATAATTATATACTTACCAATACTTACGTTGTAATGGTATGCGTTGTAATAGTTTTTGCGTTGTAAAAGTTTTGTTGTAATGGTAGTGCGTTGTAAAAGTTGCGTTGTAAACGTAACATACCTCGATATTCTGTCTTCTTTCAATCATTAGCTATTGTTGAACAAGAAATGAAGAAGGATTGGTTATTTGCACCCCACTATCGCTATTATGTAAGAGAGATGAGGATTGAAGCATACAGCCAGCTTTTAGAATCTTACAGGTCATTGTCACTTGGCTACATGGTGGAAGCATTTGGCGTTGGGGTGGAATTCATAGATCAAGAGTTTTCAAGGTTCATTGCAGCTGGAAGGTTGCACTGTAAAATAGACAAAGTAAATGAGATCGTAGAAACTGAAAGACCTGACAGTAAGAACTGGCAGTATGAAGAAACCATTAAAAAAGGTGATCTGTTATGAAACAGAGTTCAAAAGCTTTCCAGAGTAATTAACATGTAAAAATGTTTTATTTGAGACCATTTTGAAAGTCATCTATTAATGTACCATGTAGCTTGAATTGTAGATGATTTCGTCAAGCGATGTGTTTTGGGATTTTACATACAGTTCATGTAAACACTTCTAAACTTTAAAACAAATAAATGTTTTCTTCTCTTAAAAAACAAAAAAAACAAAAACAAAATCGAAGCCGTGAGATCTAATCACCTTGGCCAAAGGTGTCATGTAAAGCTTAAAAAGAGTCGGGCTCAGAATGGAGCCCTGTGGCACTCCCATCTTAACTGGTCTATTACATGAAATGTTGTTGCCCACCTGTACCTTTGTGACTCTGTTAAATAGCTCTTAAGCCATTTTAAGGAATTCCCCCTGACACTAATCTTCCAGAGCCGATGTTTTAGAATGCTGTGGGAGATGGTGTCAAAGGCGGCGGATAGGTCTAGCAGGATGAGAATTGATGGCTGACCTCTGTCCAAAGCTAGCCTAATGTTGTCCGTTACCTCTACCAGTGTTGTCTCCGTACTGTGGGCAACCCTAAAACCCGACTGAGAGGGGTCCAGTAGTCCATGGCTCTCAAGATGGATAACGAGCTGTTTCTTTACTAGTGGTTCAAGCATCTTC